>NC_064629.1:345873220-346497804 GCF_023864275.1 Schistocerca cancellata | reverse complement strand
GATCAGAGGTTAGCTAAATCTACATAAAGGAGTCGCTGTAACTAGATAGCCTTTATTTTTTCAGGGATCGTCATTTACTCGTAAGTTCCCGGAACATCTGAGTTATACTTTCGTGGAGTAGTTCTAAGTTCTACAGGACTGATGACCTCAGGTGTTAAGTCCCATAGTGCTCAGAGCCATTTGAACCATTTTTTATACTTTCGTATTTGCTGTACCAACCTGTTACTATCCTAGCAGCACGTCTCTTAGTACATTCTATGTCTGTTGTTGTGCGAACTTAACAAGGACACCAAACACTGGAAAAAAGCTCTAGAAATGATCTCACTAGCATATTGCATGCGATTTCCTTTACGACTTAGTAGTGGGACCGGGGTCAGGGATTTTCTCTGCCTCGTGATGACTGAGTGTTGTGTGATGTCCTTAGGTTAGTTAGGCTTAAGTAGTTCTAAGTTCTAGGGGACTGATGACCATAGATGTTAAGTCCCATACTGCTCAGAGCCATTTGAACCATTTGAACCATTTAGTAGTGGGACAGATCATACTCTGGGCCGAAGATCTATGACCTGTCATCCTTATCTCCACCTGTCTTCGTAGGCCACTTGTGCTGTTATCCTATGTTTACTTAGGACGCTTGTTGCTATAATTTATTACCCAAGACGACTGCCTCTGTGTTTGTGTAACTTTTTTTTATTGCTGTAATTTATGACCAAATATGTCTGCCGAAAGTTTTTCCAAGATAGCCTTATCTCAATCAGTATAATTTAGGACACAATGGCTTCTCAAGTTCAGACTGCCACTACGAAATTACAGCAGACATAGCCCAATGTAAAAAAGGGCAAGAAATTTTTAAAAAATTCAAGTGAGATGGCTTGCATGTTGCATGGTCTATTTATTTAGGAACAGTCAGTTCACTGCGAAATATAAAATGGCATCAAATTCAAAAAAATTACATGTAGTTTTTTGTTAAAGGAACCAGTTACTGATGTGTTTTACTGCAATGTAACTTTTGGCGTCGTTAAACATGAACTAGGAACTTTTTAAAAAAAAAATGTGCATGCTGTAGGGATTTTGTACTCACATCAGACAAGACTGACATCCAAAGATACAGGAAGATTATTGTAAATATTAGCCCCCGGTAGCTGGGTGGTCAGCGCGATAGGATGTACATCCTAAGGGCCCGGGTTCGATTTCCAGCTGGGTCGGAGATTTTCTCCGCTCAGAGACTGGATGTTGTTTGTGTTGTCCTAATAATCATCATTACATCCCCATCGACGATCAAGTCGCCGAAGTGGCGTGAAATCGAAAGATTTGCACCCGGCGAACGGTCTACCCGACGGGAGGCCCTAGTCACACGACATACGTTTATTGTAAATATGTTCAAGCAATTACTGTCCTGTGCGTGTTGTAGGGTAGTATGGGCAGGAGCAGGCATTTATCAAAACAACAGACAGAATTGATGGATCCTTCACTTTTGTTATCTCTACTGTTTGTATTATATAATATTGTACATACTCTCCATGAACCTTTACACAATCAACATTATCGGCTATATGAAGACTGTACCATATTTAGATGCACCATATTTAGATGTGCCATATTTAGATGGCATTGCAGTCACACTGAATACAATTAGGTTTGATTTTTCATATTTCTCAACAACACAGATCACAAACGAAACAAGTTTTCATTATTATCTAATTATTTTTAGTGTGCTGAAGACAGAATATAAGTTGTATATGGTACATGCTGTCAGTATACGAACAGACAATTTCAACATTTTCATACTCAAGTTGCCAAGTAATGAAGACGTATTTAGTTTCATAACCGAAAAAAGTTTTTTTCGTACACACATGTTAATCGAAATATTGGAACACTTTTGCAACCTGTTTATAAATATGTGAAAACTCTACTTGAGGAAAACAATGTAGACGTCCTGGGAAGTATAGCGTAAAAGGATCTGTCTTTAAAACAGGAGTCATATTGCAGATCAGTCAGTTACTATTGGGCACGCACAAGGGCGCTTTCAACTGAATTGGAAACAGTCGCGAAAATAGCTTGAAAACAGACGTAAGATTGGCAGTGTTCTCAAAACATACATAAAACTATTCTTGTAGTTCTTTGAAGATCAGAATCAGTTCCTCAAACCTCATGGTTCCTTTAAAGCCACTGAGTTTTTGTTTTTAAAATGCATCCCCATTGAATCATAAATAAATTGCTTTTCACCTTTCAGTGCGTTACTGTGGACAGTGTCCACTTAAAATGGGAGGGCTGAAATCCATTCTGGATGTTATAATTTTCGTTCCTGTACTCCTTTCTCCTGCATATATTCAACAATAGTAGATTTTCAATCGAAAAATCTTTCCAGGCATGTCCCTCGACTTAACCAACATTCTTTGCAGCAATATGAAAAGTCTCCAAACTATTCGTTCAGTTCCATCAAAAACTGTCGCAGCTGACAGTGGAATAAAGCGTGTAACTTCAGAAATTTTACTATTCGCGTGAAGAATTGCTTTACGTGCTCCACGCCTGCAAATGTGTCCCAAAGTTCTTCTTGATGAATAGAACAATTCTCATCCCTCTTTTCTGTTATTCTCGTGCATTTTTAAAGGCCTGAGTCAACTGATCGCCAGACTGCCTCGTTGTGTGCAAACATCCGCTGGACCTGTGAACGTCCTTCACGCAACGAACAAATAGCGAAGGGTAAACAGCGCTGACTCTATGATTCTGCCGAACTCAATTGAGTTGTGCCGACTGAAAAATATCACACCCGAATACTAAATGAAATGTTGCGCTGTCCTGGGTACTTCCGAGAAGTACCGAGCAAAACCAAGACAGGCCAAGCCTCGGACGGCACGCAGCTCACACATCCGGCTCGCGTGTCGTTTGGTATGCCGTGATACAATGACCAAGTTCATCTCTGCGAGACAACGTATCAAGGCGAAACTGTCATTTCTCTTTCATGAGAACCATATTACAATATTTCCCGTAATTGCAAAATGACAGTATATACGATTAATAGTCTCTGCGATAAATTAATCTTTGACGTTTGTCGTACGGTGAAAATATGTAGACTATTCATCTACAATCATCATTAGATATGAGCCTTTACTGACATTCCATTGCATTTTTATCATAATGACTATAGTAGCATATCATTTAAAATGGGTGAACCGTCTCCTGAGAGGCTTAAATTAAGACAGGAGCAGCAAGAAAGCATTAAAATGGACCGTGTTTCAGAAGAAAACATATATTGAAGTTACGCCTCATACATGTATGTTAAAATCTATATGACACCACTTTCTATCCATAGGTGAGAGCTCCTGCAACACTGGTTGGCAACCACTGGTCTGCAGACCATCAGTGGTCGGTAACACACAGTATATGGACCACAAAAGAAATAAAATTTCTAACTTGCATTTATTTTAAATTACTAATCCCTTGCTATGCGGGTATGCGGGTGGTGCAGTGCCATGCTCCTGGTGAGTAGTGTGGCTGGGGGAAAGGGAAGTGATCGACGCCACAGCTGGTCAGTCTACTGTAATGTATGACCAGCATAAGTCGATGATTTCATTAGTGTTGCCAGAAGCGGAGAAAATCGGCGCTTGTTGAAAGATCTCCTCACTACTCCTCTCCAGCTGCCAGTCCTGATGAAGAGGTATGCCGTTCCCGCAACCACCGCGCCCGTCGTCAATTTATCATGGACAAGCAGTATGCTTTATTTAGTCTTCCTCGGCGGTGGAAGTGATTCTTTTGGTTGTTTAGTGGTTCAGTGTAATCAGTAGCTTAAATGACCATTAGACTTCAATGTTCTTATCAATTTATGACTTACGTAAAAGAAGTAAATACATATATTTTTGTGTTCATCGTAAACAAAATTAGGTATTAAAAAAGGGAATATTGGCATGAGTATACATATGTACGTGTGTATTACAAAACTTAAAGACAAATAGGGTATTTTGTTGACTACCTAGTTAGAATGTCACATTACATACCGATATGAAGTTAAAACTAAGGGTAATAAAAGGATATTTATTTATTTATTATTATATTATTTATTGGTTTTATTAAGAAAATTACATTCTTTTTACGCTGTAGCTTGTTTTTTGTTATATTCGGTTTCATTTCTGATTTATCTTTCAGAAAACAGCGCTTACGAGAAAATACGACACTATTTACATTGAATCCGGATTTACTTTGATAGACAACACTGGAGAAATAAATCAGAGTGTGTTATATGGGCAAGTGTTTTTCCGAACGATTCTTTCAACCCACTGAAAGTAAAAAGCCAATTAGAAACGATTTATCCTAATTTTTCTGATCAACCGCTAAATTCTTTGAAGCAAAAGTAGAGACTCTGAAAAAGCTGACTCGGGTCTGGTGGTACAAGATTTGCGCCATCTGAAAAACATTAGCAGCGTCGTTTGAAGCATCGAGATTGATAGCGCTGTCAAACGAGCCTACGCAGTAGGAGAAACTCTCCTGAACCCTTGTTTGTTCAAAGCTGCCGAAGAAGTTTTGGGGTTCTAACGGAGAAAAGAGAATGGGGGAGTGGGAGGAGGATTGGGATGGAGGGAGGGAGAATGGTGAGAGGCAGTGGAAAAAAGTACAGGAAATACCTCAATCGAAGAACACAGTAAAACATCGAACTGAACTAATGACAAATGATATGGAGGAGTAACTCGTTTAAAGAGTTTAAAATCTCCATGCTTCGCCATGTAGTGTGATGAAAGAACTGCCGTTTCTAATGGGTGCCTGTTACACATGTTTCTCCGTTTCTTAAACGACAATAACGTATTCAAAGAAGAATTATCCACTTCGCGGGAAGTGCAAACGTCATCAAAAGATTTGGACGCTAAGCAAATAATAACTGAATATTTTCAAAATATTATGTGGGAAAATCTCGTCGGTTTCTGTACGGATGGCGTTCCAGTTATGTTAGGATCACGCTCCGGTCTAGCGACGTTAATAAATCAGAAGAGTTCTTTCCCATCGACAACGCATTGTATCATATATCACCAGTCGTTAGCTTCCAACACCCTTCGTGAATGCCCTAATAATAAAATACAGGTGGACATAAATGTGGTACATACTATTAAAAAATGGTTCAAATGGCTCTGAGCACTATGCGACTTAACTTCTGAGGTCATCAGTCGCCTAGAACTTAGAACTAATTAAACCTAACTAACCTAAGGACATCACACACATCCATGCCCGAGGCAGGATTCGAACCTGCGAGCGTAGCGGTCGCTCGGTTCCAGACTGTAGCGCCTAGAACCGCACGGCCACTCCGACCGGCTACTGTTAAAAGCAGTGCCTTAAATACATTCATTTAAAAAAAAAACACCTCTATAAGGTCGAATAACGACTACATTGTTTTTGTTCTACTGATTTTTGTATATTTCTAACTTGTTTCCGCCCTATTAGGACACTGGTTCTTAGGTAACCACACATTATAGGCGAAAATACAGTAACCTCCATAGAGTTTTGTGTATCAAACTTGTCTCTTAATGTTGAAAGCACACTTTACACGATGTACAATGTTAATCACAATAAATAATGAAACTACACAATATTAAAGGTTAAACGGATTTATTGTGCTTAACATTGTCCATTGTGTGAAGCGTAACTTTAACACTAAGGGAAAAGTTTGATGCACAACTCTCTATGCAAGTGACTGTATATCTTATTCAACGTTAAATATGGAATCGTTCTACCAAGAGGTAACGGAAGAATCCATAAATAAAAAAAGAATCTTCACTGAAATGGGCTCCGACCATGAGACCACTCTTCTTACACATAAGTTCGTTGGCTGGAGATATGTAACATGCTGGGACGGTTATATGAATTCAGAGGAGAGATTGAGTTGTCTCTAGGTTAGGAAAAAGTGGAAGACTTACTAGAGTAGTTTTCTGATCTGACATCTGTGGTGCATTTGGCATATCTTGTGAATATTTTCACACACTTGAGTAAGTTGAACTTCCAGCAGCAAGGTTCCAGAAACCGACATTTAAAAGGGGTTGCAAGTACACTAAAAAAAGAAAAAGGCGCACACAGAAGGAATTATTCGGAAGGGACGGAAATCGGTAGAAGTGACGTACAAATATAGACAAACAAATGATTACAACTTCAGAAATATTGTATGATTTATCCAACAGAAGGAATTTCGTAAATTAAGCAAGTCAATAACACGTTGGTCCACTTCTAGCCTTTATGCAAGCAAGTATTCGGCTTGAAATCGATTGATATAATGATGTTCTTCTGAGAGATATCGAGGTAAATTCTGAAGGGGCCAGTGTTCGATTTCCGGCCGGGTCGGATATTTTCTCCGCTGTGGTGCTTGGTGTTGCGTAGTCTTTACTTTCGTATCGTCATAATTGACATTCCACTGTTGAAAGCCAAATACACTCCTGGAAATGGAAAAAAGAACACATTGACACCGGTGTGTCAGACCAACTATACTTGCTCCGGACACTGCGAGAGGGCTGTACAAGCAATGATCACACGCACGGCACAGCGGACACACCAGGAACCGCGGTGTTGGCCGTCGAATGGCGCTAGCTGCGCAGCATTTGTGCACCGCCGCCGTCAGTGTCAGCCAGTTTGCCGTGGCATACAGAGCTCCATCGCAGTCTTTAACACTGGTAGCATGCCGCGACAGCGTGGACGTGAACCGTATGTGCAGTTGACGGACTTTGAGCGAGGGCGTATAGTGGGCATGCGGGAGGCCGGGTGGACGTACCGCCGAATTGCTCAACACGTGGGGCGTGAGGTCTCCACAGTACATCGATGTTGTCGCCAGTGGTCGGCGGAAGGTGCACGTGCCCGTCGACCTGGGACCGGACCGCAGCGACGCACGGATGCACGCCAAGACCGTAGGATCCTACGCACTGCCGTAGGGGACCGCACCCCCACTTCCCAGCAAATTAGGGACACTGTTGCTCCTGGGGTATCGGCGAGGACCATTCGCAACCGTCTCCATGAAGCTGGGCTACGGTCCCGCACACCGTTAGACCGTCTTCCGCTCACGCTCCAACATCGTGCAGCCCGCCTCCAGTGGTGTCGCGACAGGCGTGAATGGAGGGACGAATGGAGACGTGTCGTCTTCAGCGATGAGAGTCGCTTCTGCCTTGGTGCCAATTATGGTCGTATGCGTGTTTGGCGCCGTGCAGGTGAGCGCCACAATCAGGACTGCATACGACCGAGGCACACAGAGCCAACACCCGGCATCATGGTGTGGGGAGCGATCTCCTACACTGGCCGTACACCACTGGTGATCGTCGAGGGGACACTGAATAGTGCACGGTACATCCAAACCGTCATCGAACCCATCGTTCTACCATTCCTAGACCGGCAAGGGAACTTCTTGTTCCAACAGGACAATGCACGTCCGCATGTATCCCGTGCCACCCAACGTGCTCTAGAAGGTGTAAGTCAACTACCCTGGCCAGCAAGATCTCCGGATCTGTCCCCCATTGAGCATGTTTGGGACTGGATGAAGCGTCGTCTCACGCGGTCTGCACGTCCAGCACGAACGCTGGTCCAACTGAGGCGCCAGGTGGAAATGGCATGGCAAGCCGTTCCACAGGACTACATCCAGCATCTCTACGATCGTCTCCATGGGAGAATAGCAGCCTGCATTGCTGCGAAAGGTGGATATACACTGTACTAGTGCCGACATTGTGCATGCTCTGTTGCCTGTGTCTATGTGCCTGTGGTTCTGTCAGTGTGATCATGTGATGTATCCGACCCCAGGAATGTGTCAATAAAGTTTCCCCTTCCTGGGACAATGAATTCACGGTGTTCTTATTTCAATTTCCAGGAGTGTATATATTTATATGCAAAACACTATCTGTCGCCGGCCATACGATCCGACAACGAGGAGTCATCTTCTGAGGTGCCATTTTATTTCATATCAGGACAACTTTGGTTCTAAACCGCGGCACCCTTACAGCGCAGCGGTACATCGACGATATTCTACGCCCCGTTTTCTTGCTCTTCGTGGCAAGTCATAAAAAAAAAAAAAGGTTCAAATGGTTCTGAGCACTATGGGACTCAACTTCTGAGGTCATTAGTCCCCTAGAACTTAGAACTAGTTAAACCTAACTAACCTAAGTACATCACAAACATCCATGCCCGAAACAGGATTCGAACCTGCGACCGTAGCGGTCTTGCGGTTCCAGACTGCAGCGCCTTTAACCGCACGGCCACTTCGGCCGGCAGGCAAGTCATCTTTGGCTTACATTTCAGCAATATAAGATCCGCCCACACATGGCGACTGTTTCTACTATTTTTATTCGTGCTTGCCAAACCCTACCGTGGCCAGTAAGGTTGCCGGATCTATCTCCATCTGGAGCATTATCGGCAGGGCTCTCCAACCAGCTGGAGATTTTGACGATCTAATGCTCCAATTGGGCAGAATTTGTCATGATATCCCTGGCCAGAAGTGGACCTACGCATTACTGACTTGTACGACAAAGATACTAGAAAACATTAAATATTGGTTCATGTTCTCAATCATCACTTACCAGAATGTAACAAAACGGAACCTACAGTTCACCAGAAACTAATTAGCAATCCTTTTAGCACTATCAGCTGAGAAGTTGTAGAAGTAATCCAGAAAGAGCTCATTGAATTCCAGTGTGATTGAAACTGGAAGGAGGCGTTTGGATCTGACTGCCTGGAGCAGTTTTGATGCAAAAAGCGATTTCATGCACTAAAATTCAAGTTATCGCCTTACGCTATCTTATATTTTTCTCCACAACTCATTTATGCTAATAAGGGTTTTCCGCCTTGGTGGTAGTTAAGAACAGATCCTGGAATCCAGTAAGTGATGATATGCGTGTAACCTTGAGCAATAATATTAGCCCCAGGATTACCGAACTTGTACAGAATATGCAGGTTCAAAAATCACAGAGATGGAAACCTCATTTAATTTCTATAAAATTTTATGTTTTTTATTACAATAGTTGTATTAATTCATGTTAGTTTTGAGTTTAACGAATATGTTACAATTGTTGATTAAAGTTTATTTTAGATGGTCACCCTTCACTTTTCTTGAACCTTGTGGTCCCTGCTAGCAACAAATAAATCAAACTGGGTTGTTGTCAAAAAGAGATTGGAAACCACCACCGTATGATGGAGATTTTTAACTCATAATTCTGCCATCTTAATCATCTACCACTATCAGGTTCTTTCGTATACTTTGACAGAATATGAAGGTTCAAATGGTTCAAATGGCTCTGAGCACTATGGGACTTAACTTTTAAGGTCATCAGTCCCCTAGAACTTAGAACTACTTAAACCTAACTAACTTAAGGACATCACACACATCCATGCCCGAGGCAGGATTCGAACCTGCGACCGCAGCAGTCGCGCGGTTCCAGACTGTAGCGCCTTTAACCGCTTGGCCACTCCGGCCGGCAGAATATGAAGAAGGATGTTTTTAGTGTCATATGTTCAGTGAAGCGTTGATATGTGTTGGCATCTTCCTCCTATATTGTAACGTAATCTTATTTGGTAGCTGGTGTTTACGTCGTTTACGCAGTCCACGAAATACCTAACTTGATGTACAACCGCCGGCCGGAGTGGCCGTGCGGTTCTGGGCGCTACAGTCTGGAATCGAGCGACCGCTACGGTCGCAGGTTCGAATCCTGCCTCGGGCATGGATGTGTGTGATATCCTTAGGTTAGTTAGGTTTAATTAGTTCTAAGTTCTAGGCGACTGATGACCTCAGAAATTAAGTCGCATAGTGCTCAGAACCATTTGAACCATTTGATGTATAACCTAAAATGTTTCATTATTCCTTTACTAAAGTATAGATATGTTGTGCCATCTCTGTCTTAAATTGTATAGTAATCTTATTTCACAGCTTGTGATTATATCGTTTATTCGGCTCATGCAATAGGTAATTTCTTTTATAACGTAGAACATTATGTCAATCCGCTATTGAATTAGTGTCACCCTCATCTTACGTCAAGTATTTAAATTAAAACTACGCAATTTATGCTGCAGATTCCGATTATGTTCTCTGTATATTGCTTTTGATAAGTGTATATGTAAATCGGGTTAATAGTACTAAAGGGGAAACTGTAAAGGACTCTGATATAGGAGTATAGGCAAATAATTATAATTGTTATGTTATGGGGAGTCTATGTGGTAAGGGAATCGAATATTTTCCGTGGTGTACCTCCCTGTGCCTTTGGCAGCGTCGTAAATAGTGCCGCTGATATGCAGGCGTCAACGGAACACAAAGTACTGGTTTTTTTTATAGAGTGAACACCGCTGTGCAGTCGCCCTGCCACTGAGGAGCCTGAGATTGCGTGCCTTGCAGCCCTGTTAAATTTGGTTGTTTGAAGAAAGTCCCTTCTCGCATATCGCACAACGTAGCGGTCATCTGCCACTGTAGTTGACCGTTGTCGACCATCTCCTCTCCTACAGGCAGCAGTCCCTGTGGTTCAGAATATTCCCCATGCACATGCAACAAAGCTGTGAGCAGTTTAAAACTCTTGAGCTACACTCGTCACACTTCGTCTTTCTTCCAGTTAGAGACGATTCTTTCTTTTCATCCAGATGTTTTCTGCAGGGTATGTTGTGGCGACGAACACCACCATAGTCTACGCTGATTGACACACACTGCCTCTTCCCGTTCCTTCAGCTTCCCCATGATGCGGAGCCAGCCACATTTGACGCTACAGTCTCTCTGACCTTGCGTCATATTACGTCCAACTCTCTGTGAACGACTGAGAGACCTCTGGCAACAAGATCTCCGACTTTCATTCATTACTACCGAGTTCTTAATATATTATGTTACTTTATCTACACTCATGCTCATAAATTAAGGATAATGCTGATACATGGTGAAGCAACGCTCTGGTGGGCGGTTTGCGGGTTTACATCACCCCAGAGTATGCCAATGCGATGCATTTGACCTGCGGTCGTCGCACGGTGGCGCTGGCAGCAGTCCACATATGCAGAGGTGTGTTGGTGCATGTCAGAGTACGGTGCAGCAAGTAAGTGTGCAGACGTTTTCAGGCGTGCTAATGGTGACTGTGTGTTGAAAATGTCTCAAAGAACACATATTGATGAAGTTGTGAGGGGTAGAATACTGGGGCGATTAGAGGTTGGTCAAACACAACATGTTGTAGCACGGCTCGTCAAAGTGTGATCTCAAGATTATGACAACGATTCCAGCAGGCAGGAAACGTGTCCAGGCGCTACAGTACGGGGTCCACAGTGCACAACACCAGAAGAAGACCGATATCTCACCATCAGTGCCCGCAGACGGCCACGGAGTACTGCAGGTAGCCTTGCTCGGTATCTTACCGCAGCCACTGAAACATTTGTCTCCCGACACACAGTCTACAAACGACTGAACAGACATGGTTTATTCGCCCAGAGACCTGCAAGGTGCATTCTACTGACCGCCGGTCACAGGAGAGCCCGTAAAGCCTGGTGTCAAGAACACAGTACATGGTCATTGGAACAGTGGTCCCAAGATATATTCACAGACGAGTCCAATTATAGTCTGAACAGTGATTCTCGCCGGGTTTTCATCTAGCGTGAACCAGGAACCAGATACCAACCCCTTAATGTCCTTGAAAGGGCCCTGTATGGAGGTCGTGGTTTGATGGTGTGGCGTGAGATTATGATTGGTGCACGTTCACCCCTGCATGTCTTTGACAGAGTAACTGTAACAGGTCAGGTGTATCATGTGGCACCAGTATGTCCGCCTTTTCAGGGGTGCAGTGGGTCCTACCTTCCTCCTGATGGATGATAACGCACGGTCCCACCGAGCTGTCATCGTGGAGGAGTACCTTGAAACAGTGGCCTGCCTGTTCTCCAGACCTAAACCCTATCAAGCACGTCTGGGATGCTGTCGGTCGACGTATCGCTGCATGTTTTCAAACCCCATGGACACTTGAGAAGCTCCGACAGGCACTGGTGCAAGAATGGGAGGCTGTACACCAGCAGCTGCTCTATCACCTGATCCAGAGTATGCCAACCCGTTGTGCGGCCTGTGTACATGTGCATGGTGATGATATTCCATATTGATGTCGGGGTACATGCGCAGGAAACAGTGGCGTTTTGTAGCACACGTGTTTCGGGACGGTTTTCTCAACTTATAAAGAATACCGTGGACTTACAGATCTGTGTCGTGCGTGTTCTCTATGTGCCTGTTCCATTAGCGCCACTTTTGTAAGTGCCACGTTGTGTGGCACCACATTCTGGAGTTATCCTTAATTTTTGAGCATCAGTGTAGCTTGTTCATAACTTTTACAGAGCAGTGTATATATACATACAGCGATTCTGAGAATGATACAGTACAACCAATATATCTGGAAAAAGATTGAAGTGAGTTGTAGCTACTAACATTTCTCATCTTGTTTGTAGATGGTAGCCTAATTCCCCAAGTCTCCGATGGAGATAACGTATTCGTTTTCACCTACTGGCAGTCACACGCTAATTCTTTGTATTTGAAAGAACAGAGTGGTGTATATGGTACGCTTATGCGTACGACCTATTGCTTACATTATCCATGATTATAGAATAACAATGATTAGTTAGAGCTATCTGTTGCGTTTATGAACTATGTACTACTCCAATGAGATCTATACGGTTCACCTTGTTAGTCTTGAATTTTTCCAGTCGATTTAGTAATATTACTTTATCTCTTCTCTTATGTGGAGCATAAAGCCAAGGATCGGGATTACATTGCTGTGTTGCATATTGTGACTACATATAGATTAGAACGACTGCCTGTTAGTATGTTTTCAGTTTTAAACTGTAATATATGTCCCGAGCTTTAGTTGTCTTCAACACAAAACGGGAGACATTTGGAACAACGACGGTGTAGTATTTAAAAACGTAAGATACGTCACTAACTGTGCTAACATACTTGGTGATTCTTGAGGTAGGGTGTGGCCCAGCCTGCAGAGTTTTATTACCTACCAAAGATGTCCTAGTTATCTAGACTTCCCTAAACATCTTCTGTCCAAAAGTAAAATAAAAATTATCACAAATAAATTTTGTATAACTACCACGCGGACATCAATGAGCATGGTTGCCTTTATCGAATCCTTTTTGGTTACGAAGATATGAGCAGAAGTATTCTTCTTTAAATAGCATCCTATTTTTTTATTCGGTAATCCACTTTCCGTCCTCAACACCAATGCAGCAATTTTTTAGTCGGTAATCCACATCCCGTCGTCAAGACCAATTCAAGAACGTACCACTGTGTACCATCTACGTAAAAATGACGTTATCAAAAACGTAACACAAATATAACTCTGACTCACCCGTACTAACACATAGTACGGGTACGTGAAGTAATGCAATCGTCCACTTGCTGTAGTTTACAGTAAACGGTTCGAAACACAAAGAAAATATACATCCCTCGTTCAGTCAGTCACCTCCAGTCGAAGTTTTGTATGAGTAAAATGTACACAAACGAAGAGATCATAGAAAGTTACTCATCTATAGAAAAGTTAAGTTACCTGAACAGTAATTGTAATAATTAATATATGCTAATTTCCCTTCTTCTTCTTCAGTCGTCGATCCCCTACCGAATGTTGGTGTTCCACCTTGTTATTTCTTCTTTCTCTATCACCTTCCGGACAAAAATGTGAATAATTATTAATCATACACTGCAGACGTTGAAAGCCGGTTTTTTGTCTTCACGGTGATATTTGTTTTATGGGTATCAGACTGTGGTCCAAGGCATATTTCTCTGCATAAAGTTTCTTCTTCCAGTGCTGCAGACATCATTGTGGCATAAAGGCGACATCGCAACAATCTCATATCATTAAAAACCTGCCGAGTCCCAAAAACGTTAAGCCGTTACATTCCGTATTAAGACAGTTAAATTACTATCGGAAGTTCCCTCATACATCTCCCACACTGTAAAAGTTATTACATATAGGTACCGCATAGAACTGGAACAGCCGGTCGGAGTGGCCGAGCGGTTTTAGGCGCTACAGTCTGGAACCGCGCGACCACTACAGTCGCAGGTTCGAATCCTGCCTCGGGCATGGATGTGTGTGATGCCCTTAGGTTAGTTAAGCTTAAGTAGTTCTAAGTTCTAGGGGACTGATGACCTCAGATGTTAAGTCCCATAGTGCTCAGAGCCATTTGAACCATTTTTTAGAACTGGAACAGTGACTACCAACGTGCATTTAAGAAATTAAAACAAGGTTTGTTTGCAGCCAAATTTCTTACGACCTATGATCTGCGTAAAATACTCACAGCTCCTGTGGATGTTTCAGACTATGGCATAGACGTCGTTCTGTCGCTTCGCTATCACGGATTTGAACGACCAGCTGCATTCACATCACAGACTCTGACAATGAAATAGCAGTCATTTAGAGAAAGAGGCTTTCGTGATTATATTCCCAGTTAAAAATTTTCTTGATTACATATACGGGCGCAAATTCATCTTCCTCAGCAACCACAGACCTTTCGTGGCTATTTTTGAACCGAACAATACTATTCCTACACGGATAGCTCAACTCTTGCAGCGCTGAGTGCTACTTCCGTCGAATTACGACTATGAAATTATAGTCACGTTAGAAATACCAAACTACCAATCAACTCCGCCTCGGTGACATTTTCTGTGGCCACAGGTATCAGAACCCTGGTCACGTCAACATACTGATCTTGTAGGACCTTTCCTCAGAAGCTACCGGTTCATTCTTACCGATGTTTACTCCAAATTTCCATTTGTAATACAGATGACATCGAAATCTTTAACAAAGGCTGTTCAAGATAAATGTAAGGCAAATGATTATAAAGAATCCACCTCGATTGCAAATAGAAACCGGATGTCGACCTAGATTTCGGCGCGGATAACCACGCCTACTTCGGAACACATAAAACTACAAACTGCATAAAGAGGCATGGTCCAACATGTGTGTTCCGAAGAAGGCGTGGTTATCCGCGCCGAAATCTAGGTCAACATCCGGTTCCTATTTGCAGTCGAGGCGGATTCTTTATAAACATTAAATTATTCAAGATTGCTGACGCGCTGCGGTGTTAAAAGTTCTTAAATGTAATGCCTTCTGTGTTGAAGGATTACCAGAGTCTATCGTCACTGACAACGGCACAAAATTTTCCTCTTAGGAAGTAGAACTATTTTGTGAACTTTTACGGTACTTCACTTTCAGGTCCGGAACCGTTTCCTCCTGAGGCCAATGAATTCGGTGAAAGATTCGTGTGAACTTTCAAGTCGCACACGACAGAACTGATTCTACGTGTTGATAAAGATAAGGCTTTAGTTATTTTCGTACCTCAGACATTAATGTCAGTTTTCAAGCGACTCATGCATCGACATACCGAATCTCTACAACAGTTGAAACAAGAAAACAGAGCCACTTCACATGATGTACAATCTTGAGTGGAGATACTCCATAGAAGACTGCATCGGGCATTAACGTCAGTTTTCCATCTACTCATGCAATCACACGCCTAGTCTCTACAACAGTTGAAACAAAAATATCTAATCGGTGTGATCCCGTACTCAATTCAGTATAAAAGTGTAGGAAAAAGGCATGGGTACCAGAAATAGTCATAGAGCAGTTCGGCTATGTTGTTTTTAAGATTAAATGTTCAGATTGAATCACAACGTGCCATAGAAATCAAATCAGACTGAACAGCCTCACACGCATATAGGCAAAAATACTATGCTGTTTTGTTTTAGAGAATCAGAAGACCTACATGCAGCCTGACATCTGAGGGACCTTTTGATGCAGCCAGCAGATGCTCCCGCCAGCGCCTCCAGTGCTAGGCCCCAACTGCATCCAACTTGCGATGAACCGGTGGAAGTTGACGCCGCGCCACGCACCTCAGACTATGGACGTCGAAATGCAATATACGTGCACCCACCAAGCACGCATGGCGGCAAGCAGGGTAGCAGGCTGCTAATGAAGCCAGCCAGGTTCATTAGCTTCTCTTGATCACCCACCCCCCTCCGCTCCACCATACCTTACGGGAGGGATGCTGTGTACCAGGCAAGAGGTACACAACAAGCACTGCGGGAGGCTGCAACCACACAGGCAAAAGCACTCGCCTGGCACCTCCAACTCCATGCAGCAGCCTCCGGTTGGTGTTCACAAACCTGGACCTTTTCGTACTTCCATGCCACTTCCTCCAGCGTGTTGTATACGTCCACCAGAGGTGAGGACAGCAGCCATAGGGGGGCCTGTCAGCCGTGCTTCCGCCTTGTACTGACGGACCTGGAAATCATTCTGTAAACAGGCATCAAAACACGACTTGCTGCAGACGCCCAGACAGTTACAATTCAGCCTAAAGACAGTTCAGTTCAGTGCCTGCAGTCAGTTCAGTACAGTGCTCTGAAGACTTTCTTCCGACATTTTAGTTGCTATTTACACAGAGCTAGGACCGTAAGCAGAGTGTCCGCATAATTACTATCAATTAGAGTGACAATAGATACATATATTTTAAATTTTAGAAGGAGCCAGTTATAATTATAGATTTCAAATCATGTATTATATAGTACCTGTTAACAGGCAGTTTAAAGTTATTCAAGACTGTTGTTATGGTAAAAGCTAATTACAGACTCCTCTATTTAAAATTTCCTGCATGTTAATCTTAAATAATTAATGGGTAAGAGTGATTTCATAAAACTTACAGAAACAGGAAAAATATGTCTGATTTCAATAAATAATGACACAGCAATTGTTTAGCAACTTGTTTCTAAATATTGTATGTACGTCTAGGACAAATTGTAGAACTGGAATATACAGTGTATTTTAAGGTTGTTTTCTGTTAAGATTTTAGTTTCTTATGATCTCTCAAAATCCTCAGATATACAGCGCTATTCCATCTCATGGGTTTTCTTTACAGAATACTATAGTGCCCATTGTAGGTAGGTTCTTCATTACAACTATAATAAAACAACATGAAACGAATTTAAAACACCATTTATAATATTTAACTTGACTTCCAGGTTTACGCATTTAGATCCATTTCCAAAGCAGTAACTATGATCACAGATTCTATCCTGAAAACAGACTCGCACTAGAGCTGTCAACACAGTTTCAGAAACTGAATTTAAACAGTTAAATGGCAAGAAAATTCACACGAACTATACACCATTCAACAATTTTTTAGGCATTTAAAAGTGTCTAAAAACGTAAATCAAATAATATTAGGCCCTGAAGATTCTGTCTTGTGATATTCTGATGAATTAAATTCTGTAATCAAATCACCATATCTTCTTAGGTGGTTCCAAAGGATTTTATCGGCAGGGATATTTTATGTAGCAAATTCGTTGATCAACAAACAAAATTTACGAGTCTGCAATCCACGCAGATCGATTATTTATGATTTTAGTAATTTATCCCTCGGAGGACCTGGTTGACAATAATCTTCATTCTGACTGAGTAACCAATTGAAACAGAAGTAGTTTTGTAGGTCTTGATTCAAAGAAGACAATACAGACAACGTTTCCAGCTGTGTAATAAAAGGCGCCACTGTTCTATTGGGTTGTATTTTGATTAACACATTCACTCCATAGGACTTCTAGCATCATTGAAGAATATGAACAAGATTTATGTTGTTAAGAATGACAGTTCCTCTTAAAAATGTAGTTTTAGTAGCGGAGAAAAGTAAATTCTTTTCCCTTAGTCTTGTGGCGAACAAGTAAGAATATTTATTCTAGAAATGTAAGGTCCTGATGATATAACTAGACTTATCCTGTCCACCATATGAATTTGTTTAAATATTACGCTCACTTCTTTCTGAGCATCCACCTCGTTTCTTCTACAGAAAGATGGGGTAATTATTTGATTTACTGCCAAGGTGATGAGTTACGTTTTTCTGTGTTTGTAGGGCAAAAAAAAGCAGACCAGCTAGCATGACCTACTGCAAGCCGAGAAAACGGCAACAAACACAGAAACTATGAAAATATTTTAAAGTAGAAAAGAATAAAGGGATCTACTGATTGTGGCGGTATTTCGCTCAAACTAATTTGGGGAAGAAAATAAACAAAAGAGTTTCCATCAAGGCAGACTCAGAATCGCATATTGTTTTCAAACAACATCTACATAGGTTTTCAGTAGTACCCGCAAAATACTGTCGCTTTTGGTTGTTGACAGCTTACTAAGAGTCGCATTCCTATAATCGGTTGCTCCGATCATATACTCAGGCCAGGAGTTCATAAAGTATATGTAACTCCTCAATGACCGATTAGCTACTGCAATTTGTCACTTAATCTTGTATTCATTTTTACAGGCGCTGAAAACACGAGACGACGAAGAGTTGACAACTATTACTGTAATATCTGCGACACTTTACTACATCTAGGCTTCATCACGTCACAATTTGTTCTTATCTTCATAACAGTGACAAATGGGTTATCAGAAACTATTAAAATGATGTCCTTCTGCAATAAAATTTTGTCGCAGTCTCGTAAAAGAATTTTATCTCTGTTTATTCAACACTTGTTTATGACACTTGTCTCACAATACGAATTGTACAGCTCTCTGATAGTCGAATTATAAATGACAAAGATGCGTGGCTTATTCCATTCACCTTGAACCAAGAAAAAAATATATGGCCATAAACATCAACAATTCCACAAGTGTGAGAATTTAGTTCATTTATAGACATTTAGATACATTTACGTAAGCTCAATGGGCAAGATACTAATTACCCTTAAAAGAACACACTCACTGCTTTGGAGCTGTTGAACCGATACGAGGGACTCATTTGACCCTCCAACACTGACTCAGGCTGTGAAAGTGAACTGATATGTATGTGCCAGGAGGTTGTGTGGAATCAGTGCAGTAGATGGGTCGACGTGGCGACGTGACATAGTGGCAGGAAAAAGCGTCTGTGGGGTGCCAATGACCATACTGCGAACGAAGTTGCTCGATTTACTGGTACTGTCCAGCGCGTCTGCAAGGAAGTGTCACTTCTTACCTATGACAATCGACTTGAAGGCCTACAAGAATTACTGCTGTCAGTATATGTAGATCCATCTCAACCAGTGTCCGAAGGAGCACTGGGAAAGAAACGGAGTACAATGGACTTTCGGAGTATCGGTATCACGCAAAAGGCCATTGCTCACAGCGGCCATAAAACTGTACGTTCTCACTGGACCATACAACACATAAACTGAAAAATAATTGACTGGAAGCGTGTAGTTTCATGAGGCGAGTAATAATTTTGCCTCTTTTCAAATCATGTAGTGTGTTGAGTGCATAGATGGCCCAATGTGGTATTTAATCCTCATTGCTTGGAGGGCGTAGCTCACGCCGGAGTGGTTCCCTGATGTTTTGAGAATGTTTCTTGTACCGCGGGCTCACTCATTCAGGTTATCACCAACATTAACCAGATTGTTTATTTTCACGTTTTCGGTGACCAAGTGCAGCGCTGTCTTCTGTATCTAAATGATGAGTATGCTGCCTTCTTCCAAGATAACAACAGGCATGTCCATAGGGCAGCATGCGTACGACCTTGGTTTGATGAACACTCAGCCACCCTACCGCACCATGACTTGCCCGCAAAATCACCCGTAATTAACCCCATTAAAAATGGCTGAACTGTTTGGGACAGCGAGTGAGGAACATCCCATCGTTGTGCCATTTCTATGGGACCTAATTACCAAAGTGTGCCTTCAGCTGACTACGGAATACCTGAAAAAAATTTGCGGGTTCTTTTCTTCGTGGAACTAATGGCATTATCAAGGCCAGAGGCGGAGCTCCGCCGTATTAGCGTGATGCCTTATGTGGATGACCAGTTTTTGGTCCAGTGCGTTTGACTTTAATGTTCCAGAACTTGTAATATTATATTATTGTGTAAGTCGTCTTTAGTGTGAAAAACAAACAAACACCGTCCGAACTGGCCTTGAAGGCCCAAAGGTAGCGACTGGGCGCCGTGTCATCCTCAGCCCCTAGGCGTCACCGGATGTGAATACGGAGAGGCATTTAGCTAGTACACACCTCTCAAGGCCCTTGATTTTTCGTCACTGGTGCCGCTACTTTTCAAAAGTAGCTCCTCAACAGGGCTCATAAGGGCTGAGTGCGTTCCGCTTACACACAGCGCTCGGCAGAGCAGAAGGGTGACCCAACCAAGTGCTAACCAAGCGCGACTGTGTTCAACTTCGGTGATCTGACGGGAACCGGTGTTACCACTGCGGCAATGCCGTTGGCTCGTCTTAAGTGTAGTCTGCTAGAATAATTTTACTTACCAGCTGCACTTCTGTTTTAAAACTTTGTGGGTTATCATGTCAGAAGCAGGTTATGTGAAAGATTTAAAGAAGGGAAGTTTAACAAAGGGGACATTTAAAGATATATGAAAAAATAATAGACATGGATGTAAGGAAACTGTTGCCGTATAGCAAAAAGGTCTACTTGGTCTTCAGTCCAGAGACTGGTTTCATGCAGCTCTCCATGCTACTCTATCCTGTGCAAGCTTCTTCATCTCCCAGTACCAACTGCAGCGTACATCCTCCTGAATCTGCTTAGTGTATTCATCTCTTGGTCTCCCTCTACGATTTTTAACCTCCACGCTGCCCTCCAATACTAAATTGGTGACCCTTGATACCTCAGAAAATGTCCTACCAACTGATCCCTTCTTCTAGTCAAGTTGTGATACAAATTTCTCTTCTCCCTAATTCCATTCAATACCTACTCATTAGTTATGTGATCTACCCATCTAATCTTCAGAATTCTTCTGTAGCACCACATTTCGAAAGCTTCTATTCTCTTCTTGTCCAAACTATTTATCGTCCACCTTTCACTTCCATACATGGTTACACCCCATACAAATATTTTCAGAAACGACTTACTGACACTTAAATCTATACTCGATGTTAACAAATTTCTCTTCTTCAGAAACGCTTTCCATACCATTGCCAGTCTACATTTTATATCCTCTCTACTTAAACCATCATCACTTGTTTTGCTCCCCAAATAGCAAAACTCCTTTACTACTTTAAGTGTCTCATTTCCTAATCTAATTCCTTCAGCATCACCAGACTTAATTCGACTACATTCCATTATCCTCGTTTTGCTTTTGTTGATGTTCATCTTATATCCTCCTTTCAAGACGCTGTCCATTCCGTTCAACTGCTCTTCCAAGTCCTTTTATGTCTCTGACAGTATTACGATGTCATCGGCGAACCTCAAAGTTTTTATTTCTTCTCCATGGATTTTAATTCCTACTCCAAATTTTTCTTTTGTTTGCTTTACTGCTTGCTCAATACACAGATTAAATAACATCGGGTATAGGCTACAACACTGTCTCACTCCCTTCCCAACCAGTGCTTCCCTTTCATGCCCCTCGACTCTTACAACTGCCATCTAATTTTTGTACAAATTGTAAATAGCCTTTCGCTCTCTGTATTTTACCCCTGCCACCTTCAGAATTTGAAAGAGTGTATTCCAGTCAGCACTGTCAAAAGCTTTCTCTAAGACTACAAATGCTAGAAACGTAGGTTTGCCTTTCCTTAATCTATCTTGTAAGATAAGTCGCAGGGTCAGTATTGCCTCTCGTGTTCCTACATTTCTACGGAATCCAAACTGATCTTCCCCGAGGTCGGCTTCTACCAGTTTTTCCATTCGTCTGTAAAGAATTTGCGTCAGTATTTTGCAGCTGTGACTTATTAAACTGATAGTTCGGTAATTTTCACATCTGTCAACACCTGCTTTCTTTGGGATTGGAATTATTATATTCCTCTTGAAGTCTGAGGGTATTTGACCTGTCTCACACATCTTGCTCACTAGATGGTAGAGTTTTGTCAGGGCTAGCTCTAACAGGCCTGTCGGTAGTTTTAATGGAATGTTGTCTACTCCCAGGGCCTTGTTTCGACTTAGGTCTTTCAGTGCTCTGTCAAACTGTTCACGCAGTATCATATCTCCCATTTCATCTTCATCTACGTCCTCTTCCATTTCCATAATATTGTCCTCAAGTATATCGCCCTTGTATAGACCCTCAATATACTCCTTCCACCTTTCCGCTTTCTCTTCTTTGCTTGGAACTGGGTTTCCATCTGAGCTCTTGATATTCATACAAGTGGTTCTCTTTTCTCCAAAGGTCTATTTAATTTTCCTGAAGGCAGTATCTATATTACTCCTTTTTGAGACTTTTGTATTCCTTTTTGCCTGCTTTATTAACTGCATTTTTATATTTTCTTCTTTCATCAATTAAATTCAATATATCTTCTGTTACCCAAGGATTTCTACTAGCCCTCGTCTTTTTACCTGCTTGATCCTCTGCTGCCTTCACTATTAAATACCTCAAAGCTACCCATTCTTTTTCTGCTGTATTTCTTTCCCCCATTCCTGTTAGTCGTTCCCTAATGGTATCCCTGAAACTCTCTACAACCTCTGGTTCTGTCAGTTTATCCAGGTCCAACTCCTTAAATTCCCACCTTATTGCAGTTTCTTCAGTTTTGATCTACAGTTCCTAACCAATACATTGTGGTCAGAGTCCACATCTGCCCCTGGAAATGTCTTACAATTTAAAACCTGGTTCCTAAATTTCTGTCTGTCCATTATATAATCTATCTTAAACCCACCAGCATCTCCAGGCCTCTTCCATGTATACAACCTTCTTTCATAATTCTTGAACTAAATGTTAGCTATGATTAAGTTATGCTCTGTGCAGAATTCTACCAGGCGGCTTCCTCTTTCATTTCTTTCCCCCATTCCATATTCACCTACTACGTTTCCTACTCTTCCTTTTCCTACTATCAAATTCCAATCACCCATGACTATTAAATTTTCGCCTCCCTTCACTATCTGAATAATTTCTTTTATCTCATCATACATTTCATCAATATCTTCGTCATCAGCGAAGCTAGTGGGCATATAAACTTGTACTACTATGGTAGGCGTGGGCTTCGTGTCAATCTTGGTCACAATAATGCGTTCACTATGCTGTTTGTAGTAGCCTACCCGCACTCCTGGTTTTTTTTATTCATTATTAAAACCTACTCCTACAGTACCCCTATTTGATTTTGTATTTATAACCCTGTATTCACCTGACCAGAAGCCTTGTTCCTCCTGCCACCGAGCTTCACTAATTCCCAATATATCTAACTTTAACCTATTCATTTCCCTTTTTAAATTTTCTAACCTACCTGCCCGGGTAAGGGATCTGACATTCCACGCTCCGATCCGTAGAACGCCAGTTTTCTTTTCCCTGATAACGACGTCCTCCTGAGTAGTCCCCGCCCGGAGATCCGAATGGGGGACTATTTTACCTCCGGAATATTTTACCCAAGAGGACGCCATCATCATTTAACCATACAGTAAAGCTGCATGCTCTCGGGAAAAACTACGGTTGTACTTTCCCCTTGCTTTCAGCCGTTCGCAGTTCCAGCACAGCACGGCCGTTTTGGTTTGTGTTACAAGGCCAGATCAGTGAATCATCCAGACTGTTGCCCCTGCAACTACTGAAAAGGCTGATGCCCCTCTTCAGGAACCATACGTTTGTCTGGCCTCTCAACAGATACCACTCCGTTGTGGTTGTGCACCTACGGTACGGCTATCTGTATTGCTGAGGCACGCAAGCCTCCCCGCCAACGACAAGGTTGGCTCTGAGCACTATGGGACTTAACAGCTGTGGTCATCAGTCCCCTAGAACTTAGAACTACTTAAACCTAACTAACCTAAGGACATCACACACATCCATGCCCGAGGCAGGATTCGAACCTGCGACCGTAGCAGTCGCGCGGTTCCGGACTGCGCGCCTAGAACCGCGAGACCACCGCGGCCGGCCCAACGACAAGGTCCATGGTTCATGGGGGAACGGAATGCCTACTTATGCCATGTAAAATAACAGCCCCAGACTATGAATATAGCAGAGAACAGTGTGGAGGCAAAATAAAATTAAGCAATATGTTATAAGAAGCACGTATGTTGGAAAACGTAAAAGAATACCATACCTTTTCAACTGGATAGATTGAAACGTTTGATAATGCCTAGATAAGACCGTTATCTACATATTCATAACAAAATACTGATTCAGCTAGGTACGTACTTTGACGCAAACAACTGTACACTATAAACATGGGGCACAGTATCTGCTTAGTTTCGCATTATAAGATAGTCATTATATTTCAAAATATTTTGGTTAGGAGCGATTCTTCCAATAATATGGGAGGAAGACTTCAGAATTTCGCCAATATTAGTTATTCTCATATTAGCTGAAATCATTCACGGTGGTAGAACGTCTTTAAAAAACACGCAGTGTCGAAACTTCACAACGTTTTTAAAACTGATCACTGAGATTGTTAACAGCTAGTCTGGGAACATGCTAACTAGAAGCCACACCCACAGTCAGTGTACTGCACTGTCATTTCTGTTGATATTTACTTTCACATGTTTCAGAGGTGTGGCCTGCTTGACACTTCTGAAGCAGGGCGCCACCGTGACGCCCACTGAGTCACTGAAAGTCGTGGCATGGAAAAATGTAACAGGCGCTTGGAACGTGTGGCACCTTTCGCACATCTCAGATGACGTGACTATAGTCGTCCCAATACCCCGTTCGAATCGCACCTAAACACAGAATTATCCGTGTCCTTTTTACTGTTGTTGACACTACTCAGTGAGAAAACAGTTTCTCTGCTTCATAGAACATTTTTCAGACCCGAGTCCTGCACACGTCAGGACAGTCCATAACGTTGGTCACAAACTGCACATGCATGGTGAATATAACCGTACCATATACAGTGTGCCCAGTCAGTTATGCCTAAATTCAAAGACAGAACCCGACATACCAGTAAAGCAAACTGCATGACTCGTGTAACGCCTATTCCACAATCTTCGTATTGCGTTAGAACGTGTTGTATCGGTTGATGGTGGATAGTGAATCGCACAGCGATAAGATGTAACGGAATAATGTTGCGATGCTTAATGGGTAAACAGTATATAGGAAAACACGTCAGAGGTTTCGGTATTCAAGGAAATACTGCTGGTTTGAAATGAAAAATACTATAAATGAAGCTATCGGCGAGTGATTATTATTTTTACAAAAGCAGTTCTGTTCAGCAAATCAGTGGGAAACCATTAAGATGTTTTCTGGTGGGAACGGAAACGTAAAGGAAACCACTGCCTTGGATTACCTAACAATGGAAGTAGATGTCATCACGGTCGGGGAAGACATCAAGCATGAATGTGGTCCGCAATAATGTTCACGTGGTTCACAGGTGTTATGGTGCCTTCGATTACTACCACAGGTCCCAAGGACGCTCTCGTGAATGGTCCCACACAATACAATAATACTCTCACAGGCTTAGGTCCCTCCGGCCGCGGTGGCCGAGCGGTTCTAGGCGCTTCAGTCCGGAACCGCGCGACTGCTACGGTCGCAGGTCCGAATCCTGCCTCGGGCATGGATGTGTGTGAAGTCCTTAGGTTAGTTAGGTTTAAGTAGTTCTAAGTTCTAGGGGACTGATGACCTCAGATGTTAAGTCCCATAGTGCTCAGAGCCATTTGAACCATTTGAAGCTTACCATAACGTACTAAAAGCCTTGGATAAAGGCAGTCAGTTAGATGCAGTATTTCTCCAGTTTCTAAAAGGATTTTACTCAGTATCATATCCACGTTTATTGTGAAAAGTTGGATCGTATGGTGTACCAAGGGAAATTTGTGACTGAAATGAGTATTTTTTGGTAGGGAGGACTTGGCAAGTTATCTTGGTTGGAGTGTCATCGACAGATATAACCGTAACTTCGGATGTGCCCCAGAGAAGCGTATAGGGACCCTTGCTGTTCTAATTGTATAGTAAGGATCTTGCGAACAATATTAATAGTAACCTCAGATTTTTCGCAGATGATACAATTATCTTTAATGTGTTACTGTTTGAAACGAACTGAGCAAATATTCAGTCAGAGCTTGATAAGAGTTTATACAGGTGCAAAGATTGGCAAATTACTTTAAATGTTCAGAGATTTGAAACGAATGAACGTAGTATCCCGTGACTCTAACATCAAAGAGTCACAGATGGAATCGGTTAACTCACACAAATACCTGGGTGTATCACTTTGTAGTGATATGAAATGGAATGATCACTTGTTCTCAGTCGTGGATAAATGAGGCTACATAGGAAGTTGCTTACAAATCACTCGTGTGACCCATCCTAGAATATGGCTGAAGTGTGTGGGACCTGTATCAAATAGGACTAACAGGGGACGCTGAACGTATACACTGAAGGGCAGCACGAATGGTCACAGACTTGTTTGACCCGAGTGAGAGTATTACAGAGATAACGAAGAAACGGAACTAGCAGAAACTTGAAGATAGACGCAAACTGTCTCAAGAAAGCCTACTCACAAACTATCGAGAACCAGCTATAAATAATGACTCTAGAAATATCTACCAACTCCCTACGCGTCGGTCCCGTAGGGATCATGGGGATAAGATTTAACCATTCTTCCTTCCCGCACTCGGTAAATGAATGGAACGGTCAGAACCCTTGAATACTTGTGCACTAGGAAGTAGTCTCTGCTGTCCGCTTCACAGTGGTTTGCAGATTACAGATGTAGATGTAGGTGATGTGGATGTAGCTGTATCTGGACTCGACCTCTACCTGGTATAACAAAAAACGTAATTACCAGGCGACACTGATGTACGATTCAGTCTCGATTATCCCGCGCCCACTGCAATGTTAACGGTCAATATCGTTGGGTCAATGTGGGAACGCGAAGTGGTTGTCTGATGCGGAGCCCCATCTTCAACGATGTGTGCTCAACGGTATGCTCCTAACCATTTGTGCCTGCATTAGCATTGTAGTGCGTCGACAGATGTGCCACAGACCACCGCCTCTCCTGCCTTAGAGAGCGGGCAAGCCTCTGGCGTGGATGTTATACAATCTGGCGCGTATGTCCAACACCTTGTCGATCACTAGTGGTTTCACTGCTCTTCATCCATTTCCGATAAGATGCTCACGACAGTAGCACGCGAACAGCCGACCACTCGTCTCTGCCCTGGTTATACAGTGACATGACAAAAGTCATGGGATACCTCATTATATCGTGCGTGACCTCATTTTGCCCTGCGTAGCGCAGCAGCTCGACGTGGTATGGACTCAACAAGTCGTTGGAAGACCCCTACAGAAATACTGAACGATGCTGCCTCTACAGCCGTCCATAACTGCGAAAGTTTTGCTAGTGCAAGATTTTATGCATGAACTGACCTCTCGGTTATGTCCCATAAATGTTCAACGAGCTTCCTGTCGGGCGACCTGGGTGGCCAAATCATTCGCTCGAACACAGTCCACACCATTATGAAGCCACCACGAGCTTGCACTGTGCCTTGTTGACGTCTTGGGTCCATGGCTTCGTGAGATCTGCGCCACACTCGAACTCTACCATCAGCTCTCACCAACTGAAATCGGGACTCATCTGACCAGGCCACGGTTTTCCAGTAGTTTAGGGTCCAACAGTAATGGTCACGCGTCCAGGAGAGGCGCTGCAGAGATGCCGTGCAGTTAGCAAAAGCAGTCGCGTCGGTCGTCTACTGCCTTAGCCCATTAACGTCACATTTCGCTGCACTGTCCTAACGCATACGTTGGTCATACGTCCCACAGTGATTTGTGCAGTTATTTCACACAGTGTTGTCTGCCCGTTAACACTGACAACTCTACACAAATGTGTCTGGCCTCAGTCGTTAAGTGAAGACCATCAGCCACGGTGTTGTCTGTGAGGTAATGCCTGAAATTTGGAGTTCTAGGCACGCTCTTGACACTGTGGATCTCGGAATATGAATTCCCTATCGATTTACGAAATGGAGTGTCCCAAACGTCTAGCTCCAACTAGAATTCCGAGTTCAAAATTTGTTAATTACCGTAATGCGTACATAATCACATCGTTTCACATGAGTCACTGAGTACAAATGACTGCTCCGCCAATGCACTGCTCTTATATACGTCGTGTACACGATACAGTGGCCATCCATATGTGGCACATCGCTGTCCCACGACTTTATCACCTCTATGTACAGTTTTTTACCGCGTCCCTTGCTCAAGACTCTATCTGACGATTTCTTTCTCGCGCTGGATACTTGTAATGTTCTGGCTGATCAGTGTTGTTTTAAATGATTCTCATGGGCAGCTACAGAACGGAGTTACAAGACATTATTAAGAGACAAATTTGGGGATTACTATTTTTCAAGACCTTGCTGAAAGTTTCTGCCGACTTCTGAGAACGATCTCTTAAAGGGAAGATGATACCAAAACTTCGTTATCACCTCTTTATTGCAAAATTCTTGAGAAGCTATTAAATTGTAATGCTAGAAGAACTTCACTTTAAATACTTCCAATAATTCTAGGAATGCACACATCTGTACGAACTTCCAGTAATTCCCAGTGACAGTACTAATTCAATGATCTCTGCGTGACCTTGTGTTTTGATCTAAGAATTTACCATAGGCGTGCACCTTTACAAGTACACTACTGGCCATTAAAGTTGCTACACCAAGAGGAAATGCAGATGATAAATGGGTATTCATTGGACAAATATATTATACTAGAACTGACATGTGATTACATATTCACGCAAGTTGGGTGCATAGATCCTGAGAAATCAGCACCCAGAACAATCACCTCTGGCCGTAATAACGGCCTTGATACGCCTGGGCATTGAGTCAAACAGAGCTTGGATGGCGTGTACAGGTACAGCTGCCCACGCAGCTTCAACAGATACCACAGTTCATCAAGAGTAGTGACTGGCGTATTGTGATGATCCAGTTGCTCGGCCACCATTGACCAGACGTTTTCTGTTGGTGACAGATCTGGAGAATGTGCTGGCCTGGCACCACATACCATCACGCCGGGTGATACGCCAGTATGGCGATGACGAATACACGCTTCCAACGTGCGTTCACCGCGATGTCGCCAAATACGGATGCGACCATCATGATGCTGTAAACAAAACCTTGATTCATCCGAAAAAATGACGTTTTGCCATTCGTGCACCCAGGTTCGTCGTTGAGTACACCATCGCAGGCGCACCTGTCTGTGATGCAGCGTCAAGGGTAACCGCAGCCATGGTCTCAGAGCTGATAGTCCATGCTGCTGCAAACGTCGTCGAACTGTTCGTGCAGATGGTTGTTGTCTTGCACACGTCCCCTTCTGTTGACTCATGGATCGAGACGTGGCTGCACGATCCGATACAGCCATGCGGATAAGATGCCTGTCATCTCGACTGATAGTGATACGAGGCCGTTGGGATCCAGCACGGCGTTCCGTATTACCCTCCTGAACCCACCGATTCCATAATCTGCTAGCAGCCATTGGATCTCGACCATCGCGAGCAGCAATGTCGCGATACGATAAACCACAATCGCGATAGGCTACAATCCGATCTTTATCAAAGTCGGAAACGTGATGTTACGCATTTCTCCTCCTTACACGAGGCATCACAACAACGCTTCTCTAGGCAACGCCGGTCAACTGCTGTTTGTTTAAGAGAAATCGGTTGGAAACTTTCTTCATGTCAGCACGTTGTAGGGTCGCCACTGGCACCAGTCTTGTGTGAATGCTCTGAAAAGCTAATAATTTGCATATCACAGCATCTTCTTCCTGTCGGTTAAATTTCGCGTCTGTAGCACGTCATCTTCGTGGTGTAGCAATTTTAATGGCCAGTAGTGAAGGAAGATACTGAATATCGAACAGACAACATAAAAATCTACGAACTTATTTAGGAAATAAAACAACAATATTACATGAATAACGATGTTACACAACTTTTTTATAGATATAGATTTATCTACATTCCTTTCTCTTACAGCATGATCAGGAAACTGTGTAAGGATCAATAACTAAAGTTTAATGTCCGACCAACGACGGAATCATTAGAGGCAGAGAACAGAGTGGGGTAGGTTCAGAAAATCAGCCATGTCATTTTTACAGCAAGCATCCCTCCACCTTCCTTTCTTCGTTTGCGGAAACCACGAGATACGTACACCAGAAATGCCGAATGATGATTTCGAACCCACTTTCTCGAATGTAGGTCCATTACGCCTACCATTACGTCACCATTATCACCCGTTGAAAAAGAGACGCCCATATGGTTTTTACGATTTCTTTTCTTAACAACGCACGCACTTAGATGTTCTTTTTAATGAATTCTAACGATTAATTATCAGAGTTACATCATTTCCGGATTTTTTATTTTTAAATCTAACTATACAATGTTTACACAGTAATTCATTAGTAACCGACATAGCAAGTCTTTTGAAATAACTTTTTGCTAGATTCAGTACTATTTTCAGGTAACATACGCCGCTGACTTCTTATGAAATATTGGGAAGGAAAATAATTCTAATTCTGCCGTGAATCTCACAAGGAGCCTAAAGTCATACAGATGACGTATTTTAACAACTCCTTCCACGAAGTAGTTCAAAATACGGAGTTTATTGATTTCCTGTGCCAAATAAATTTGAAAGCCCGGTTACAGTAATTTATTAACTGGATATAGATGTAAGAAAATAGGGGACACACTCACTTGGGAAAATCATACCACAGAACAGAGCAATCACTCGAACCTCGAAAGGAGATATTTAAGTGTCAAAATAGCACGGAGAAATGTGAGAATAACACCGCAGTTGAGGAGCAGAGACGTCTCATATCTTCCAAGGGAAACAGTGTTACAGTTGGTGTTCAAGGCCTTGAACAGAGTAGCTTTTCACACTATAATACAGCTCAACATCTTACTCATTATGGAGGTGATATTAACGCAGCTTTCCATGTAGTCATATAGGAAGCTGTGGTACCCTAAATGGATTCGAAACAGAATCATTCTGGTCCTGATGTCAGCTGATACTGCCTGTATACTGAGTGTAGTGATTGGTGCTCAGAACTGAATGAAGCGTTTAGCACTACCTTTATGTATTATAGAGCAACTTCTTTGCAAGGTTCTATAAATAAAACAGTACTGTACACTAGCGATGTACCTCACTAGATAGCACTGTTGTTAGTAGACTGGTCTTGCATGCGGAAGGTTGGAAGCTGTAATATATGTATCCGGTCATTCTGATTAAGATTTGCTTCAGGAAAATGTCAGGATGGTTCCCATTGCAGGGCCGCAGATGACTACCTGTTCTGTTCTTGTCGAACTAGATCTGTAATGTAAATACTCGCATATAATTATGATATTTTTGTTCGTAATTCCTAACGCCGCTGTAGGCCTCACATCCTTGTAAAAGCGTGCAACGGGCTAATAAAATGACTACTACTGCTATTAATATGTCCCACTACATGTGGGTGAATTAAATTACTACTATTACTATTAATACTTCTAATATATCCGACTACATGTGGCTAGAAATGCGCAAGACTTTTACGATGAACGAAGTTATTCACTCCTTCTCTTGACTGCAATTTCGTCTGGTATGTGGCCCATTAAATATGGGCTATGGAAAATCACTGGTAGTCAACTCGTCCATCGTGATCCTTTAAGCAACCACATTTGATGTCTTGTGAACTTCCCTACAGACTGCCATAGAGGGACAACTAAAACCCTTTCTGATTATTTCTGATAACGTTTATAGGTTATGATTGCAAAACACAGAGGCTTAACGAGAGACCGAAACCTTAGAGACAATGTACTATTCAGTAATCCTAATGATTTTTGTATCATCTTCTACTTCCCACAGACTCTAAAAGGTACTTGGACACATATGTACTCCTTTCGACAATTTTCGCAAAGGTTTGATACACACTGACGGAAAAAAATCGGAACACCAAAAAGTAATTAACGAAGATTAATGAAATTTCGCGAATGCATTTGTCTAGGTAACATACCAGGTGGTTATAATTAAACGCCGGCCGGGGTGGCCGAGCGGTTCTAGGCGCTACAGTCTGGAACCGAGCGACCGCTACGTGCGCAGGTTCGAATCCCGTCTCGGGCATGGATGTGTGTGATGTCCTTGGGTTAGTTAAGTTTAAATAGTTCTAAGTTCTAGGGGACTGATGACCTGAGAAGTTAAGTCCCATAGTGCTCAGAGCCATTTGGACCATTATATCAGTCACCGTGCGCTTTTCTTGTCTCGTGACGTAATAATGAAATATAGATTGATAATGAGTTATTAAAAGTTGTGAGATACACAGAGTAGCTACTCTCCGTTCACGGAAGACGAATGATATCTCTTGTTTTCTCCACGACAGAAAGTTTTACATCTCGCCTGGGCCCGTCAGCACCGACATTGGACTGTTGATGACTGGAAACATGTTGCCTGGTCGGACGAGTCTCGTTTCAAAATGTATCGATGAAATGGATGTGCACGGGTGTGGAGACGACCTCATGAATCCATGGACACTGCATGTCAGCAGGGGACTGTTCAAGCTGGGGTGGAGGCTCTGTAATGGTGTTGGGCGTGTGCAGTTGGAGTGATATGGGACTCCTCATACGTCTAGATACGACTCTGACAGGTCACACTAACGTAATCATCCTGTCTGATCACCTGCATCCATTCATGACCATTGTGCATTCCGACGGACTTGGGCAATTCCAGCAGGACAATGCGACGCTCCACACGTCCAGAATTGCTACAGAGTGGCTCCTGAAACACTCCTCTCAGTTGAAGCACTTCCGCTGGCCACCAAATTACCCAGACATGAACGTCATTGAGCATATATGAGGTGCCTTGCAACATGCTGTTCAGAAGAGATCCCCACCGTCTCATACTCTTACGGATTTATGGACAGCCCTCCAGGATTCATGGTGTCAGTTCCCTCCAGCCCTACTTCAAACATTAGTCGAGTCCATGTCACGTCGTGTTGCGGCACTTCTGCATGCTCGCGGGGGCCCTTCACGACATCAGGCAGGTGTACTAGTTTTTTTGCTCTTCAGTGTATATCATCGTATGCAATAAAAATGCACACATTGTCACCAAGGAAGTTAGTAGCATATACGGTATAACGTGTTCTTTGATCTGATGTCGAAGCATACTAGAATGGAATTAAACGAGAGAGTGAATCCTGATGTGGCTTTTTAAAACCTACTTCTATCCTCCTTTCACCTTTAAGTCCATACTATAGCGACTTATACTATCACCTGACACGACACTGCAAAAATTAGGTCAATGATCTTGGTGCGAAAATTTTTACCCGAGAACTGTACATCACCACCACAAATTTTAACATGCAGCTGTAAATCTAAGAAGAATGTTATTACCAATGCTGGTCTTCGAACGAAGCCTAATCATAAATATTTTCTTTCGTTGTCTGCATGCGCACCTTTCCTTCGTAAAGTGCAAGGGTCATAAAATGCGTCTCTTGAATGTGGGGTGACTGTTATGAGTGTATGGAGTGTTTGAGCCGTGTTTGTGAGAAGATGCCGGTGAGAAAGAGACGGGAGGCTTGAAGCCCGGTGTTGACATATACCCTAGCTCAAGGTTCTCTCTCATCTGACGAATGTGTCACTGTCACTGTCAACTATGTCACGTGACGTCACTCCGCGAGACTCTAGGGAGAAGCTAGGAATTTTATCCATGACACTATCACATTTTCTGTTAGTTAGAAACCAACATCTTTCTTCTCATGGTCGGCCAAGTACCAGCGATGAAAATTTTTCCATTACCAGAATTCGAATCGGTCATCCCCGAGTCAGTTCCCACACTTGCAAACGTGCTTCAGCGAACTCGGATACGGATTTGGAAGTTTTTCCATCTTAAAAACTCCATCCAGACAGGCCTCGGAAAGCCCAGTGGTACCCACCGACCGCCCTGTTAACCTCAGCTACAGGCGTCACTGGATGCGAGTATGGACGAGCGTGTTGTCAGCACATCGCTCTGCGGGCCGTTGTCAGTTTCCGTGACCGGAGCCGCTACTTCTTGATCAAGTAGCTCTTCAATTGGCCTCACAAGGACTGAGTGCACCCCACTTGCCAACAGCTCTCGGCAGACCCATACGACGATGTCCGCCGCTCGTGGTCTCGCGGTAGCGTTCTCGCTTCCCGAGCACGGGGTCCCGGGTTCGATTCCCGGCGGGGTCAGGGATTTTCACCTGCCTCGAGATGACTGGGTGTTTGTGTTGTCCTCATCATTTCATCATCATCCAGGGAAGTGGTGAAATTGGACAGAGCAAAGATTGGATAATTGTACGGGCGCTGATAATCACGCAGTTGAGCGCCCCACAAACCAAACATCATCATCATCATCAGACCCATACGATCACCCATCCACATCTAAATCTACATCTACATGGACACTCTGCAAATCACATTTAAGAGCCTGGTAGAGGGTTCATCGAACCACCTTCACAATTCTGTATTATTCCAATCTCGCATAGCGCGTGGAAAGAATAAACACCTATATCTTTCCGTACGAGCTCTGATTTCCCTTATTTTATCGTGATGATCGTTCCTCCCTATGTAGGTCGGTGTCAGCAAAATATTTTCGCATTCTGAGGAGAAAATTGGTGATTGGAATTTCGTGAGAAGATTCTGTCGCAACGAAAAACTTTCTTTTAATGATTTCCAGCCAAAATCCTGTATCATCTCTGTGACACTCTCTCCCATATTTCGCGATAATACAAAACGTGCTGCCTTTCTTTGAACTTTTTCGATGTACTCCGTCAGTCCTACCTGGTAAGGATCCCACACCGCGCAGCAGTATTCTAAGAGGACGGACACGTGTAGTGGAGGCAGTCTCCTTTGTAGATCTGGTACATTTTCTAAGTGTCCTGCCAATAAAACGCAGCCTTTGGTTAGCCTTCCCCACAACATTTTCTATGTGTTCTTCCCAATTATTGTTCGTAATTGAGATACCTAGGTATTTAGTTGAATTTACGGCTTTTAGATTAGACTGATCTATCGTGTAACCTAAGTTTAGCGAGTTTCTTTTAACACTCATGTGGATGACCTCACACTTTTCGTTATTTAGGGTCAACTGCCACTTTTCGTACCATTCAGATATTTGTTCTAAATCGTTTTACTGTTTGTTTTGATCTTCTGATGACTTTATTAGTTGATAAACGACAGCATCATCAGCAAACAACCGAAGACGACTCTCAGATTGTCTCTCAAATCGTATATATTGATAAGGAACAGCAAACTCCCTATAACTCTACCTTGGGGAACGCCTGAAATCACTTCTCTTTTACTCGATGACTTTCCGTCAGTTACTACGAACTGTGACCTCTCTGACAGGAAATCACAAATACAGTCACATAACTGGGACGATATTCCATAAGCAAGCAATTTCACTACGAGCCGCTTGTGTGGTACAGTGTCAAAAGCCTTCCGGAAATTCAGGAATACGGAATCGATCTGAAATCCCTTGTGCTAGCTAAGCTCAACAGTTCTTATGATAACCGGTGCTACCACTGCGGCAAGGTCATTGGGTTCCATATTAAAAAGCTAACGTATAATATCAGCGGACTTATATTAAAGATAGGTATGAATATAAATTTGTCTTGTGTTTCATTCTAACGTCGCTGTATCAGTAAGGTTATTATAGATGGAGCAGTGCCTCAGATGCAATGAGGATGGCTGAATAAATGATGCGGTGATCACGAAGAAACAGTCTGGTTATCATCTTACTCGGTTAAGGATCAGTACATGTACTCATAATACGACGTAGCAGTCCAGACAGTGAAATAATAAAATAAAAAACCTTAAATGTTTCGTATCTTCTAAACTGTAATATTCATTCGTTGTACTTTCATTATTTAGCCACAAGTTTATTATGCCATTTTATAAATTTAAACTTTCGCGGTTAACTTTAAATGTTTCGTTACGCAGAAATTCTAAAATTATTAGCAATGCAACAGAACTGGCCGCCCGTATAACAGGACGTCCATGGCAACCAATGACAAGGGGCAACATGTATCACAGTAACACAGAAACAGACACAGAATAGAAACAGAAATAGGTAGTATGTACTATGCAATATATGAGTGATTCTGGTCATTTATGTTACGTAAATAAGCACATGGTTTCACTGAATGAACGGTGAGTTTTTACAGCATCTTCATTTATTTTGATCATTTTTAACCTTGCTGTTAATAGGACTTTTTACAGTTGTATTTCGTAGAAAAAATACCTGTAAACCCGATGATAAAGTAAGTGTGTTTATGTACGACATGCTTTATTACGACAAGGTAACATAGTAAGAAAGAACGTCAACAAATGAATGAAGAAATTAATTCCTAAGTAGGCTGATGTATTAAAACCGAATCTACTTATTTAAAGTTTTCCTGAGTGTGATGAAAAATAGTGTTCTCTTACAAACGTATTGTCTTCCAGATAATTCCTAAGCTGGAAACCGTTCGATCTCGTCATGCTTCGAAGATAACTTCTGCCGGTTCATTAACGAGCCAATTAAGTGACGAAAAATCGAAAGATGGATGTTGTGTTATCTCTTTCGGCGGCCAGCTTTGAATACTTGGTGGGCTCGTCAGACAAACGGTCCCTTGTTTGATCGACAGAAAGAAAAACAACAAGAACACTGGCACTAAAATGGATCATTGCCAGCACAGACTGACATCTTACAAACCGACTTCAACTGAGTACCGCAGCCGCCGATAACTGAAAGCAGCGCATTAAATTTCAGCCTCCATGCCAATCCGTCGACCAATCAGTGCATGCGTAGCGATCACGGTGGACAGACACTTCTCAGTCGAGCAGAGATTCGAAAATAACTTCTCAGAGACGTGGTGCCGCTCAGAGGGAGAGATAGTGCATCATATTTCAAGATCTTATCGTCACCTACGAATTTCCTTTACACAAGTGCCTCTTGCCTTCATCCGCTCCCATTACAGTGGGGCAAATGTTGTGGTGAGGGCATGGGAATCAAATTTTAGTTCGATGTAGCAACAGTACATGTAATCGACAGAGCCGATCCTTTCTTCAAAAGGTTAACAAATACTCAAGGTAATAGTGTGTTGTAGTCTTAGTTTCTGTTCGTGGCACGAATACTAGAGGACATACAACGAAGTGTTCTCTATCTGAAGCATTCAAAAAGGCCACACCCGTTTATTTGGTATTCAGGATGCTTTAAGTCATACATCTTTAGAAACCATTTGAGAATCATAAAGAGAATTATTTAAAAATAGTTAAGACGTTTCGTCATGATTAAGTGCTGTTTTTGTCCTTATCTTCAGGCCGAAGGCTCGCTTGATGCAGCTCTTCAAGTTAGTTTATCCTTTGGAAACAAATGCATTTATACACAACTACGGCAGCCTACATCAATTTAAACGTGCTTATGCAGGCAGGCATTGGTCTGTCTTTAATTTTTACCCCTACTGTACATCGCTCATTGCCCAACATACGATAACTTCATACCTCAGAATGTGTTCTATTAACCAGTCACTTCTTTTAGTAAAACTGTGCTACAAAACTCTTTTCTGCCCATTTCGAACAAGTACTACCACTTAATTAGCTACCCGATCCACACGTCTAATGTACAGCACATTTCGAAAGATTCAGTTCTCTTCGTGTCAGAACTCTATATCGTTTACGGGTAACTGCCGTCGAAAGCTATACTCCAGACGAACACCTTCAGGAAAGATATTCCTAAACTTAAAATTGTATTCGATGCTAACAAATATTTTTTTCTCATAAAAGCTTTTCCTTCTATTGCCAGTCTTTCACATCATCCCCTCTAGCGCTATCGTCACTTACCGTTGCCCAAATAACAAATCTCGTCCACTGTTTGTAATAGATAGGTGTATAATTTGGTAGCGTTTTTCCACAAGTTCAATAAACACAACAGAGACCCGTAATAGAGACTTGAGTCGTCAATAATATATTCTCCTTCACTGTTTGCAATAGTCTGCCAACGCTGGGGTGACTCTACGATTTCGCTGCTGTAGAAATCAAGTAGTTTTGAGGCGAAGAACTTGTCGAGTTATGTTCGGAGTGCATTTTCATCCAGGAAGGAAGTTCTTTGAAGACTGTTCGACAGAGAGCGGAAAAGCCGAAAATTTGAGAGCGCAGGATCAGGTGAATAAGGTGGGTGCAGAGTGACTTCCCAAACTAACTCCTGTATAACACTGTTTGTCAATATAACACAATGAGGGCGGGCGTTATCGTGGAATAGCATCCCTTCACCCAGTCTTCCCGGTTGTTGTTCTTGGATTGCGTCTGCATTGCGTTTCAGTTGTTGACAATAAATGTCAGCAGTGATATTTTCACCTCGGGGAAGCAATTCCTTGTACACCATACAGTCGCTGTTCCACCAGATGCATAACATTATCTTTCGTGGATACACGCAGGTATTTGTACGGCGAGCTGCTGCTTTGTTTGGGGTGAACTATTCCTTTCTTTTCCTTATGGTAGCATAAAGACGCCAATTCTCGTCACCAGTAACGATACAGGGTAGTAATGGCCGGTGTTGTTCACGAGCCAGCTGATGACGAGCAAGCAGACATGCTCATATGGCGACACGCCGATTGCCGTGATTTTGTTTTAGAGCATGTAGTACCCATACACCCGATTTTTGAACCTTCCCCATTGCATACAAATGTCGCACGATGGTGGCATGATCACAGTTCGTCACATTTGATAGTTCTCGAGTACACTTACGTGGATCATTGTGGATTAATGCTTTTAAACGATCTTCATCAAACCCTGAATGTCTTCCTGAACGTGGAAATTCACTAATGTCGAAACGATCACCCTAAAGACGAGAAAACCATTTTCAAAAATGGCTCTGAGCACTATGGGACTTAACTTCTGAGGTCATCAGTCCCCTAGAACTTAGAACTACTTAAACCTAACTAACCTAAGAACATCACACACATCCATGCCCGAGGCAGGATTCGAACCTGCGACCGTAGCGGTCGCGCGGTTCCAGACTGTAGCGCCTAGAACCGCTCGGCCACTCCGGCCGGCAAAACCATTTTCCTGCCGTGCTCTGTCCAATGGCATTGCATCCGTACATGGCACAAATGTGTCTGTCTGCCTCCGCTGCTGTCAGACCTCTATTGAATTCATTCAGAAGAATGTCGTAAATGTTCCGATTTCTCCACTTGGCATTCTGTTTTGTAACGTACACGCTCCACTCCCTATCTCCAAATGGCGAAATGAAAACATATAAACTAAAAAGCAACAATGAACGAGAAATAAAAAATGGCAATAGATAAATCAACCCATAATAACCGGAATACCAACATGCAAAATAAAAACGCTGCGAACTCATGCAGCAACCTAAAAGTATCTGCTTTGCTAATCTAATTTCCTCGGCATCATCTGATTCGGATACATTTCATAACCCTTGTTTTATTTATGTTCCTGTTCATCTTATAACCTCTTTTAATGTCACTAACCATACCATTCATCCAAGTATTTTTCGGTCTAAGATAAAGCCAAAATGTCATCGACAAACCTGAGAATTTTATCAGCACACTCTCCGCAGAAGGAGAATTTCATTCTGGCTCAAAATTTTAATTTCATCTTCTGAATTTTAGTAATAGTAGCACTAGTAGTAGTAGTAGTAGCAGCAGTAGTAGTAGTTTTGTTCATCCGTATACCACTTTTACAGTCTAAGAACAAGAAAAATAACATAATTCATATATATATATATATATATATATATATATATATATATATATATATACACTCCTGGAAATGGCTGGAAATGGAAAAAAGAACACATTGACACCGGTGTGTCAGACCCACCATACTTGCTCCGGACACTGCGAGAGGGCTGTACAAGCAATGATCACACGCACGGCACAGCGGACACACCAGGAACCGCGGTGTTGGCAGTCGAATGGCGCTAGCTGCGCAGCATTTGTGCACCGCCGCCGTCAGTGTCAGCCAGTTTGCCGTGGCATACGGAGCTCCATCGCAGTCTTTTAACACTGGTAGCATGCCGCGACAGCGTGGACGTGAACCGATGTGCAGTTGACGGACTTTGAGCGAGGGCGTATAGTGGGCATGCGGGAGGCCGGGTGGACGTACCGCCGAATTGCTCAACACGTGGGGCGTGAGGTCTCCACAGTACATCGATGTTGTCGCCAGTGGTCGGCGGAAGGTGCACGTGCCCGTCGACCTGGGACCGGACCGCAGCGACGCACGGATGCACGCCAAGACCGTAGGATCCTACGCAGTGCCGTAGGGGACCGCACCGCCACTTTCCAGCAAATTAGGGACACTGTTGCTCCTGGGGTATCGGCGAGGACCATTCGCAACCGTCTCCATGAAGCTGGGCTACGGTCCCGCACACCGTTAGGCCGTCTTCCGCTCACGCCCCAACATCGTGCAGCCCGCCTCCAGTGGTGTCGCGACAGGAGTGAATGGAGGGACGAATGGAGACGTGTCGTCCAGCGATGAGAGTCGCTTCTGCCTTGGTGCCAATTATGGTCGTATGCGTGTTTGGCGCCGTGCAGGTGAGCGCCACAATCAGGACTGCATACGACCGAGGCACACAGGGCCAACACCCGGCATCATGGTGTGGGTAGCGATCTCCTACACTGGCCGTACACCACTGGTGATCGTCGAGGGGACACTGAATAGTGCACGGTACATCCAAACCGTCATCGAACCCATCGTTCTACCATTCCTAGACCGGCAAGGGAACTTGCTGTTCCAACAGGACAATGCACGTCCGCATGTATCCCGTGCCACCCAACGTGCTCTAGAAGGTGTAAGTCAACTACGCTGGCCAGCAAGACCTCCGGATCTGTCCCCCGTTGAGCATGTTTGGGACTGGATGAAGCGTCGTCTCACGCGGTCTGCACGTCCAGCACGAACGCTGGTCCAACTGAGGCGCCAGGTGGAAATGGCATGGCAAGCCGTTCCACAGGACTACATCCAGCATCTCTACGATCGTCTCCATGGGAGAATAGCAGCCTGCATTGCTGCGAAAGGTGGATATACACTGTACTAGTGCCGACATTGTGCATGCTCTGTTGCCTGTGTCTATGTGCCTGTGGTTCTGTCAGTGTGATCATGTGATGTATCTGACCCCAGGAATGTGTCAATAAAGTTTCCCCTTCCTGGGACAATGAATTCACGGTGTTCTTATTTCAATTTCCAGGAGTGTATATGCATTTATATACTTACAGGTGTAGTTTGACAAGAATTGGATAGGACCGGGACCTTATAGCAGGAACCATGCCGGCATTTGCCTGAAGTAATTCAGGGAAACCATGGAAAACCTAAATTAGCGTGGCCAGAAAAAGATTGATGCCTCCACCCTCGTGAATGGAAAGTGAGGCTACTTAAAACGTGCTACGGCATTCGATCATTGTACTAGTGTACAAAAATGGTTCAAATGGCTCTGAGCACTATGGGACTTAACATCTGTGGTCATCCGTCCCATAGAACTTAGAACTACTTAAACCTAACTAACCTAAGGACATCACACACATCCATTCCCGAGGCAGGATTCGAACCTGCGATCGTAGCGGTCACGCGGTTCCAGACTGAAGCGCCTAGAACCGCACGGCCACACCGGCCGGCGTACTAGTGTACAATACTGATTTACAAAGTAGTTATTTGACAGTGAAAAGGCTTGTGCTACACTATTAATCCATTTCTCATTCTCACTCACTACATATACTACACACACATTGTTAATTCCTTTTTTGCATTTCTTTTCACTTTCTTTCAGAGCTTGCATAGGGTACATATTGACTAACATCGGGGAGAGGCTACAACCCTATCTCACTCCCTTCTCATCTGCTGTATCCCTTTCCTGTCACATTTATAATAACAGTCTTTTTTCCGCACAATTCCAAGGCAGCCTTCCGTCATCTTGTATTTCATCCTTTCTATCTTAGAGAACATTCCGGTCAACGTTGTCAAAAGCTTCCACTAAAGATACAAATATTACGTTGGTGCATAAGTTCATAGCATTTTTGTTTTCCATGTTGGTAGTTCGGTTGTTATGGGTTTAGTTATCGATTGCCATTTTCATTTTCAGTTCCCTGTAGCAATTTGTGTTCGCATATTGTCATTTCGTCATTTGTAGATAGTGAGTGGAGCCGAGGAACCTAGTAAATAGAGAACCAAGTGGAAGAATTGGATCCTTTACGACGTATTCTCATGTTCGAGTTCAATAGAGGGGTCACAGCAGCGGAGGCAGCCAGACATATTTGTGCCACGTACGGGAGCAGTACCATTGGACAGAGCACGGCAAGAAAATGGTTTTCTCGTCTTTAGGGTCATCGTTTCGACATTAGTGACTTTCCACGTTCAGGAAGACGAAAATCGTCTAAAAGCATTAATCCACAATGATCCACGTAAGTGTACTCGAGAACTGTCAAATGTGAAGAACTGTGATCACGCCACCATCGTGCGACATTTGTATGCAATGGGGAAGGTTCAAAAATCGGGTGTATGGGTACTACATGCGCTAAACCAAAATCACGGCAATCGGCGTGTGGCCATATGAGCATGTCTGCTTGCTCGTAATCAGCTGGCTCGTGAACAACACCGACCATTCCTATCCTGTATCGTTACTGGTGACGAGAATTGGTGTCTTTATGCTAACATAAGGAAAAGAAAGGAATAGTTCACCCCAAACAAAGCAGCAGCTCCCCGTACAAAGACCTGCGCGCATCCACAAAAGATAACATTATGCATCTGGTGGAACAGCGACGGTGTGGTGTACTACGAGCTGCTTCCTCGAGGTATAACCATCACTGCTAACATATTTTATGAATAGCTGAGACGTCTTGCAGACACTAAAAGAACAACGACCAGAAGGACTGGGTGAAGTGATGCTGCTCCACGATAACGCCCGCCTGAATTCTGTTAGACTGACAAAAAACGCTATACAGGAGTTGGATTGGGAAGTCATTCAGTATCCACCTGATTCACCTGATCCTGCGCCCCCAAACTTTTGCCTTTTCCGCTCTCTGTCGAACAGTCTTCAAAGAACTTCCTTTCTGGATGAAAACGCACTCCGAACATGGCTCGACGAGTTCGTCGTCTCAAAACCTCTTGATTTCTACAATCGCAGGATCGAAAAGTCACCCCAGCGTTGGTAGACTGTTGTAAATAGTGAAGGAGAATATGTTGTTTCTGACAGAAGTCTGTTTAATGTATATCTGTTATGTTTATTAAACTTATCGTAAAACACTACGAACTGACGCACTAACCCAGTACTATAAACGTAGGGCCTCTTTTCACCCTGTTTTCTATGATAAGTCGTAGGGTTAGTACTGTTTCGAATTTTACTGAATCTCCATTAACCAAACATGTTCCTAGAGGTCGGGTTCTATCTGTTTCTCCATACATCTGTAAATAATTTGTCTTAGTGTTTTGCAACCAGGAAATATTAAACTGGTGATTCAGAAATATTCACAACTGTAAACATCATCATTTAATGGAATATTTTCGAATAATTTCACTCTTTTTGAAGTGTGAAGTTGAAGTTATTTAACCTATCTCAAGTATCTTGCATGCTAGGTGTAATCGTTTTCTTGTGGCCGGCTCTCCAAACACTTTCAATAATTTTGAGGAAATATCACCTTCCAGGGACCTTGTTTGGACTTAGGTCTTTAAATGTCCTGTCAAATTCTTCTCGTAGTATTGCATCCCCAATTCAACCTCATCTGCTTCCTCTTCCGTTTCTATAGTATTGGCCTCACATCTCTTTCCTTTATTTAATACTGCTGTAGATTCTTTCCACCTTTCACCCTTCCCTTCTTGGCTTACTGGAGGATTGCCATTTGTCCTCTTTATATCCATTCAGATACTTCTCTTTCACTGCAAGCTTAATTTACTTTTCCACTTCACGGCCTTTATCTTCACCACAATCATACATGATTCTAAGGCTATGTGCAGGGGAGGAGCGGAAAGTAACGCACAGTCATTTTTTTCTCCCCTGACATTGCAGCTGGAATGTTCAAATTTCACGACGATATAGTTTGAAGTTTGTGCTGCAGATGGTGTTTTGTTTTCATGTGCAACTCCAGCAAGAAGAGCCTGAAATAAGAGACAAACATGGCACGCATGTTACTGTCGTCAACTCGTGAAGAGCAGCGAAGTATAGTTCGATATCTGTGCGCCAAAGGACATAAATCGAGTTAAATTCACAGGGGTAATGGTGGCGTGTATGGAGACGACGGTATTGACCGTAGCAATGTCACCAGTTGGTGTGCATTCTTCCAAGAGAGAAGTGTGGACCTTAGTGATTGACCACGCTCCGGGCAGCCAGTAACAGTTGCAATGACGCAGAATGTTGAGCCACTGAGGCAGCAATTTTGAACGGCCAACGTGTGCAAATGCGAACCTTATCGTCGCAGTTCTACATTTCTTATGGTGCGGTATTGTTCATGACACGTTCAAATTTCGTAAATTTAGTGCTTGCTGGATGCCTAAGAACCTGAAAGGCAACCACAAGGGTCAGCGAATGATGACAAGCTTGGAACACTTAACGTGTTACGCCGCAGAAGCTCATGACTTTCTGAAAGGATTCGTCACTGGTGATGAGTCGCGGGAGTACAACTACACGCCTGAAACCAAGAAGGCCTCTGTGGAATGGAAACATGCTGGTTCCCCAGTAAAAAAAAAAAAAAAAAAAAAAAAAAAAAAAAAAAAAAAAAAAAAAAAAAAAAAAAAAAATTAAAATTATTCATAGTGACACAATCTGCTAGGAAAGTACTTGTGTCATTGTTCTAGGATATGCATGGTATTTTATTTTTAGAACTATGCTGAACACGAGGCGACTATGAACGCTGTAGCCAACAGTAAAACTTTGGTTAAGTTGCGTCATGACCTTCGTGGAAAACGCCACAACACTAATGCTGACGGTGTCAAACTTTTTCATGACAAGTTGCTGCTCCTATTCGTGATAAAATCGCCAGGTTTTGGGTTGGAGGTGTTCCACCATCCACCATACAGACCAGGCCTTTCATCTGTTTGGTTCCATGTAGAAATTCCTGGCCGATCAAGGCTTTGAGACAAATGCAGAAGTGAAATCAGCAGTCCGCAGATGGCTATATTCCAACCAAACCGACTTCTACGAATAAGGCAAGTTGGAACTGGTACCATGATGGAATAAATGTGTTGTGAACGCAGGTGACTATGTAGAAAAGTAGGTAAAGGATGTAAGTTCATTTGTGATTTTTTTGTTTTGTTACCGATTAAACTTTTTGGTAGTAAAATTATTGTGTCTTACGTTCCGATCTTCCCTCGTATTTCTCTTCTACTCAGTCTGCACTTGCCGTCTGTCTCATTTTTTCAGACAGTCATGTACGTTTTGCCTGCTTCACTTGCTCCTTCAGCTGATTAAGCTCAATATCTCGTGTGTGTTGTTTTTCAAATATTTTTTGTAGCACGTGATAATGCTGATATAATAGCTGCGTGCTTAACATCATATACAACCACTCGCTCAACGGAAAATCCGTACCTAGAGACCGGAATGTTTCACAGGAGATAGGACTAATCCGATGAATTGCAGACCCATATCAATGACGCCGATTTGCAGTAGAATTTTGGAGCATGTACTGTGTTCGAACACAATGAATTACCTCGAGGAAAATGGTCTGTTGTCACACAATCAGTACGGATTCAGAAAATATCGATCTTGTGGAACTCTACTTGTTCTTTACTCGCACGAAATAATGGCATTCCTCCAAGGAAGTGTTGCAGGATCTCAGCTATTCCTAACCTATACAAACGATTTAGAAGACAATCTAAGCAGCCGTCTTTGCTTGTTTGCAGATGGTGGTGTCATTTACCATCTATTAAAGTCACCAGAAGGTCAAAACCAATTGCAAAATGTTTTAGACAAGTTATCTGTATGGTGTGAAAAATTGCAACTGGCCCTAAATAATGAAACGCGTGAGGTCATCCATATGAGTGCTAACAGGAATCCGTTAAATTTAGCTTACACGATAAATAATCCATATCTAAAGGCTGTCAAATCAACTAAATACCTCCGAATTACAGTTGCGAGTAATTTAAACTGAAACGATAGCATAGATAACATTGTTGGAAAGACAAACCGAAGACGGTGTTTCGTTGGCAAAACACTTAGAAGATGCAACAGGTTTGTCTACACTACGTTTGTTCTTCCTCTGCTAGAGTATGGCTGTGCGGTATGGGATCTTTACCAGGGAGGATTGACGGAGCACGTCGAAAAAGTTCAGAGAAGGGCAACTCGTTTTGTGGTACCGCGAAATAGGGGAGAGAATGTCACGGATATAATACCCTACTGGGGTGGCAACCGTTAAAAGAAGGGCGTTTTTCGTTGCGGCGAGATCTTTTCATGAAATTTCAGTCTCTAATATTCTCCACCGAATGCCAGAATATTGCCTGGACACCCATTTACACAGAGAGAAATTATCATTGTAATAAAATAAGTAAGTCACAGCTCTGACAGAAAGATATAAGTGTTCGTTTTTCTCGTGTCCTGCTTGAGAATGGAACGCCAGATAAAGAGTGTAAAAGTTTGTCGATGAACCCTCTGAAAGGTTCTTATTTGTGAACTGCAGAGTAGTCATGTAGATTTAGTTGTAGATGCAGTAGTCTCAGTTGCAGTTACTCACTCTTGATAACCTGACTCGTTCACATTTAAAGATCCAAAACTAAAATAAAATAAAATATTGTAAATGACTATTTCATTAGAGAGTATTTTATTTACTTTTATTTTTCTCCCTGACGATGATCATTGAATGCGATCAAAAACAGGTATTAAGAGGCAATATGTCATCCAGTATTATGTTTTGTGTTATCCAAGGTTTTTTAATTGAATTTGAATTTATTGTCCTTTATCTTACATCATTCAGTCAGCCCATACTTCAGATAGACCAATGTAGTGTCGTGTAATCAGTGTAAAATAAAAGATTATAGAACACTTTTGTGCAGTTAGCTTTCAGTGATATGTAGGTCTTAAAAGTGACTACCTGTGGTAACAGCGAATCTGTATATCGCGCACAAAAGTCTACGGTCCTGCGTCACTCTGACGTTGGTCTTGGCTTTATGGTATATTGGCTATGATAAAGCTTTTACTATGCTGTTCAGAGTAGTTCACCCGAAGCCGGCCGGTGTGGCTGAGCGGTTCTAGGCGCTTCAGTCTGGAACCGCGCGACCACTACGGTCGCAGGTTCGAATCCTGCCTCGGGCATGGATGTTTGTGATGTCCTTAGGTTAGTTAGGTTTAAGTAGTTCTAAGTTCTAGGGGACTGATGACATCAGATGTTAAGTCCCATAGTGCTCAGAGCCAGTTCACCCGAATTAAAGTTTTCTGTTTCATTATTAGTCCCACTTCTGCTTTACCCCTAACTGATTTTGCACTGATCACCCGATACTCACCTGTTCAGAAACACTAGTCTTACCCCTACTACGCTTCACTAATTTCCATTATATCTAAATTCAAGCCATACATCTATCTATTCTACCTAACCGATTTAAAATTCTAACATTCCACTCTCCGACCCATCGAACGCCAGAGATTTTTTCTTTTTTTTGCTGAAGACAACATCCTCTCGACTAGTGCCAGTCTGGAGATCCAAATGGACTATCTTACCTTAGGAATTTTTTTCTGGATGGGGATGCCATCATCATTAAACGATACAAGTGAGCTGCATATCCTCCTTAAATATAACGGCTATATTTTCCCATTGGTTTCAGCTATGCCGCAGTGGCAACATAGTAGGACCAGGATAGTTGCCTTTACAAGACTATGTAAGACAATCAACAAGACTGTTGTCCCTGCAACCACTGAAAAGGCTGTTGCCATATTCAGGAAACATCCTGTCCGTAGCCACCCCTCCGATTCGGTGGCACCTACGGTACGGCTATCTGTTGCGGTGATCACTCAACATTGTATATGGCCCGTGTGTGGATTCAGTAATAGCTTCGCTACGCAGCTGGCTATCATTGTGTTGTTTTGAAGGTTGTTCCAGCGTAGTATTTCACTTTCCTTCTCAAAAGCACAAACTTTTTATTTCGTATTAATTTGGTTATTTTCTCGATTACTTGATATTAGCTGAGCGCTTACGGTTTTGTGGTTTGTGTTTAACGTCCCGTCGACAACGAGGTCATTAGAGACGGAGCGCAAGCTCGGGTTAGGGAAGGATTGGGAAGGAAAATCGGTCGTGCCCTTTCAAAGGAACCATCCCGGCATTTGCCTGAAACGATTTAGAGAAATCACGGAAAACCTAAATCAGGATGGCCGGAGACGGGATTGAACCGTCGTCCTCCCGAATGCGAGTCCAGTGACTTACGGTTTTCTCTCGACGTACCGAGGCCTATCATCCGGATATTACCCATATATGTCACCTTATTTTTTATATGGATGTCTTAGGTACTTACTTTACTGGTGTACCGGATGACTTGTGGAACGTCTGACTTTTCCGTTTCCGTCTTGTACTTTACACTTCGGAAAGCGCTCGATGGCCGTGTTTCACTCGATATGCTTACTGATTCTTCATGACTCTCTGCATTGCGATAGTAATCTCATGCTGCTAATTTTGTTGGTGGCTACGATTTCCCAAATTTAGTGTTCTGAGCTACATTTAACTAGCTTCATAAACAGAATTTAGTGGGCTCTTGACAAATCTTGATATGCTTACTACCATCGTGGATAGTGGCTCCAAAGTTACTCTAGTTCGTACGGTATTTTTATATTTAGATTCGTTAGATTAATTTATTTTGTACTGTAGTGTAATCCATTTGGGATCAAGGAAATTTTTACAAGCTACATCGATAAATTCTAACATTTGTTATCATTAATTTCATATTCGGTTTCTTCTGTAGAACTGTAATGCGTTCTCAGGTTTAGTTGAGTGTTTACGAATAGCCTGAACATTTTTAAAAATGATTTTCTGATCCTGTGTACGCTTTAAAATGACGGTGCGTTATTGTCGCGCTCATTTATAATAACATTTGCATACAGAAGACCGATTCATTCTGATTGTTTTTGTAAACGGCAAAAAGATTGAATGGAAACATTCTGGATCTCCAGTGAATAATAGATTAAAACTTGTCCAGGATAAGGAATGCTCACGATTTCTTAGGATACAAAGTGGTCAGTTCTGAAAAAGTACACGAGAAAGCGGTCAACAGTATACGGTCTACGTCACAGCGAAATGCTCTGAAGCCAGAAATTCGAAAAAACAAACAAGATCAATTGTCAAACTGCGTTATTCTTTTTCCTGACAAGGCAAGTTTACATCTCGCTTCGCTACCCATACCGTTCAAATTCTTCAGAATATGCCTTCCAAGATCTTGGAGCATCCTTCATACAGTCCTGGTCGGATGTCCATTTGTTTGGTCTACCTTAAGATTGTTTAAGGGGTTTAGATTCAACTCTGATAAAGAACTGAAGATGCCGATATACACGTGGCGTGCTGCTCAACCAAAATACTTTTTTTTTCAGAGGGTATGACAAAAATTGTGCAACGATGGACTAAATTCACTGAAAAGCAGGGTGACTACATTGAAAAATAATGTCAATGTAAATGTTGTGCTGTTGTCGTAATAAACTAGAAAAATGTTGTGTAGATACTTTTTGACTTATTATTGTCAGTGCAAGTCTTCCTCATTTTGAAGAAATTTTTTAAAAATAGAAACAGTCTGTATACTATTGGTTCAAATGGCTCTGAGCACTATGGGACTTAACAGCTGTGGTCATCAGTCCCCTAGAACTTAGAACTACTTAAACCTAACTAACCTAAAGACATCACACACATCCATGCCCGAGGCAGGATTCGAACCTGCGATCGTAGCAGTCGCGCGGTTCCGGACTGCGCGCCTAGAACCGCGAGACCACCGCGGCCGGCTGTATACTATTGTTTTCCACGGACAGCGGCAGTGAGTCGCTCTGAAAACTATCCAGATGAAGTAGCACAGTAACAGTCGAGTATTCACAATTTAACATTAGTTATCAGAATATAGAAAAATATATGTAGCCGAGACATTTCAGTACTTTAATGTCGTTATTTTTTCAGTTTACAGCAATGTTACGTTCCACTATAACAGTTCATCATGCTATATGTCGCTTGGTGATAACTGGCAGATGAAGAAAGGATTCTACTTCAATGTTTTCTGAATGCCGTAGATGAGTATGAAATTGATCTGACCGGCATTGCCATTCATCCGTAATAGGCTTGCCTTCTCTCCACAAAAAATTATAATCCCTTACCACCAACACGAGGTATAGCGTAGCTAAGAACAGCAATGTCTGCAGTGCTGAAGGAGTGAAATCGTAACCAGAAGGAGCAACGAAATTATATCACTCGGCGTTTCAGATCTACGTTTTCTAAGACAGGCAAGGTGAATACTGAGATTATAGTCTATGCTCTTTCATGTTGCTCCCGTGCCTACTCTACCCTCTCTCTCAGCCCCAGTCCTGTCACAAATGAGTTAGTGCTCGGTTTGTAATGACCTTACAGCCGACGGTACGTGAAATGTTATCACAAGAAAAAAGCAAACCAAAAAGGAAAGAAAAAAGGACTGGAGAGGGAAGGCGAAAACCGGAGTGAGATAAAGAAACATTGGTCGTATCTAAGGTCAAATACACCATATTTCACGTAGAAATCAAACGTCCTGATATTTTAGCTGTTTCACACTACGCACTCGCACACGCACACACACACACACACACACACACACACACACAGACAGAGAGAGAGAGAGAGAGAGAGCTTCTAACCAAACTGTATTGAAAACTTGTCAAATTCGTTCATTGTCATCCCATTAAAAACTCGCTCTTTGAATAACCTCGCGTCGTTTGGAATCGAATTTCATCACTTATTAAATTGTGTAATCCAATTACGAACGCTTTTAATCACCGGCATTTGCGAGAAACACCTTTCGTAACTACTGCAGCTCTAACTTCAATGTTCATGTGACAAGTACCGGCTAGGACAAACTTTGTCGGTCCACGGAAAAGGTGTTTAAATTTGAATGTTATCGTTCCTGAAAATCATACTGACCGCCATCTAAGCAATTTTGCGGCTACGTTAAGAGAGACATAGGACAAAGGGTGGTTGGCGGTTCCGTTTTCGTGGAACGCGCTCTCTCGCGTAACGGCTGGCGGCAGCCACACTGCAAATCTCGGGACACGCGCGTTATCCTACCAGGAACCCCTAAGCTCATTAGCTTCCATTATCTTCGGCTGCACTTGCCCCTCCCGTGGAATTCCAGGAACCATTCACGGCTATTAATTCTAATTTCTTTCCACCCGCCGCTACAGGCCCAGTACCACGATCGAGCACGATTTCGAATTACCAGTCTAATGCATTTTGAATATAATTGATTTTGAATAGATTTCCACCCAGAATACGAGATTGAAATGCTAATGTTATTCAGCAGTGCCTAGGGGCGTAATCAATGGAGGAGTGCCGGTGAAATCTACTGTATGTTAATACAGTAGCCTGAAAACAATGCATCACCGCTGCTACCTGTATCTTCGTAGTACAAGTTTCAAATATCGAATGTTCTGTCGATTTCCGAGGCGCTGGAAATTTATTCTTGCGCAGAAATTTATCACACTCATGAGTTTCTCATTCAGTTCACGCTGAGTGACGTTCAGACCCATCATTTTTAATGAGCCATTTACAAGCAAAAATACGTTTTTCTAAAGATATCGAGTCATGTAACAAGACATTTGTTACAGATTTCAGATCAATCCTCTTATTTAGGGCAGCTCGTTTTGTACTATCGCAAAATAGGGGAGAGAGCGCCACGGATATGGTACATGAATTGGAGTGGCAAGTCATTAAAACAAAGGCGTTTTTTGTTGCGGTAGGATCTTCGCATGAAATTTCAATCACGAACTTTCTCCTCCGATTGCCAAAATATATCTAAGTGCTCAGCTACGTAGAGAAAAATGATCATCATAATAAAATAAGAGAAATCAGAACTCGCACAAAAAATTTACGTGTTCGTTTTTCTCGCGCGCCGTTCGAGAGTGGGACGGTATAGAAATACTGTAGCTTCAAGGTCGTTCGAGGAAGCCTCTGGAAGGCACTTAATTGTGAATTGCAGAGTAATCATGCAGATGCAGTATCTGTGGTTTATGCATAAATCCTAATTATTGATCGTTTTATTACGTGTAAAAGAGTGGAAAAATGTCGTTTAGGATACAGTTTTTTTCTGGGCATACAGTACAGTAGCCTGGTGTTCACTAAAATGTGCGTGAAGTAATTTCGTGCAGTAATTTTTGTTTTGCGCTCTGTGCCTGATGTACGTTTTAGAGGCGAAATGTGAGACTGAAAATACTGAATATATTTAAAATTGAAATAAAAGCTATTTTAAATGCTCTCATGTCTTGTGCATGACACAAATGAAGTGTAATATTTGCTACTAAACACAAAATGTTTTTAGTAGCTCAACTTGTAACAACTTTTTGCGGTTAAGCAGGAAATCTCAGTATTCAGAGTCCATTACACATCAAAACGTTGTGTATTTTCACCGTGCAAGGCTATCGAAATTCTGTAACTGACGTGAATAACTAAATGAAATCAATAGGTATACAAATTTTGAAAACAATGGATAAAAATACGTTTTCCTTGAGTCAGGTAGGCAATAAATCAGCATTAAGTGCAGGAATGATAAATTTTTATCCATTTTTAGGTCGTTTTGATTATTCTCCACTTTCTTTTTTAGCCTATGCGAAAACCACAGAAAAATAATGCACTTATAAAACATAAAAATAAGACATAAAGCAAACACACAAAAATGTAAAAATCTAGTAGGAGAGAGTTGTATCTTCGAAAACGTTTCAGACTTCTGTCTCTAACCAACCCTGTGATAAAAGTTTAATGTATTTTCTCATTCCGTTTTGAAGTGATAGTATTCAGTTTATGTATGGAGCAGTCTTTTTCAGACATTACAAGAATTACTCCGGAAAAGTAAGGTTTCCCAAGTGTGAAAAATTTTTCGATGGTACCTGGTAAGAAATATTCCATTCAGACTTAAAAGTGGTGCATTCAAGGAAATTTTGTCGATACTCTATTTAGTAGTTTATATGTTACATTATTACTTTACTACACACAAATAATCAGAAAGTGAAATCAAATTCAAAAGAAGTATTTTCGGAAACCAGTCACAAGTTAAAAACATTTTGGCACCTATCACAAAGATACAAGATGATGCACGACCGTCCACACGTTATGTGAATATTTTTAAAAATATAGGGCATTTTATTCACATAAAACTCTGTAACTGACGAACTAAAAATCCATTAGATAGCTTAAATATTCTATACAGCACTTAAATACGTAGAACTCGTAATATTTACAAACGCTGCAGAAGAGACAAACTCATGTCTCACAATAAGAAAAACATTAGAAAATACCGGAAACTGATATATGGCGATTTCTAGTGCACATTCTTTTATGTGAGTCTAATATCAGGCATTAGATTCAAACACCGACTAGGGAACATCATGTGTTCCTATGTACACTATGCTCCAAGCCAACACACTCCCCTATAAATAATAACATGTGACGTTAAATATTATTGACCCATCAGAGCTCTATGACGACGGGCTTTAACCAAACGATGGCCATTGGAGAAGTCTTCATGAAGTCGTTCTATTCCCACTATAATCCATGTATTGGGCATTCCCGATTTTATTCACAGCTGCACAACTAAGAGTCCGGGCCTTGCCCGGAAAATGATCTCCAATCATCTCTCCAAGGCTTTTCTAAATCACAAGGTGTTGGTTGCAGGATGTGGAACGTGGTTTAATTGTTACTTAAATGGAATACAGACACTTCCGTTTTAGTGAGTTTGGGACAGGCTCCACCTTTTTCAATATCTGTTTAACGTGTCTACAAACTGCGAGAGGGTTTTGTCTCCGTCTTCGAAAAAATTTGGTAGCATTGCTAGAGCAATACCATTTGCATAGCAAAACTTTTTTGATGTTGTTGCCGGCATAAAATTTGTGTGAAAGTTAAATAAAAATTCAGTCAGCACTGGTCCCTGAGCGTACGCTTTTCATCTTACATAATTTATTTGAAGATTTTTCCACAGTGACGCTGAACGAGAGATCCGTAAACATAGTCTCCAGCAGTTTATTAAGATTAGTGCAGTGCATGATTCTTTGCACCTTAAACAGTAGTCCTTCTAGCCAAATAGCATCATAGGCTGCATTTAAACTAACAAAAATGACAGACGTTTTCTAACATCCATGTAAGCCGGCTTCATTAAATGAAATTAGAGTTAAGACCCGCTCATAAGAACTCCGGTTAGATCTGCATTCAGCTTGCTCCACAGGCTACTGTTACCAATACCTGTATATATAGTGTTGTAAGTTAACCTTTCTAAGAGTCTGCAGCACGTACAGAACAATACTATCAGACGACAACTTTCTGGCTCATTGCTGTGTATCCCTGGGTTTACAATTACCTTTGTTAAAACTATGATCAGTTCTTATTGGATTATTTCAGCGTTGAGACTAAAGGAGACGAATTGTGTGACCCAGCTTCCAGAACGTGGACCCAGATCTTCCACAGACTCAAGATAAATTTCATCATTTCCGCCAACTTTCCCGTGTTTGACCTTTACTGTATTCATTTCGCTTTCAGCAAAGTGGCTGCTAAGATCTTGATCTTCCTGTACTTATTTGTTAATATTGCAGTTGTTGGTAAAGCCTTTCTTTTTAGATGATGATCGAGCAATACTTTTCCTGCACGATTTTAATGAGGTGGGCTACTTCTGACGAAGTAGCTTCAGGTATTGTTTACTTAGTATTGGCGTTGCTGTACCCCAGTGTCGTAAAAGAGACCAATATTTTCCACTTATGTGGGTAAAGCTTTGATTTTACGTCTTTTCTTTCCATTTAGCTTACCTAGACTCATTTGTTACTGAAATATCTCTGTTCCTATGCTTGGATTACCTATTCGTTGATATTCTCTCAAAATATTTCCTGTTTTTTGATTCTAGCAAGGAATATACACCTCTCTACATATGCGAGGAAAATTTTTGTTTATCCCAGCATTTAAGATGTCTAGAAAGCCAGTATAATTTTCTGCTCTTGGTGTTATCCAGTGTCAATTTGCGTCAATTTCTTTTCTGTAAAACTCTCAGTTGCATCTCTAAAATTCCATCTTGACTTCTGAGCGGTTCTAATCAAGGGCAGTTGCACTCAGCTGTTAATTATAATTTGCCGACGCTGTGTGCGTAGAAACCCAGGTGAAACGATTCTGTATGTGTGGGAGAGGTAGACTGGCACGGTCGTTGCAGTTATCTATAGATTCGAGTTTGTGTTGCTTCGCCAATTTGATGATCAGAATTCCTTCTGCCTTTGTCATGGAAAGCCTAATGAAATTCTTGCTGTTCTATCTATCCAGTAGAGTTCCCTAGTTTTCGTCATTTTTTGTCTATTCCCAGTTATTGTGTTGACAGTTGAAGTCTTCAACGTAGGTTCCTTGAAGTTTAAGAGTCGACTGTTTTACAGTTGGTGGTTTACATACTGACATTTCTTTAACTCCAGCTGTTCAGTTCTGGTGATTTCAATTTCTTGTTGTCGGAAGCAGTCAGTTATTTTATATTCCTTTCTGTCATTATAATCGTACTTTACGAAGTAATTGTTATTTGATGTATTGTGAGCTATCACACTGTATACTGGGATATTTGCATTGGCTGGGAATTGTTTTTCTGGAGCTATTAGTGATTCTTGTCCTGCGATGAAGTCTGATAGCTAAGCTTTTCAAATGTTTATTCTTGTCTTTATTAGTTCCTCCAATGTTTAGCTACAAGAATTGGGTTCAGGATCCAAAATCAAAATAACTTTAGTGTTTCCGTAGTTTTCATCGGCATTTTAAACGACCTCTTTTAAGTCAAACGCAGACACTGAGAGAGACTATAGCAGTATTTTATTAATTTCAGCCCACTTGTTTGTATTTTTACGCTTTCTGAAGAATCATGCCTACATAAATGTCTTTCAGAAAGCTGTTATGCGTTGAAATGTGTCTCTTCTGCTATTCTTTCGAAGACATCTTTCTGTGCACATATTCTTTTAATTCTACCTCATTTGTCTTCCTTTTTGTCTTCTTCCACAACCAAATTGTCGTTGCCTCTAGACGTGTTGCATCACCCTTTAAGAGGATGTAGCTTTAGCAGCCAAACAGTAACATTATCCGGATGTATCTTTTGATGAAATTTGCCCTTTTCTCTTTAGTTAAAAAAATGTCGAAATCTGTTTCTTCTTTACAAATGGTCTTATAGGCAAATATAGTTTCCTTCCAGTCTTTAGAACGAACCTGCTTTCACTTATTTAGTTTCTTCCAAACTTCGTCGAGATGTGGAGAAGGCAATGCTGGAGACTATTATTGAACGCACCGGGTGCAACGGGCTGGAAATTTCCGCTCGTGTCAGCACGAATATCGCTTCCCGCGTGGGTTCTAGAGCTACTTAAAAGAAACTAGTACTAAGGTAACAGCGTGCGTGTGACGTGCACATGGGCTTTTCACTTTAGAGGAACCCCTCCCTATCATCAGTGATGAACTGCCTTCCGAGATCTAGGGCAGATCAGATCAGCTACACTACTTTCGTTTAACATTCGTCTTCGAAGCTCACAAAGAGAAAATACTAATGTGATATTAGTACTCTCCATAAGTATCCTTGTATGGTCCTGAAATTAGTATCACTTAGTAAAGGTAATAAACCACAGCTGGGATTGGAATATACAGGGTGGTCCATTGATCGTGACCGTGCCAAATATCTCACAAAATAAGCGTCAAACGAAAAAAACTACAAAGAACTAAACTTGTCTAGCTTGAAGGCGGAAACCAGATGTCGCTATGGTTGGCCCGCTATATGGCGCTGCCATAGGTCAAACGGATATCAACTGCGTTTTTTAAAAATAGGAACCCCCATTTTTTATTATATATTCGTGTAGTACGAAAATGACGAACGTTTCGAATTCATGCTTTCACTTTTCTGAGGGTCTCGTAGCTGATTCTCCCGCAGTGACATAGTTATGTTACACACCGCCATGTTATTCCTTACAATTCAGAGCCCTCTAGAGGCTGGGGGTTTCAGCTTGTGTCAGCGGAACGGGAGAAGTGTCCGAGTAATATATGTGACGCGTAATATCTCAACCGATATTGAGAACTGAGGAAAAAAATTGGGATGTATTACTTTTTAGCACACCACCGTACTTATGTTTCTCAGTTCGTAATCAGCAATGAGTTGACAAAAGTCGTGCAATATCCCGTTGTATCATGTCGGACCGCTTTTTGGCAGGCGTAGTCACCAACTCGACGTGGCATGGACTCAACAATTCGTTGGAAGTCCCCTGCAAAAATTTTAGCCATGCTGCCTCTATAGCTGTCCATAATTGCGAAAGTGTTGGCAGTGCAAAGTTTGGTGGACGAACTGACCTCTCGATTATTTATTTATTTATTTATTTATTTAACCTGATCAGATTAGGGCCATCAGGCCCTCTCTTACATCGGACCAGTGTTTCACACATGCAGCATTTCACACATCAGAGTTACATCATGACAATACTTTAAATAAGAAAATTATATTACTCTAGTCACAATATGAATAAAGAATAATGACTAAGACCTAATAAAGTAAGTACTTGCAGTATTTTTACGACAGGTACTATACATACAAATTATGATAAAAGTAATAATAGTTACAATAAAAAAAATTAAATAATAATGATAAACATGAGAAAAATTGGCAATAGTAATGAAGATTTGTGCAGATGTACATTAATATCTTGGTGTGTAAAGTAGATGTTTACTAGTATAGCGAGTTTTGGGGGAGGGAGACTTAAGGGGGGGGGGGAAAGAGAGAAGTAATGAGGTGAAGTGCATTCGTGTACAAAGGAAATCATTACTGTTGCTTAAGTAGATACGTCATTAACTGTTTTTTGAAGCTGGATATGTTTTTAAGTTCTCTAACATACCGAGGGAGGTTATTCCAGAGTCGGGTTCCCGCTACTGTAAAGGACTTGGAGAAGGCGACTGAGCGATGCAGTGGAACAGAGAGGATTTTATTATGATGGGAACGTGTGTTTCTATCATGTTGTTCAGACATAAGCGTTAAGGACGAGGAGAGATATGAGGGACAGTGTACATTTATAAGGCAGTAGATGAGACAGAGTGTACGGAAATCTCTGCGTTTGTCTGCACGCAGCCAGGACAATTTTGCATATGCTGGTGAAATGTGATCAAAAAGTCGAATGTCACAGATATATCGGACACAGGCGTTCATGACCAGTTCCAGACGTCGCGAGTTTTCCTGAGAGAGGCCTTGTAGGATAATATCGCTGTAATCAATGATTGGGAATACAAGCGTTTGTACTAATTTCTTTTTCAGATCGAAAGGGAAGAGTTTTTTATATTTTTGTAGGACATGGAGGGATGCTGATGCTTTTTTGCACACTGCAGTTACGTGCTCTGTCCAATTTAGATTTTCATCTATTATTACTCCCAAACCCTTTGCTGAGGGAGAGAAGTTAATATTTGTTCCATTTAGGATAAGAGATGGTACGGATTCCCGATGTTTTGGGCTAATGAGCTTAGAGTGACCAACAAGTACCGCTTGGGTTTTAGATGGGTTTAGTTTTAGTCCTATGTCCTGTGCCCATTTTGATAGTGTATCGAGATCAGTATTGAAGTTTTCAATAGCTTTCTTCAGATTGTTTGGTTCCGCACTTAGATACAACTGAAGGTCATCAGCATACATATGATATTTGCAATAAGTCAGAACCGATGACACATCATTGACATACAGAGAGAAGAGTATGGGACCTAGTACTGAGCCTTGGGGAACGCCTGACACTACCTGCCGCCATTGTGATTTTATATTCCCGGACAGGACGCGTTGCTGACGAGATGTCATGTATGAGCGAAACCATTGCACTGCACTTGGTGCGAAATTTAGACCGCTAAGTTTGGCTAGTAAGATGTCGAAGTCGACAGTATCAAATGCTTTGCTGAAATCTAAGAAGCAAATGATAGACGCTTCTTGTCTGTCCATGGCAAGTTTCAGGTCATCTGTCACCTTTATTAGTGCGGATGTTGTGCTTCGATGTCCCATAAATGTCTGATGGGATTTATGTCGGGTGACTTGGAAGGATAAATCATTCGCTCGAATTTTCCAGAACGTTCTACAAACCAACCGCGAGCAATTGTGGGCCGCTGACATGGAGCATTGTCATCCATAAAGATTCCATCGTTATTTGGGAACACGAAGTCCATGAGTTACTGAAAATGGTCTCCAAGTAGCCGAACATAACTATTTACAGTCAATGATGGGTTCAGTTGGACCAGAGAATCCAGTCAACTCCATGTAAACACAGCCTACACTGTTACGGAGCCATCACCAACTTGCACAGTGCCTTGTTGACAACTTAGGTCCATGGCTTCGTGGGGTCTGCGCCACATTCGAACTCTACCATCAGCTCTTACCAACTGAAATCAGAACTCACCTGATCAGGCCACAGTTTTCCATGTGTCTAGGGTCCAACAGATATGGTCACGAGTCCAAGAGAGGCACTGAAGGCAATGACGTGCTTTTGAAAGGCGCTGGCGTTGGTCGTCTGCTGCCATAGCCCATTAACGCCAAATTTCGCAGCACTGTCCTAACGGATACGTTCGTTGTATGTCGCAAATTGAGTTCTGCGGTTATTTCAGGCAGTGCTGCTTGTCTGTTAGCACTGACAACTCTACGAAAACGCTGCTGCTCTCTGTCGTTAAGGCAAAGCCTTTGGAAATCTGCGTTGTCCCTATTGAGACACAATGCCTGAAATTTGGTATTCTCGGCACATTCTTCACACTGTGTGTCTCGGGATACTGAATTCCCTAACCACTGTCGAAATGGAATGTCCTATGCGTCTCGCTCCAACTACCATTCCACGTTCAGTGTCTATTAATTCACATTGTGCGGAAATAATCATGGCGGAAACCTTTTCACACGAATCACTTCAGTACATATGACAGCTCCCAATACACTATCCTTTTATAGCTTGTGTACAGTATACTAACGCCTTCTGTATATGTGCATATCGCTATCTCATGATTTTTGTCACCTCAGTACAATTCTCTCAGCATCATCTGATTTGATTTTACTGCACTCCATTAACCTTGTTTTCTTTCTGTTGATGTTCATCTCCTAACCTCTTCTCAAGTCAGTATCCATACCGTTCAGACGCTCTTCCAAGTCCTCTGACTCTGACAGAATTACAGTGTCATCAGCGAATCTCAGATTTTTTATCTCTTCTCAATGAAATGTAATTCCTTCTCCAAATATTTGTTTTGTTTCCTTTATTTCTTGATTACTATACAGACTGAGTAACAATGAGGATAGACCAGAAACCTGTCTCACTCCCTTCTCAATTAATGTCTCCCTTTCATGTTCCTTGACTCGTGTAACTGCCGTCTGATTTCTGTACAAGCTCTATACAGCCTTTCATTTACCTTATTTTACCTCTGCTACCTACAAAATTTCAAAGAGTATATTCCAGTCAAAATTTTCTAAAACTTTCTCTAAATCCACAAATGCCATTAACATAGGTTTACCGTTCATCCTCCTTCAAAGGTTAATCGGAGGGTCATTATTGCTTAGCGTGTTCCCATATTTGTCTGGAACTCAAATTGGTTTTCCACGTACTGCCACCAAAATGGAAGATGACAGAAGGAAGGTCGAAACACTGAACACTCTCTTCTGATAAAGTTTCACAGCGGAAGATTGTAATACGTTTTCTCCTTTCAATCATCGCGCGATCCACGCAGTGGAAGACATTGAGATAAGTGATCACAGAACAGAAAAGCAATTACAATCTTCTAATAGGGATTCCAGAGGACGACAATTCAATCCCGCGTCCGGGCATCCTGATTTAGGTTTCCCATGATTTCTCTAAATCTCTCCAGGCAAATGTCGGGATGGTTCCTTTGAAAGGGCACGCCACCCGACTTCCTTCCACGTCCATCCCTAATACGACGAGACCGATGTCATTGCTGTCTGGTCTCCTCCCCCAAAAAACAACAAAAACAAACCCTAATAGGGGAGAGGCATCAGAATCTGAGGAAATAACTGTGAGACTCTGTAGCGATATGAACTCAGTCCCCTTCTAGCAGGGGTTTATCGTACATCGCATGAGTAACGAAGGCATACACTTCCGCATTCTCGTTTAGTGAAGAAAATATGAATTTATCTAGAGCCGGATGAGATTTGAGATTGGATACAAGACATCAATTCAGATAAAACTCGACACGCCGTTCATAACGGAGCGGAATCAACATACACTCCTGGAAATGGAAAACAGAACACATTGACACCGGTGTGTTAGACCCACTATACTTGCTCCGGACACTGCGAGAGGGCTGTACAAGCAATTATCACACGCACGGCACAGCGGACACACCAGGAACCGCGGTGTTGGCCGTCGAATGGCGCTAGCTGCGCAGCATTTGTGCACCGCCGCCGTCAGTGTCAGCCAGTTTGCCGTGGCATACGGAGCTCCATCGCAGTCTTTAACACTGGTAGCATGCCGCGACAGCGTGGACGTGAACCGTATGTGCAGTTGACGGACTTTGAGCGAGGGCGTATAGTGGGCATGCGGGAGGCCGGGTGGACGTACCGCCGAATTGCTCAACACGTGGGGCGTGAGGTCTCCACAGTACATCGATGTTGTCGCCAGTGGTCGGCGGAAGGTGCACGTGCCCGTCGACCTGGGACCGGACCGCAGCGACGCACGGATATACGCCAAGACCGTAGGATCCTACGCAGTGCCGTAGGGGACCGCACCGCCACTTCCCAGCAAATTAGGGACACTGTTGCTCCTGGGGTATCGGCGAGGACCATTCGCAACCGTCTCCATGAAGCTGGGCTACGGTCCCGCACACCGTTAGGCCGTCTTTCGCTCACGCCCCAACATCGTGCAGCCCGCCTCCAGTGGTGTCGCGACAGGCGTGAATGGAGGGACGAATGGAGACGTGTCGTCTTCAGCGATGAGAGTCGCTTCTGCCTTGGTGCCAATGATGGTCGTATGCGTGTTTGGCGCCGTGCAGGTGAGCGCCACAATCAGGACTGCATACGACCGAGGCACACAGGGCCAACACCCGGCATCATGGTGTGGGGAGCGATCTCCTACACTAGCCGTACAGCACTGGTGATCGTCGAGGGGACACTGAATAGTGCACGGTACATCCAAACCGTCATCGAACCCATCGTTCTACCATTCCTAGACCGGCAAGGGAACTTGCTGTTCCAACAGGACAATGCACGTCCGCATGTATCCCGTGCCACCCAACGTGCTCTAGAAGGTGTAAGTCAACTACCCTGGCCAGCAAGATCTCCGGATCTGTCCCCCATTGAGCATGTTTGGGACTGGATGAAGCGTCGTCTCACGCGGTCTGCACGTCCAGCACGAACGCTGGTCCATCTGAGGCGCCAGGTGGAAATGGCATGGCAAGCCGTTCCACAGGACTACATCCAGCATCTCTACGATCGTCTCCATGGGAGAATAGCAGCCTGCATTGCTGCGAAAGGTGGATATACACTGTACTAGTGCCGACATTGTGCATGCTCTGTTGCCTGTGTCTATGTGCCTGTGGTTCTGTCAGTGTGATCATGTGATGTATCTGACCCCAGGAATGTGTCAATAAAGTTTCCCCTTCCTGGGACAATGAATTCACGGTGTTCTTATTTCAATTTCCAGGAGTGTATGTACAGGTAATTTTAGAGGTATCAAAGGAATTGTAATAGGACCGTTATCTGTTTACGATATACAAGATGTTCATTTTAACTGAAGACACTGAAATATCTCGAAAACTACACATCGAATCAAAGTAAGGTTCTAATTCCAATCTGTTTGTCTCGGAGAGGGACATCTAATTATGCCACACCTGACCCCCACCCCACCCCGTGCGTGGGTGGCGCGACACAACTTTGAAACCTCCGACGGGAACCGCCGTTTTTTATTGCAGATTACGATTCTACGGCAAAATTAATACACGTTTTGTCTGAAGAATGTCCTTCATTTCGCCACAGACGTCGCTGTAATCGGAGAAATAGAAATGGGTACGTGAGACCCCACGTCCAAGCTGCGAGGGGAGGACAGGTCAGTATGTCAAAACTTATAATTGGAAAACCCATTCGCAACGTTGTGTTCCTCCGACGTACCGAACAATGGAATATTCGACGCAGCACTGTGGCCATAGCTTGAGGCGAACGCTATTATACTTTTCAAATTAGAGTAAGTATTCTGGCATATTACGGCCAACTTGAATACACTTAGTGATCCGCTTTTCAAAAGAAATGGCTCTGAGCACTATGGGACTTAACATCTGAGGTCATCAGTCCCCCCGAACTTAGAACTACTTAAACCTAACTAACCTAAGGACATCACACACATCGATGCCCGAGGCAGGATTCGAACCTGCGACCGTAGCAGTCACGCGGTTCCGGACTGAAGCCCCTAGAACCGCTCGGCCACCGCGGCCGGCCCGCTTTTCAAATAATTGAACACAGGACAGAAGCATATCTGCGGTATGTCAGCAAAGGCGTTTCTTCCGGCCCGCTGGAACTTGTTGGTACACCTTATCTTTTAAATATCCCCACAGAAAGATATCCGGCAACATCAAATCCGACGACATAGCGGGCCAATTAATAGGGCCACATCTGTCTATCCACAGACCAGTGTAAATACGATTTAATACCTCCCGTGCTTCGATTGCGCCCGCATCTCGTGGTCGTGCGGTAGCGTTCTCGCTTCCCACGCCCGGGTTCCCGGGTTCGATTCCCGGCGGGGTCAGGGATTTTCTCTGCCTCGTGATGGCTGGGTGTTGTGCGCTGTCCTTAGGTTAGTTAGGTTTAAGTAGTTCTAAGTTCTAGGGGACTTATGACCACAGCAGTTGAGTCCCATAGTGCTCAGAGCCATTTGAACCATTTGAACCAAGCTTCGATTGCGTAATGCGCTGGAAAACAGTCATGCTGAAACAACATACGTTGTCGAATGTCCAGGGCAATATCCTTCAATAGTACCGATAGTTCCTGTTCCAAAAAAGATCGATATTTGCGTCCATTCAACGTGCCGTTGATAAAACAGGGACCAATGAGTTTGTTCCCCATGATGCCACACTATACGTGAACCGACCAAGGACGTTGAAGGTTAATTTGCTGTAACCAGTGGGGATTGTCTACACTCCAGTAATGCGTTTTATGCCAGTTAACGTTACCATGGTTTGCGAATGTAGTGTCATTGGAAAATAGCACTAGACAAAGAACGTGGGAGTCGTTCACATTTGTTGACGTTCTCATTCACAAAACACCACCTGGTTACGGAAATAGGCGCCATGAAGTCCTTAATGCAGTGATACCTGACGATGCACTATTGTGACAATACTATCTGCGGACGTACCCGAATCGCGGTGTAATTGCCGGGCGCTTATCCGTGATTTGTAATGCACTGCCCCTAGTACAGTTATGTCATTAGTTTCTCCTGTAAAACGTTTGCTTCGTTTCGTTTTGCCGGTGTGTAGGCTGCCATCAGACAGAAAGGTATTCACAACCTTGTAAAAGAACGAATGAGAGCGAACTTTCTCTGGAAACACTCGACATACAAGGCAATAACAGCCTCAGCATTTCTCCTACATCCCCCGTAAATCAGGATCATTTCAATTTTTTCATCTGTGGCTTCAATATTCATTTTGCACTTGCACGTCTATTCTCTAAATGATCGGCAGGTGTGCAGGCAATAAACACTGAGCAAGTATTGTACGTTTAGAGGCGCTATCTGCTCTACATCTGCACGATACATGATCTCCGGTCGCAGCGTACTGCCTTTCATGATACGTCGTAGTTCGCTACACGACCACGGTGACGCGTCGAGTAGTCCCCTGTTCGATATGTCAGAGGAGTCCTGCTCCCGCAGCATGGGGTGGTCGGGGTCCCAGTTGCCAACGGGTATTCAAGGGCCATTGAGAAGCATGATGTAAATCACGATTCTTTACCCATTTCTAGTCTTCTGATAACAGCGCCATCTGTGGCGAAGCGAAGAAAATGCTTCCGACAAAACGTATGTAGATTTTGCTGTAGAATCATAATGTGCAATAAAAAACAGGGGTTCACATTGAAGATTTCAAAGTTGCCTCCCACCTGCTACGCTCGGGACAGGGTGGGGGTTCAAGTATGGTATCGTTGGATGTCCCCTTCGAGATAAACAAATTGGAATTATAATTTTTTTTGATCCGATGTGTAGTTTTCGAGATATTTCAATGTCTTCAGTTAAAATGAAATCTTGTATATAAATGATCTAGTGGACACCGTCGAAATACGATGGAGCTGTTCGCAGACGATGTGGCTGGGTGTACGAATTTAGTAACGGCAGAAGACGGTAGCAGATTGCAGTAAGATCTGACGAGATAAGATGATCAGTGAGAGGTACAGGAACTAGCAGCTGACCCCGAGCGTAGATAAATGTAACGTAGTGCGACCCGAAAAGGTCCACTACTCTCCGATTACACTAATGGGTGACATATCACTGGGAACATTAACCACCTCAAATATTTAGGAGAACCTTCTGGTGCAATCTAATGAGGAATGGACGCATAAAACAAAATGTAGGAAGGTAGAAGTCATGCTGGGACTCATTGAAAGAATTTTAAGGAAATTTAATTCATCCACGAATGAAGTGGCTTACAAAATGTCTGTGCGACCAATTTTTGAGTATTGGTCATCAGTCTGGGACTCTTAACGAATTAGATCAATATTGTTGATGAACAGTAATCAACAATCGGTAGAAGAGTTTTTTAAGCCACGTCATTCGCGAATGAATTAAAAAAGCATGAAGACTCTTGCAATGACTCTCAGCTTAACGTCCGTTTTATCTACAACTACTTTTATGTGGCCATTCCACTTTAGGACGCTGCGAGCGGTTACTTCGGGAATTTTACCGTAGTTTAATGCTCGTAGCTTGATTTTTTGCAGAGGTAATAACCTTATGACTGTTTCTCGTATTTTCAGCAAGCGAGACTAATTTTTGGGCTCCAACATCGCTGCTCCTGTAGTTTGCTCACACCAAATCAATATTTTCCCTTTCTGAGCTGCAAGAGTGCAAGTTCTTCTCTGAGAGTAATCTAGCTTAACGTCATCTAGTTACAGCTGAAAATTCAACATCGATACTATGCAGGGGTTTCCCTGCTAGCCGAGTAACCATTTATTTACTAAAGTGCACGCCTCAGTTATTGAGATACTCACATCCTAGATCAAAATGTAATCGCCTGAATCTCTGGTTTATTCTCCCACTTGCCTTCAAACTAGAGGACAGCAAGCGATTGTGGATACTTCAAACAGCAAACAAGCGTGCCGGGATTTTTGTCTTACTAATTCAGTAAAGCGTTGAAAGGAACTGAGGAACGCCTCAGAACCCTGGCCAAAAGTGTCATTCCATAGTCACTATGTGCAGCCGTTTACACTCTTTGTGTTCAATAACCGCCGATAGGCATCTCTGGCGAGACCACGCTGAAATCATACCGAGTGTACTCGGGCCTTCTATCTCGACCTGCCTGCAACTTTACTGAAGGGATCCTTTACCCGCCGAATGCTGGAGCTCCCAATGACCAAAATACTCATTCTCAGTTCGGTATTTGTCCAGACTTGGCAGGAAAAGTGGTCTCTGGTCCAACAGAAGAGGCCTCCTGTGCTGGCTCAGATTTTTTTCAAGATTGTGCAGCACATCATCCTTCATTCTAAGGCTTAGGGTGGCAGCTATGTGGCCAGTTTTAAACTTCCGCTTTCCATCCAGAGATATACTGTTCAATCACTGTGCGTCACTCACCCTCGAAAGAGAACAAATGTACATTGGAATGTACTGAACTAAGCGATGTATACAAACTCGGTACTACTGCTGCTGCTAGGGACTGGCGGCTCCTCTCTGCTCTAGGACTGGGGCGCTTCATACATCTAATGAGACCGGAACAAGCGATTAGGTTTCAAATCTTGAAGAACCTCTTACAAATGCTATAAAAAGTGACTTTTTAGAGTTGCGCAAGGTGCCGTCATGGCTATAACACTTTCACAAGAAGCATGCTTAAAGTTCCCATTCGGTCATCCTCATTTACGTTTTCTAGGAGTTCCCCAAATCACTGCTTTTCCCTTCTACTCCCATGCTTATATTACGCCAGTTCACTGATTTTTACGTTTGAGACTTCGTTTGATGACTCTTCGTCACCTGAGCTTCTCTGAACTATGGTCACTCAAGAGAAAGGGCTGCTGTCCTCGGGAGGAATCGTTTACTGTTGGTACACTGTGCTTCTGATGCATTTGGGCATGTCTTTCCGGGGTTGCTCATTTCACAAGCGTTATTGTAATCTGAAGAAGAATGTCAAAAAACAGCTGCATCATTCTTTTTGAAACTTCCTTCGTAAACTTATATTATTACTGAAGAAAATGTTTAATTGTAAAGCCTATTTTAATGTATTGTTTTTATAATCGTGGCAAATAGTTTCACTACATATTCAGTTACATTCTGTCGATCACTAAAGATTCCTAGATACACTATAGTTGTAAAAGAAGACCCATTCATACCGTCTGTTTTGTCAGAAAATGTTCCGTTAATAGTGGTCAGTTGAGCTGTGTTTCAAACTCTTTAGTGAACATCGTACCCAGATGTTCCTTGTAAATGAGTTTACCCATAAATATTGAGTCCTGACTGAGTTATTGCATAATTGTACAATGTCATCAACTGCAGCTATGTTCTACAGCAGCAGTAGATCTACTTGAAGAAAACGTGTACACAATAATACGCTCCTCTGAGTTTCTTTCTTCCTTATTTCCTACTTAGAAACGATTTCAGAGCCTATGGCTCAGCATTAAAAATAAAATTGTCAGTCTTCTTCTGGAGATGTAAAATCAGTCTGTTTATAAGAGCGGTCAAAATATGTAGATTCACAGAACCAGTAAAAAGGTGACACATGCAAGAGACGATCAGAAATTTCAAAGAAACCCTTACGCAGGATAGGAAGAAGGTAAAGATCATCTGGACGGCAGTTAAGAAAAAAAAGTAAACATTTCCGTGGCTATGATTATCTCACACACCAGAAGACCTTGTTTCCTTCACAGTTTTAGGACGTACAAACTTTGACTGTTTCACATCATGCGAAAGCGCTCTCTTGTTAAGTGTCATTTCTGAGACGAAGACGACGGGCCTAAATCTCGAAAACAGCGATAGGAACCATTAGACGAGCTGTGGACGGAAACGTGCTGAATATTCACTAGACGACTGAGAGCTTTATCTGAAAGTTGTAATACACACGCAGTTTTCAGCAAGAAACAACTTAGTTTTGTCACTAGCACTGGACCCTGCAGTCGAGTAGTAAGTAAGTATTAAATCAGAGAGTCACGATAGCAGACCAAGCACCCTCTTTCAGCGCCTGAGAGGACCAACAAACTTCCCTTAATGAAATTTTTATGATGGTAACTACTGACATCTACACTGATGAATAAAAATCACAGCGTCAATAAGGATTGTGTGACATAAACGAAAGTTCGTAGGTGTGTTTCTACATTTCAAAGATGATGTCTATTTACAAGTCACTCCAGTCGCATAAGAGTGGCGCTTGTAGCGCCACTATGAGGATGCAAATCAGGTTTGCTTTAAATACATATTGTAACGGTCGTGAGAGTTAATTACCTTTGGAGTTGGACGTGGTGAGTTGATGTTAGTCAAGAATGCCTTTAAGGCGACAAAGACGTCATTATCAACACCTCGCCGAGTTTGAACGCGGTAATGTAATAGGGCTGCAGGAAGCTGGAGGTTGCTTCTGGGATACTGCAGGAAGGCTTGACAGGAAAGCAGCCACTGTATGTGACTGCTGGCAGCGGTGGTCACGAGAATGTAAGGTCACAAGAAGACTGTAGTCCGGACGGCCATGTGGCACTACCTAAAGGGAAGACGATCGTTGTCGGCATATAGCTCAGGCGCATCGTACTGCATCTGCAGAGCAATCTGAGAGCAGTTGGGACCCCAGTGATATAACGTACGAACGAATACGCCATTTGCGACTTCAGTGATGTCAAGCGAGAGTTCATTGTAGTGTAGAGTGGTGGCCTGTGGTGTTTTCTGATGAAAGCTGGTTCTGCCTCAGTTCCAGTGTTGACCGTGTGTTGATTAGAAGGAGGCCAGTTGAGGACATGCAACCAACATGCCTGCATGTTACACACACGAGACCTATATCAGGAATTATGATCCTGCGTGGGATTTCGTATGACAGCTAGTGGTTATCCTACGCACCCTGACTGCAAAACTGTCTGTCAATCTGGTGATTCGACCCGTTGTGCTGTCGTTTATGAACAGCAGTCCAGGGGGTGTTTTCCAACAGGATAACGCTCGCCCATTTACCGCTGTTGTAACCCAAGCTGCTGCACAGAGTGTCAACATGTGGCCTTGACCTGATTGATCACCAGATCTCTCTCATATCGACCACATATGGGACATCATCGGACGACAATTTCAGCGTCATTTACAAACAGCATTAAAGGTCGCTGTACTGACCGAACCCGCGTCCGGCCATCCTGATTTAGGTTTCCCATGTTTTCCCTAAATTGCTTAAGGCAAAAGCCGGTGCGATTCCCTCGAAAGGCTAAGGCCGCTTTCCTTCTCTATTCTTCCCTAAGCCGAGCTAGTGCTCCGTCTCCAGTAACCTCTTTGTCTATGGGACTTTAAATGCTAATCGCCTCCTTGACAGACCAAGTGCAACAGGTATGAAACTCTACCAGAGAAACTGACATACGGCACTTGTACAATACAACGCATGCACTTTTGCATGCTAGCATTCGAACAATCTGGCCGTTAAACCAGTTATTAACGTACCAGCATTTCACGTTTGCAGTGGCTTGTCTCGCACTTACAATAACCTGTGATCTTGTACTGTAGTCACTTAAATATGTTACCTAGTCAAATGTATTCCAGAAATTTCATTGCTCTAGAATGATTACTTTTTGGTGTTGCGATTTTTTCTATCAGTTCAAAAAATGGTTCAGGTGGCTCTGAGCACTATGGGACTTAAATTCTGAGGTCATCAGTCCCCTAGAACTTAGAACTACTTAAACCTAACTGACCTAAGGACATCACACTCATCCCTGCCCGAGGCACGATTCGAACCTGCGACCGTAGCGGGCGCGCGGTTCCAGACTGTAGCGCCTAGAACCGCTCGGCTACCCCAGCCGGCTTTTTCCATCAGTGTATCTTCCCTTATACACCATCTTTTCTTTCTAAAAAGAGCTGAAAACAGAGAAAAATTGTTGTATCAGCCTTTATTTATAATTTAACTACTTTCTCTGATATCGAAGACAGCACTTGCACCAATAATAAAGCTGCGGAAAAATCAGTGTAGGCTATACAGGGACGATATTACACGGCTTACTAAATAGAAGTTCTATGCCCACTACAAAAGCGACAGTAAATAATTTTAACAAAGCACACTCGATTGGTTTAATCAAACGGAAAATGTGTACTATAACGATGAACGCTAATAACAAATTGTGATTGCGATTTTAATTTACAAAGCACACTAATATATTGTACTCGTACGTTGCTGCGTGAAAAGAGGGGGAAGGAAGGAAGGAAGGAAGGAAGGAAGTAGTGTTCAGCCTCTCAGCCGAGGCAATTAAAGACAAAATATGAGATCTGAATGGAAAATGAAATCGGCTGCGACCTAACGACCTTGCATCCCAGTATTGGACTAAAATGATTCAGGTAAACCATGAGAAATCTAAGAAAGAATTACCATACGGTGATTTGAACTCACATCACTTAGAACGTACAACTACCGCATCGAACGGCAAAATATGACATTTGAATTCAAGATTTCTTACGCTAGCTAAAAACTACTTCCGAAACTGTTTGAGATCCGTATGTGAACAAAACAAGAGTCAATATGGACGAAAGTGTTCATAGAACAAGTTTACCTCACGTCTACGAACTGCATGGAGAATTAATTATAGATATGAGTGATGGGTTAATGGTCGGTAGCTGTTGTGGTGTAAGGTGCGGGAAGTTAGTAATTTCGGTCTGATGAAGCGTGCTTGGATGGTTGGCACGCCGGCACGGCAGCTCAGCGTATTTGGTCAGAGGGCTGGTTGTACTCTCTGATGCAAAAAAAAAAAAAAAAAAAAAAAAAAAAACGAGTGAAGTATTCAACGACCGATGGGACGAGGTATTATGTAACATCCGCCCGCACCAGGTGACTGGGATAATGACAAAGAAATTAAAAAAATGCTTTTTAATCAACTGTTCCAGTGAAGTGGAGCACAAATTTTCAGCTCTCGCCGTTGCACTACTGCAAAACACTGTGCGCTCGAAGTCATTATTTCATTCCTATCTCATTCCCACCCTGTTACCTTTCCGTTCCTTTCACCTCAGTTATTCATGTGTGGAAATTATTTAATAACAGCTACTAGGATCTAGTCTAGTGAATTTTAAACAAACAGTACTTAACGTTGTCAACCGGGACTTGCTATAAAGTAACAATGACATATTATGCAGTTTGAAAAATAGAGGCAAACATTAAAATACCAAAAACGTAATAAACTATGATGTCCTATTGCATTCATGAGCTGATGAAAGTTTTGTGCGTTGCCAAAGCCTTCAGAGGGAACGAAACGCTCTTCTGTGAAACCTTAACTAAGATTTATTGCTTTTTAGGCACTTTCCCTGGAAATGGGAATGTGAAGTTCATTCTCCTTTCTAGAAGCAAAATCCCTTATATGTTTATTTTAAACAATTTAACGAATTATAACACTATTTTCAGTAATACATAAAGACATTACGAATATATTTGATCATAAATTACTGTACTGACAGTTTTCTGATATCAGTGATAGAAAGTTGCCTGTTGAGTTCCATAAGACATATGATTTTTCTTATTCCCTTTAGAGAGTATTTTAGTATTTACATGACACTTCTTTTAACGTGAAAATACTGTCTCCTGATCGAAATAGTGAAGCTCAGAATATCAAAACAGTACCATTACGGTCGATAATATGGCATTATCTGGAGCTTGTAATTAAATTCAAGGAACTGAGAAATAGAATACGTGTGAGAATTTGTTAACCTGGAACATCGATTAAGTAGTGCTTGTATAATTTAAAGTTCAAAGAAACGTTTAAATTTCTTCAACGTCATGCTGACGTACTGATGCTAAATTACGTAATCGTAACGCTATGTGAGAAAATCACGCGGAAAAGGATCGACTTACGTGACATGATGCTATTGTGCCAATGGGATACGACTTCGTAACTTTAAATCTACATCTATTTACCACATCGTAGCCATTGAGCACTTATTAAAAAGCTGCCCCAAATCTGTGAAAAAGACAGTATCTCTTTAAGATAAGAGACTATTGATAAACTTCATCAGTATGCAAATACCACTGTTTCTTGCACAAACAACGTCTTTCCATTGAATTGTGATTCCTTGCCCGTTTCACTGAAACTGAGATTCCTTTCGTTTTAATTCAGCACGTTTTCTAGGCAAGTTATGCACCAGCTTTAGATTATCTCAAATTATTCCGAAAGGAATTACTTCGTAAATGGTCACATTCAGACGGTATCTGATGTCATTACACGAAAATTCTTACTTGTGAGGCTACGATTTTGTAATTGGAGCATTTTTACTTGCCTATTATGTATTATGACATCTCCTGTACTACATAAAAGTCTTCTTGATTTCGTCTGATCCTTCTTCTGTGTACAGAAGTGAACAAAGTTACTGGGACACATGTGAAAGTAGAACATACTACAAACCTCTCGGTACGAACATCGTCCGGGAAGCAGAAGACGAAGAACGCAACGCAATTGCCGTGCCCTTACCAAAGACGTGATCTTTAGAAGAACCACAGAGACGTATTTATATACCAGTACCCATGTTAGCGGAAATCAGATGATAAGCACAAGTAAAAAACTTGAAGCAAAATCGTATACGACAAATAAGCAACAGATGATGTGACCCAAGCGAGATGTCAAATGAGATCACGTATCATTTGGTTGTGCAAACAGCTACTTAAGTAAAGTGTGCTAAAACATTAAGACCTCGTTTTTTATGTTGCTTTTTAAAGCTATCAGTGTTGCCCTCTAGCACGTTAACTGCGTTTAACACCAATAACTGATAGGTTATCGGTTCATGTTTGAGAACTTCTCCTTACAATTGGTGCTCTTCATTATGAAGACTGATTTGTGGCACTTTCCATGCTAGTCTGTCCTGTGCAAACCTCTTCATTCCTTCATAACTACAATTTCCATCCATTTGAATCTGTTTACTGTAATCAAACCTTGGTGACCCTCTACCATTTTTACCACAACACTTCCCTCCATTACCAAATTATAAAAGCTAAAGATCCATATTACGTGAAACTGATATTACATTCTGCTTGAAACCTGCGGGTTATATCACCTGTGTCACTTATCTTACGAACAACGTAGAATACTGTTCATGGCATGTTCTCCTAAGGACGTTAATAGTTTCGAGGAATCGTTATCTATTCCAATGTGCGGTCTTCCACTACTCTACAGATTCTTCTCGCAGTGTCATATTTCATCTCAACTAATCTTCATCTACTTTCTCTTCCTTTTCTATAGTATTGTAAAATTCGATTTCCTTGTATAATAGGCGATAAAAAAGTTTCCTTTCGAAGGCCGTACAGTCCAGAATCACTATGCTAACCAGGCAAAATCGCTGTGAACGTTGAGGCAATCATCCCATCGACACACCAGGATGAAAATATCTGTTTTGTAAAACACCGTTTCCTGCTGCATGAATAGGTCTGTAATTGCCTGTTGCACATCCTCATCCGATAGGTATCGTCGCTCCTTCAAAGGACCGAAGGCGTGTTAATCACATGGAGAGAGGTCAGGACTATAAGGCGGTCTCTTACTTGAGTTGACGTAACTTCTGTGTTACGACATTTGCGATATGGGGACGTGTGTAATCATGAAACAACAGCACCGCCAGTCGCACACCTTTCCATAACTGTGGTTTTCGACAGACGTGCTGCCCCACGCACTTTCTTCATTCTTCGACGGATGTCTACAGCAATGCACGAAGGCCACACTAATCCCTTGCCTACACGACGATTTTGTACCCTCGTCGGAGGAGCGCTATGTTGCATACACGGCGCAGCAACGCCCTTAAGTGGAAACTTTTCGATGGCCCCTTCTATAATCCTTCTAAATATTCGTTCCAGCCGGCCGTTGTGGCCGAGCGGTTCTAAGTGCTTTAGTCCGGAACGGCGCTGCTGCTACGGTCGCAGGTTCGAATCCTGCCTCGGGCATGGATGTGTGTGATGTCCTTAGGTTAGTTAGTTTAAGTAGTTCTAAGTCTAGGGGACTGATGACCTCAGATGTTAAGTCCCATAGTGCTCAGAGCCATTTGAACCATTCGTTCCAGCTCTCAGATTTTCCTTCTTTGCTTGGTACTGGCTCGCCACCTGAACTTTTAATAACCGTTATGGTACATCTATTTTCTTCTGTACAAATTTTGATTTTCGTATATGCAGCACCCGTCTTTCTCATAGTCACCCATGCTTCTACAGTTTTCCATTTTCCTCTAGCCATTCCTGAAATACTCTTATGCCTCCTTCGTTCGCCATATTTTTGTATTTATAATTGCAGTTTAAAATCTGCTTTTGAATCCCTGTGTTGCCATTATGTAATCTGCCTGAAACTTTCCGGTGTCTCCAGTTTTCTTCCATGTATACAAACTTCTTTCATGATTCTTAAACAAAATTGTGCTCTGCTCAAAACTGTGCAAGACGGCCGCCATTTTCATTCCTATCCTCCAGCCAATCTTCTCCGAAAATTTTTGCTGTCTTCCTGCTATCGAATTTGATCCATGACAATGAATTACACATTTTTTCATTCTTTTCATCATGTACGGATCTGGTAGACCAGTAAACTAGCACTTGTGCGGTATCTTTTCCATTCTGTCCTGCGTAGGTACAGAATAGTTTATGAACACTCGCAGTGGTGGGAAAGAACAGGCGAGTTGAACAAAAATATGATTTCTGAGGTAGAGACAATGGATTTCACGAAGTGCATGGCTAGCCAAAAATATAGTCCAGATCGTAGCGAAGTCATCATCAGTGTTCACAAACACTTCAGGGAACAAACCGAATCAAAATTTAATACAAGCAATGTCAGTCACTCTACCAGTTGATGGCACGTATCAAAGGCTTCAAGGAATTAGTGAAACTGACTGCCAAGTCGAACCGCCGCATTTGTCTGCACACTCCCGCCAGTTGACGGGCCCACATGATATGTATACGGCGGCACCCCTCACGGGAGCATGTTGCGGTTGGACTATGAAGACCAAGTACATCTGACCTGTACTCTATGTCGATACATTGCACTAAGACAACAGTCAATGACAGCTCCCAACACAGACCGGCAATTATCTCACAAATATCTTGTTTGGGGACCAATTCTCTTTGGGATATTTTTGTTTCTATTACCATATAATTTCACATGTATACCTTTACGCTATACTCTGTATATGCCTTTAAATTACTTCAAAAGCATCTGTGTATACATTTTGGTATTATAACGAATATGTGTTCCTCCTTAATAACATAACAAACATTTTGGATGATAGTAAGAGGTTGGTGACTATTACAGAATAATTCATCATCATAAGTCATTGATATTAGTGCAGCTATGAAACCTGTCGATGCCTCATTGAAAGAATTAATTCACAAACTGTTGGGTGCGATTACCCACTGTGTAGGTAAATTGCAAGTTGAAAGTAGCATACTGATGATGTAAAAATTAGAAACTGATGTCCTTGACTTTGGAAGTTAACACATCCATCACCAAACACCACATGTTCTAGACTAAAGAATTTGACTGACTTGACTCTCAGAAAGTTCTTACAGGGGATACTGAACACTTACTGTTGATTATTGTTCCTGCTTTTATGCAGTATGATTGGCCCTAACTTAACAGCTCTGTCAAGGGTCAATATGGAGCTAGATCAGCTGCTTTGGGCAGCTACTTTGTCAGGCATAGGTTTGGTTCCTGCTGATGGTATTAGTAGGTGGGACTTCATAAGACATGGGCTGCATCTCAATAGGAAAGGGCAATGGCTGGGATGATAGCAAAATCTTGTAGGAGGTGGAAGCACTGAAACTCATGGGAGTACATCTTTTTTAGGCTAAAATCAGTGTCCAGTGATTCAACTCTGAATGAAATAAAGCTTAATGAGAGGCTCAGAGAGGCAGGTATTAGAGATGTTAAAATATCACAAAATTCTCATAAAAGCACAGTGAAAACTAAAGTTAGTATGTCACAAGATTCCCATAAAAGCACAGTGAAGAATACTGTTTCTATGTTGCAGCAGAATATCAGGGAATTAAAAAACAAGGTAGATGAACTTCTTGATTGTTTAGAAGATTTAGAAACTAGGGGTTGAATAGATGTACTATGCTTGTCTGAACATCATATAGTCACAGATATGGAAAAGATAAATGTACGTGGATATAAGCTTTCAGCACGTGTAAGTAGAGACGCAATGGAGAGAGAAGGAGTTACCATATATGTTAAAATTTATCACAGTGTGAAAAATTTAGAAACTAAAAAATGTTGTTCAGAGCAACATATAGAAACGTGTGCATGTGGGCTTAATCTAATAATGGCACTTTCATAATTTTAGCTGTGCATAGGTCACCATTTGGAAATTTTCAGCTATTTTTGAAAAACTTGGATTCTTTGTTGTGCTGTCCGCCAGACAGAGGGATTCGAATTATTGTTTGTGGGGATTTCAATGTAGATTTTCTGAAAGACTCTGACAGAAAGCTTGACCCTGAAGTATTACTTGGTTCGTTGAATTTGATGTCAGTTACTGACTTTTCCACTCGGGTGTTACAGGAAAGTAGCACACTTATAGACAAATTTTTTATACACCAAGATAAATTTAATCAAATAAAAATTGTCGTGTTAAGAATGGCCTGTCTTATCACGATGTACAGCTAGTTACAGTATATTACAGCTCCATACAGTAATACAAAACAGTCCTCCAAAACAGGGCATTCAATTAATGATTTAAAAATTGCAAATTTTAGGGGAAGCTTGCAACAGTTAGACTGGGATAAGGTGTACAGGGAACTTGATGCTAATTTAAAATTTAATCATTTCATGATACCTTTGAGAGTATATTTGAAAACAGTGAAATATAATTGTAAAAAACCATCTAAAAAGCCATGGATTACTAAAGGGATAAAAATATCTTGTAAACAGAAAAGGGAAATGTATCTTATAGCTAGAAGGAGTAATGATCTAGAAAAATGAAATATTACAAAAACTACTGCACTCTATTAAGAAAAGTTTTTAAAAGTCCACGAGTATGTGCATTATGTCTGAGATTAGCACCTCTGATAGTAAAATTAAAACAATTGGGAATATTGTTCAAAGGGAAAGAGAACAACCGAGAGCACAGGAAGACTATATTTCTGTCAGACTCAATGAAAAGTTTGTTAACAAAAAGCCAAAATCATAAAACGTTTTTAATAATGTTTTTAAGTGATGTAGAGAAAATAGGATCCAGCTGTTCATTAGAAACTGCAAGGCTGCATATGAAAGAGGCAATATCTATGCAATTCGATAATCTGAAATTCAACCCACCTCTCCTACTGAAATTAGGAAAATAATAAATTCACTTAAAAGTAAAAGCTCACTTGGAATTTATCACACTTCCAAGAGAGTACTAAAAGCTTGTTCTAAACAGATTGGTAAGATTCTCAGCCACATATGTAGTAGTTCACTGAAACATCGCATTTTTTTTTCAGATAAACTGGAATTTGCTAATGTTAAAGCATTGCATAAAAATGGGGATAGGTCCGATGCTAACAACTACTGCCCAATCTTACTTCTGACGGCTTTATCCAAAATTTTTGAAAAAGTAATGTATTCAGGAGCAGCTTCAAATATTTGTGAAAATGGAGTACTAACAAAATGTCAGTCTGGTTTTCAGAAAGACTTTTCAACAGCATATGCTATATATGCTTTCACTGATGAAATGTTAAGTGCTCTAATAACCTAACATCTTCCATTGTGATATGTTGTGATCTCTCAAAGGCTTTTGACTGTGTGAATAATAAAATTCTTCTAGATAAGCTTAAGTTTCGTGGTTTGCGTGGGACAGTGCACAAATGGTTCAATTCATATTTAACTGGAAGGAAGCAGAAGGTCTAAATTAAAAATACAGGTAGTCTGCATAAATCCACAGAGTCCACTAACTGAGGAAGTATCAAGAATGTTGTCCCACAGGTTTCAGTCTTGGGCCCCTTATTGTTCTTAATATATATTAACCACAATATATATTCGTCACAATGCAAAGCTAGTTCTCTTTGCTGATGGTACAAGTATAGCAATCACACACAACAAACAAGAATCAGCTTAGGACATGGTCAATAATGTCTTTCAGAAAATTATTAAGTAGTTCTCTGTAAGTGGATTCTCATTATATTTTTTAGAAAATACAGTACATAAAATTCCGTTCAGTAAATGGCATGACACCATTCATAAATATGGACTTTGAACACAAGTCTTTTGCTAAAGCATGATTTTCGAAATTACTGGGTGTGTGCATTGATGAGAAATACACTCCTGGAAATTGAAATAAGAACACCGTGAATTCATTGTCCCGGGAAGGGGAAACTTAATTGACACATTCCTGGGGTCAGATACATCACATGATTACACTGACAGAACCACAGGCACATAGACACAGGCAACAGAGCATGCACAATGTCGGCACTAGTACAGTGTATATCCACCTTTCGCAGCAATGCAGGCTGCTATTCTCCCATGGAGACGATCGTAGAGATGCTGGATGTAGTCCTGTGGAACGGCTTGCCATGCCATTTCCACCTGGCGCCTCAGTTGGACCAGCGTTCATGCTGGACGTGCAGACCACGTGAGACGACGCTTCATCCAGTCCCAAACATGCTCAATGGGGGACAGATCCGGAGATCTTGCTGGCCAGGGTAGTTGACTTACACCTTCTAGAGCACGTTGGGTGGCACGGGATACATGCGGACGTGCATTGTCCTGTTGGAACAGCAAGTTCCCTTGCCGGTCTAGGAGTGGTAGAACGATGGGTTCGATGACGGTTTGGATGTACCGTGCACTATTCAGTGTCCCCTCGACGATCACCAGTGGTGTACGGCCAGTGTAGGAGATCGCTCCCCACACCATGATGCTGGGTGTTGGCCCTGTGTGCCTCGGTCGTATGCAGTCCTGATTGTGGCGCTCACCTGCACGGCGCCAAACACGCATACGACCATCATTGGCACCAAGGCAGAAGCGACTCTCATCGCTGAAGACGACACGTCTCCATTCGTCCCTCCATTCACGCCTGTCGCGACACCACTGGAGGCGGGCTGCACGATGTTGGGGCGTGAGCGGAAGACGGCCTAACGGTGTGCGGGACCGTAGCCCAGCTTCATGGAGACGGTTGCGAATGGTCCTCGCCGATACCCCAGGAGCAACAGTGTCCCTAATTTGCTGGGAAGTGGCGGTGCGGTCCCCTACGGCACTGCGTAGGATCCTACGGTCTTGGCGTGCATCCGTGCGTCGCTGCGGTCCGGTCCCAGGTCGACGGGCACGTGCACCTTCCGCCGACCACTGGCGACAACATCGATGTACTGTGGAGACCTCACGCCCCACGTGTTGAGCAATTCGGCGGTACGTCCACCCGGCCTCCCGCATGCCCACTATATGCCCTCGCTCAAAGTCCGTCAACTGCACATACGGTTCACGTCCACGCTGTCGCGGCATGCTACCAGTGTTAAAGACTGCGATGGAGCTCCGTATGCCACGGCAAACTGGCTGACACTGACGGCGGCGGTGCACAAATGCTGCGCAGCTAGCGCCATTCGACGGCCAACACCGCGGTTCCTGGTGTGTCCGCTGTGCCGTGCGTGTGATCATTGCTTGTACAGCCCTCTCGCAGTGTCCGGAGCAAGTATGGTGGGTCTGACACACCGGTGTCAATGTGTTCTTTTTTCCATTTCCAGGAGTGTAGAATTGGGGGAAACATATTGATGATCTGCTGAAACAGTTAGATTGAACTACTTATTATGATTATTGTAAATTTTGGTGATTCATGTATCGGTAAATTAGCCTACTATGCCTATTTCATTCAATGCTTTCATATGGCATAATATTTAGTAATAATTCGTCATTAAAAGAAACGTATTCATTACACAAAAGTGTGTAATCAAAATAACAGCTGGAGCCTTGCAAGCATTTATTTAAGGAACTAGGGATATTAACAGAACCTTCGCAATACATATATTCCCTTATGAAATTTGTTGTTAATAGCCCATCCAAATTCAATAATAGCAAAGTGCATAGCTAAAACACTAGAAGAATGGGTGAATTTCACTACTCTGGGTTAAATCTGACTTTGGCAAAGAGAGAAGTGAATTAAGCTACCACAAAAGTCTTTGGTCATTTCCCAAATAGCATTAAAAGTCTGACAGATAGGTAACCAACATTTAGAAATAAATTAAAAGAATTTTTGACTGACAATGCCTTGTACTAGTTGGCTGGCTCTGAGCACTATGCGACTTAACTTCTGAGGTCATCAGTCGCCTAGAACTTAGAACTAATTAAACCTAACTAACCTAAGGACATCACACACATCCATGCCCGAGGCAGGATTCGAACCTGCGACCGTTGCGGTAGCTCGGTTCCAGACTGTAGCGCCCAGAACCGCACGGCCACTCCGGCCGTCAAACGCCTTGTACTAAAAAAAATAAATATTATACTGTGTAAAGATAAGTTAAACTGACATACTCCTCATCATTACGAAACGTCGTATACATGATCTATGGAACAAGTATTAATGTAATGTTAAAGTGCCGTTGATAAAACACCTATCAGATTGCAGGTGGGAAGTTAAGATTTATAACAGGGGCAGCTGAGAATTCGGCCATGCCCTAGCTCAAGTGCCATTGCACACAACCTGGCTGCACACCTCCCCCGTCGGCATGATATGTTGTCTGAGTGGGAGGAGGGGGAAACTGCGAACACACCGTATTTAGATATCAATGTCGCACTTAATTGACTTGGCTTCATATTTAGTATTTCTAAACAACATAGATCACGAACGAAGCAAAATTTTCGTTATTCTTTAATTAATTTTGGCGTGCTGAAGACGTAACTTAATGTAATTTTTATCTGGTACAGACTGTCGACATAGGGATAGATGCAGACAATTTCACAAATTTTTGCTCCCAGGTTGCCACGTAATCGTGATTTATTTAGTTTCATGATTGTAAAAAGTTGTTTCACATACATATGTTGATCAAATGTACCAACACGTTTGCAACCTCATCACGAAGACGTGAAAACTCTACCTGAGGAAAACAATGTAGACATACAGCGCATTTTAAAGCGCATAAAAGTTTATTTTTATAATGGGTATTACATTATAGATCAATCGGTTTCGTCTACAGACCACACGGGCGCTTTCGAATGAAACGACAAACAGTCCCGAAAACAGCTCGGAAACAGATCTAAAATCGGAGTGTCCTCTAAAGCTTTAGAAAACTATCCTTGTAAGTCTTTCAAGGGCGCAATGGATTCTTCATATCTCAAATTTTTTTAATGCCAACAAGCCTGGCGAACTGGACTGTTTTCCTCAGAATTTATTGCTTCTACAATGCCATTTTCTTTTTAAATGCAACTACACCAAATCAAAAAACAAGTTGTTTCCCACCTTGCAATGTCTTAGTGTGGGCAGTGTACAGTGAAGTCCACTTACAATGAGAGACCTGCAGTCCATTCTCGATGTTCTAATTTTCGTTCATGCTCCCCTTTTTCCTTCATTAAATAAAAAAACCCGTTTCATTGATTTAGCCAACGTATTTTGCAGTAATATTTAAAGTCTCCATACTCTTTGTTCAGTTCCATCAAAACTGTTACAACTGACAGTGGAATAATGCGTGAGACTTCAGTAATTTTACCGTTCATGACACGAATTTCTTCACATGGTCCATCCCTGCAAATTTTGCACTGAATGCTTCTTCAAGTACAGAACAATGAATCCACTCTGTCGATCGTTGCAAATTTTTGCTCTCCCATCGTCAATTAAATCCTTAAATACCTTCTGCATAGTATAGTAATGTCGATTCATAGCAGATTTGCTGTACATGTCGATTACGGGAGTGCGTAATGGATATTCGGAATCCCTCTGTTCTTTTATTCCGATTCATTTTTGAAGGCTTATGCCGATAGTTCACTGCACAGCATACTTTTGTGCTAATAGTCACTGGACCTGTGAACTCCCTTCATACCACGAACGAATAGCGAAGGATAAACAGCGCAGAAACCAAAATTCTGCCGAACTCGGGAGAGATGTGTTGATTGAAAAATGCTACACCGGAATAATAAGTGAAATGTCGCGCTGCATCAGGTATTTCAAAGAAGGACCGAGCAAAGCCAAGACAGGCCGAGCCCGGCCGCACACGGTCCTACACGTCGAGATCACATGTGGTCTGACATGCAGTCGCCGCTCCTGGTTTACACTATACCAACATTCCCATATACCTAGTTAGCAAGCGGAAGTACGGAACAGAGAGCACGGATCTTTCCAGACAGTTGTCAAATGCATAGTAAAGATCTATCTGTTCAAGCTGTTGCAGCGTACTGTTGTGCACTGTGCAACAGTATTGTCAGTTTGTCTAACATATCAGACGTTAAACACACAGCAAATAATTGTAATCTGTTTCAAATACACTCCTGGAAATGGAAAAAAGAACACATTGACACCGGTGTGTCAGACCCACCATACTTGCTCCGGACACTGCGAGAGGGCTGTACAAGCAATGATCACACGCACGGCACAGCGGACACACCAGGAACCGCGGTGTTGGCCGTCGAATGGCGCTAGCTGCGCAGCATTTGTGCACCGCCGCCGTCAGTGTCAGCCAGTTTGCCGTGGCATACGGAGCTCCATCGCAGTCTTTAACACTGGTAGCATGCCGCGACAGCGTGGACGTGAACCGTATGTGCAGTTGACGGACTTTGAGCGAGGGCGTATAGTGGGCATGCGGGAGGCCGGGTGGACGTACCGCCGAATTGCTCAACACGTGGGGCGTGAGGTCTCCACAGTACATCGATGTTGTCGCCAGTGGTCGGCGAAAGGTGCACGTGCCCGTCGATCTGGGACCCGACCGCAGCGACGCACGGATGCACGCCAAGACCGTAGGATCCTACGCAGTGCCGTAGGGGACCGCACCGCCACCTCCCAGCAAATTAGGGACACTGTTGCTCCTGGGGTATCGGCGAGGACCATTCGCAACCGTCTCCATGAAGATGGGCTACGGTCCCGCACACCGTTAGGCCGTCTTCCGCTCACGCCCCAACATCGTGCAGCCCGCCTCCAGTGGTGTCGCGACAGGCGTGAATGGAGGGACGAATGGAGACGTGTCGTCTTCAGCGATGAGAATCGCTTCTGCCTTGGTGCCAATGATGGTCGTATGCGTGTTTGGCGCCGTGCAGGTGAGCGCCACAATCAGGACTGCATACGAACGAGGCACACAGGGCCAACACCCGGCATCATGGTGTGGGGAGCGATCTCCTACACTGGCCGTACACCACTGGTGATCGTCGAGGGGACACTGAATAGTGCACGGTACATCCAAACCGTCATCGAACCCATCGTTCAACCATTCCTAGACCGGCAAGGGAACTTGCTGTTCCAACAGGACAATGCACGTCCGCATGTATCCCGTGCCACCCAACGTGCTCTAGAAGGTGTAAGTCAACTACCCTGGCCAGCAAGATCTCCGGATCTGTCCCCCATTGAGCATGTTTGGGACTGGATGAAGCGTCGTCTCACGCGGTCTGCACGTCCAGCACGAACGCTGGTCCAACTGAGGCGCCAGGTGGAAACGGCATGGCAAGCCGTTCCACAGGACTACATCCAGCATCTCTACGATCGTCTCCATGGGAGAATAGCAGCCTGCATTGCTGCGAAAGGTGGATATACACTGTACTAGTGCCGACATTGTGCATGCTGTGTTGCCTGTGTCTATGTGCCTGTGGTTCTATCAGTGTGATCATGTGATATATCTGGCCCCAGGAATGTGTCAATAAAGTTTCCCCTTCCTGGGACAATGAATTCACGGTGTTCTTATTTCAATTTCCAGGAGTGTATATCGTGGCCCACGTTATTTACAGCGTTCGTAAATGGCTCCAATACACACAGAGCCAGCCAGATACTTATAAACGCTCTATATAGTTGAAAACAATTACAGAAAGAAGGTCGTAGAAAGGCGAGGTGAGGTAGAACGTGTAAGATAAAATTTTAGACAATGTGATCATAAATACAGCAAGAGCCACACACTAGAAGCTAAGCTTCGATGACCTGTATGAACCTTCAGCTTTATTCTGCATCCTGCAGTATTGCTTCCTACACTGACTGCCTTTGAGTGATTCTGATAAAGATGAGTTGAATTCCTGTTGTACAGGATGTGTATAAATGAATATCGGGGTTTTAACGATTTATAATACTCATTATATTAAACTTACAGTTATAAATGATGTGTCAAATGAAAGAGCATCTCAAACAGTTTTACCAAGAACCTTATAAATTTTCAATGTGAGCACCATTTGTCACACGGCACACCGTCAATTCTATAGCCGAGTTCTTCCCAAACGTTGATAAGTGTGTCTTCAGTGATTGTAGCAACAGCTGCTTCAGTTCGGATTCTTAATCTAGGGAGGTCTGCTGGTAACAGAGGCACGTACACACGATCCTTGACGAAGGAAAAAATCGCATGGCGTTAGGTCGGATGAACGTGGAGGCCATGCAAAGTAAGCCCTGTCATTGGGCCTCTTGCGGCCTATCTAGCGTTTGTCTAGCTGATTACGGCGGAAACATTGCGCGCTGCGCATGCGCACTGGTGGCAAACACAACTGTGAGTTGTTCTTTCATTTGACATACCATTTATAGCTGTAAGTTTAATGTAATAAATATTATAAAGCTTTAAAACTCCGATATTCATTTATAAACACCCTGTATTTTTGTTGTCTTGACTTCCTACTTCTATCATTGTGAGATCTAGCGTATCTAATTTCGTCATTTCAGTGAATTGGAGAAGGAAGAAGCATGGAAGTGGAACTCTTTCGGAAAATCTCCTTGATCATAGCAACAATAGTTTTTGTTGTAATTTTGGTATTCAAGCTCAGGTATGCTAAAACTCCATAGTCGAACCCAAAACCCACACGTAGACTCCAGCCATGTAACCCTCTACGTAGCATACTGTCATAGAGTTACTGCATCATGGGTGTAGTTGATTCAACCAGAACGAAGAAAGTAGGTGATACCAGCATTGACTGGAGTGCTCCCATCTAGTTTTGCAGTTTAGAGTGCATGGTCCTAGCCACAGATCTATGAAGCAGTTACAAAAAGAATTATTGGCACGGGAAACGAGTCCCAAAGCATTTCTTTACGAGTAACAGTGAAGTGGGCAGCTGCAGCTGTTTGCTGCTCTCGCCACGTCAGATGGAGGGTCTGGCACGGGGATTAGCGGAAACACGACACGGGTCACTGCTTTCGTCGACTCGCAGCTTAGTTCTCCCCGTCTGCCTGGATGAGGGTTTATATTGCTTCCGTAGCACTTTGTCGGGTACACATCCGTTTCTGTTCTTAACAGTTAATATTGTTATCGAGTTGCAATCAGACTTTATGAGAAACGTGGCTGTAGTACAGTCATAAGGATTATAACTTAAACACAGCTGCCAGCCACAAATATAGTATAAAAAGATTTCTGACATTCACAAAAATTCTTTTTCTGACCTCCTTCTGAATGAGAAAACAGTCATCCACCATTACGTTCTAATTCCCTTAACGTTTTCTCGTAATTTAAATGAATATAATATTACTATAGTCCATGTTTTTCATCGTCCATGTTGAATGCTAGTTTCATCCGATACTGACCTACTTTTTATGATCACATCTTACCTCATCATTGATTTTATTTTACCGGATACCTTTATATTGTCCACACAGTATGGATATAAGACATTCTAGTTTATTTATTTTGTTATTTGTTCTTTTACCTTGCTCTGATTAGGGTAATCAGGCCTTGTACTATTGCAGCTGCTGCCACGAACAGTGATAATAGTAATAACAATAAAAATGACAGCAATAATGTCAATTAATGGAACATTTAAGTAGAGTCTATAGATGTACAAAATAAACGTTATTAAGGTGTTTGCATGGCCTAGGAATAATGGGAAACGAGGAAAATAAGGCTGGAGAGAGGGATGTACAAGGTTAACTAGTGCGTACACAGATAATGGTAATTCTTATTGTTGCTTTAGTATATACGTCATTAACTACCTTCTGAAGTTCTTCTGTCAGTTCTCTGACATAATGCGGGAGGTTATTACAGGAAGGACTTCAAGAAAGTGGCTGAATAATGGATAGGAATGGAAAGGATTTTGCTGTGATGGAAGACGGTGTTTCTGCCATCTTGTTCAGACAATAGCGTTAGGGTAAAGGTAGAAAGACAGTGTTCATTGTGAAGACAGTAGAGAGAACAGAGGATATGGAAATCTTTGCACTCGTTTGCTCGCAGCGAGGATAGCTGTGCATATGATGGTGAAATGTGATCAAAAAGTCTAACATCACAGATGTGACGAACACAGGCGTTCATAATCAGTTCCAGGTGCCACGAGCTTTCCTAAGAAACGCATTGAAGGGTAATATCGCTGTAATCAATAATCGGAAATTTAAATGTTTGTACAAGATCCTTTTTCAGGCCAAGAGGGCAGAGCTCTTTATACACTCCTGGAAATGGAAAAAAGAACACATTGACACCGGTGTGTCAGACCCACCATACTTGCTCCGGACACTGCGAGAGGGCTGTACAAGCAATGATCACACGCACGGCACAGCGGACACACCAGGAACCGCGGTGTTGGCCGTCGAATGGCGCTAGCTGCGCAGCATTTGTGCACCGCCGCCGTCAGTGTCAGCCAGTTTGCCGTGGCATACGGAGCTCCATCGCAGTCTTTAACACTGGTAGCATGCCGCGACAGCGTGGACGTGAACCGTATGTGCAGTTGACGGACTTTGAGCGAGGGCGTATAGTGGGCATGCGGGAGGCCGGGTGGACGTACCGCCGAATTGCTCAACACGTGGGGCGTGAGGTCTCCACAGTACATCGATGTTGTCGCCAGTGGTCGGCGGAAGGTGCACGTGCCCGTCGACCTGGGACCGGACCGCAGCGACGCACGGATGCACGCCAAGACCGTAGGATCCTACGCAGTGCCGTAGGGGACCGCACCGCCACTTCCCAGCAAATTAGGGACACTGTTGCTCCTGGGGTATCGGCGAGGACCATTCACAACCGTCTCCATGAAGCTGGGCTACGGTCCCGCACACCGTTAGGCCGTCTTCCGCTCACGTCCCAACATCGTGCAGCCCGCCTCCAGTGGTGTCGCGACAGGCGTGAATGGAGGGACGAATGGAGACGTGTCGTCTTCAGCGATGAGAGTCGCTTCTGCCTTGGTGCCAACGATGGTCGTATGCGTGTTTGGCGCCATGCAGGTGAGCGCCACAATCAGGACTGCATACGACCGAGGCACACAGGGCCAACACCCGGCATCATGGTGTGGGGAGCGATCTCCTACACTGGCCGTACAACACTGGTGATCGTCGAGGGGACACTGAATAGTGCACGGTACATCCAAACCGTCATCGAACCCATCGTTCTACCACTCCTAGACCGGCAAGGGAACTTGCTGTTCCAACAGGACAATGCACGTCCGCATGTATCCCGTGCCACCCAACGTGCTCTAGAAGGTGTAAGTCAACTACCCTGGCCAGCAAGATCTCCGGATCTGTCCCCCATTGAGCATGTTTGGGACTGGATGAAGCGTCGTCTCACGTGGTCTGCACGTCCAGCACGAACGCTGGTCCAACTGAGGCGCCAGGTGGAAATGGCATGGCAAGCCGTTCCACAGGACTACATCCAGCATCTCTACGATCGTCTCCATGGGAGAATAGCAGCCTGCATTGCTGCGAAAGGTGGATACACACTGTACTAGTGCCGACATTGTGCATGCTCTGTTGCCTGTGTCTATGTGCCTGTGGTTCTGTCAGTGTGATCATGTGATGTATCTGACCCCAGGAATGTGTCAATAAAGTTTCCCCTTCCTGGGACAATAAATTCACGGTGTTGTTATTTCAATTTCCAGGAGTGTATTTTTGTAGAGCGTGGAGAGACGCAGACGCCTTCTTGCACACAGCAGTTACGTGCTCACTAGACTCTTTGCTTAAGGAGAGAAATTGACATTTGCCGCATTTAGAGTTAAAGATGGTAGGGATTCCCCATATTTCGAGCTAATGAGCCTAGAATGACCAACCAGTAGCGCTTGGTTTTTGGATGGGTTGGGCTTTAACCCTACGTCCTGCAACTATTTTGATAGTGTACAGGCGTCGGTGTTGAGATTCTCAGTAGCTGTCTTCAGGTTTCCTGGTTTTGCCCCTACAACGAGAGATTCCCAGAGGTGGGACCGACATTTTGAAAGTATCTACGGGTGATGTAGATTAGAGTCCCAAGTATCTCACCCTGCAGCAGTTTACCCTAATGGGTTGTAATTTGCGAGTAATCGAAGCAAAGAAAAATTCGTAATTTTGCGTGATATTCTAGGGCCTTCAAATTGAGGGTCATAAGTACGCATGGGCAGAGCAAGTCGCCGCCGAGTGCTCAGCCAGCGTGGACGTGCGGCGTGGCGCTTCGTGTTGTAGCTGTCTGATTACATAACATAGTGTTACCGTAAGAGTAAATTGCGTTTCTGGTGCAGCCACCGAACTTGTAAATAGTAATACTTCTTGTTCATCGTCTTTTTGCATTGTTCGTGAAGCGAAGGTTTCGCTCCGTACCTGTAAATAATGGTCATGGATTTGATCAGTCCAAATACTTTGAGGTTCGCATTTCATAATAGTACAAGGCATGTGCAGACTACAGCATTGGAAATTCATGACTAGCGGCATGATAGTTTCGCTACTTCTGGTGATAGTCCTGAGTTCATTCAAACGGATAATGAGAAATACTGTGTTTTAGCTATGTTATGTTAGACTGTTACTGAAAACGCAGGGAAATTTTGAATTCTGTCATCGTGATGATTCTGTAACTACCGTTCATAGAAGTAACGCTAACAGCGAACTGAAGACTGTCAGCGCGCTAAATCTTCCCCCAGAGCTAGACAACGACGACTTGATACAGATGCTTTCAACTTACGGACAGGTAAAAAGCATCGGTTTCGAAAAGTGGCCTGATAAATACATGATTCAGCACTACAACGCGATTAAATCTATACGAATGTACGTTACGTCCGATATCGCCTCCCATATACTTGTAGGCGGCTGCAAGGCACACGTAATACACCGAAGAGCAAAAGAAACTGGTATACCTTCCTAATATGGTGTGTGTCCCCCGCGAGCAAGAATAAGTGGCATGGACTCGACTAATGTCTGAAGTAGTGCAGGAGGGAACTGACACCATGAATCCTGCTGTCCATAAATCCGTAAGAGTACGAGGGGGCATGTTGTAACACATCCCAGATATGCTCAATAATATTCATGTCTGGGGAGTTTAGTGGCCAGTGGAAGTGTTTAGACTCAGAAGAGTGTTCCTGGAGCCACTGTGTGGCAATTCTGGACGCGTGAGGTGTCGCATTGTCCTGCTGGAATTGCCCAAGGCCATCGTAATGCACAATGGACATGAATGAATACAGGTGGTCGGACAGGACGCTTACGTACGTGTCATCTGTCAGAGTCATATCTAGACGTATAAGAGGTCGCACTCCAACTGCACACTTCCTACATCATTACACAGCCTCCACCAGCTTGAACAGTCCCCTGCTGACATGCAGTGACCATGGATTCATGAGGTTGTCTTCATACTCCTACACGTCCAGCCCCTCGATACAATTTGAAACGAGACTCGTCCGAAGAGGCGACATGTTTCCAACGTCGGTGTTGACGGGCCCAGGCGAGGCGTAAAGCTTTGTGTCGTGCCGTCAGCAAGGGTACACGAGTGATCTTTCGGCTTCGAAGGCCCACATCGATGATGTTTCGTTGAATGGTTCGCGCTGGCCCAGTATTGAAATCTGCAACAATTTACGGTAGGTTTGCACTACTGTCACGTTGAATGATTCTCTTAAGTCGTCGTTTCTCCCATTCTTGAAGGATCTTTTTCGGCCGCAGCGATGTCGGAGATTTGATGTTTTACCGGGTTCTTGACATTAACGGTACACTCGTAAAATGGTCGTATGGGAAAATCTCCACTTCATCGCTCGTGCGCCGACTATAACACCACGTTCAATGTCATTTAAATCTTGATAACTTGCCATTGCAGCAGCAGTAATCTATCTAACAACTGCGCCAGACACTTGTCCTATATAAGCGTTGCCGAACGCAGCGCCGTATTCTGCCTGTTTACATATATCTGTATTTGAATTCGCGTGTCTATACCAGTTTCTTTGGCGCTTCATTGTATACGTTGGGCAAACTCCCCCATGCCACGTGTGCAGATAACGAGGTATCTTCCAGAAAAATACCCACACCGCCTCTTTATTTTACGAAATAATCTGCAATAGGGGATAAGATTGTAGGTACAAGAACTAATTCCTTTAAGTACTGCAACGAGCAGCACCGAGACTACTCGCGTCGAATGCAATGACCATTCATTTAGTTTAGTTGAAGAGGAATTCCCACTCTTGAATAAGAGACCATTAGCAAACGAAGTACACAAAAAATAAAACAACGATCAAAAGGGTGAAACCGATAAAGGGCAATCTGAAACTGTTATTCAGGGAAACAGCTGAAGAGTCCATGAGATTTAAATTCAACAGCAAGAAAACGAAACAGACACAGAAAATGAAAATCCTTCTGGTTCTCATCCAAACCAAAATAGAAGAAACGGTCATTAGAAAAAGGCAGAACGACTTCCCAAGAAGGCCTGAAGAAAAATAAGCACAGATACTAAGAAACACAAGTCCTACAATGTTCCAGCAGTACAGGGTGAATCCGAGTCTGGTATGGAAACTTACGCCGACACTGATAGTCCGAGAGCCAGCTGGGACATTTGGTGACCAAAAGTAAGAGAGCTACGATTTATTTGCCGTAGTTTATTTACTATTGCTAGTAAATGAAGTGAACCTCAGCTTACGAATCAACGGTGGATGTGGCCGCGGCAATCTCCCATACACGCTGATAAAAGTAATCGATCTGAAGAAAGCTGAGACTCTGTTGATAGGATTTTTATGTTGTACACAAAAGAAAAAAAGTAATCAGTTGACTTATTTTTGGGGTATTATACGTCAGCTTTACGTGTGGACATGCGAACAGTATCCACTGAGTAAAATGATATTAAGATAGCTAAAATTTGGCTAAGTGATAGTTAACTTTAACAGTTTAATGAGCAAAACACTTCGCTTGTTTTTCGCGATGAAAAAATGCTCAGCTGACAAGTGAAAGATACGGCGTAACGCAAGGGGTGCGAGCGCGTGCTATTTTCCACTGCACCAGCTGAGCACTTTTCCACGGCGAAATACTCCTGGTCACTTTCGTGATCGCCGCAACCTGTATGGATCATCTGTTCCTCGTCATCTGTGAGCAAATGTGATGGTAATAAAATACCTCTACCAAATAACGCTACGCACACCTTCAATGGCACTCAAGTAATTTCCAAACCAACCACCGAAGAGAGCACCAAGGTCAGAACAGTTGAAGGCTGCAATGAACGCAGTAAACGAAGGAATGAGTGTGGAAAGAGCTTCTGGCGTACATAAAATTCCTAAAAGGACTCTACGCAGTCATATCCAGAGTGGATCACATGCCAGGAAGCTTGGCCATAATCCTTACCTTAGAAAGAAAATGGAAGACGAAGTATGTTCTCGTATTTTTTGATTGAGTGAGATTGGTATGCCAATAACTGTGGAAGTTATGTGTGTCATTGTTTTCAACTTTTGCCTACTTAACAGTTTACCATGCCCTTTTGACGTGTGAAAACTTCTGGACTGCTAGTTTTGCAAGGTTTGCAGAAGAGCTTCTGTGAAAATTTGAAGGTAGGAGACGAAGTACTGGCAGAATTGAAGGTGTGAGGGCGGGTCGTGAGTCGTGATTGGGTAGCTCAGTTGGTAGAGCACTTGCCCGTGAAAGGCAAAGGTCCAGAGTTCGAGTCTCGGTCCGGCAGACAGTTTTAATCTGACAGGAAGTTTCATATCAGCGCACACTCCGCTGCAGAGTGAAAATCTCATTCTGGCACCTTTGGTACGTCTTGGAAGGCCGACTTCGTGCCAGCCCTCACCGACCGACCTCGATACCTCTCCTCAGTACTGCACTCCGTGAAGAATGGGCTGCCATTCCCCAAGAAATCTTCCGGCACCTGTCTGAACGTGTGCCTGCGAGAGTGGAAGCTGTCTTCAAGGCTAAGGGTGGGCCAACACCATACTGAAGTCCAGCATTACCGATCGAGGGTGTCACGAACATGTAAGTCATTTTTAGTCAGGTGTCTGGATACTTTAGATCACTTAGTGTATATGTTTCTTTTCACGTCTAATTTCGTAATTTTAAGACTATTTCTATGCACGAGAATCATACGAAAAGACTAGCTCCAATTTCTTTTTCATTACATCTATTCGTTTCCTTTCATTATGTTTAATGTTAATGATTTAAAAGATCGATTAGCCATGTGTGATACTTGTGGACGTTGCAGCAGATTAGATGAACGGAAGTGTTTTGTGAAAGTGTAGGTTAAGGTATCTTGTGGCAGTAGCAGTGCGAAAGAGAGTAGAGTACTCAGTGAGGCTGTTCAGAAAATCGAGTAACAAGTGGCAACGATTTGTGCCCTGCAGGCAGAGATAGGAAACGCCAAATAAGTATTGCAATGACTGCCGGGAGAAAAAGAGAAAGAGTGCTATGACAAAGTGGAAAGAAAGGGGTGTATGAGGAAATCTTGGTAGCAAATTCGAAATTCAGTTAAGCAATAAATTTCTCTTGCCACCAGGATCAGAAAAGAAACATCCTCGTAGAGATGTAGAGGAATATACGGTGCAACAGAATAGTTCTAGGGAACGTACAGGAAAGTCAGATGTCAAACAGAACTGTAAAAGCGGAATCCCGCTAATACAAAGTAGTAGCAATCGTGGGAGGAATGAAGGTTAGCAGCTACAGGAGAAATTAAGTGCAGGATTCGAGGTCACATGTTATGTGAAACCAAGTGTTAATCGTAGTCAGGTAACAGAAAACGTAGGAAAAATGAGTAAGAATTTTAGCTAATAAACTTAGGTGTTGGAACTGGGAAGCTGGAAACAGCCCGGAATAAACCGAAAAATACTGTCTTAGGGGTGACCGAACATACTAGGAGCAGCTACTGAGCATACAGCCGGCCGCTGTGGCCGACTGGTTCTAGGTGCTTCAGTCCGGACCGTGATGGTGCTACGGTCACAGGTTCGAATCCTGCCTCGGGCATGGCTGTGTGTGATGTCTTTTGGTTAGTTAAGTTTAAGTAGTTCCAAGTCTAGGGGACTGATGACCTCAGATGTTAAGTCCCATACTGCTTAGAGCCATTTGAACCATATTTTTACTGTGGAGGTTCTGTGGCATCATGACAGCCGTGCGTTAACTCAGCTGTTAAACGAGTAAACATGGAGCCCAGGAGGCTCTTTTAGACGGATGCAAAATCTTATACTGTTGCTGTGTCAGTAGTTGTTATACGAAGATGGGAATATAATTATCATTGCTCACACATGGATAGGAGCAGCAAGGAAAAAACATACAGGCTGAGCCAGCACACAAAGACAAATCCCTTAGAGCAAATCTAGTTCGTTAGTGTATTCTGTTCATATGACGACGGCGTGGAACTGTATCGAACGTAGTATAAACATGGACTTATGTATGTTAGATAGATAAGACTGTGCTCAAGATATTTACTCAACGTCACACGAATCCCGCAGATTGCATCGTTTGTAGACCCTGACCTGGCGATTGATAGTGTCCTAGGGGTGTTCCATCAGGTTCAGATCAGGCGATTTTAGTGGCCCAAGCATTCACATGAGTTCACTGTCATGCTTTTCAAACCACTGTAGTACGATTCTTGCCTTGTGACACAGACATTTATCCTGCTGGAAGATGCCATCATGCATGTAGGTATGCAGGTGGTCCACAGTAAAGCTGCTCATGGTTCATCCGATTACCACCACAGGTCCCATGGAAGTCCAGATGAATGTTCTCCATAACACAGTATAGCCCCACTGGCCTGCGTCCGTGACGCAGTGCGTGTTTCGAGCAGCAGTAAACACGGATGACGGTATATCCAGACACGACCATCGTTCCCAAGGCGCTCCTTCCCAAGCGTCAGGTGATAACAATTCCCCCTTCATAAAAGTCGCTAATGTAAGCATATTTTCTCGTTCTCGGCAATTATCAGCTCTATAATGATTCCCATATTCGTATCTGTCCACTTACATGCTTACATTACCGCGTCAAGTACCATCACCCGGTTGTAAGACATCCATCCTATATATGGATTAAATATCTGTTCTTAAATATTGATATCTTCAGATATGCTTTCGTATTATTTTGGCTTCAGGTACCTTATTTGGACAACATGGGCGGCTAGCCTTACTCCCAAGGTTCACTTATCACAGCCATAAACTTCCTATCCATGTGCGTAATTGTCACGTGCGCAACCGGCTTCTTCTCACTGCTCCACATAAATGTTTCGCTAAATTCGTAAAAATGATGATAAAGGGCTCTTGAAATTAGAAAGAGTTTCATTAAATACTGGATTTATTAAATTTTTAGTTCATAGAGCATGTCACTACGATGCCTAAAGTTCATCCACGACACACATGAGCATCCACCCATTTCAAAACTTCTTTCGAGTTAGCCATTAATTTTCAGATTCAGTCCAGTCGCCGTAAAATATTATGTTTTATCCTTTTCACTCAAAACTTACTTGAACTTTCACATTTATATGCGACCCAATCTTCAGTCTCCCCCACACGAAACTGCCGCGCGGCAAATCGGCAGACGCCAAACTGCTCCTATACTGGGAAAATGCGGCGTCCCAGTCTCTGGCTGGGCGGACATGAGTCAAGGAAAGATTGGATATGCAGCAACTGTGCTAATAACTGTACTCCCACAAGGTGGTATTTAAACTCATGGCGTTAGATGCTCATAATGTTTTGGTTTATCATTTTATGTACATAAATGTTGTGAAGAATGTTACACAGCTGTTCCATGAATGTACACGTGTAATAGTTGTTCTGTATTGAAAATATGTGTACCTGATGAAGGCAGTTAAGAAAGATGGAGAGAGTGATAAGAAGAGTAAGTAGATAACTGTGTGGGGGGAAGATATAGAGGGTAATCACGCAATAATTCTCCACAAATTAAAAACATGTGCCAGACCAGGACTCGAACCCATGATCTTTGCCTTTCGTGGACATGTGCTCTACGAACTGAGCTACCCAAGCAAGACTCACAACCCATCCTCACAACTTTACTTCGCCCATCACCTCAACTCGCAACTTCCAAATTTCACAGAAGCTCTCCAGCGATACTTGCAAAACTAGCACTGATGGAAGAAAGGATATTCCGGTGGCATGGCTTAGCCACAGCCTGGCGGATGTTTCCAGAATTAGTTTTTCACTCTGCAGTGAAATGTGCGCAGGTACGAAACTTCCTGGCATATTAAAACTGTGTGCCTGACTGGGACTTGAACCCGAGAACTTTGTCTTTCTTGAGGAAGTGCTCTACCAACTGTGCTACCCAAGCACGACTCACGACACGTCCTCACAGCTTTCTTCAAAACGTGCTAGTCCAGCAAGCTTCACAAGAGAATTCTGTGAAATTTGGGAAGTTGGAGATGTGTTGTGGGATGACTGAATTCGTTGTGAACAACTGTGATAGTGATTGATAGGCTCTGGTATTTTGTAAGCTTATATTCCCCGTTTTCCTTGTGCGTGGTCAGGTCCAAGAAACTGAGTATTTAATCTGTTTTTTTCTCAATGGTGAACTATATTTGTAGATAATGTTATCATGTACCTCTTCTCTGCGGTTATGTTGCCCCTCTCTGTCCGAAGAGGTCTGGGAAGACACAACGGTACTGACCGACTGCCGTGTCATCCTCAGCCTATAGGGGTCACTGAAGGCGGATACCGAGGGGCATGAGAGCAGCACACCGCTCTCCCGGCCGTTGTCATTTTTCGTGACCGAAGCCGCTACCTCTCAGTCAAGTAGCTCCGCAGTTTGCCTCACAAGAGCTGAGTGCATCCCGCTAGCCAACAACGCTCGGCAGACCGGACGGTCACCCATCCAAGTGTTAGTCAAGTCCGACAGCGTTTAACTTCGGATATCTGACGGGAACCGGTGTTACCACTGGAACAAGGTTATTGGCTACGTTGCTCCTTTACTATATAAAATATCTTCATATTGATACCAATAATTTTTTGTACTGATCCAGTTTTATTATTTTGTCAAATAACTGTTTTTCTTTGTGGTTTTTCAGTATATCCAGCAGAAGACCAGCGATTAGTGATCCCGTAGATAGTCCTTGATGTGACTAAATGTTGTATATTGCTTCGTTCTGTGGTGGGCTTGGTAGTGACAGGTATTTCTTGTACTTAGTTAGATACTCTCACCACTCATGGCTTGCTTACATGATAAATCGTAAGGATACAGAGCAAGTCGTTTTACATTCATACCATACATTTATCTGTAAATATGGCTAAATGCTAACCATTTACAAGTCTTTTCCTTTATAGGTATACAGAAGTTAATGATTAATTCCTACCCTTCACCATTTACACATTACAAGAACAGATATTCTTCTACGGCTAAGAAGGAGTTGTCAAGAAGAAACTTTCTCAGTTTGTTTCTGAATTTTTGTTTGCTGTCTGTTTGATATTTTATATCACTAGGGAAATGATCAGAGATTTTATTTGCAGCATTGTTCACCCAATTTCGTGGTAAAGACAACTTTAATATGGAGTAACGAACGTTATTTTTTTCGTCTGGTATTGTAATTATATACACCACTGTTCCTTTTGAACTGGAGTGGGTTATCAACAACAAACTTCATGAGACAGTTCACCTGCTTAGCTTCGCCTACCATACAGCGGGTCGGAGTTCAATTCCCGACCGGGTTGGAGATTTCTCCGCTCGTGCACTGGGCATTGTGTTGTTCTCATCATCATCTCATCATCACCGACACGCAAAACATCAGTGCCGCACGATCATTCTTGAGGGAATAAACATACTATGAAGCAGTAGTCAGTGAAATTGCGAAACTTCTTTAACAGGTGTCTACAAGATGATTGTGGGTCAGCACCACACATTGTTCTTAAAGTACGGTTTTGAGCAACGAAGCCTTTCTTTTCTAAAGATGATTTCCCCAGAACATCGTTCCATATGAAGTTATTGAATGAAAATATGCAAAATATGAACTAACTGATTTGTCTCTCCACAAGAATTGTAATGATTCGACGTGCAGATGTGACCGAACTAAGTTGTTTTAGGAGATACAGAATGTGTTTTCTTCCGGTTTAAATTCTCATCAATGTCGACATCTTAAGATCCACCCTATTTATTATATCCTCAATATGAATTACACTTACCATAAGTTCAGTACATCAAGATGTACAGTACTGAATATTTTCTGTCTTTTTGGTCCTGCGTATGAGATCATCCTCAGAAAACCACTCAATAATCCTTTCAAGAACATTATTTTTGCATTCCTTCGGTTGGTATATGTATGGCTGGATTGATTACAATACTAGTGTTATGGGCTAGTTCTGCTTGTTGTACATGCTGACTCAAAATAATGCGAAGGTTTGGAACGTATTGTGGCAACGCTGAGAAGTAGGTGGCGCCAAATGACATATAGAATTCTGCTCACACTGTCTTGCCATTTAGCAAACAGTAAACATTAAACATGGAACGGTGTGCAGCGTGCCATTGCAGTAAAATCCTATTACAATAATGCAAGTGTGGAGGTCGTGCGTCCAGTATTTTGGCACTGTGGCACGTTCGTGTTCCCTCAGCGCATGCAGTCGACACCTGGTTTCGCAGTTTCGAAGCTACGGGAGACAATATCGATGCTGTGCGAACTGCTTTCGTAAAGAGCCCACAATGCTCTGTTGACGTAAGGTAAAGTTCTACAGTTGCATCTTTCTAGTGTTCAAAGAATACTGGATTTAAAGTTCCATCCGTACTAGCCGTACTAGCTGCAGATTCTTTAGCAACTTCAAACTAACAATCTGCTAATGCTTTGACAATATGGTGAACCCATGTCAACAAAAGTGCACAACGACGACAATCTCATTCACAACTTGTTGATGTAGGACGAAGCTCACTTCCACTTCGGTTGCTTTGTTAATAGACAGAATTTTCTCTGCTAGTCTCAGCAAAATCCACCTCAGCTACACGAGCATCCATTGCACAGCATCAAGGTTACTGTATGGTGTACCATGTCATCGAGTGGCGTTATAGGTCCCCTATTTTTTTTTTTTTTTTGAAGATGATGGTGGGTACGCAACCACTGTAACATGTGTTCGGTGTGTTGCTATGATGGAAAGTTTTGTGGCGCATGGACTGTCCCGTTTTCCTGCCAACCGTTTGTTTCAACATGATGGAGCAGTGCCACATACAGCGTGGATAATAATGGGAGCTGTGCGACGATTGTTTGTTAACCGTTTCATTACAAGGCACGGTGACATTTGGCGGCCCCCAAATTCGCCTGGCTTGACAGCGTGTGAATTTTTATTCTGGGCCACCTTAAGAGCACAGTTTTCCGTACTCGACCTGCTACCGCCAAAGAACTTAAAGCAAGAATACGACAGGAAATCTTCAGGATTCCTATGGAAATGTTAGGTCGAGTCATGCGTAACGTTGCTATCAGGCTGCAGGAATGTGTGCGCTGATGAGAGCTCATATGTTGGATGTGATATTCAAGAAATAAAAATGCTTGTGACTTTCAATAATGGCACACTCTGTACTACACATCATCAGTTAATATGTGTAAAGTAATTGTGCTCATCTATTAATCTCCATTCGTGGTTAAAGTATACCGTGCATGGAAGATTGGCTTCATCCAAACCTAGCTCCGAGCGAACTGTGGTGCACTACTGGCCATAGATGACAGGGGAGAATGACAGCTGTGAAGATGTGCACGGGCGAGTAGGCGTGCATCGCTTGAGCAACTGACCACCCAGACGATTCAAGGGGCTACCAAGAGTATCCCTCAACGACCTTTCAGCAAATGGGCCTCTGCAGCAGGCGCCTAGTCCATGCACCCATGCTGTTCACCAGAGACGAACACTGTAATTTGCTCACCAGTACCGCAACTCGATATCCAACGAGTGCCAACAGATGGCCTTTCCAGATGAATCGCGTTTTATGCTCCGTCGAACAGATGGCCTTTCGGGACTATGGCGTGAAACGTCTGAAAGCAGACTCAATCCGACAATCGTCCAAAGGGTCCAGGCTGGAGGGCACTCCCTGGGTGATCTCGTCATTCTTGAAGGCACAGTTGATCAACAAAAGTATTCATATATTCTTGGAGAGCATGACAACCCCTACATGCAGTTTATTTTTCCTCAGCACGATGGCATCTACCAGCAGGACAGTGCAATGTGTCACACAAACGGTTCAAATGGCTCTGAGCACTATGGGACTTAACTTCTGAGGTCATCAGTCCCCTAGAACTTAGAACTACTTAAACCTAACTAACCTGAGGACATCACAAACATCCATGCCCGAGGTAGGATTCGAACCTGCGACCGTAGCGGTAGCGCAGTTCCAGACTGTAGCGCCTAGAACCGCTCGGCCACCCTGGCCGGCATGGTGTCACATAAATCACACTGTACGTGCGTGGTTCGCAAGGCACCATGATGAATTTACCGTACTCCCCTGGCCACCAAGATCCCCATACTTAAACCCAATCGAAAATCTATGGGACCACCTCGATCGGGATAACTGCCCTTTCAATTCTCAAATGAGAAGTCTAGTACAGCTGGATCAGCATGGCCCAACATTTCTGTGGCTACCTTTCATCACCTCAGTATTACCTCTCTTGCTGCACCCCTCGCATTGGTCAGGCTTTTGACAGATGTCCACATTAATGTGACTCTGCAGTGTATTTCTACAGTAATGTATTCGTCTATTCGGGTACAATGCAGGTTAATGCATTTATGAAACTGCTCATAGGTCTTTCAGAAACGTTCAGTTTTTGAATTTTACGTAATGATTACATAGCGGAAGTCTTAGGATATTTCTATGTCATTCTTTTAGTCTCCACAGTTGTGTATATTTTTTCTCTGTTTTTCAAAATTATCTGTAAATTCTTTTTGTATTTTTCTGTTGCGTCACCAGCAATTTTGAAATTTTTTGTTGTTGTTAATCTAATACGTTTTTGAGTAGACTAATTTTGTTTCATAACTAAAACGGTGCTACTCTTGATAAATTTTTTGATAATAACATTCTTGTCATTTGGTTCTTGCTGTAGTGTTTGTAGATCTGTTCGTACATCGTCTTTATTTTCTTTATTATTTAGTTTCTTCTGTGGTAATGTTTATTTTCCTCAGCAAATAGTTCTCGTCTAAGTTTGTACTGAATTCAGGTATAATCAGCCTGTCTTGTTGCACCATGATGCTTTCAGCTTTTGTTATGAAGTTCTCTACTGTTTTGTAGGGCCCCATAATACTGAAGACTGATGTTAAGTTTCGGACCCTTGTCATGCAAGTAGTTTCTTTGTTCAAATAATTTCATGACCTTAATGAGTCGTTTGTAGACAGTGTACTTATTACATTGATTTTTTACTGGGTTAGCCATTGTGTGGTGTAACATTCCACTGATATTCCCTTTTTTCGGTTCTGCCTTTTCTTTCTGTTACACGAGCTGTATATTTTCTAATCCTATGCATTAATTCATCAAAACGGGATGGTTTAATTACCTAGGTCTATGTGTCACTTCTTTGACATAAGAAAACCACAGTTCCTGGTTTGTCCAAATGGGCGTAGCTGTACGTTTTGTCTGTTTTGCTGCTAACATCATTTTATGCAGTTACGTTTACGTAGTTGGGAAATATAAGTTTATTATATCTTGCGTGAGGCAAAAATTCTCGTTCATATTTCTGCATGAGCGTGGAAATTATGAAGAGGTACAACATCATAAAGATGATTGTTTAAACGCCAATACAGGCATTTTTCTTCGTAGCTCTTCAACAAATTCCAGAGCATAACCACTTGAACAATCAATAATTATCCAGTACGACATAGGCAGTGTGAACATTGACATAAACACTCTCTCTGAGACGGTGATAATTATTGTTGATGGACATATAGTGTTATGGAACCGCTGAATAATATTAAGTATTTCCTGAAGGATATAATATAAACTATCTATCTGTTGCCATTCATATGTCTAGCTCGTTCCATTTTCATTTATACGAGACAATGAATCCCTGTGTGGACACAGGCATCATTCGTATCAATAGCAAATTTGGGGATCTGGAAATCCAAGAAGAGAGAGACCTGACAGACGGAAGATGCATCTTAAACTTGAATCTCGTCAGAATGAAATCGTGGCAGATGGCACTGACTTAACCGCTCATATTAATGACTGATACCCTCATATGTCGCAGGTAAAGAGTGTTCCTTTAGTTACTTTTATTAATGCAATAGCTGCAATAAACACCAGACGTGAAAATAAATCGGAAATGTAAAATGTTGTTTATCGCGTATATGTGCGCTTAGTTGCAGTGTCTCAGATTTTAATAAAAGCCGGTCATCCCAGCAGGACAGTTTGTTCGCTAAAACGCTGCAGACAGGACGCATACCACAGATCAAGAACTCGTGCGGCTGGAATTTCCGGTTTCTTAGCGAAGGGAACTTCTATGGACGCTTTTTATGCGTCTGGGTTTTAAGAGGCGAGCTAGCCGTGGAGGCGTCCTCGCGGGGTGCTGTGTTGAAAAACGGGGCACAATCACGTCAAATACACCATGTCGTTGGACAAAAGGGTGTGAAGACTGGCTCGTAGTCCGCTGCCTTTAATTGGATACGTAGTATGTTTTTATTTCCTTTGTCGTCCAGGCACACAGTTACAAAAAGTTTAATGAGAATAAGCTGGGGAAGTATGCAAACGAAATGAAGCAGCAAGTCAATAAATGCAGATCTAACAAGATGAATTTTTACATCTGAAACGCTTGTAACTCATTTCGAGCAGCCTTGGTAAATTACATGTTGCAGAATCATGTACTTTAACCATATTCATGTTAGTTATGTATCAGTAATATGGTGAAGATACCGCGTGGTTGTGTAACATGCAAGAATGTTGAGAAAAACATGTAAACATAAAACAAATTTTGTAACAGCTATAAATAACACCATAGTTTGTTTGTTTCGGAATATATAGGAAAAAACCATACGATGCTCCAGCACTAATGAAGCATGTGTAAGTGAAAAAAAGAAATGGATCTTTCATATAGCAAGCCCAGTTTCCTAAATCGATTATATGTAACTGTGAATACTATGCATATAATTATAGCTGTTGGATGATTATATGAATAGCTTTTCAACACGTAACCCATGATGACTGTACGGTAATTTTGACTACCACAAGCCAAAGACACAAGTGACGTTAAGTGCAGTTACGTGTGATACTTTATACACGAAAATATATTGACGATAAATAGCAGCGTACGATAAGGACAAGGCATCCAGCTTTTCCGAAGCGTAACGGAAGTTAATCATAAGCAAAACGTGAATCTACACTATGCAAGGAAAGTCTCTGGGTAAGACTTCTGTTTTTTTTTAATAAGACTTATAATTAATATAGAATTCATAGGGAAGCTTTTCCTCTAAATAATAATAAAGTGAAGGTGGTCTGTATTTTTCATTCTGAAGCATAATTTTTAGTGTCTAGTAGTGTTATCGGCATGAAACCTCTTGCGATGTTCAAGCAGCTGGGGGTATTAAGCTACCAGTGGCATGTGCGGAACATGTCCATAATCGGGAATGTGGGCGCTTCCATTAGTGACTTGCTGCTGCACAACTGTGATCAGTGCTATCTACTAAGCTGTTCAACTCTAGAACTGATCGGATTAATTAATCTCTGACAACAAATGCAGTACAATGATTCTGGGCATTTCTCGGATTCTGAACGATTCGTTACCTATTAACTCCGCTACGGGCTGTTTTTTGAGAGGGAAGTGAATGGTACAAACTGTTATTTGACTGCTGATTTGAGGACAACGCCTTGTAATTCTAGTGATTTTTATTATGTGTGTATGAGAAAGTGAAGAGTATTTGTTTCCGGGTATGACCAAATTGGATTATCATGAAACTTACGCTCCGTTTCATTTCAAAGATGTTCGCTGTCTTTGAGTAAGATAACACTGCAACTCCACAAAGCTTCTTTCGAACGACGGTTTAATTAGAGACAGCATCACTATAATACAGATATGAAGGTCCTCCTTTCTGGTATATATCGCTAAATTTCTGGATGCATTTTGACATAAAACAGGAAAACTAGCCGTTAGGAACGCAAACCAGATCAATCGCACCAGCACCGTACCAACCACATTGCATGTAAATATCGATCCGCAAGCATCCACCAGCTTGCGATATACCTAATATTTGTTGTTTATTAGCAAGTTTTTCATCCCACAACCAGACAAATTTACGACTTTGGTGGACGCCACATTTTCCTTTGATTTTTGCGCTTCGTGCCAAAACCAGAAGTGCAGCTTCAAAGGTTTCCTTCAGAATCTGAAGTTTTCTGTTGTTTTCTGGTATGGCCAATCATGAAAGTACGTGATAAGCTTTGTGTGATATATCTGTACGAGTAACAGGTGTGGCATGCTTCATGTCCTACCAGCAATTACTACTCATAGTCCATCTTCAGCTGAGTACTCTTATTTTGATTTGCGGCACACGACGTCATTGTTCCAGCTTTAAGTCAGCTATATGTCATAATGGCGACATAGCTCATACCTCGTTTATTAGTTACTATAGTGGCAATTTACTCTTAAAGCCAATTTCATGATTCATATAAAAGAAGTTAGATACTGTGCCGATTCAGTACGCATGCAAATCATGTTTGTAATATATTGACTGAATTGAGTTGAAATGATGACGATATTGTTAGAAACAGAAACAGCTACAACAGTATCATCAAAATAAAAACTGTATAGAATGTGTGGTATCGACAGCCACGATGCCACGGCGTAGGTCGGCACGACGTCACCGACACCGACGACAGCGCCCTCTAGCCGGTGCTGTGGTCTACGAGCTCCGCTCCAGTTTCAGTCAATTTTGATCAAGAGCAGACGGCCGGGACACTTCGCTTCAGATATGCACTACATACGACGGGTCTGATGCGTAGAGTGCTTCTGGTAGTACACCTGTACTGTAGTGCCTGAGTTAACTCACTTGTCAGTCTTGAAGTTTTTTTTTTTTTTTGTGCGTCCATGTCAGTTTGTACGCTTTCTGAAGTTTTTCCGTTCTTTGTATGTTGGGTGCCTTGTTTGATCCTTCTATCTGTATATATTCCCAAAGATATTCGAATTTCTCCACTCTGTTAACTTTTCTGTGTGTTGTGCAAATGGCGCTTCAGTTTGGAACCACGCGACCGCTTCGGTTGCAGATTCGAATCCAGCCTCGGGCATGGATGTGTGTGATGTCCTTAGCTTAGTTAGATTTAAGCAGTTCTAAGTCTAGGGGACTAATGACCTCAGATGTTAAGTCCCATAGTGTTCAGAGCCATTTCAACCATTTTTTGTTGTGCAAATGATTTCGTTGTTGTTGCTAATTTCTTTCCATGTACAGCGTTTTCTCGTACGAAATCTGTAGACCTGTTTTCGCAGAGAATTCATGTATGTATTCCAGTGTTTCTTGTGCTTCTTGCCTCTTGAAATTACCAGGAATTTTATGATCGTCTTGTTTGCACTCGTTCTTCCTAACTGACTTCCTTTTACTTTTTCTTCCCATTGTTTGATAATTTAGTCCAATGCAAGTTAAATAAAAGCGGCGAGAGACCATCTCTTAGTCAGATTCCTGTAGGTATCTCGAATAGGTCTGAGATTTTTCCCACAAATATAATTTTGGATGCGGTGTCTGTAAGTGTCAGTTGTATGAGTGTCCTAGATTTCCTGTCTATATCGTATTCTTCTTATGTGTCAAAGAGAATCTGTCTATCTACGAGGTCTTAGGCCTTCTTAAAGTCCACGAATGTGACTACAGTGGTGTTCGTCTGTCTGACCTTCAGAAGCGTTCGGAGACTCCAAATCTTTTTAGTATAGGTCCTTCCTTTTCTGAAGTGTGCTTGGTATTCATCTGTCTTTGTATCATCTTGTGGTTCTAGTCTGTTGAGTAATACCTTGGAGAGAATTTTGTAGGTGATCGGCAACAATGAGACACCTCTGTAGTTACTAAGGTCTGTCATGTGGGCCTCCTTGTCGAGTGGCTGTATCAACGCACATTTCCATCCTGTGGAATTTTCACTGTATTCCATATTTCTGTAAGAATTTCATGGATTTCCTTTGCAATGGTTTGGTCTTTGAGTTTCCAAATCTCGGAGACAATCCCGTCGTCTCCTGACGCTCTGCTGTTTTTCAGTTGTTTTATAATCTCTTCTACCTCTGTTATTGAAGGCGATTTTGAATCTGGATTTGGTACTGTCGTGAAATGTCATTTTTCTTTAGGCGTCTCGCAGTTGAGGAGTTTATCAAAATAATTTTTAAGCATTTTGAAGTTGTTTTAATCGTTGTTTTCAGAGATCCGTCTTTGGAAGCTAATATTTGGAAGCTGGTAACCCTATATATTTTCACTGAAAATTCACTGTTATTTCTCTTGAAGTCCATTTCTGTCGTATGTCCTTTTCGCTCTTCTGATATCTTTCGAGGATTATTTCTGGACTTTGAAGAAATCTTGCCATGTCTCTTTTGTTCCGTTACTGCTAATCTTCTTCCAGACCTGTATTCTACGTTCAATGGCCTGATCAAAAGTAGCGTTCCGCCATCTATGTTTTCGTTTCCTAAGAGGTTGACCCCAACGCATTGCATTCTAAATTGTCTTCGAGAAGTCTGTCAAGTTTTCCGTTGAACTTCGATTAATTTCGTCAATAATTTTGTTTATGTTTATCTTCAAATATTCTGGGTCCGATCTTATAATTTTTTTCTGAGTTATCTTTCTGTTTCTTGTGATTGGCCTAATTTTTACATGTAGCAAGTGACGGAGAAGGCGAAACAAAGACAGCGCTTTGTTGGCAGAACACTTAGAAAATGCTACAAACCAACTAAAGAGACAGCCTACATTACACTTGTCCTTCCTCTGCCGGAATATTGCTGCGTGGTATGGGATCCTTACCAGGAAGGATTGACAGAGGACATAGAAAAAGTGCAAAGAAGGGCAGCTCGTTTCGTGTTATCGCGCAATAGGGGTGAGAGTGTCACTGATATGATACGCGAGTTGGGGTGGCAGTCCCTGAAACAAAGACGGTTTTCTTTGCGGCGAGTTCTATTTGCAAAATTTCAATCACCAACTTTCCCTTCGGAATGCGAAAATATTCTGTTGACATCCACCTACGTGGGGAGAAATGATCATCACAATAAAATAAGAGAAATCAGAGCTCGAACGAAAAGATTTAGGTGTTCCTTTTTCCCACGCGCCATTCGAGAGTGGAATGGTAGAGAAGTAGTATGAAAATGGTTCGATGAACCCTCTGCCAGGCACTTAAGTGTGAATTGCAGAGTAACCATGTAGGTGTAGATGGTCGGACTCGAACAATCCTTTGTGTCTTCACACATTCAGAATTTCGCTTGTGTTTTCGAACGTTATGGGTAAGTAATCTATTTGAAATTCTCCCAATATGTTTTTGGATGTTTTACATGTTATGAGTTTTCGTTTTGGCTTTTGAAATTGCGTTGATACAATTTTTAACTTAAAACTGTGACAGTAAAGAATGAGACGTTCCCCATTCTTATTGGTGTGTTTGTGTGGTGTGTATGGGCATGTGATTTGCTTGTACTTCTTCTGTTTGATTCGTTGTGCACTAAAGTCCCCTGACACAATTTCAACATGTCTTTCTGGTATTTTACTTAATATTTATTACACGTTTTTCCAAAAGTCTTTAACTTCTTGTAGCTTTTTTTCTGTTGCGATTGTTTGACGGTGTATGTGCATTGATGATAGAATATCTTTTGTTTCCTGATCTGAAAGTTACTGTAGAGATTCTTTCTGATACTGAATTGAAATCTAGGATGTTGTCTATGACTGATTTGTGAACCGCAATTCCTGTGCCAAACATTGTCGGTATTCCTCATCTGAGAGCAGGTTTTCCTTTGTATAACCTGTACTTTTCTTTGTTGAAGTGGTTTTCGTCTGTGAAACGCGTCTCTTGTATTCCGAGGATTTTGATGTGAAATTTTTCCGGAACATCCGCAAGCTGTTTGAGTTTGCCTCTCTTGACCAGTGTATTTGTGCCGAGGGTGCCAACATAGTGTCTTCTCCTTCTCATGATGTTCCTGTTACACCAGAATCCAATGACCAGGAAAGTCCAAATTACTGGGGTCTGGGGTAGTGGATGTTTTCTCCTCTTTTTCCATCATGACTTTTCCGAGTTGTAGGTGGTTGTTGTGATCACTGTTGGAGATCACAAATGTTAAAGACTTCATTGTTGAGATCAAGACATATTCGTAGCAGCCGCGCCATCTCGATGAACAGATGCTGCGAACTCGCTGCTGGATGTCAGAAAAGACACTATTGGGTTTAGGCCTAAGTTCGTATTTGGTCCACTCTCAGTATTTCATTTCCCCTCTACTACCCACATCTGGGATGCTTTCCCTATTCGCCACCTCGGGAGGCGCCTGATGGGGATTGAACAACCCTACATGAGATATACATTAGTGTCCAAAATTTAAGCAACAAGCAGCTCTTTCCCCTTTCTGTAACGAATTCACGATATAATCATGCAAATAGTCAACGGATTTCCATGCGATCATGTTCTACACGGAAGATGGCATTTCGGTCAACGGAAAACCAGGCCAACGGTGACGTCAGGGCACCTATCAAACTGTGTAGTATTTGCCTGGTAGTCCCACATTCGCAATTGCAGTGTACGCAGTCACATTAAGTGCGGTATGGCACAGAGAAGGCGCTTACCAGACTCTCTACGGTGGAGGGACATAGGAAGAATGGACGCAGGACAGTCACAAACTCATGTGGCCCGATAGCTTAATTTGAATCGTTCTATTGTTTCTCGGATGTGGTGACATCTTATAGAGACCAAACCTGTATCACGAAGACCAGGGCAGGGCCGATCACGTATAACATCAGATAGAGAGGACCGTTATTTGACTGTAAGAGCAAGACGGTAACGGCTAGCACTGCGCAGTAACTGGCATCTGGCCTCACAGCATCCCCTGGGCGTGTTATATCGAGGCAAAGGGTGTAGAGAAGGCCTTGACAGCGTGGCCTTCATTGTCGGAGACCTGCTGTATGTGTGCCTTTGACGCGTCTTCACAGAAGGTAACGTCTAGAGCGGAGTCGTCAACATGCCACCTGGACAGTCGAACAGTGGGCCAATGCTCTTTTCACAGATGAATCCCGATTTGGTCTGGAGAGTGATCCACGACGGATTCGCATCTGAAAGGAATGTCGAACACGATTTCGAGACCTGACCATTGTGGAAATAGACCAGTATCGAGGAGGACCGCTAATGGTGCGGGCAGGGATTATGCTGACCACTCGAACACCTCTTCATGAAATTATACAGGTGAATCAGAAAGGTTCAAGTACTGACAGGTACCGTGACGAAGTCTTTGGGACCTATGTACGGTTTTTGCGTGGTGCTGGGTGCTGTGAACCCACACGTCGTACTGATGGACGATAATGCTTGACCTCATGGAGCACAAGTGAGTGATGCTTTCTTGGAAACGGAAGGTACTGCACGCATGGAGTGCCCTGCTCGCTCTCCAAATTTGATCCCATAGAGCATGTCTGGAATGCACCAGGGAGACGAGTTGCATCCCGTCCACCACCAATCACTCTCCAAGACTTGCGAGCAGCTCTGCAGGAAGAATGTGCGTTATTGCCTCGACATGATATTGATGACATTATTCACAGCATGCTCCATCGTTGTCAGAAGTGGTCACACCTCATAGTGAGCACATTAACCAGTTGTCTGAATGTGTGTGAAAATCTGTTAAGTTGAAGAAAACGAAGAACATATTCGTCTACTGTTCTGCGTGTTGAACTTGTTTATGTTCTGTATTCTGTGCATGGTTTCTACTTTGCTACCTCTCTCTCTCTCTCTCTCTCTCACTGTCACTCACTCACACACACTCACACAATATATATATATATATATATATATATATATATATATATGTGTGTGTGTGTGTGTGTGTGTGTGTGTGTGTATGTGTATAACCGTATAACCGGAACTGAAGTATCGCTCCTCTATACGTCAACTCAATATTGCTAAAGGATGTCACCAAGTAGGTTACAGAATTCTTGTATATTTCACGTGACACTGAAATTTCTTAACACATTGGTCGAACAATGATGTCAGTGGCAAAGTGCTATTGATCTGTGCTGATAAATAAGGAACAATCAAAATGTATGTCATAATATAGTACTAATTTCAAAAACTTTCAACCAAGAAATTTCCTTTTTTCAGTATATAGGATACTGTAACTGTTTTTAGGGTCCTGTACCCTTATTGGATCACTTTGTTGTCTGTCTGTCTCTCTTTCTGCCTGACTGTTAAAACCCCTTCTCCTCAGGAGTGGGTAGATGCACGAAGTTGAACTTTTTCACGTACTAAAATCTATGGTTCAATTGCGGTCTAATAAACGTTAGCTTCTAAGTCAGAGATACGGCTTTTGGTGCAACACATTCTGAAACCCGCAAAATGAACTGATCAAATCTTATAGGCTACTTCACCTGGCCTAAAATTCGGTAACAAGCAAGGTTTCTCCGTACAAGTAAAGTAAAAAAATCAGAAATGTGTTAATTTGTAATTACATCACACGAAAACATTTTTTTGGTTATTTGTTGTCTGTCTGTCTGTTTGTCCATCTGTTAAGACCCCTTTTGCTCAAGAGCGGGTAGACATATAAAGTTAAAATGTATGTCACATACTGAAGTCTATGATCTCTGGGTAGTGTAAAATAGTTAAGCTTGGAAGTCAGTGCTGTCAAAAGTACAGCCATTTATGTCACATATTTTGATAAACGCAAACTCGCTTAACTGAGGGGGGAGGCGTGTTTGGGTAGTCCGTGCAGTTGTTTTTAACCGCTTGTAAGTAGGCTGTTTAGGTTTTTATGTTGGTAACGCCACGTAGCGCTCTGTATGAAAATCACTGGCTGTGCTGTGTGCAGTCTGAGGCTGGTCGGCATTGTTGCAATAGTCGCTATTGTAGCGTTGGGCAGTTGGCTGTTAACAATGCGTAGCGTTGCGCAGTTGGAGGTGAGCCGCCAGCAGTGGTCGATGTGGGGAGAGAAATGGCGGACTTTTGAGAGCGGGTGATCTGGACGTGTGTCCATCAGAGACAGTAAATTTGTAAGACTGGATGTCATGAACTGCTATATATATTATGAGTTTTGAACACTATTAAGGTAAATACATTGTTTGTTCTCTATCAAAATCTTCCATTTGCTAACTATGCCTATCAGTAGTTAGTGCCTTCAGTAGTTAGAATCCTTTAACTAGCTGGTAGTATTGGCGCTCGCTGTATTGCAGTAATTCGAGTAACGTAGATTTTTGTGAGGTAAGTGATTCATGAAAGGTATAGGTTATAGTTAGTCAGGACTATTCTTTTGTAGGGATCTTTGAAAGTCAGATTGCGTTGCGCTAAAAAATTATGTGACAGTCTAAGCACAGTCATTTATAATTTTTCTAAGTGGACATTTCACGCTGTGCCAAGATGGTGTAGATGGTTAACGGATGTGCCTAGAAAGCCGAAGACATTGGTTCGAATCGTGGTCTTCGTACAAATTTTCATTTGTTACCAATGAATTTTTTTGTTTCCCGAACGAAACAGAAATCGGAATTTTTCCTTTCTTATCACTTATTAAAGAGTTTCACAGTAAAAGCACAGGACAAAATCCGAAATTGTTTATTTGTAATTGTATCACGTGAAAAACGTTTGTTTTCTCATTTGTTATCCGATTTTCTGTCCGTCTGTCCGACTTTTAAGACCCCTTTTCCTCAGGAGCGCTTACATGTAACATGCTGAAATTTATGTCCCATGGTGGTGTAGAACACTGAAGCTCTAAACTCTATGCAGTCAAAGGCTACGGCTATTATGTCATACATTTTAATACTAGCAAACTCAATCACTTAAACCTACAGGGTACTTTCCAGTGACATAGAATCGTGAAATTTGGTAAGATGCAAGGTTTCACAGTACAAGTAAAGGAAAATATCAGAAAATGGTGTATCTGCAGTTATATCCCACGAAAAAATACCCGTTTTTTTCATTTGTTATCCGACTTTAGACTTAAAATTAAAACATTCTTGAAAGTCTTGGAATTTTCGGGACCGATATGTTGCCAGTACCATTGTCGATAACAGGAAAATATCGTCGAGATTACCTATTGCGAGAACGGATACACCCTCATCGATATATAATTAAATTTGTACGAAACCATTAGAGCGCGAGTTCTATTCACATATGACCAGTTTTATGTTTTGTTTTCTAACATAAACTTCAATGGCATTTCCTTTTATTTGTTTCCGTAGCAAAAACGTCCATGACACTTTGAATTACATAGAACTTTAAACGCATAGCATTTACATTTATTTTTGCTTCTAGACTTTAGCAATGACATCTCCGATAACCCCATGATCCTGATAGCCGAATCTGTTTCTCTTACACATATTTATCTCTCTTTTGCCAAAGATATGACATCATACTTCCGTAGCCTTCTACAATGTTTTATTGTTCTCTTGGCTCCTGAGGTTTCCAGCGTTTCCTTAGATTGTTTTACAGGTTTCATGTGCTCATTGTACTCATCGTGTGTATAGTAGTTCTTCTCAGCTGGTCGTTTACTTTGTAGAGTGGAGATGAAAGCTTTGTCAAATTTCGTACTCAAATAATTTTTCCTGTTACTCGCTTATGCTATCACACTGTAGACACACTACACTACACAACTGTCAACACAATGTTATTTCAAACGTCTTCGCTCAGGTGTACGACATTGGGGTTAACTTCTTTGAAATAACGTTACTGCCCATTCAGAGTGAACAATGTTGTTAATGACCGGCCTTGAAAGACATCTTTCGTACTTAATACATTTTCCATAACATATATATGTCGTATTGTAGATATAAATAACCTAGACCGTGACGTTAAGCGTTTCATTTGCGGCAGTGTGAATTAAGACTAGTTCAAATATTTTATCAGACTGTTAAGATCATGTGACAGTTGAAACCTAAAGACTACAGGAAAGAACGTTTACCAAGCGCGTGTGTGTGTGTGTGATGGAGAGAAACAAAGAAACAAAGTATGGTGGGGGAGAGGGGATAGAAGTACACCGGAGAAGGCGAGCGTGAATTGAGGGATGGTTAATATGCTTTGTTTCTGGTTTTATTTTTTTATTTGTGCAGTTCTGTGATTGTAGCAATCCGTGTTTCACTGCAGAGTGCTAGGTATTCATTTAGTACGTTTCTTCTTTGAGTTGTCGATTTTTGTGTATGATAATTGTCTTCTGCTGTGAATTTCTGGTGCAACCTATTGCTAGTTCTAAGAATTTTCAAATTCTTTTCTGTGTGTGCTGGATGGTGAATATGTGCTGTTAGATCCTTGAGTGGAAGCTGTTTTCTATAATTATCTGAGGAGATGTCCTCTCTCTCTCTCTCTCTCCCTCTCTCTCTCTCTCTCTCTATATATATATATATATATATATATATACTCCTGGAAATGGAAAAAAGAACACATTGACACCGGTGTGTCAGACCCACCATACTTGCTCCGGACACTGCGAGAGGGCTGTACAAGCAATGATCACACGCACGGCACAGCGGACATACCAGGAACTGCGGTGTTAGCCGTCGAATGGCGCTAGCTGCGCAGCATTTGTGCACCGCCGCCGTCAGTGTCAGCCAGTTTGCCGTGGCATACGGAGCTCCATCACAGTCTTTAACACTGGTAGCATGCCGCGACAGCGTGGACGTGAACCGTATGTGCAGTTGACGGACTTTGAGCGAGGGCGTATAGTGGGCATGCGGGAGGCCGGGTGGACGTACCGCCGAATTGCTCAACACGTGGAGCGTGAGGTCTCCACAGTACATCGATGTTGTCGCCAGTGGTCGGCGGAAGGTGCACGTGCCCGTCGACCTGGGACCGGACCGCAGCGACGCACGGATGCACGCCAAGACCGTAGGATCCTACGTAGTGCCGTAAGGGACCGCACCGCCACTTCCCAGCAAATTAGGGACACTGTTGCTCCTGGGGTATCGGCGAGGACCATTCGCAACCGTCTCCATGAAGCTGGGCTACGGTCCCGCACACCGTTAGGCCGTCTTCCGCTCACGCCCCAACATCGTGCAGCCCGCCTCCAGTGGTGTCGCGACAGGCGTGAATGGAGGGACGAATGGAGACGTGTCGTCTTCAGCAATGAGAGTCGCTTCTGCCTTGGTGCCAATGATGGTCGTATGCGTGTTTGGCGCCGTGCAGGTGAGCGCCACAATCAGGACTGCATACGAACGAGGCACACAGGGCCAACACCCGGCATCATGGTGTGGGGAGCGATCTCCTACACTGGCCGTACACCACTGGTGATCGTCGAGGGGACACTGAATAGTGCACGGTACATCCAAACCGTCCTCGAACCCATCGTTCTACCATTCCTAGACCGGCAAGGGAACTTGCTGTTCCAACAGGACAATGCACGTCCGCATGTATCCCGTGCCACCCAATGTGCTCTAGAAGGTGTAAGTCAACTACCCTGGCCAGCAAGATCTCCGGATCTGTCCCCCATTGAGCATGTTTGGGACTGGAGGAAGCGTCGTCTCACGCGGTCTGCACGTCCAGCACGAACGCTGGTCCAACTGAGGCGCCAGGTGGAAATGGCATGGCAAGCCGTTCCACAGGACTACATCCAGCATCTCTACGATCGTCTCCATGGGAGAATAGCAGCCTGCATTGCTGCGAAAGGTGGATATACACTGTACTAGTGCCGACATTGTGCATGCTCTGTTGCCTGTGTCTATGTGCCTGTGGTTCTGTCAGTGTGATCATGTGATGTATCTGACCCCAGGAATGTGGAATGTGTCAATAAAGTTTCCCCTTCCTGGGACAATGAATTCACGGTGTTCTTATTTCAATTTCCAGGAGTATATATATATACATATATATATATATATAACATCTACAGTAGCAGAAAAATGTAAAGGTGGCTGGTTCGCACGCCTCCTAACACTTGAGTGTCAGGGTGGCACTATAACAGAAATGTGGTAAAACAATAAGAAATAACAAATAACATTTATTAAGAGTGCCTGTCTTACAGAATGGGGCTTGACTTTGGTACAATTTCATGCGTGGCACTTGATGTTCTATACATAATACAATGATACCAAATTAAGTTCACTGTTAGTTTGCAGTTTATGATAGTGTAAGTATCACTGACAGTAATATCTGCAGACACTCTTTTACTGGTCCTAGTTCTTTGTAAACAGCGATTGCTAAGTTGGTAGGGGACTGTCTCCAAGGCATCAAGAACATTACCCTATCCTACAGCCAAGCAGGCGGATCAGAAGTATAATAGAACCGATGACGCATAAAGGTAGAGCCGCTGCTCTGTTGACGACTTGACTGCTTCACGTCTGAGCCATTGTTATGTTGTGACTTACATGACAAAATCCTATGCTCTTGTCAAACAAAGATGGGTCAGGCCCGTACATACGCTCTACATTTATTGTCAGAGGTATTGCAGACTGCCAGCCACCAGCTCTGAGGGAGCTACAAGTCTATTTGGATCAACCAGTTTCCACCTTCAGACTATGCTGCTGCCAGCTACTGCTCTCCTGCCTGCACTGAGACCCAAGAGCCCAGGGCTATGGAGCCACTAAGCTTGCTTCGTTTTTGTGGGAAAACTCCTTACTGTCTTCCTCTGGTCATATGGGCAGACACTGCAGGTGCTGTGAGCCATGCAATCCACGCTGCATCCACAGTGTCATTTTGCGCACCTCGGCGTGCCCCGTCCTGTACAGCCGGAAAGCCTCTAGTCTACATTGTGGTTCATCACACGCCGCCTTCCAAAGTCACCGCCGTCATTACTCCACCGGCCTTATGACGTCCTGCACCGTCGGATTGGATGCTGACAGTCACATCTCTTCATAGTCTGCCTACGGCTTTTGTCCAGGAGATATTCGCCTCTCCATTGGTCATTGGTAATCACGTTTGTCGTCGCTGATGAACAATAAATGAATATTTTAACAATGAGGAAATGATTGACTGGCTTTATTGTCTGGAGACCCCAAATGAGATTGTTTGGCCGTCTGTTGCGAGCATTTTTATTTGCCGCCATTTCGGTGACTTGCACATCGATGTTGACGAAATGATGATGAGGACAAAACACACACCCTGACCTAAGCAGAGAAAATCCCCAAACTGGCCAGGAATCGAACGTGGGGCCCTGTAATTGAGAGTCAGCAACGCTAACCATGGGACCATGAGCTGTTAACTTAAAAATATTTTCGTAACAATACATCGGACGACTACTAGGCATCCACTCACCAATCCACTGCTACCCCACTCCGGGTGGTGAACAATCGGCCTCCTGACTCCTGCCAACCAAGTTCCATCATCCACCATAAATGTTTGACACCCTGATGTGTATAAATGTTATATAATTGGTCACTAACATCTGGAGCTGCGTCCGTGACCACGTCTCCAGCCAGAATGTGCAGTTCAGCAGTACAGTGTTTGTGAGTGAGTTTATGTCTTTATGTGACGTTCTTGTTTTGTTTTGAACACAGTCACGGTAGAGAGAAGTGCATAGGAACATGAAGGTACAATTTTAAAAAAACCTAAGGGATCGGTGAGTTCGTCACAGTTTAGGGGAAATTGTGGGGAGTACTATTTCCGGTCAGTGAGTTGCCAATATTGTGATTTGGCTGGTCACGAATTGTCAAGCTTGCAACATCAGGGTAGGGATTGTTAAACGACAACAGGAAATCTCCCACTGCCAAACGCCGTTCCCAGTAAAGCATAATGCTACAAAGGAATAGAAAGAGGCGGGATATTGCTTGGTAGGCATGGTGAATGGAATGGAATAAAGGATTTTGGTAGGCACAGGAGCCAATGTGTCAGTGAGAAGTCTGAACGTATTGGGTAGAAAGAGACTGCATTCTCCACGATATAGATTATGCAGAGAGGATGATATTAATGTGTTATAATTGCGGTCAATATTGCTCAATTACTGTCTTGGAGCAAGTAATTTTTGGGAACATATGGAAGTATTGACCCATGCCAGTGGGTGTACTGCTCAATCGTAAGACTGAACTTTCTGAATCAACATCACACAAAAATTAATCTTTCACAGCACCATATTGAACATAGTGGGACTTCGTTCCAGCTAGGAATGAGTGCTGTTGAGTGGAGACCTTTGCCACAATCACCATATCTGTATTGCGCAGAAAGGTACAGCATTTATAAGGGAAAAATAGGTCAGCTATGGAAACTGTTAGTACGATTGATGGATGTGTTTACTCCTAGTGGACCATTATCAGCGACACCCATGATACAGCATAAGATCCCAATCAGGCATAATCCTTTTGTCCACAAGAAACCAAGAAATATCTCTGCAGTTATAATTGACTCTGGAGACATTCATCAATCAACAGCTGAAGGATGGAGTAAAAGTCCAAGGGAAGCGTTTGTTGTCATTGTGCCAAATAAATCATCAGATGAGATGTTGAAATACAAGTTTTGTTGCAGTTACCGATATCCGAATACAAGAATGGTGATGCATGCACATCTGAGACTGAATGTAACAGAAACAACAGAGAAACTAGATCAGTATAAATACTTATCCACTACAGATTTAAAGAGTGGCGATCACCAGTTGGAGGAAGACAGGCCGAAGACTGTATTTACCGTTTGACAGGGACACTACCAATAAATACTAAGAGCTGTCATTGGGACTTAAGAACTTGCAAGGGTGTTCCAGATGTCATTAGATGGAGTCAAAAGGGGACTAAAACCACATTAGTGTATTATCGATTTAGACCATATTATTGCTGTTTCTAAAGATCTAGAGGAGGATGCACAATGACTAGAAGAAGTGTTTAAGACGTTGCATTTGGAATTCTTAACGCTAAGTACGGAAAGCATCACTTTGTGTCCACAGAAGTAAACCATCTTGGTCATGAGACTAGCCAAGATGGTATGCACTGTCAATGATTTCTTACTGCTTCAAAATGTGAAACAACTTCAGCCAGTTTCTGAGGCCAATGTCATTGTCGTTGTAAATTCGTCAAATAGTTTGTTACAGTTGCTAGCACATTAACCAATTTGTTAAAAAAAGGATGTAACATTTCAGTGGACAACCAGTTGCCAAACCACATTCGAGATATTGAAAGATGTTCTAAAACTAGCCCAGTATTAATATTCCAGAATTATGATAAAGCGAGCCTCCTTTTCTGTGATCCAAGAAACCAAGTGAATTCCAATTAATAATGGACCATGCAGCATTCAAATGGTTATTAAGGTTGACAGATCATCCGTGTAGATCAACTCCTTCAGCACTGAGGTATAGTGAATTCGATTACAAGGTAGTGCATAAACCAGGCAGGAAGCATAGCAATGCAAATAGCTTAAGTAGAATGGTTGTGGTCATATGAGCATTTGACAGAAGCCTTTCAGAGTGTCAAGAGGCGCAAACTGCAAACACAGACTGCCAGTTATTTAGGAGACAATCGCAGGTCGCTATGCACGATGGGCTATTGTGTAGGATGATGAATTCTGGGCAGTGCATTGTGGTACCTGCAGGTCTGAGGCACAAAGGGCTGAAGGAAGTGCACAATCATGTACTAACAGATCATGAATAACAGAGGGACAGAGGACTAATGATCTTTGAATAGCTGAACAATACTGGTGGAGGATGAGGAGACAGTATGTTGACCAGCATGTGAGAAGTTGCTTACCATGTCCACAACATGTCAGTCTCAGTCATCAATGACTATCACTGCTAAGATGACCAGAGGTATCCAAGATATATCAAATGGTGCGAATAGACATTTTGGGTCTATTCAACCTAACACCGGAAGGGTAACCACTGTGTGTTAACCTTCATAGACAACTTTTCACATTACATTCTGATGACTGTAATCCTATAACAACAAGCGAGTACAGAGGCATGGACAATGGTAAACAACTGATTATTATAGTTTGGCGTTCCTAAAACAATAACTACAGATGAAAGCATCAGCTTCATGTCTAAGCTGATGCAACAGCTGCATCAGCTGTTGCGAATCTGGCAGCTAAGGACTAGTCCCTCCACCCTCAATCAAATGGAAGAGCAGAACATGTCCAACAATATATCGGTAGAGACTTCAGTTATTGTGAAAGCAGCCATCATTATGATTGGGATGTTTACCTGCGCTACGCCATAGCTGCTTACAATTCTAAAGTAGATGACACCATTGGGCTACTGCCATATGAGGTGGTATATGGGAGAAAGATGTCATTGTCTGTCGAAGTGATTAAGTCTAAAGTTGGTGACATGGGGAGTCAGTGAAGAAGTCTGCAAAAAGTGTGGAGGGAGTGCAAATTCGTAAAGGAAGTGAGGAAGAATGTGTTCGACCATCAAGAACAGATGGGATGACATTTTGTTAAGCGACCTGAGTGTTAAATTGGTCAGTGGGTTTATGCTGGTGAATCCCTAATCACCAAAGGTCTAAACGAAAGAATTCCTTATATGGTATCAAGAACCGTATTAGGACATAGACATGACAACACCTGGGTGTGTGAAATCACAATTACCTACATGAACTTCCACTGTTTATTTAGGGCACAATAAGACGTTTAAGGGTATTCTAGACATTTTACCACAAATGCCAGTGTCGTTTCCTGCAGGTGAAATTAAAACTGGGAAGACAAGGAATTCAGTTAGAACTGATGAGCAGAATAAGAGCAGAGTGCCTTACACAATCAAATCACATCAGTAGATATCGAACTGTGTGAGACATAAAAACAGTTTCGTGGTAAAGTATGTGTTAATTGTGTCACTGTTTTATCATAGTGGAGTTGTTGTAACTTGGGAAATTGTGTTGCGTTGTTATCAAGCTTTGTGATAGTTAGTTTGGAAGTGAACGGGAGTTGGCTATGGTAGTACAGTGCTTGAGGTTGTCATTAATCATGTGCGACCAGCCTTGGGCGAAGGGGAGGGAAAATGATACGAGTTCGTTTCCTCCAGATGGCGCACCACCTAGAACGTCGTCGATGGGTACGATAAATCTCATACGGTATCTCTTTGGGAGAGAAGTCGTAGATGCGCTACGAAAGACTAGAAGTAGAAGTGCTTTTTTCAGGCAAGATGATGTCATGGTAACCACCCATCGATGGACGTTAGGCTAACCTACAGTATATGGAAAGTTAGAAACGAGACTAAGATTGCAGGGACATACGCTTGACTGCCTCTAGAATCTGAGAGTAAAGGACTATTAAGTGAAATACAGTGAGAGTATTAAACGTTCCAACTCCAGTATGGGCGATTAACAGGTCATCTGCGCCAACTGATGGATTTAGCACCACAGACATTCTTGTGACGGAAGAGGAGATGGTTAAATGGTTCAAATGGCTCTGATCACTATGGGACTTAACATCTGAGGTTATCAGTCCCCTAGAACTTAGAACTACTTAAACCTAACTATCCTAAAGACATCACACACATCCATGCCCAAGGCAGGATTCGAACCTGCGACCATAGCGGTCGCGCGATTACAGACTGAAGCGCCTAGAACCTCTCGGCCAACCGGCCGGTGGAGACGGTTAGATGCAGGGTGAAAGTTGTTGAAGACATCGTTTGGTACAGAAGATAGTGACGACATCCAGGCATTAAATAACGTATTGTGATGGGTGCAGCAAGTAGAGCAGGGTCAGCAACGGCGTGTCAAACAGCATGCCAACACAATGTGAAGGGTCGCGTTTGGGCCGAGGCTCGGCCCGTCTCGTCTTTGGTCGGTACTTCTCGGAAGTACTCAACAAACCGCGATATTTCATTTAGCAATGCTGTGCGGCATTTTTAGGTCAGCACAACTTTCATTTGTTCGGCACAATCATTGTGTCAGTGCTGTTAATCTTCGCATTTTGTTCTGGTATAAAAGAAATTCATAGCTATCGTGGCTGTTTGCACAAAAAGAGGCAGTCTAGTGATTTATCTTTACGTCCTTTATAATGAATAGCAATGACAGAAGAGAAGGATAAGAATTCTCAATATCTTTTATGTAATATACAGACCCATAATCGATGGGTATTGCAAATTTGCTATGAAACGAAATTGCAATAACACACACATATTATTTAAAGATTTAGTTTATGGTGAAAGAGCAAAGAATTACAATGGTCAGAAGGCGGGAGTCATTGTACCACTCACCAAGAAGCTGGTTCAAATGGTTCAAATGGTTCTTAGCACTATGCGACTTAACTTCTGAGGTAATCAGTCGCCTAGAACTTAGAACTAATTAAACTTAACTAACCTAAGGACATCACTCACATCCATGCCCGAGGGAGGATTCGAACCTGCGACCGTAGCGGTCGCTCGGCTCCAGGCTGTAGCGCCTAGAACCGCACGGCCACTCCGGCCGGCTCATCAAGAAGCACTTTGCACTGAATTTACAGGCATGTCCCACATGAAGCAATTGGTGGTATGAATAGAAACCCATACGCATTATTGCACTCTCAGTTGCAACAGTTTTTAGTGTGACTGAACAAAGGGTAAGGAGTCTTTTTATATTACTGTAAAATACGTTTGTTAGGTCAGGGGACATTCCTGGAACGATTTTTCGATTTATAACCCGCTACTGTTGAAATTATGAAGGAAAAAGGGGAGCAGGAACAAACGACAACCTTTAGAGTATCTGGAATTGATTGCACACCTCTCAAATGGGCTTACGGCACACTAGCCACAATAACACATTGCAGGGTGAGGAACAACTTATTTCTGATTTGGTGTGGATGCATTTAAAAAGAAAATCGCGTTGGGGGAAAGACAAAGTCTGACAAAAAGCACGGTCCATTTCCCTAAGCTCACTGGTGCTAAATAAATTAGATGTTGAAGAAGTGATTGTGGCCCTGAAATAATTATAACTATAATTTTCTAAATGTTTTGAGGGTACTATCAATCTTACGTATATTTTCGAGCTGCTGTAGAGACCGTTTGCCGCTTCAGTTGAAAGCGCCCCCGTGGACATGCAGAGGGAACTGATTGAAATACAATGTAATTCCCCTTTACACGACAAATACTTTCAATTTAAAACTGCTCAGGAGCTCTCAGATCTTTTCCTCTGTAAAAGAGTTTCCAAGTCTGCATAATGAGGATGGAAACGTGATAAAATATTTCATAAACATATGTGTGTCAAAGATCTTTTTTCGATTATCAAACTAAATAAGTCACGATGACGTGGCAACCTGAGTGCTAAAATCTGTGAAATTACCTGTGTATGTGTGTATGCCCACATTTTGTATCAGATAAAAATTGAAGACGGGAACTAAAAAAGGCTCTACGTGCCATAATAATGAATTTTGAAGCTTTTTTAAAAATGAGATCTACATGCCATTCCCAATAGCGTATAAAAGGCACAAACTGCCACAAATGAGAATTTAGGACCAAATACAATCAGCAGAAGAAGGTACTGTGCAAGCGATTTGTAGAAAGCTGAAAATGGAGAAGGAGTACATAAAATCATGTATAAATGTATTCCTGCAAAAGCTCGTCCAGCACAGGTGATAAGTCTCGTTAGTGATCGCCAGCCTACACCATAACTGGACGGAATATTTAGTCTTGAGTTACCAAATATATTTTTCTTGACGATTTAAAGCACATGATACAATAATCAAGGGAAAAAAATTTATCATTGGTAACGTCAATGACTTGTTAGATTTGAAGCAATTGAGTCTTGAGAGGGTATCACTATTTTGAGAAAAGGTGTACGTGTATAGGCCATTAATAAAATCTAACTACCTGCCCTGAATGTTACAAGCCACATCTCTGAAGATAAGAAGAAAAAATGTTCAAATTTGTGTGAAATCTTATGGGACTTAACTGCTAAGGTCATCAGTCCCCAAGCTTACACACCACTTAACCTAAATTATCATAGGGAGAAACACACACACCCATGCCCAAGGGAGGACTCGAACTTCCGCCGGGATCAGCTGCGCAGAGATAAGAAGAAATATTTGACTGAAATGATGCCATGCCTAACAAATAATGACCACATACACTTTAAAAAAGTAGAATGAACTTTTAGTGCATAAACTAAAACAGTTTTCTTTCATTCGTTTGTCCTCTTCACTATATTTTTGCTGAGTATTGTACTATGGCACTTACAACTTTTTAAAGCATTTCCACCTTCAGTAAGTTTTTCATACTATTACAATATAATATTTCTATCGTTCTTCGGCAATTAGAACCATATTTCGTTTAGTTTTCAAATGAAACATACTGATAGGGTGATTGTGACCAATAATTACCTAGTATACTTAAAACTCATTTTCCTCACATTCAAGATTTTCTCACTTAGGGCCATTTTTATTTCAAGTCTTCAATTATATTAAGTCTTCATCATGCCAAAAATAATTAAATAACACTGAAAATCTGTTTTTTGTGATTTATGTTGTCGAGAAACATGAAACATTAAACCAGGTCGTATGTAATACGACAGTACTGTCATTTAAATCTGGCACGTTTGCAGTTTCCTCCTCTTCCCTCTTGTCACAGTCAGACAGCATGTCGTAGTGGTGGGGGAAATGTGCAGCCACGTGAGAGGCAGGAGCCTTTCTCGCTTGTGGAATTCTTGGCTGTCCCTGGAGTAGCAGATAGGAACAAGACAACTGTGGAGCAACATACCGCACAGCTGGCCATCTAGAGCATGATGTATTGAATAACATCAGGACTGAACGAGAATTAACTGCGGAATTAAGAAGATACATGAAGACGATAGTGGGAACAATTAATTGGCGTTTAGCCTTGGTACATACACTAATGAGCTTGCTGGATAATCTGTAGCATAACTACTATGGTCCCAGGCAGACAGCCTAGGTGGAGGCGGCAGGATTTCAGGTGGCGATACATACTGCGGCATACGGACACTGAAGTACTTCGTTGCTACTTCCATGACAATTTCCCAGCTGGCCTTCGGAAGATACAGCCAGAGTTAACGGCAGAACTGCAGCATGTACTAGAACCAATGGAACAGAGTTTGTCAGTGTTTTATCGTATGGCAACAGTCGAGATTAATACCGGTACAGCTAGGCATCATGTATTGGTACGGCTCCCAATGACAAATGTGGATTCACATTACAAGTGTTTCGCGATCCACCACTGTCCGCTGAAGTGGAAAACCGTGGGCAAATTTGTACAGGTGGAAACTCAGGAGGTGTTGCTAATCTCCCAGGACAGGGGTAACTATGCACTGATATCATCGGACGATCTCCGTTTGTACCAGAGATGACTACAATATGCTCAATCAGGATGGTTCAGACCGACACATGAACATGTGAAGTGCAGTTATTTCTATATAAAGCAGACGTGGCAGGATGCCAGTTGGATCTTCTGACCTGACACCAGCAATTGCAAAGGATGGGTATTCATTATGTTTACTTCGCATTTGCTCCTTAGATAGCGATAGTGAACTGTTATTGGTTTGGAATTACAAAATAGTTGAATATTAGTCAATAGTACGACCTATGATATAGCGGGAACGACATTCTATCTCGCAGCTACCATCATTAGAAGAACCATAATAAATCTGACACAACCCTCGTTGTATAGGCCAGAAAAACCGTTAGACGTATTTTCAACATAGGGTCTGAGTTTTTTGAATGGCACTCTAAAACTAGACCTCCTTCATCCATTGGATGAGCTTGCAGCTTCACAAAAGAGTCGAATTACCGCTGACCAAATGTTCCAGCATGTATGGCAGTATCACAATAAACAATGTAATAACCTTATGACCATGAGTTCGTCGATTTCTGATACGATAGTAGTTTTGGTTTTGCTTTGAGTAACGCATCCGCCTCTGGAGAAAAATCGCACACCTTCGCGAACTCCCAATGCACCAGTTACCAGTGGATTGGGTTACCTGTTGTAAGTAAGAAGCAACCTGATAAATGAGAAGAAATGGTGAGCATGAGAAAGAACGGAGACGAACTATTTAGTGTAAAATGATTGCAAGAGAATTTAACAAGAAAGGAGAATTTGGTGATGTAACTCTACTAGCTTGTAAATTATGATAAAATCGAAACATGTTCCTATGAAGAGGCAAGAAAAGTTCAGTAGACTAATTATGTAAGTCCCACTTGAAATTAAGAAACACCCAATGAACATTGTGGTTCAAGCAGAGCTAGGGTAAAGGAAACAACTGAATGTACAGTATACAATTGTCGACATGCAAAATATATATCTATACATTCAGGATTGCCGTAAGGTGGAACTGGTTGGCCAGATCTCCAGAAGGAGGGATTCATGTTGCACCACATTTAATTTACTGGCCATGGCTGAGTAAAATTGACCCACCTTCCATGACTAATGCAAAAGCAGGTCATTTCTGCCGGTCCAGACGAAGTCCCATCAGGAGATAACTGTGGGTATGAAGAGTACTGTCTGCTCACGCTGAGACCTATGCTGTGTACTTAGCACCTTCCAACTGGTGGCGTACCTGGTGACCAAAAGTTCGAGCCTAGACAGTGTTGCTGCTCAACTGATTTCTCTTGTTTTGCTGCCTGCCTCTGCTTGCATGGAAAGACATTGCTGCTGCTGTGACCCTACTCATCCACGCTGGGTCTACGACGTGACTCTGCACTCTTCAGCTGCCCTGTTCTGAGCAGCTTGGCAGCCTCTTGATGCTTTACAGACGGCTGCCTGCTGCAGTTGTATGTAGCTTTGACTAATCGTTGCTATCATCACTCCACTGGCTGTAAGATGCTGCATGCTGCTGGGCTGTCTGCTAACAGTTGCATCTTTCTGGAGGTCAGCTACCACTTCTGTCCATTGGATGTCGTCCTCTTTGAATACCATCATGACTGTTGTAGTTTACAAAGGATAAATGAATGTTTTGCGGTGGCCCAGACTTCCCAAGGTCACTACGGTACTATGAACCAAGTATTGATGTGGAAGTGGTTGGATGCTATGTCAGGAGGCGCCAGTAACACAGTGATATCTGGAATGACATTTTATTGTCAAGGTGAATAGCGTCATACATCCTGCGAGGCTCTGTGTGTGCTGGCTAGAACTGCTGGTGTTTCAGATCAGTGAGCAGTGGCAGCCGTCAAGTTGTGCAGGCTGCAATGGAGAAGACGATTAGGGAACGACTGTTACCAGACATTTCGACAGCATAGGCTGGTTCTGCACATCAGAGCTCTCGTAGACAGCCGATTAGGTGCTTTGTTGAGTTTAGCCACTGTGTAGCGCAGGAAGACAGGTGTTGCGTAGGACAGGCCCTAATCTCTCACCATGGGATGACCAGGACTGCAGAAAATGGCCAGGAGGCTGCATGAATGCACCACATATGGCTGGTGTGGAATGACATCTTGCAGATCATCCACGAACGACCCTCAGCAGGAAGAAGGCTGGTGGCACAGAAGTGTATGCCTTATTCCCTAGGTCCAAGTAGGCTGCAGTGGCAGATGACAGGTGCAGCTTGCATTGGAATGACTGTGCCGTGTGTTGAGGTCAGCAAGCAAGTGGTTAGGACAGACCATCATCGATCAGCTTGTTGTGGTTTCACTGAAACTCTTTATACCGTCATTCTCTCTGGTACTGTTGACTCATGCAGAATGGCAGCAAGACTAAATCTGAATGTGAGCTCCGAAACCCTGGTCATTTAAGTAGCAGATCCAGTATCTACGATGCGGTGGTTCTAGGTGAATGAACGAATTTACCCTATTTCACTGGATTCATCCGCGTCCCTTGCCTCTTTCTGGTAGCTCAGTAATTATTCTGGTTTGTTGAGACTGAGTCTTCTTACAGCATTTGACTATCGTAGTGGCGCTCTGATGCTTGAGGTTATGAAGTGTTACTTCATACTACCTTGTTATTGCATATTGGGGCCTTTGATCTTTTGCTCCCTTGCGCGGAAGTTGTGTGGCAACGCACAACTAGTGCCTTGCCTACAGCTTTATCAGTTGTGTGTCATGTTGGCATATCCAGTGGCGCACCAGCTCCAAGCCAGCCTGCTTGGCCGTAAGCTCGCCAGGTAGAAACTTCAAAAAATAGGCTTTTACACTGAATTCATTCTGAGATGCAACACTCTCCCTTCTTCAACAATTTCGACCCATATTTTCCATGGGTTATCATCTGCAACAATTTTATACATTTGTATTCATAATTGTACACTGTGCTAATTGTACCAAATTTATAGAATGAAATTTTCACTCTACATCGGGGTGTGCGCTGATATGAAACTTCCTGGCAGATTAAAACTGTGTGCCGGACCGAGACTCGAACTCGCGACCTTTGCCTTTCGCGGGCAAGTGCTGTACCAACTGAGCTACCCAAGCACCACTCAGACCCCGTTCTCACAGCTTTAATTCCGCCAGTACCTCGTCTCCTACCTTCCAAACTTCACAGAAGCTCTCCTGCGAACCTTGCAGAACTAACACTCCTGGAAGAGAGGATATTGCGGAAACATGGCTTAGCCACAGCCTGGGGGATGTTTCTAGAATGAAATTTTCACTCTACAGCGGAGTGTGCGCTGATATGAAACTTCCTGGCAGATTTGTACCAAATTTGTTGCCCATGTGAGTTGACCTGCATGGATGCTTTTTTTTTTTTTTTTTTTTTTTTTTTTTTGTTTCTTAATTCTGTAACGTTATTTTTTGTTTACGCTACTCAGTCTCTGTTTGAGTCCTTATAAACTAACACAGGTTTACAATTTTCCTGTTCTATACTTTCCTCTTTATGCCAGTTAATCACTTATTGTGGCAAAAGTAAAGCACGCAAATTGTTATCAGAAACACGGCAAGAGTGGTGGTTGTAATGCTTGTGGTTATGACACTTTGACCAGTTTTTCTTGGTACTGCTGAATGTTTTGGAACATTTGTCCCGTGAAAAGTTTTTCTTGCTGAGATGCAATTAGTTTGTATAAAGAGTGCATTAGGTCAGGATTTAGAATATTGTTGTGATAGGTTAGGTTTTGTGCTGATAGTACTTGCAAAGCTTTCTCTGGATAATGTAATGTAGGTTGGATTAGTTTGCCTCCCTATATGCCTCAATGGAAGCAAAGTCCCTCTGAGCTCTACTGTATACTGCAAAATATCCATTTTATCATGGTGTTTGTTGAGAAAATCCAGCCAAGAACCGTTTAGTATCTTTCACCAACAGCGTTAATACTTCCATATGTTCGCGAAAATTTTCATTTCCAGTACTAAAACTGAACAGTGTCGTACCTACTGACTCTACGTTATTGACAACAACTCCAAGTATTTTGTAATGTGAAGACCTAAATCTCTTCCTGCCTAAGAAATCCAGACTTACGACTGACACGTGTCTGCCAGAAATTTATGTGCCTTGCCCTCTGCCGAGCCTACGAAGCAGCATTCCGTCTGCGCGTCGATTTGTGCCGTGATATATACTACTGTGAATTTTTCCCGAGAGTTGAAGCATTCCCGTTTGTGTTTCATGGCTGCTTCGATTGACATTGATTCCCCTGAGTCTGATTCCTACATTCATATGGTTGGCGTCCAACTTGCTCACACATGCAGCATTCAGATTGTCGACATTGTTTCTGTACGTGACCTCTACACCCAAACGTATAGCACTTTACCTCTGAAACGAAAACATGATGATCAATGAGTACTATGGTGACAATTTCAATTTCCTCTAATTACGTAGTGACTTTAAGAGCTGCAGTCAACTCATCAGAATTTTCCGTTCTAACTCTGCATGACATCACGCAGAAAAACATCTGAAGCTCTATTTTTGGCTTTTCGCAGTAATACTCTACCAGCTTCAGCATTTTACATCAGTTTCTGTGCCTGCGCATTAACTTTTCGGATTCTTTCTGAAAAGGCTCTACCGATTCATTATGTTTTTGCGTTAAATTACTCAACTTTTCTCTGAAGAACCTTATGATATTTTGATTACAACAGCGCTGACGTGAAAGTTCAGCACACTGTCGAAACGTCTGTGTCTTAGTAAGAACTTCGTGATATAAAACGTATGCTTCAGCTTCGCCTGTCAGTCGTAAATTAACCACACGGAGAGAAGTGTTGTCTGAGCAAACACTCATTGCGGCGGTAACATCGTTAATGAACATAGTTACATTTTCGGTCATTTCACCAGAGAAAAGTGTTATTAATTTAGCTGCCTATGGGTAGAAAGGAGGAGTGGGTACACTTAACAGTACTTGGCTTCACCTAATCCCGATTACAACTGCTGCTGAAGCGCTTGCATAGCTTCAGCCTGACAATGTAGCTCTTCGTTATAACGCTGTTGCTGCGAATTCACATTTAAAAACGCCTGTACTTAATCTGTCATAGCGACAACAGTCTCATTCGTAGGAGCACCACGGGCGTCTGGCATTTAGCGTAGTCTACAAGTGCCGTTTACAACAATAAACAAATACAGAATCTGTACTTAGAATACACAATAAATAATTATACACTAGGACTTTCGCCGAGTTATTCCCCACCGGAACTCAAAACAGTCTTGTGCAAAAAGTCCAAATCGTCTATAAATACGAGGGCTATTCGGGAAGTAAGGAACGATTGGTCGCGAAACGGAAACCACAGTGAAAATCAAAACTATTTTATTTGCAACGGTTAGCTACACCTTCCAGCTACTCCTCTACACAGTCGCCGCTCAGGCTTAGACATCTGTCGTATCGTTGTACCAACCTTTCAATTCCATCGTTATAGAATACAGCCGCCAGTGCTTTTCGACAATTTTCTACTCTGGAATGCAGCTCGTTGTCTGTGTCAAAATATTGTCTTCATAGTCAGCGGTTCATTTGAGCAGAGATGAACCTCAGGGGTACCCAATTACGGGCTGCATTGTTGGAGATCAAACACTTCCCATCGAAAACGTTGCAGGAGCATCTTCATTTCCCCTGTAGAGTGCGGCCGAGAATTGTCGTGTAGAACGAACCGCATTACAGTTATGTTATGTGGATCGCATAGCTTCAGGCGAAATATTTCGCCAGACCCTAATACTTCATAGGAGACGCTAATTTCTAGCCATCTTTACGTTCTCACTGTGAGCTCAGAACTGAAAAGAGCGACAGGATGCGATCGACAGCTGTACTAGACACAGTGCCCAACGCATCTGTGCAAAGCTCCATTTTCACTGTATTTTCCATTTTGCGACCGATCGTTCCTTACTTTCCGAATAACTCTCGTACTACATGTAGCTGGCACAGCCTTCGAACATGGAAACTCATTCCCTGGCAAGTTATAAAACTTACACTGAAATGGCGTCAAACATGTCTGTTTACAGTTCCCTCTAAATTTCTCTTGTGCACACTGAATTAATTCTGGTGTGCTACAGTTTCAACAACTGACGATACGTCAGATGAATACCAGCCCTCCACACACTGCTTCACTGCAACCTCAGCCAGTGTGGTGAACAACTGGCGATCTGATCTCTGCAAACCCAGTTCCACCACCCATGATAAATAACTGCCACCCCGACCTTTAGAAAACAAAATCGCAGCATCAAAATGGTTCAAATGGCTCTGAGCACTATGGGACTCAACTGCTGTGGTCATAAGTCCCCTAGAACTTAGAACTACTTAAACCTAACTAACCTCAGGACAGCACACAACACCCAGCCATCACGAGGCAGAGAAAATCCCTGACCCCGCCGGGAATCGAACCCGGGAACCCGGGCGTGGGAAGCGAGAACGCTACCGCACGACCACGAGATGCGGGCTCGCAGCATCAAAAAATAACTAATAAAGAGTAATGAAATTCTGGAAGTACATTTCTCTAGGTAACACCTTAATGTGACTGACATTGCAAAATCACTGCTTAATGTAAGTGCGAGGTACGCCATGGTAAATGTGGAACATTAATGTGAAGCCGGCAGAGGTGACCGAGCGGTTCTAGGCGCTCCAGTCTGGAACCGCGCGACCGCTACGGTCGCAGGTTCGAATCCTGCCTCGGGCATGGATGTGTGTGATGTCCTTAGGTTAGTTAGGTTTAAGTAGTTCTAAGTTCTAGGGAACTGATGACCTCAGAAGTTAAGTCCCATAGTGCTCAGACCCATTTGAACCATTAATGTGAAACATTAATAACCGGTGGAACCGATAGAATGTTGAAGCCAAGCATGCAAACGTGCAAGCATTGGGTTGTACGGGTGTGGAACGCCAGTTTGCGGGATAGAGTTAGATGCTTGTTGCACTTGGTCCGTCAATACAGAAACGGTTAATGTTGGTTTTACTGTACATAATGCTGGAGTTGTCGTCTGGTAATGTCCCATATTTGCATGATTGGCGACAGATCTGGTGATCGAGCATGCCGAGACAACATGTCGACAATCTGTAGAGCATGTTGGGTTACAACAGCGATTTGTGGGTGAGCCTTACCCCGTTGGAAAACACCCCCTGGAATGCTGTTCATGAATGGCAGCACAACAGGTCGAATCACTAGACTGACTGACAAATCTACAGTCAGGGCGCGTGGGATAACCACAACAGCGCTCCTGCTGTCATACAAAATCGCACCCCACACCATAATTCCAGTTGTAGGTCCAGTATGTCTAGCAAGTAGACAGCTTGTTTGCAGGCCCTCAAGTGGCGTCCTTCTTACCAGCACGCAGCCATCACTAGCACCGAGGCAGAATCAGATTTCATCAGAAAACACAACATACCTCCACCCTGCACTCCAATGAGCTCTCGTTTGATACTTCGGAAGTCGCAGATGGTGGTGGTTTGGAGTCAGTCGAATGCACGATACACGGCGTCTGGCACGGAACTGTCCTTGAAGTAACCGATTTGTAAGAGTTCGTTGTTTCACGCTGGTACAAACTCCTGCTGAAACTGCTTGTTGATACAGTACGAAGCGCCGGAGCCATACTCCAGACACTATGGTCTTCCCTCTCGGTAGTGCCACGTGACTGTCCGCAGCCTGATCTCCTTGTGACCGTACATTCTCGTGTCCACTGCTGCTAGCAATCGCGTACAGTGGCTGCATTCCTGCCGAGTACTTCTGCAATATCACAGAAGAAACATCCAGTTTCTAGCAGCTCTATTACACGACCTCATTCAAACTCTGTGAGGTGCTGATAATGGAGCCTTTGTTGCCTTAAAGACATTCTTGACTGACATCAACTCATCACGTTCAGTCTCAGAGATAACTAATGCTCACGACCGTTACAGCGTATATTTAAAGCCAGCCTGAATTGCACGCTCTACTAGCGCTACTCTTAGGCGAGTCGCCAAATTGGAATAAACATCATCTTTCAAATGTAGATATATGTCTACCAGATTTCGTTTATGTCGCAAAACTTCTTCTTGGTGTTGCGATTTTCATTCCGTCAGTGTAGCCTTAAGGACGTTATTTAATCTTCCTTGATTTTCATTGTGTATAAAACATTATCGCTTATTTCAGAATATTATTTATGTACAATGTTGGTCTGTCTTTTTTTATTTTATTGATACATCGTCTACCGAGTACTCCCATTTTTTGTTGGAATATATCTGCAGGCGTAACAATCAAAAGCATTATGTCTGCAACTACCATGTTGGCCATATAAAATCTGTTTACGTGTGTTCGTTCTTAAACCATTTCTCGAGCGTGGAGGAAAAATATAAAAACTCACGCCGAATATTTTTTTTTTCCTTCTTTCGATAATTACGAGTACCAAGAACAGGCCCTTCAGTAGGTCATTATTTAAATTTTTCATCTCGTTGTAATCATAAAGTGCTCGCCAACTTCCGTATAATCTATTTTCTTGTCTTGCTTAGAAGAATAAATGCACTCAACTGAACACTACATATTGCTAATGCACTTTATCTTCATGTGTTTCTCGTCTTTAACCAGATGGATGCCACATGAAGATCATGAAAAGTGCAAGTAATCTACGCTAGACAATGCATTTTCGGCTATGAAAGAAAACGAAACGTAACTCTACGTAATGCGATGAGAAGGGAAGTTCCGTGGATCTGTGCTGTGGTCTTTACAGAATTTGAACCATGATATAATCAAGATGCTGTGTCATACATTTCAAATAACTTTCCACTTTTTGAATAATATTCAGATAGTTTTAACTTAACTGACTGTTTTTAGAAGACTACACTTACTGTCTTAAGACACATTATTGCCCCCGACGCGTCGATGTCCACATAATTTCACATTATTTAAAAAAACAATGGAGTGTAGTTCTCACTGTTCAACAGTTCTACAGGGAGAAGGCAGCTCAAAGACAAGAATAAATATTACATGATTTGCTGTCAATTGCGCAAATTTAACGTAATAAAATGTCATTAACTAAAAAGTATGTTTTCTGCCATTTGTACTATTGGTTACTTAACGGGGAACTCACGTAACAACCACAAAACTGCTAAATAATAGTACATGATAATTATCACGCCTTGTTCACCTTGCTGGAATTTTACGAGTCTATCACATGATGGACGCAGCTTCGAATCCCGACTATACCAGTGCCTACTTACGTCATGAAGGCAAGTCGAGAACTATATAAAGCGAAAGAAGTGGTTTGAGTTTCCAGATTTGCTGCTAACGGTGGTGATAACTGTAAGTGTGCTACATGTACCAACAATGCTGTCTGTACCCTGTAGAGCATACGGTCAAGCAGTTGTCGATCAGAATCGTGCTGTTCCTTGCTCCTGATGACTGAGTTAGGTTTTTATTGTTTATTTATTTTGTATATTCCTTCCAGCATTGAAATTCTGCCCATTAAAATTTTTGAATGTTTTTGGGGCAAAACTTTAAAATATTGGACTTGCACATTTTAAAACCACATATCGCACCCAGTCTGATTATACAGGGTGCTGAGTGTATAAGTGCCGATATTGTGATCATTGGTACCTTAACACGTACCCACTTCATTGTGTTAGCTGTTTTTTCTTTGCATGTAACAGTCCTCCAACAAACACGCCACATAATTTACTACCTTTCGTTTTCTGCATGATCGTAACTATACCATTACGTGAGCTATGCCTATCGGTATAGACTGACCATTTTGCATCGACGTGTCCACACTTCAACATCTGACCTGCTGCCCAGTGGAAAATAAGCATTAATAGCATGCTCTTGCCACATGTACTTGGAAGTACTCTAACTGGTGTGAGACTGGTTCTGATCTAGCTTCCTGCCACAGTTGCACAAGGCCGCTCTGTCAGTGTTTTAGGTTCAAATTTTCCAATCTGTGTGAATTCCTAAGGGACCAAACTGCTAAGGTCATCGGTCCCTAGACTTACGCACTACTTAAACTAACTTAAAGTAACTTACGCTAAGAACAACACACACACCCATGCCCGAGGGAGGACTGGAACCTCCGGCGGGAGTGGACGCGCAATTACTAAGAAAAATGGTTCAAATGGTTCTGAGCACTATGGGACTCAACTGCTGTGGTCATAAGTCCCCTAGAACTTAGAACTACTTAAACCTAACTAACCTAAGGACAGCACACAACACCCAGCCATCACGAGGCAGAGAAAATCCCTGACCCCGCCGGGAATCGAACCCGGGAACCCGGGCGTGGGAAGCGAGAACGCTACCGCACGACCACGAGATGCGGGCTGCGCGATTACTGACATGACGCCTCTAACCGCGCGGCCACTCCGCGCGGCAGTGTTTTAGGAATCTGGTGTTGAACCTACGGCCTGCAAGGTAGGAAGATACTATCTCAAGCATGCAGAGTTCAGAAGAGTGCAGCAGTACGGACAGCGATGTAATCAGACAACGATCGCAATGTCTGTACCACTACATTCTCTGTAAAGGAAACGTTGTCGCTAACAGAAAATAGTGTACGGGTTCAGGTGTAACTATATGTTAGTAACAATGAAAATCTTAGATTTTCGTTGTTAAGGTTTATTTTTGCTCTAAGTCTGACTTCATGACATATTATAATACGTACAGGATGGTAAAATATTGATATGGGGTGTTCACAACTGTGAAGCAAAGTTCGCAACTATTCTAAGGTACTTTAGTAGTAAGATGGTTGACAACCGTGTCTGGAGGGCGATAAAATATAATCAAATTAAATACAATTGGTGCCAGAGGTGTCAATTACGCTAAAATGCACACTGAAAATGCCGTAAATTGAACAGGGGTCAGTAAAGAGCAATCAAGAAGTGGTACACAGTTAAAACAATTTAATAATTTCAGGGTATGAAGCACTCTACAGTGAGTGATCAGTTCGTTTCGTTAAACCGGGTATCTCGCGTTTCTGCTTCAACTAAGCCTAACAATCGTGAATATGTTTAACTACAGGTCATGGCTGGAAGTAAAAAAAAAATTTTTTTAAATATCCGGGAGAGACGGAACGACCGCCATTCTGAGTGTCAATTGAATATCATTTGCTGGCGTAGCACGAGCGCGAGCTGTGAACCTGAGAGTCTATTCTAAATCTCTCTCAGCTGTTAAACCCCAGTCTGATACATGTCTTCAGTGAAACCGAGACTCCTAGTTATTCCCTAGCTAATTGGCATGGTAGACGCTATTTGGCTGGAATAGCGCATATGTCGTTGACCTGAAATCTCTCTCAAGCGTTAACTGTCAGTGCTTGGTGCGATTCTCCATACTATGAGACTTTGCAGTTTAACTCTTTGAGAGTTCAGACGAGCCTGTGAACAGTTGTTCACTGGACGATTCTCGAAATCGTCTCAACGTGGCGCGATTCGCCTTGCTCAAACACTCGACGATTTGCTGCAAGAGGAAGAGCGAATTTTTCTCTCTACTATTTTCCTATATCAAAGCTGGTGGCCACACCTTTTCTTTCTGGCCAGTCAGAGCGTTCGTACTTCTTATACCTCCACCCACTAGAGTTTTTGTAGCCTATCACAGGCGTCATTTCTTCTGTTTGACAGAGCTTAACTTCTACTACATAATACTGAGATAAACAGCTTTTTCTTTCATGCGAGTTTTAACACAGGCGGCTACAGTGAGTCACTAGTCTTTTGAGTTGGGTTACTCCGGACATTTTATCTGCCATCTCCGGCTGTGTTCCCATAGAAAGGATTTCCGAAGGGTTGTTGTTAAAAGCAGGGACAAGGGCTGCTTTTGCCAGCGGCCTACGCAGTGGCTCGGGCATCTCATTGTGTCTGCTAAGTGTACCACAGTGAAAGTTTCAGCCGAACGAGGGACGGGCGTTCTGTCATAAAAAATTCTCCTCCCCTCAGAACTGTGTCTTGAAGCCCGGGTCTGGGAAATTACTTATGTGCAGTTACTAGTGTGAGTGTTGTGGTTTATATTCACCAAATGCTGGCTTGTTTATTCGATCTGTATATCAATAAAATTCGTACAGTTTCATGTAACCATGTCGTATGACATCAATTTAACCGGCATTGTTTCAAGAATTCAATGTCAGGTGTGTTATTTGTTTGACGCCTTACAGTACTCACCAAATTAAAAACACACTGCTCCTAATAGCCATAATTATTAGCCTTAAATGATGTAAATACCGATGTAGTGTTATTCAGTACACTGTCTTCAGTCATCATTAAAAATATCTGCACTTATACCGCCAATACCATGTATAATCTATTTTCTCGTCATGTAATATGTGGAGGTTTATATAGCACAGTTTTTATTTCATTCCTATTAATTTCCATGCTGCACGATTGTCAGTAATAAAGTGGAAGATATCATTCATTTAAATACAGACTTTTACATTGCATGGTGTAATTAATATTTTGTTTCTCTTGGACTGAATTAATCTTTCATCTAAGCACACAGGGTAAGGCTAAGATAGCAATAATGAGAATGCACAATAGTCTTGGCTTAACGAAGTAATGCACTATAAATTTCTGATATGCTGTGCTAGACCTATAAGGAAGAAGAATTTTTACAAAAGTGGAAATCTGAAATCTGAACCATAACATGCAAATCGGAGTAGTTTTCACGAGTAAATAAATTGCTCGCAAAGAAACGATGAAGAGAATTTACGCCATATCCAACACATTTTATATCTCATCCACACATACACACTGATGACCCAAAACGTTGCAGGCACTGCCAACTGCAAGACTGAGTGCACGCTGGTGGCGTTCCGGGCACGTGAGGCAGTAAGGAAAGCATACAAGAGGAGCAGACATGAATGGAGAATCATTTTAGCGATGATGCGGGCCTCAAACGAGGAAATCTATTCACATAAGGTAGTTATGACCCAGCGCCTGGGAACGACCATCTCCGAAACAGCGAATCTAGGCGGTTGTTGGTGTAATACAGTCGTGATCATCTATGGAAAATGGTGGAAGGACAGTGAAACCACGATCAGGGAAAAAGGTGTTGGACATCCACATCTCATCACCTAACGTGGAGGTCAGAGCGTTGCCCATTATGTGACATAGGTATGTGGCCATCTGTGACAGATCCAGTGACATAGTGCAATGCTGGTGCAGGCACATGTGTTTCGCATCATACAATTCTGTGTATACTGTTAAACATGGGGCTCCACAGCAGAAATCTCCTATGTGGTTACATGTAGGCCCATCAACATCATCAATTGCCATTGCATGGAATCTTCGAGACTGGACTTTGAATCAATGGAAAAGTGTTGCCTGGTCGACTGAATCACGATATCTTCTTACACCAAATCGATGGTTGTGTCTGGATATGACGTCATCTAAGCAATCGCCTGCTCAAAATAAAGACTGCGCTACAGACCTAGGCCGGTGAGGATAGTAATGTGCTGTGTGGGACTTTCGCCTGGGCTTAGATGGGACCTGTTGGAGTACTTAAATGCATCGTCACAGCTTTTGTCTATGTGAACGTTACTGCTGACCACTTGCACCCATCGTGCTTAATGTCTTTCGTGACGGCAGTGACAACAGCAGGATGGCTTTGTCCAAAGGATCAGTTTCACAAGGCCGGATCGTACTACAGTTGTCTGAAGACCACGATAGTGAACTGACGTTGATGTCTTGGCCACCAAATTTACCTCATCTGAACTACATGGAACACATCAGGAATGCTATCAGCCGCCAACTCTGAACCTACGAACCACCAGCTCGTAATTTACTGGAACTGCATGATCTGTGCGTAGACCTCTAGTGCCACATACACCCAGTAACCTTCCAAGGACTTGTCGAATCCATACCATACAGATTCAGTGCTGTATTATGCACGAAAGATGGATCAAAAGGCTATTAAGCATGTGGTCGCAATGCTTTCGTTCATCAGTGTGGCAGTGTCTTCTAGAAATTAATATGAATTGAGCTTAAAATTATTAGTATATCAAAATGACTGATAAGTGACTATTAATTCACGGTAGTTCACATATATACGAATAGACTGTGACATATGCACTATCCGATCAAAAGTATCTGGACATCTATTTGTGGGCGTTAATATGGGATACGTCCACCCATCACCTTCATGATGGCTTAAAATCTGCTGGGGGCACTTTCAGTGAAGTGTCTGATTGTCTGTGGAGGAATTGCAGCCCACTCATCCTCAAGAGACGATACCAAAGAAGGTAGTGGTGATGGATGCTGGGGTCTGCAGCGAAGCTGTGGTTCTAACGCGACCCACAAGTGTTTCATTTGGTTCAGGAAAGTTATTTTCCACAAAACATTCCCTCGCATGTGCTGATTTATGACAGGATGCATTATAATGCAGATATAAACAATCGCTGTCTCCAAACTGTTCTACTATACGCACTACACAATGCTGTGAAATGTGTTCACGTCATTGAGCATTTAAGGTTTTCTTAAGTGCAATAAGGGGATTACACCATGACCACGATAAACACACCTAAACTGTAACACCATGCCCTCCATACTTCAGTGTTGTCGTTATACGTGATGGCAGGTAACATTCTACAGGTATTCGCCAAACCTAAACATTTCCACCAGACTGTCACAGGGCACAGAGTAATTCATCATTCCAAATCACTCGTTTCCAGTCATTCACTGTCACATGGTGTCTCACGTTACACCATGTCAAGTGTCGCTCAGCACTGACAATAAAATTATGTGGCTTATGAGGAGCTGTTCGACCATTGTACGCCACTCACCTTAATTCCCTATATACAGTCATTGTGCTCGTTGGACCGCTGATAGCACTTTGGAACTTAAGAATGAGTCCTTCCATCCGCTGCATTCGGGCAATGTTTTACAAGCCTCCTCCACAGTTCTCTACGGTACCTGTCCGTCAGTACAGGGCGTCTGTCTGATTTTTGTTTAGCTGCGGTTGTTCCTTCGTGTTTTCACTTCACAATCACATCGCCAGTGCCCGATTTGAGCAGCTTTAGGAAGTTTGACTACTCAGGTAACATTCAGTGACTAGTCCACGTTCGAAGTGACTGACTCATTCTGCAATTACTGCTTCTCGAATGACAACACAATGCACCCTCCATCATTTTATACTGACGGGTCCGCCTCTCGTGACATTTAATGGTCAAATCCTCATTACATAGGAGTGTTTGGACGCATCTGATAAGATTCTGTATTATACAGTTGAACCATTAAGTATTGTTTTTGTCTTCTATTCGAAGACTGGTGAGGTGTAGTTCTCCACTTTAATCTATCCTGTGGTAGCCTCTTCATCTCTGCGTGACTACAGCAAACTACATACAGTTCAACTTGCTTACTGTTAAAGGGCCTGCATTGGCAAATTTTACCCCCACACTGCCCATTATTTTTTCTTTAATACCACAGGACGTGTCATATCAACCTACGCCTTGTGTAACTTTACTTGTTCCGCAAATACCTGTTTTTCCCAGCATATTCCGTACCTCACGATAGACATCCATTCTACTCTATTTTTAACAGAACTATAATACCATCGTAAAATTTTGATGGTATTATTTCTCCCCTAAATTACAATCTCCTTTACATATTTCCCTTTGATTTCCTTTGCTGCTAGCGTAATAATATTCTACAACCCTGCTTCACTTCCTTATTGACTACTGTATCCCTTTCATTTCCTTCATTCTGATGATTGAAATTTGTTTCCTTGCAAGCTGTAGATAATCCTTCGTATTTTATCCCCGCCACCGTCAGAATTTCAAAGATTTTATTCTTGTCAACTTTGCCAGAAACTTTAGCCTAATACCCCAATGCTATAAACGTGCGGTTGCTTTTCTTCAGTTCATGTTCTACATTTTATCGTAAGATCAGTAATGCCTCACGTGTTCCTACATTTCTCCAGAGCACATACTGATCTTCCCCGAGATCGGCTTTCCATTCTTTTCAAAGTGTCGATATTTTACAACCATAACTCATTAAATTGATGGTTTTGTAGTGTTCACACCTGTCAGTACCTGCCTACTTTAGAACTGAGATTGTTACATTCTGCTTTTAGTCTGATGGTATTACGCCTGTGCCAAGTACCTTGTATACCAGGTGGAATAGTTATCCGTTCTCAAGGCACGTCGTCTTCTCCAGGTGAATTGTTTCTACTTAGGTCTCTCAGCTTTCTGTGAAATTCTTCTCGCAGTATCATATCACCCATCTTATCTTCACATGGTTCCGTCCCCTTTCCATGATGTTGTCCTAAAATAAGTTTTCTTCATATAACAATGGTTTATATTCCATCTAGCTTTCAGTCTTCCATTCTTAGCTAAATATTGGTTATATTTTGAGCTCTTGATACAGCTACTTCTCTCTTCTCAGGAAGTTTCTTTAATTCTCCTATAGACAGCGACTGTCCGTGCCTCAATCATACATGTTTCTGCATATTTTCTCTCCCTTACACATCGCTGTTTTGACATTTTGCACTTCCTGTAATCTCATTTTTTAAAGTGTGTATTCTTTTGTGCCTGCTTCATTTACAGCGTTTATAAACTTACTCTTTCATCAGATAAAATAAATATCTCATGTGTTTGTCATTTACAGTTTCGTCTTTCAGAGTTAACGATTCGTCTTCTGCTTTATTCCTTTCCATTGTTTCAGTGAATCGTTGCGGAACACTTCCTTTGAAACTCTCAAGACTACTGTTTCTTTCACTTCGTCCTGCTCTCGTCCCTTATTTTACCATCTTACTACAATTTCTTCAGTTTTAGTCTGCATTTATAACCAGTAAATTATGATCAATCCTTCTCTGCAATTGGAAATGGTTTGCACTTGGAAATCTCTACTTTGCCATGTTATAGTTTTTCTGAAACCTTCCAGCATATCCAGGTCTCTTGACAATATGTAATTTTCTCTGGTTATTCTTAATCCAGCTTTTTCTACTGATTACTCTGAGGTCTACGCTCTTCCCCATTACAAACTGAATAATTTCTTTTGTCTCTCGATACAGTCTTTGGCTACAGCAATGCGCTCACTCTGCCGTTCGTAGTAGCTCACCCGCATTCCTGTTTTCTTACTAGTTATTGGACTACTTCTACAAGTTGTTTCTGCTGAATTTTATGTAATCAGATGTCACATAATCATGTATGATTAGTACCGTTGAAACCTCATTGTGTTCAAAAACTAACGTAATATTTCACTATAGACCTGTCCCATTAGGGAGTTAGTATAGTGTGTTTTATGTCTCATCTTCAACCGGTGTTGGATCCATAGGGATCGCTTACGTAGGTTCTCCTCTTGTGTTGATGTTGCTTATTACAGCCATTGGTTTGCTTTTAAACTTGATTTTTAGGCACTGTGTAATTTGTATCCTTTGGTTAAATTAGGAATCTCAGGACGTACATTTCTCTGATGACAGATGCATCCATTTTTGTTAGGTTGTCGATGACACTTTCGAACCGAACTACCCGGAGGAGTGCAATGTCTAAAATGAGAAAAACACTGCAGCGGAACTGCAACAGTGCCATATCTTCGCCAGGGCAAATTTAATGTCACGCGGGGCCCGTAATGCTGTCGTACTACAGCGCGCCTGTTCAGTAATACGTACCCCCGTTTCGGTACTGCATTACTTTATCCGGATAAAATATATACAGATAAGGACTAGTAATATTTTACTTGAGTTATTCCAGCATTAACATATGCTTCTTCTTCTTCATCATCATTATCTGTCCAACGACAGATATCAACCGAAAGTCCTCAATCTCTCTCTGTTGTGAGTAGCCACCTTCATTTTCTTGTGACATCTTCCTCTCTTCATATCTTCTTCTTTTCTCCCTCTTTTCTCTTCTACTGTTCCCTCAATGATTCTCTGTAGTAGGCAATTCCTATGTAATATGTGCTCCATCCAGGACGATTTCCTCTTCTGCATCATCCTCATTAAGGTCCTCTTCTCTCCTATCCTGCTCCTCATTTTTCATTCCGTATATACATTTCACTTTCACGATTAGACTCCATAACCACATTTCAGAACTTTACAAATATTTTTATTCTTTCTGTTTCATTATCCACGTTTCAGGACCGTGATACAACATACTCCACACAAAACATTTGGCATACTTCTTCCTAAGTATAATGGAGATGTTTCCGGCTGTCCGCAAACCTTTCACGCTCCCGAAAGTTCTGTTTCTCGTGGAGATTTTACGTCTCACTTCCTCTATAGAACTTCTGCGTGAAGTTATTGTGGTGACGGTGCTCAAGATTCCAGAGAGTACTACACCATAATCGATAAGCCGCACAAACACTCGTAGCGCAGCAACTGTATGGGTTGGTAGTACGAAGTATACAGAGGTTCGCCAGGGGCCGCAGCTGACAACCCATGGGCATCACGTATGTGGAGAGCGATTGGTCGATGCCTCGTTAAATATTGGAGCACTGAGCTACGGCGGACAATTCTCTTAATTTCACCGACTCGTGTACAGTTTCAAGTTAACGCCGAGACTACAACATTCAGTGTACGGCCGTCGTCTCCGAGACTAAAGCTCTGTAGGCATCACTCAGATGCACAGTGACAGGATTTTAACATTTTAGTGTACTTGTAATAATTTCAAACGTCTAGTTGTGTTGGACATTTCACAAGAAGAAGCATCATTTAAGTTGAATATTTCCTCATATTTAATAAACATAATTTTATTACTAATTGTTGGGACTCTTTCTGAATGAAGATGACCTACGCCGTGCTCCTGCATTCTCAAGCACCGAAATGACTGAATCTGTTGTAGTACCATTACATATAATCATATGCTGTTCACTTCGATGTCTGAGTAACACAATCAACGTTATTCAAGACACTGAAACTGTCATTTACGGTTGACACTTATTAGTTCCGTCCACTGTTTACGAATAAGTCTCCCCAACATAAAACTGAAATAAAGGCCGGCCGGGGTGGCCGAGCTGTTCTAGGCGCTATAGTCTGGAACCGCGCGACCGCTGCGGTCGCAGGTTCGAATCCTGCCTCGGGCATGGATGTGTGTGATGTCCTTAGGTTAGTTAGGTTTAAGTAGTTCTACGTTCTAGGGAACTGATGACCTCAGAAGTTAAGTCCCATAGTGCTCAGAGCCATTTGAACCATTTTTTGAAATAAAATTTTTGGACCACTACCCACTTAGACCGTGTGTAAACTGATACTAATAAAGTGACCACGGTTTGTTTTTAGTAAATGATGTGAGTAAAGCAACCACTGATCTAGATTTCTATCAATTCCCGAATTGCCGACAAGCGGAACTGGTAGTTTCCCTTCGTTGCAGGCACTGTCTTTAACACACTGTCCCGAAATTCTTCATAAACTGTTACAGCTCACATTAGCAGCTTACAGAATACTCTAAAACATGACAGACAGATGGACTGTAAAGAGTTTCTCTGCTTGAATTCATAATTGGGGAAAATGAACGTAAAACAGGACCGCAAAAACTACTCTAAATCAGCTAGGTTATTACCAATCTTGATTTTAGCGAATACCTGTCAGCATTTGAGTGTGTTGTGGTTGTCGTGCAGAGTACTGGGTGGCCTAAGTCGTTTGGTGCGAGGTAATATCAATAAACGTGGTTTCTAGGAGCTTTGTTAATAACGTGAATCAAAACAATCTTTATTAATAATATTGTGGTGCAGAGCGTGTAAGTAAAAAATCGTGTACCAATTTGTAATAGACAAAATGAGGTTTAGTAAAATAGAATTAGGTCAAATGTATTCTTGAAACGTTCAAAAATACATACATTTTATGTCAGTCATTTGTTATTTCCAGTGCCATAAAAAAACTGCACATTTATGCACAAATAGTCCTAAACAATATTTTAAATTACAAACTGCTAATAGGTAATTTCTATACAAAACTGGTCGCGCCGGACATAAACCATGTGGTGTATGTACAATGTAAGTAAACAACGTCTCATGTTCGCACGTTTTCAAGCAGACAACGATCACTTAGTGACGCCTGGCAAAATGCACACTTTTCCGGTTAGAAGACGTACGAAATCACACGCTAACTTACTCGGCACACCGAAGTGGTAATCGCGCCCCTGTGGCAGTACCGTCGTGTTTACGCCCGAGATGTAATAAGAGGGAAGTAGAGCAGTAGGTATTTACTGTTCACGTGTGCCGTCGCAGTCGTCCGTGTTATGTGCGCCGTGTCAACAAGTGTTAGTGGTTTTTTCGTCCAGCGTGAACGGCTTCATGTTTATTGTTTTTGTATCTACATTTTTTGCCCGCCGTTTTTATTCTATTGTTCGTGTCGCCTATATGTCATATTATTGTACCCCTTAAGGCTGAAGAGCGGCGTAATATGCTGCTGACAGCCCGCCTTGTATGAGATGCTTAAAATTACAATAAAGAAAAAAAAAAGTAGGTATTGGCGTGTACTCCAGTGTTCTCACTAGTGGGCTGATGCCACACTCCGCCCGTCTGTCGCCACGGCAGGCGACATAGTTCCCGAATGACGAAAATCCAATTTAGAAATCCGAATGCGATGTTCGTTGTGATCACCCTATCAAATATCGGTTTTATTTGTCCAACACAAATGGAATATGTAAGTGGTTTCTTCCGATATAGTGAACTCTGTGAAGTGAGATTACAGCGCCTGCGTAGTATTTTTGTTTAGTAGAGAGAGGAAGTTATTCAGGAAGAGATGTTTAAAAATCTTATCCGTGAAAGAGTTTTGTATTACGCCCGCCGAATCACGCCCGTTTTCTGCATCCATATCTATACTAATAATAGAACTGTAAAACGTCGTGTCTGTTTATTTGTCTGGCTGAACACGCTAATCTCAAAAACTGCTAGGCAAATTACAAGTTAGTTGAGCTTAGCTGAGAACAACATATGGGCTTTATCTCATCAAAATCACATCATGGAAAAATAAGATAATGTGATTCAAAGTTTTATCGAAAACAGTCGTGTATGTCTGTTTGAAAACGTTATCTCCAAGATTACTAGAGGAATTTTTTTGGGATTTTCAAGGGTAACTTGACCGTTTATTTCATCAGAATTGGAACAGAAAAAAATATATTCTAACTTAAAGTTTTAACTAAAATCGTCTGCTCAGTACAGTATTTCGATTGTTTAAGCAAGGCGTGGTACACTAAAGAACCAATAGATGGAGCTGTAATTTTTTTAACTCTAGTGGTATATGCATTTTCAGAAGTTTGCGTTAGTGACAGAATTAAGGGCCGTAATCTTATCTTTAAAAATGTTAATAAATTGAATTTACTTGGCTACAATATACAGATTTACTTATTTCCCATTGTGCATTAAAAGCTTAACGACATAGCTTTGCTTCTTTCGATAGGTTTTAATTGCATTCTTTACTAAGGGAAAACTAATTCATTAAGTTTCCTTTGTGATATGAGCCCTATTCATTACATTTTTATTTCATTTTGTTTTCGAATAAAAATGCCTAGAAAGCGGTCTTTCTGAATACACCAGAACAACTAAAAGGCTGAGGACTATATGGTATCAAGAATCCATAAAGATTGTGACGCGAGACTTTCTGCGGCTCGAGAACGTCATGCTTTAACTCATTCTTTGTCATCCTTCTGGAAGCGTGGTGCGATGTAACACTGATCGAGAGTGTCATGCATTATCTTCCTCCTCAGAACCCTTTACTCATTGTTAATTCTCTCCAATTTAGCATCATAGAAGCGGAAATTTTGATGGGAAATGGTACAGTCAAATGAGTTTTTATTATCTGAAAACCGCTTATTCCTAAAAATTTTCCGTTTCGCTTCAAAGGTGTACAATTCCCCGTGAGATTATGTTATGTCATTATCACAAAAAAAGCGCAAGACCAGACGCTGTCTGTTGCTGGTGTGGATCGTAGCGTTACTTGCTTTTTGCGAGGCCAACTCTGTGTGGATTTCTCCTAAGTTAGTGGTGCAAACAAGTTCTTCATTAATGTTCCCAATGATACTACTTAAAACGTTGTAAACAAAGAAACGTTATCAGCGAAAACAAATTCCACACATACGAAGTCTCGGGCCGAGCTACTAATAAATACCCGAGCAACGGCACGTTTTTTTCAGCTTCCGTTGTGATTGATCGCAGGTTGAACATTCTAGTAATGAAATATTTTGGACACTTAAACTGGCAAGAGATATAACAAATGGACAACGACTTTGCGAGTAACAAAAAAATTGCGTGGTGATCTAGACTCTAGATCAGTGGTCGTCAAAGAGTCAATACTGACATTGTGGAGTGGCACCTCGCGCCGCATATTATACCGATCTTATTATTAATTGGTATGTATAATGTTGTGAACCTCCAATAAGCTACTGATAGTAGGTACATGAAATATATTCGCAGCTGCGATTATGAACAACAATCAGCTGTATAATGGAATGATGACAACGAAAATTTATGCCGGTCCGTGACTCGAAACCATATTTTCCGATTAATGTCGTAACCGCTTTTATTTATTAATTTTTTTTAATAGCGAAAGCTGAAAAAATTTATGCCTGACCTGTGACGGGGAATCGAACCCCGATTTACCTCTTCTCGTGAGCGGTTGCATTAACTGCTTTTTTGTTTTCGTTTTTATGGTGTAGAACATGCTTGTATCAACAGGAAAGAACGGACGCAGTCAGCTTCAGGTTGAGTGGAGACAATGTACGCCGGCGTCCAATCCCGAGGCCTGGCCACGATGCCTCTCCGTCGCCTGTCACTGTGCTGGTCCCTCACATGGCATTGGCCTTCTTCAAATAATTCTTGGTTATTTATTTATTTTTAATCCTTACAACATACTATACAAAAAATGAAACAGAATCGGAGTTAATCCTACATGACTTCTGCCACGTAAAAAAAGCATTTTCAGTCGTTGCCTGCAACAATTACTTGTTTATTTTCTTTTTATTAATTAAAAAAGGAAAACAAGACAAACAGGGTCACAAAAATGAAATAAAGTGCCTAACAATACTCCTGAAAAGGGACCATGACGAGAATACCACAAGGACCAGTTAACTCAACCGATACCTTGACGACGAAATACAAGGCTCATCTTGTTGATGAAAAAGTCGCAATACCATGGCACATGCAAACACTCCCAATTTGCAGGGCCCTTATATTGGTGGAGGACGAGTGGTTCCCTATTGCCCCCTCCATCTGCAATGTAATGGACATAATGATCTAACAGCCATGCAATGATATTTGAGTTTACTCTCGGGAAGTAGGAGGAGTCTGGAAGCAATAGCATATCATCCGAAAAGGCAGCCTTGATGGATCGAGTAAAAAACGCTAATTGTTTTTTTAGCCAGTGCCAATTCGTTTTATAACCATGACGCGTAAATCTATATACGCAACGTGTCTATGGCGGGACAGCAACTACGCTGACGTCACCACCATCGGTAGAACAGGAAGGCTCAGATGAAACCACACCGTCTTCCAAGCAGTTTGTGGTGATGCCCGTTCAACCAGCGTAGTACAGCCAATCCCTCTCCCGCGCATTAACAAAAATGTAAAAATGTGTTAGTGAGATGCTGCCCCTGTAGAATATCAGCCCACAAATAAGTGACAGTAATATAAAATTCACGGACATGTTTTAACTGGAAATTCTCTCGACAAACATCGGCAGGTGGATCAACACTGCCCAGCCTGAGACAGTAGAATAATCGAGTACTGAATGTGTGGATTGAGTGACAGATAGCCAGGTGCGCGAACAAATAACACACACAGTTTCCTTTAAGTATCGGAAAATATCAAACCCCGAGGGAACCCGCAAGAGCAACCACCTCGTATCGCAGTCGAAAAATGTGATACTGTTTTAGTTTCAAAAAATGGTTCAAATGGCTCTGAGCACTATGGGACTCAACTTCTGAGGTCATCAGTCCCCTAGAACTTTGAACTACTTAAACCCAACTAACCTAAAGACATCACACACATCCATGCCCGAGGCAGGATTCGAACCTGCGACCGTAGAGGTCGCGTGGTTCCAGACTATAGCGCCTAGAACCGCTCGGCCACACCGGCCGGCTGTTTTACTTTCCCAGACATCATAGCGGGAAGGAGAAAGATGTGAGCGATGTAATATGCTTTGCACAAGACGTAGGTATCCAGAATCCGAACTTTCTGAAGCAGGTCAAGGGAATGCCGTTCATATTCCACGATTGTCCCTTGTATCTTTTCCGCAAGCGACTTCCAATTAAATCTAGCGGTTTGGAGTGGAGAACGGTCAATTACGAGTAAGTCTATTGTCCCCTTTCGCCCACGAAATGACAGTATTGTCAAAACACCGTAATTTCATCAATCAACGTTTTATTTCGTTGTTGCGGACACCGGACACAAGGCAAAATACATCCAACGTATCGTAGAGCAATTGAATCTCAGCGAGATCATGGAAGAACACCACCACATCATCCGCGTATGCGTGCACAAGGTCATCTCTCCCAAGAGTGTGCAGCCTCGTAACTGAGCGAAGATACTTCGAAGAGGGGGCTCAAGTGACAGAACAAACAACGATACTGAAAGCGGACTTACGTGAGTAAAATGTAATAGGGGGTGTCAGCTTGCCAGTGACAGCCACCAAAGCTTGGATACACGTAAACAAATTATACAATATCCTGCGAGCGTCAATTGTGACCTGAACGGCTTCCATTACCAGCAACAGAAAGTCGTAGCTGGCCCGATCGAACGGCTGGTAAAAATCCAAAAATGTCAGAGCACAAGGAACAGAAGTAACGGCTGCCACCGATATGATATCACGACATTCTGCTGCCGGGGTCAAAGTATTACGACCAGGAATGCAAATTTGTTGGCCAGCAAAAACTTTCCCCAGCAACGCAGACAGCCGGCTATTCACTGTCCTCGCCACAGTCTTATAATCAAAATTTAACAAGGTAACAGGACGAAATATATCATTTGCTGCCTGACAGAAAGCTTAGGAATTAACACAGTTTTGCTAACTTTAGACGAGTCGGGCACAAACCCTCTCCCAACACTTCGTTCAAAAGTAATGTAAAAATAGTATCCAACAAAGGCCAAAAACGTACATAAAACGAGTGCAGATTTTCGATAGATACACTCCTGGAAATGGAAAAAAGAACACATTGACACCGGTGTGTCAGACCCACCATACTTGCTCCGGACACTGCGAGAGGGCTGTACAAGCAATGATCACACGCACGGCACAGCGGACACACCAGGAACCGCGGTGTTGGCCGTCGAATGGCGCTAGCTGCGCAGCATTTGTGCACCGCCGCCGTCAGTGTCAGCCAGTTTGCCGTGGCATACGGAGCTCCATCGCAGTCTTTAACACTGGTAGCATGCCGCGACAGCGTGGACGTGAACCGTATGTGCAGTTGACGGACTTTGAGCGAGGGCGTATAGTGGGCATGCGGGAGGCCGGGTGGACGTACCGCCGAATTGCTCAACACGTGGGGCGTGAGGTCTCCACAGTACATCGATGTTGTCGCCAGTGGTCGGCGGAAGGTGCACGTGCCCGTCGACCTGGGACCGGACCGCAGCGACGCACGGATGCACGCCAAGACCGTATGATCCTACGCAGTGCCGTAGGGGACCGCACCGCCACTTCCCAGCAAATTAGGGACACTGTTGCTCCTGGGGTATCGGCGAGGACCATTCGCAACCGTCTCCATGAAGCTGGGCTACGGTCCCGCACACCGTTAGGCCGTCTTCCGCTCACGCCCCAACATCGTGCAGCCCGCCTCCAGTGGTGTCGCGACAGGCGTGAATGGAGGGACGAATGGAGACGTGTCGTCTTCAGCGATGAGAGTCGCTTCTGCCTTGGTGCCAATGATGGTCGTATGCGTGTTTGGTGCCGTGCAGGTGAGCGCCACAATCAGGACTGCATACGACCGAGGCACACAGGGCCAACACCCGGCATCATGGTGTGGGGAGCGATCTCCTACACTGGCCGTACACCACTGGTGATCGTCGAGGGGACACTGAATAGTGCACGGTACATCCAAACCGTCATCGAACCCATCGTTCTACCATTCCTAGACCGGAAAGGGAACTTGCTGTTCCAACAGGACAATGCACGTCCGCATGTATCCCGTGCCACCCAACGTGCTCTAGAAGGTGTAAGTCAACTACCCTGGCCAGCAAGATCTCCGGATCTGTCCCCCATTGAGCATGTTTGGGACTGGATGAAGCGTCGTCTCACGCGGTCTGCACGTCCAGCACGAACGCTGGTCCAACTGAGGCGCCAGGTGGAAATGGCATGGCAAGCCGTTCCACAGGACTACATCCAGCATCTCTACGATCGTCTCCATGGGAGAATAGCAGCCTGCATTGCTGCGAAAGGTGGATATACACTGTACTAGTGCCGACATTGTGCATGCTCTGTTGCCTGTGTCTATGTGCCTGTGGTTCTGTCAGTGTGATCATGTGATGTATCTGACCCCAGGAATGTGTCAATAAAGTTTCCCCTTCCTGGGACAATGAATTCACGGTGTTCTTATTTCAGTTTCCAGGAGTGTAGTTGACTACATATGGAAATTTGAGTGTGGGCCTGAAGCGTGCTCGGATAGTCTAATACTATGGCGACCGTTTGCGATGAGCGAGAAATCCGGGATCGAGTCCAGGCCCAGCACAAATTTTCAGTGTCGTCATTCCGTTATCCATCTGATGGTTGTCCATATTCGCAACAATTTCATACAAACAACAAAAATGTTCGTCATTCACAACGTCTAAACCCTCAGTGGCCCTGCTCTGCCCCTGAGGTAAGCGGCCAGTTTTACTTATCTCACCCCCGAATTCGTCAATGTCGAATTAAAAGAACCACATCTTAAAATATTACAGTATCTGGATTTTTGTTTGTTACTGAGCGGGAAAACTGCTTCTTGAGACATTCTTAGCGTTGGTTGACATTTTTGGATTCGATTGTTAGTTGCTGGATGCATATTGTTAGAAAACGCAGCTGAAAGCTGCAGGCCACACGAATACTTGATTCGAGTCGCATGTGGTCCATGAGCCACAGTTTGACGAGTAGTGGTGTAGAGCATACACCTGGCAAGCAAGAGTTTGTGAGTTCGTGTTCCTTCAGATTCTTTGAAAATTTTATTTTTAAGCCTTTATCAAAATGGTTTTATTCATTTTTTATTCGATTAATTATGTTTATTTTATTTCTAATCTTTTTCTGTGGGATTTTAATAATCATATTAACTTTTTTATTTGCTACCGCCTTATAGATGGTTTCAAACACTCGATCCCCCGCCCCCTTCCCCATGAGATACCAAATGTTTTGTCACTAGCAAATAACTGCAGACGACAGTGTTTGCCAGTAAGAGAAAGTGCGTACAATAATTTACAGAGTAGCCTTCTACGACGGATAATCAGGTTGTTGATAGTTAGTTTTCTTTTTTTAATTTAGAAAATATTTCAGCAATTGTATGTAGTGTCTCGTCAAACAAAGATAAAACGTATTTCTCCTCAAATAAATAAAGAAAAGTCTTGATGATCCATTTATGAGTGATAGTTCGACGTTTTGGTTTTTGAGTCACGTATGGAAAGTGAACACTTTATGATCAACCCGTGTCACCACCTGCTTGCACAACTGTTGAACGCTGACTGGCACTTTCATTCGTTCTACAATACTCTAGCACACTGTCACTTTGCCAAAGTTTATTTACAGTTTAATGTGTGTGAGTCTATGTTTAATATAAATATAACAGTGGCCACTTTGATTCTGATGCTTCATTCTTCACCAGTCTGTGAAGCTGCTTGCACTTACGCAGCATCAGCTTCATTCTCCCGTAAAGTCTTAAAGTAGTATGACCTTTTTGCAACTACGTCTTCTTATTTCCACATAATAGGTTTATTTTGGCACCTTTTGAAAACAGTTCCCGTTTCCCAAATTTGGTATTTCTTTACGTTGTTCGTAATAGCGTACAAATTGCTGCCTGCCAAGACATTCATCCAGATCGTCACTAGAATACTTATTGTGAGCACTTTGCTTCTCATTCTTTGGCGTAGAAACTTGAATTTTGCTCCGCTCGGCTTCGTGCCTTCCCCCCCCCCCCCCCCCTTTTCGCAATTTGCAAACCATCATGCACGTTCCGTATCCTTCTCCACCGGCACGATGAATCTCTTCTCTTTCTCGTCGTCAACAGATTTAATCACATTGTCCGCAAGTCGTCGGGCCCGCCCGCAAAAACATTTTCCGCGCCCACCATCCATGCTTGCACAGCATCATAACAACGAGCACTACTTTAATCAGAGATTGACTGTACCTAGTCACGTGACCAAGTTAGTTAATGCTATTGCCGCAATAACACTTCGCCTTGACCGGCTAAATTTCTCCTGTTAACCTGACAGTATGATCCTGAGTTTATGCTCATTTCAGTACTGGTGCAAATATATTCCTGTGGTAGCAATCATTAGTACGTAATTAACCTGAAGTTGGCGACAGTAGACTGAAAGCAGTCTGTAAAACAGCTGTGTTATTAAAAAGACGCTGCAATCTATCTCATACCGTATCACTGCAGCTATTCCTGTGCAATTGACTTCGTCGAAAATGGAAGTTATTTAACTCTGTGGAGAGCTGAATAGTTACTAAGGAAAGAAATTACTTCCCTGGGGAGGCTACAGACAGGAGGAAACTATTCCTCTCGCAGGTGTTCTCGCCTCACATAAACGCTTTTATTTGCGCCAGGCCTTGCGGTCTGCTGTAAAACCGCAGAAGTACTGGTTTTGAGCGCCTTATTGGGGCTAGTTGTCAGTTAGTAGAAAGCTTTCAATGCAAAACATACTTTCGGTATCCCTATTAAGGGTTCCTGTACTGTCTGCCGGTCGTTTCTTCGACCGAGAGCGGACACACGTAGCCCTATATATAATACGAGTAAAATAAGTCTACGTAATTTGTATATCATGGCAGTCGGCTCATATAGTTACGCTGTTTTGACCTCCGAGACGTAATCTCTGAAACAGAGTCCGATTTCGAGACCACTATCATATCGGATAGTTAGAGGTCAGTAATTGCACCATTGAGTTCATAAGAGGGCAATGACTGTCTTCTTGACATGGAACCACCATTGTTATGGTGGCAATAGTATTTTTTACATAATAACAGAAATAAATTATCAACTAAATCTGCAGAACAGTGTCGTTTGTACAGTGTTTTTAAAGTAAAAACTCGAATATTATGGCACTGAAGTATTCCTAGATTTTGACGGTTTATCGTCAGTGGAAATTCAGAGATGGATTACAGGTAATTCATTTTTTTGTTTTTATTTTCTCCACAGTTTTCTTGCCATCAATGCCTTTAAGAGCTGGCTTATTCTAAAATTGTCATTATGTCTCCCTTTTTCATAATACAAGTGAATTATCCCTGCCACCTGAATTCCAACTACCTTCATATACACTCTAAGGAAAAAGAAGCGACACATCACGATGTGATGTAGATGTACAGACAGACAAATGACTACGATTTCAGAAAAATCGGATGATGTATTCAAAAGGAAGTTTACAAACTGAGCAAATCAATAACGCGTTGGTCCACCTCTGGCCCTTATGCAAGCAGTTATTCTACTTGACACTGATTCATACAGTTGTTGGATGTCCTCCTTTGGGACGTCGTGCCACATTCAGTGTGAGTGGTGCTTTAGATCGTCAACATACCGAGCTCGTTGGAGGGCCCTGCCCAAAAATTTCCTAACTTTCTTAATTGGGGAGAGATCTAGCTGCCGTACCGGGCAAGATAGGGTTTGGCAAGCATGAAGACAAGCAGTAGAAACTCTCGCTGAGTGCGGGCAGCCATTATCTTGCCGAAATGTAAACCCAGAATGGCTTTCCATGGAGGGCAACAAAACTGGACCTAGACTATCGTCGACGTACCACTGCGCTATAAGGGTGCCTGCTATAAAATGAAATGGCACCCTAGACCATACTCTTGGTTGTCGGTCCGTATGGTGGGTGACAGTCAGGTTGGTATCCTACCGTTGTGTAGAGCTCTCCAGACAAGTCTTCGCTGGTTATTGGGACTCATTTCGAAGAGGGGCTGAAAATTGTTGAGTCCCGCTTCGAACTGAGACCCAGTAATCATTCTGACGAAAGGTGACCTCGAGATGAGTTAATTCAGTTGACAAACGTTCAGGGTTTGAAATGTAGTGGGCTCTGTGAACCAAGGTATGAAGTACCTGTTCACGGTGAGGCGGATGGTAACAACTGCCAGCCTGTAGATACAAGTGACTGTAAGTAGGCATCCTAAAAACAGTACGTCCCAACGTACAATCAACCTCCTTCCTGACGAACGCATTGAGAGAAGGGAAGGCAGCCATCCTTTTACACCTACATCGTGAAACAAATATTTTATGTAGAGTGAACTCAAGTATTCTAAACATTCGTTCAAATTATCACTGCCATGAGACCAAACAACAAAAATATCGCCCACATATCTGAAAAAAAACACGTTGGTTTCAAAGCCGCCGACTGGCGCGTTCCCCGAAATCTTCCATAAACAAATTTGCAATAATAGGTGACAAGGGGTTCCCGTTGCAACTCCATCGATCTTCTCATAGTATTAGTCATTGAATAAAAAGTGAGTGGAAGTCAACACATGTCGAAAGAGGTTCGCTAATTCAACACTGGACAACCTCAATTAATAGTAACAAATCAGACAGAGGAACACGAGTGAAGAGAGTGACGAAATCAAAACTTACTAGAATATCAGAGTCATCAAGCGCATTCGGTCTAATCGGCGTGAGATATCCGCTGCGTTCTTAATGTACAGTTTACCTGCTGCAGTTTTGTCCTAAAAATGACAGGGTGATCTCCTGTTGAAATATCGGTGGCTGTCGACGAATTCACTGCTTCATTCGCTAAAGTTATTTGAACACTGCATACGCCGAGAGAATCTCAGTTCTCACACACTGAAATCTAATTGCATCAAAAAATGATGGGTCTGGAGACACGATCCCATTCTGATCCGTCCCGTTCTACCCAAAGAGCACATTTCAGGTTAACAACTTTGATGGGATGTTGTAACTGCCGGATTTAAACTATTACGTAACTGACGTATAGCGTATGGCATGCACTCTAAGATTACATTCCCTTTAAGAGTGTACAGTTAACAAGTAATGGTTTATCTTGCGTTTAAATTCTCCAAAAGTTACAAAAACACAACTGGAAACCTGAAGAACATCCGTACACTTACAAGTCACAGTCAAAGCAAAGTCAAAATGGCTATCGGACTTTCCCTTCCATGTCACTATAGGTTGCAGCAATCTCCACTCTATAAAACAGTACAATCCCATTGTACTCCGCTGCCCCGTTCTGCTCCGAGTTCTCCAACCTGTCGGGATTCAACACTAGGAGGATCCTGACCTATTGAGACTGTTTTTAACGTTCCGTAACATTTCTGCTCACGTTGGTTGGGATACCCGTCTATAATGTGACTACGGAATCTCTGAATACGCCTTGCAGCATCTCGCGGCGACATAATCATCCGAGAGCATAGACGTATTTTTCACTCAGCCATGCAGGATTTCCAGACACGTCACATACTTTGAGACAGTGAATTGCCTTATGTGCAGCAAGACAAGTACCTACACGGAGAAGGTGATGACGTTTCGAACAGCACTGACTTTCAGCATACGTGCATTTTTGCGGCTTTCCTTGACATGGCAGCAGAAAGAACAATGTCAACTTCTCTGCGCCCAACAGTAACACTGGACTCAGAGGTGGTAACACATTGTCTTATAACTGATTGCCGGTTATGATTACAGCATCGTGATGTATGTATCCGTGTCTGGAGAGTGCAAGGAGAACGAATATTGTCAGACTGCATTCGTGTTCGTCACACGGGCCTTTCAACAAGATAACACAAGACTGCAACTTTCCGCGCTTTGCTGAACTACCTCCCCAGGCAGCTCGATAGTTTCCATAGCCACTAGGACGTTTCACCTAACGGAAATATCTGGTGATGCGTTGTCAAGAAACTGGATCGTCACCATTCTCCAGCCACTACTATTGATGACTTATAGCACAGAGATGAATCGGAAGTGACATACCCGTATCAGTCATCAAAAATTAGTACGATTCAATGCCCAGCTGGGTTAGCGCCACTGTTGCTACCAGAAGCGGCAGTTCTGTGAACGAAATTTCACGCCCTTTTACCCCCGAATCACTTACAGATTTAATAATATATGCTATACACATACATTTAGTTACTACGATAAATTTCGATATTAATTATCCTTCGAGCATTCGAGCATTCAGTCACTATCGTAAGACACAAAACACTAAAGATCTACGTTGTAGTGGTTGCGGGATCTGCTGACATGAACCCTCACTGAGTAATACGATATTGCGATGCCTGTGTTGTTCAAAAACACGGTGCAAAATTCCTCCCGACATGAATGCATGTACTGGAATGTATACAGGGTGGTCCATTGATCGTGACCTGGCCAAATATCTCATGAAGTAAGCATCAAACGAAAAAACTACAATGAACGAAACTTGTCTAGCCTGAAGGGGGAAACCAGATGGCGCTATGGTTGGCCCGCTAGATGGCGCTGCCATAGGTCAAACGGATATCAACTGCGTTTTTTTAAATAGGAACCCCCATTTTTTATTACATATTGGTGTAGTACGTAATGAAATATGAATGTTTTAGTTGGACCACTTTTTTCGCTTTGTGATAGATGGTGCTGTAATAGTCACAAACATATGGCTCACAATTTTAGACGAACAGTTGGTAACAGGTAGGTTTTTTAAATTAAAATACAGAACGTAGAGACGTTTGAACATTTTATTTCGGTTGTTCCAATGTGATACATGTACCTTTGTGAACTTATTATTTCTGAGAACGCATGCTGTTACAGCGTGATTACCTGCAAGTACCACATTAATGCAATAAATGCTCAAAATGATGTCCGTCAACCTCAATGCATTTGGCAATACGTGTAACGACATTCCTCTCAACAGCGAGTAGTTCGCCTTCCGCAATGTTCGCACATGCATTGACAATGCGCTGACGCAAGTTGTCAGGAGCTGTCGGTGGATCACGATAACAAATATCCTTCAACTTTCCCCACAGAAAGAAATCCGGGGGCGTCATATCCGGTGGACGTGCGGGCCATGGTATGGTGCTCCGACGACCAATCCACCTGTCATGAAATACGCTATTCAATATCGCTTCAACCGCACGTGAACTGTGTGCCGGACACCCATCATGGAAGTACATCGCCATTCGGTCATGCAGTGATACGTCTTGAAGTAACATCGGTAGTACATTACATAGGAAATCAGCATACATTGCACCATTTAGATTGCCATCGATAAAATGGGGGCCAATTACCCTTCCTCCCATAATGCTGCACCATACATTAACCTGCCAGGTCCCAGATGTTCCACTTGTCGCAGCCATCGTGGGTTTTCCGTTGCCCAATAGGGCATATTATGCCGGTTTACGTTACCGCTGTTGGTGAATAACGCTTCGTCGCTAAATAGAACGCGTGCAAAAAATCTGTGATCGTCCCGTAATTTCTCTTGTGCCCAGTGGCAGAACTGTACACGAAGTTCAAATTCGTCGCCATGCAATTCCTGGTGCATAGAAATAATTATGGTACGGGTGCAATCGATGTTGATGTAGCATTCTCAACGCCGACGTTTATGAGATTCCCGATTCTGGCACAATTTGTCTGCTATCGATGTGCGGATTAGCCGCGACAACAGCTAAAACACCTACTTGGCCATCATCATTTGTTGCAGGTCGTGGCTGACGTTTCACATGTGGCTGAACACTTCCTGTTTCCTTAAATAATGTAACTATCCGGCGAACGGTCCGGACACTCGGATGATGTCGTCCAGGATACAGAGCAGCATACATGGCACACGCCCGTCGGGCATTTTGATCACAATTGCCATACATCAACACGATATCCATCTTTCCCGCAATTTGTAAACGGTCCATTTGAACACGGAATGTATCAAGAAGTAAATACCGTACGCACTGGCGGAATGTTACATGACACCACGTACTTACACGTTTGTGACTATTACAGAGCCATCTATCACAAAGCGAAAAAAGTTGTCCAACTAAAACATTCATATTTCTTTACGTACTATACGAATATGTAATAAAAAAATTGGGGTTCCTATTTAAAAAAAAACGCAGTTGATATCCGTTTGACCTATGGCAGCGCCATCTAGCGGGCCAACCATAGCGCCATTCGGTTTCCCCCTTCAAGCTAGACGAGTTTCATTCTTTGTAGTTTTTTCATTTGACGCTTATTCGTGAGATATTTGGCCCGGTCACTATCAATGGACCACCCTGTATAATGAATGTATTAGAGCAGGTTGTAGACTCATGGTTGACGACATATGGAAGGCAATAAGCTGGAAATCCGGTTTCGATTTCTGGGTTGGGGATTGGGTTGTTTGGGGGAAGAGACCAACCAGCGAGGTCATCGGTCTCATCGGATTAGGGAAGGACGGGGAAGGAAGTCGACCGTGCCCTTTCAAAGGAACCATCCCGGCATTTGCCTGGAGCAATTTAGGGAAATCACTGAAAACCTAAATCAGGATGGCCGGACGCGGGATTGAACCGTCGTCCTCCCAAATGTGAGTCGAGTGTGCTAACCACTGCGCCACCTCGTTCGGTCCGAGTTCTGATCCGGAACAGATTTTCACCGTCGTCAGTCTATTAAACAGCTGACGGTAGTTGATATTTGCAACCGCGAATACATTTCATGTATCTCACGGAGTATGCTTTGGACAAGCTGAAACTTGCAACGTGTCGTCGCAGATCCTCCTTCACAAACTGAATTTCTCATTACACATATGGGGAAAGATGTGCACTTTCTAAAAGACTAAAAACGGCTCAAATGGCTCTGAGCACTATGGGACTCAACTGCTATGGTCATAAGTCCCCTAGAACTTAGAACTACTTAAACCTAACTAACCTAAGGACATCACACACATCCATGCCCGAGGCAGGATTCGAACCTGCGACCGTAGCGGTCTTGCGGTTCCAGACTGTAGCGTCTTTAACCGCTCGGCCACTCCGGCCGGCTTCTAAAAGACTATCTTCATTTATATTATTGTTTCATTTAGATTTCAAAGTTAAAGTTCTTTCTAGCTTCATTAAGACTTATTATTCCATTCCCTGCTCTCGTTAAAGCTGCGCTCCCACACTTTTGCCGTGGAGCAGACGGGCAAAACCTTTTTTTTTTCAGAGATTGTAATTACATTTGTTGACTGACTTTGGTTAATGACAACTTACTTCAGCAAAAGGGGTAAGAAGTTCCTTTAAGATGAATTTAGGAGACAGAACATACAGGGAAAGTTCCTAAGACCTTAAAAACATAATATTCCTTTCTGAACCGGAAACAGTTGGCCAGTATGCACAAGAAGATGAATGCCAGGTACGGGCGTCAGGTCTTCATATACAGGATCGACCATTTTAATCCATAATGCGTAATTACTAGGAATACAGATGATTTACAGCAAAATGATTTAGATAAAAGTTGCAGGCAGCAAGGAGTGTCACGCATTCTTACTAATGACCGTGACCTTGAACGTGATTTCAAATTGATTTGGAGGTTAAAGTGATTTCTTAAAATGGGAACACTAATGTTTGATTTAAGATTTGAAAAGAGCAGCAAATTTTACGTATAAAATGACACATTATTCAAGGTTCAAATGGTTCAAATGGCTCTGAGCACTATGGGACTTAACATCGATGGTCATCAGTCCCCTAGAACTTAGAACTACTTAAACCTAACTAACCTAAGGACATCACACAACGCCCGGGTTCCCGGGTTCGATTCCCGGCGGGGTCAGGGATTTTCTCTGCCTCGTGATGGCTGGGTGTTGTGTGCTGTCCTTAGGTTAGTTAGGTTTAAGTAGTTCTAAGTTCTAGGGGACTGATGACCATAGATGTTAAGTCCCATAGTGCTCAGAGCCATTTGAACCATTTGACATCACACAACACCCAGTCATCACGAGGCAGAGAACATTATTCAAGGTCATGGCAAGGTTCAATGAAGGTCAAGATAGCAAGTATGTTTTTAGTTCTAGTATGGATTAACTCGGAACGGAGGAGGAATACAGCAAAATACAATGTTAGATGCAAATTGGAAGGAGCATCTCAAGGAATGAGAGACGAGGGGCTCACTAAGCAACTTGTAAATCAATGATCTACGTTTTATTTATATTTCTTCTGCCTTGCAAATCTCAAAATGACATTTGTATGTGGTCACGTATTTATTTTTACGTTACTTAAAACTTCAGGTTGAAATCTCTCTTCGCTCTTTCCAAATCCGATGTCAGAAATTGGGGTTTTCATGAAACTAACTTCAACCTTCGAATGACCTTCGATAATTACTTTTAAGATCATGGTTAGTGGTAATGATACGTGATCCCTTCTGCCCTTTCCAATTTGTATCTGACATAGTATTTTGTTATATCCCTCCTCTATTCCGAGTCGATTGTATATTAGAACTAAATACATATTCGCTTATTTGACCTTCACTGAACCTCGCCATGACCTTGAATAATGTATGATTTTATACGCAAAATCAAATATTACGGTTCCCATTTAAAAAAAATCAATTTAACTTTCGAATCATCTTAAAAGTCACGTTCAAGGTCACGGCTCTTAATAGCGGTATGTGAGCCTTCTTGCCACCTACAGCTTTTATCTAAAACGTTTTGCTGTTTCTCATCTGTATTCCGAGTAATTTCACATTACGGATTAAAATGGCCCACCCTGTATAATCTATGTTTAGAAGTTTAAGTCTGTGATATAATACTCTTAGATAAATACGTAAATTTTGTGGAAACAGGAAGATATCATTTTATTCGAAAAACAAAAATAATTATTTCTCATCATTGTGGTCAATGTGTAAAATACATTTCGTCCGACAAGATTCCACTTTTTAATTAAACAAAGAAAGAATAAAAGTTTCCACTTATGCAAAATACAGTACAGATAATCATATATTTCTCCTCCCAGTTATTTTTAAGGTTAGGAAACTGAAAAGTAATCAGTTGGAGCCAAATCTGTGGAAGCGTGTTAGTCGGGTAGTGGTCAGATGATATTAACAGTAGCACGTGAAAGCAGGCTGTACTTCCCATTTCTGTAAGGCTCGTTTACAGCCAGCTAGTCTTCATAAAGCGCCTTTTATCAAAGTCGAAAAGTTACGGTAACCTGGGTAACGTGATATTCGACACACAGCTGAATGACAGAAGACGACTAACATCTATTCACATTAAAGAACCATACACAATGCAGACACCACAATGCAGATAAATGCTGTCGCGAATGGGTAACCTTAGAGTAGATTTGGAAAGTGGCTTATACGATTCTGATTAGACGTAGTGCAGATATCGCTACACACTTGATATTTCTCTAACATATCCGAGACGCAAAGAAATAAACAGCTAACTGACTGGAGGAAAACAGAGTAGTCGGTGCACAAGTATTGACTTAACGGCTTACAGGGAAAAAAGTAAATATGGTAAAAAAAACTATTCATTTAAAGGGCTATTACATTAAAACTAAACCCCGTCCATTAGTACTGATCGACAGCCTTGTCGCTGGGTGTGGTATGGGGGAGGGGGGAGGGGTTCATGGAGGAAGCAAATCGCTCTTTTGGACGTTGTCAGCTTTCGTGACCCGGAGGTGCTACTACTCGGCCATGTAACTCCTCAACTGGCATCACGAAGCTGAGTGCACCCCATTCTTCCAGACCTCCCACTAACGAAAAGTTCTGGCGTATCAGGAATTGAACCCGGGTCCTCTGCATGGCAGGGACAGCCGCGCTGACCACTCAACTACGGAGGAGGAATCACTTACAATAATCACTGTAAAGCCAATTAAACGTCACTATGTGCTATAAATAAGATGACGTAAACGTTTTCTTATGCTGTTATTCTTCTGTGAGTACGCTGACAGCAGAAACTTCAGGTTAAAATGAAACACCTTTAATTAATTTGTGGCAGTATAAGTGAATGAACGTGAATGGAAACTGTGCGACTTTTACAGTAACCACCAAACACTTTTTCTTCGAAGCCGCTATGGACGTCACAAACCTCGACCAATTAATGACGGTAAAGGGTGTCCGGAATTATGTAAGTGACGATGAAAGTATGCCACCACGGCAAAGAGGAATGAGGAGCGCCGAGTGACGCTCACAAATACCAAAGAAGTGGTGTGAGATGAAGGCGCGTTTGTTTGGAGCGGCTGGCAGTCGATGCCTCCAGTAAATACGGCGCCGGCCGCCTGGACCAGCTAAAATTAAACCCAACAATAAGCTAACGCTGTTTTGAAAGGACTGAAGGCGCGTCTGTGTCGTAACGTAAGGACAACATTTGAAACAGCAACAGACAGACGCGCTATGTCAAGCCACAATATTCACTGAGGACTTGGGGTCGTTTGTTGCGATCGGCTGTTTCATGGAGTCCGACAGACATTTTGAAGATGTTGTCAAGTGCGAAAATTTGTGGGTCAGTTTATTCCCGAAGATACATACTCAGCAAGGCACCGCACCATTTGTGGCGGAGGGTACACTGTACCACTACTAGTCATTTCCTTTCCTGTTCCACTAGCAAATAAAGCGAAGGGAAAACGACTGCCTATAGGGCTCTGTACGAGACCCAATTTCTCTTATCTTATCTTCGTGGTCCTTACACGAAATGTATGTTTTCGGCAGTCAAATCGCTTTGCAGTCGGTTTCAGATGCCGGTTTTATAAATTTTCTCAGTAGTGTTTCTCGAAAAGAACGCCGCCTTCCCTCCAGGGATTCCCATTTGAGTTCGCGAAGCATCTTCGCAGCACATTCGTCTTGTTCGAACCTACCAGTAACAAATATAGCAACCCCCTCTGAAATGCTTCAGTGTTTCCCCTTAATTCGACCTGGTGTGGATCCCAAACAGTCGAGCAATATTCAAGAATGGATCGCACTAGTGACCTACATGCAGTTTCCTTTGCAGATGAACCACACTTTCTAAAATTCCCCCATAAATCGAGGTCAGGCATTCACCTTACCTGCTACAACCTTTCCGTGCTCGTTTCATTTCATATCGCTCTGCAACGTTACGTCTACATATTTAATCGAATCGACGTGACTATGTCAAGCACCACACTACTAATGCTGTATTCGAACATTACTGGTTTATTTTTCCTACTCATCGGCATTAACTTACATTTCTCTACGTTTACAGGTAGCTGCCATTCATCACACTAGAAATTTTGTGTAAGTCATCTTGTGTCCTCCTTCAGTGGCTAAACAACGGCACTTTCCCTTCACCACAGTATAATCAACAAACAGCCGCAGACTGCTGCTCACCTAGTCCGCCAGATTATTTATAATTTTGTATATAGAAAGTAATACCTGCCCTAGCACACTTCCCTGGGATACTCCAGAGATACCCTTACCATTGCGAGCCTAAGTTCTGCTAGACTGTAAATGGGTTACGAGAAGACTGTAACACTGTTACACAGCACTTCTCTTTATTACGTGATTTGTCTCTAGTTGGGAATCGAGTGGTCTATAGTTCAATTCTTTTATCTTGGCGGCTCGCGCATGCCCGCCCAGACGCGGGAGATTGCTGCGTTGCCAGTTGCACACGACGCACGCGCCAAGAGAAGTAGCGCCATAGTATAGCATAGTTCGCAAGCTTACGTTTAGGGGGGAGCGCGCAGTTCATGAAGTGTAGCCACCACAGCCGCATTAACCCTTTCGCTGCTACAGAGACGTGCTACCCGCATTCCGAGCTGTGCGCGATTTTGTCACTGCACTGGTCGCCTGTGCTGACACATGGTAGTCCGACTGCTTTGACACTCTTATCATTAGATTACGCAAAACCTATTTGGCCCAAAAATTAGATTTTTACAGATCTTCTTGACTGATACCTTCTTCCCCATAAAGGACTTAATTTTGTTTCGATGTTCAACTTAGTTATTGTGCAGCATTAAATATAGTAAACCATTGCACGAAATTTTGAAGAGTTTGCAGAGGTAAAAGTCCATAGAGTATACTTTCCGAATGGTCGATTTTAGTTGCCACAATGTTGAGAATGAAATGTGGACAAGATACCTAAATTTCATATAAAATTTACTGTATAACAATATCTCATTTAATTTAAGTACCACATAGGTGTCGTATGTAATATTGAAAAATATTCTGTCTTTCGCGACTGTAACAAAAGTTTTATTTACACTGGGCACGTTTGGTTTATTTTAAAGCACTTCAATCAATCAAAAGGAAGTAGACAAAATACATTAAGCAAAACTGTGGACTTACAAAAACATTAGGACTTGAATATACCGTCTATCAGTGAAGTACTCTGAGCTATGTCAAATATAATTTTTATGTGTGGCACACACAAACAGTGTTTATTTGCTAAAACACTGATCAGCCGACACAAACGTTGAATATTGTGTTACCGCAGCACAAAACTATGAAAGGTGACTTGGCAATGGAGGAGACAAAATACTGTCGACTGAAGATGCTTCAAAAGAGAGAAACGCGTCTGGTCTAAATAATTCACTTATTACAGTTGCAGAAGAGGAATATATTTCAAAACCATTGGTAAAACTGCCACTGTGGAACAAAAACAACAAAGAGAACGTGAGTACCATTGTGTATGTGCCATACCTTTCATTGATTGAAGTGCTTTAAAATAAAGCCAAACGCGCCCGGTGTAAATAAAACTTTTATTACAGTCGCGAAAGACAGAATATTTCTCAATATTCCATACGACACCTATGTGGTACTTAAATTAAATGAGATATTGTTATACAGTAAATTTTATATGAAATTTAGGTATCTTGTCCATATTTCATTCGCAACATTGTGGCAACTAAAATCGACCATACGCAAAGTATACGCTATGGACTTTTACCTCTGCAAACTCTTCAAAATTTCGTGCAATGGTTTACTACATTTAATGCTGCACAATAACTGAGTTGAACATCGAAACAAAATTAAGTCATTTATGGGGGGAAGGTATCAGTCAAGAAGATGTGTAAAAATCTAATTTTTGGGCCAAATAGTTTTTGTGAAATCGAATGATAAGTGTGTCAAAGCACTGGGAACACCATGTGTCTGCACAGGCGAGCAGTGCATTGATGACAAAATCGCGCACAGCGCGGAATGCGGGGGGCACGTCTCTGTAGCAGCGAAAGGGTTAATGAAGAGACAAAGCACTAGAAATTTCAAAAAATTGCATTCAAACGAATTAAATCCGTGAAATAAGACACTTCGATATTATTTTTAAATAAAGGAAAATATTAAGCACCGCACAAAGTGTGAACTCTTCATCTTTCACTTATTAACCCAACGCCTTAACCGTTACGCTAACGCAGCTCTTCATGAAAGGTGACTCCATGAGAACTCTAACAGGTCACGCAAAATACTGACAAACACTGTTAATATGACTATGAATTACTCACACTTCGTCGAAGTACGATAGGAAATAAACAATTAGCTCTGTTCTTTATTGCGAAAAAGCGGATCGTGAGATTGATACAAACACCTTTCCTTGCTATCGCCCGAATTAGGAGTCTTATCACTTGTTTGGTTTAATTAATTAATAGAATATGAAGCAATTGGTATAAAGAATGCTTTTTCCAAACTTTCTATAAAAGAAAGTCTGCTATCAAGACATTGATTTTGTTCTATTACTTTATTTATGACTGAACGTTTCTAAAACTGAAGACACTCGTTCGTGCTCTGCTCTGCAGTCGAGATCTGGCAACGTCGTTCTCTGCTCATTGGCTGACTGTGTTCTGTGATGTCAGATGCGCAGAACGAACCTAAACTCGGCCGCCAACATAAATGACGCGCACTTTAGTCTTCGATGAAACATGAAATTCTAACCTAACATATTTCCTCTTTTCTACGATTCAATGTGCGTCGTATTTGGTTCATGAGAACTAAACTAATTTTACTTCTTCATTTCATTTGTACAGCACATTTACTCTAGTTCCACTTTCCTTTCCAGGCTGAAAATGCAACCAAAAGAAAAAGTAAAAGTCAGATTAAAGTTATTGGAAAAATCCTGACTCATATTAGCTTACCTACTATATATATATACTCTAGCAATTGAATGCAGAGTACAGTTCAAGTTGGAATTACCACAGAAAGGCAATGACAGAAAGAAAATTAGATTCATCATCTCGCCAATATGGAATTTATTGCATCAGAGGCAATGGCTCAGTAGCATAAGGCATAAGGAGGTAGGAAGGAATCTGGTGTGACGTTTCTGGATCAAACATCCCTGTATTCTCTTGTAACCATGCTGGAAAAGCCATCGGAATGGTAAAACAGAGTCGTTGGAAGGGGATATGACTCCCGCTCCCGCAGTGCCATATCGGTTGATAGGGACTGAAAATCCGTAGAGCCTCATTCTTGGTCTCGGATTTGTTTGGTTGGCACGACAACTTTGCAAACACTTTCAACAAACTCGAGTGAGAGTTATTACACGAAATGAATCGGGCGTCACACGAAGGACCGCTTAAAAATAAAAATAAAAATTGTAACCTGTCTTCCTAGACAACCAACATAACATATGACAGCACCTCTTTCCCCCGTCACCCCACTCTCGCACCAGTACCCTCAAAAGGAAACACTATATACGCATCATCGATCTACGATATTTCCGAACCGGGGCAAAAACCTGTTCACGGTTACAGCTAAAGAAATCCATACAGAAGCTATAAAAGTATTGGCTCGCACAAAGCCTCCAAAAAGTAATTTAACTGTGGGTGAGAGGCATGCCACAAAACGCCTGAATGAGGACGATAGTATTATCATTCTGCTAGCTGACAAGGGAAATACGACTGTTGTTTTGAATGCGACTGACTTGTTAGATACACAAACATATGGGAAACTGAGTAAAGACCCCACTGAGAAAGTTCTTAGAACTATTACGCGGTTGATAAAAAGTCCTCTGTCGAACTGAGCCCTAGAAAAGTCTGTTCAATTCAGCAGCACCACCACCAAGAATTTATGGGTTCCCAAAGATGCACGAAGAAGATCTTACATTAAGACGTACAGAGAATGCTATAGGTTCGGCCATCTATTCAGTTTCCAGTTTCTTGACAACATTATTACGACAGTATGCGGGCCGATCTGATGCGAATATGAAGAATTCTGTGCATTTTATCAGTAAATCAAACGGGATAGTAGTCCAGCTGGGGGACATATTATTTTTTATGTGGTATTACTGGTTACTATGGTTTCGCTCGATGAGGTGTTTGCAACAGTTGAATCGGATTCCCCCTCCCCCCCTTCCGATAATTCTGGACTGTTTAAACATTGCCTCACAATCAAATATTTAAAATGGAACGGTGAGTTCTATGAACAGACGGATGGCGTGGCAATGGGAACCCCCTGAAGCCCAGTTACAGCGAATTTCTTTGTGGGAAAGTTCGAGGAGCAGGTATTAGAAACTGACAAGAAACCTAATGTTCGGTTCCGGTACGTAGATGATACGTTTATTTTGCAGAAAGGAACGATGTCGTTTGCAAAGGCGGAATTAATCCGAAGAATCAGTTTTCCGTGAAGAAGGAGGGAGGTACAAGGTTAAATATTCTTGATGTGCTACTTTTCAAGAAAGAAGATGGTAGCTTGTGACATATGGTTTGCCGAAAGCCCGCACACACAAACTGTTACCTACAAAGGAATACCGACCACCACCAACAAAAGTTGTCAGAGAGAGCAAGGGACATCTGCGAACCAGAGCATCTCACCAATACATTACTCAAGAATGTTTATTCGTCCACTGAGGTAAAAAGAGCGTTAAGACCACCGCAGAGAAATAATAACGATGCACAAGTGCCCGCAAAATCCAAAGTTTTCCTGCCTTTCATTAAGGATGTTACTGACCGCATAGGAAAAATCTTGAAAAAACGGAATATCGCGCTAATCTGCAAACTCGCCAGGACGACACAAGATCACTTAAAATTGGCCAAGAATGCTCGTCAACCGCTAGAAAAATCAGGAATTTGTAGGATTACGTGTAGCTGTGGAGAGGTGTACGACGGTAATTCAAAAAGAACGGCAAAAGAACGACTAGAAGAGCACAAGGGTAGTGGCACAAGGCGGGGAGATTGACAGATCAGCTGTTGCGGAACATGATTTGCAGCCGGGAGACCACCCCATTAATTTTCATAGGAATCAATTACAGCCACTAGCGGATTATGTGAAAGATTATACAGAGAGGCAATAGAAATTGCAAAACACCTAAGGAATTTCAATAGGAAGAAAGGAGGTCGTGAAACTTAATGACATCTGGATTCCGATGCTGAAGATGATGTGTACCAGACTTCCAACATGTGGTGATAGGAAACACCGGACGACGCCAGTCGACAACAGCCAGTCGCACTCGGATATTCAAACCATGAGATGTCACGCCATTGCGCGCAAGCACGCAAAAACGGAATTTTGGTGCAGCCAATAGCGAACTAGGGTGTGAATCGGACACACAAAGAAGCTACGATCTCCCTTGAAAATAACCTCCGCCGATGGGGACGAAACGTTGGGTATGAATGTTAAATCTATTTCACTACAGCATAATATGGTTCAAATGGATCTGAGCACTATGGGACACAACTGCTGTGGTCATAAGTCCCCTAGAACTTAGAACTACTTAAACCTAACTAACCTAAGGACATCACACACATCCATGCCCGAGGCAGGATTCGAACCTGCGACCGTAGTGGTCGTGCGGTTCCATACTGTAGCGCCTTTAACCGCTCGGCCACTCCGGCCGGCTACAGCATAATAGCCCAGGGCATTTTTTTAACTGTGATGTTTCCTGTCCTGATAGTTTACATTTTACCATTTTTCAACTACCCAAGATCTTCTTCGTAACCTCCAACAAGCTGGGTGGTCGGTAGTCTTTCTCTGGACCCAGGGTCACGTTAGGATCCCAGGAAACGAACATCCTGACCAGTTGGCCAAGTTTGCCAACCAGAATATCGACTATGGAGATGGGGTTACCAGAAACAGACATTCGGTCGGCTCTACACTATCAACTATCGGAAGCTTGGAACACGGAATGGTATGTCCTGGAGTCTCCGAATAAATAACGAACCATAAAGGGCTCCACGACCACATGGCAGTCTTCACTTTTTGCTTCTCACAGATACGCGCTACGTCTACATTTACATTATTTTCTCAAACTTGCAGAATTTGCTCTAGATACAGACAGATGGGGACCGTCCTGGAGCGTGAATGCAAGACTGATGGCCTTAGATGTTTACCCTCCCTAAAGACATTTTCACCAGTAAAAGTGTTTATTAGATGAACATGTAAAACAAAGACAGAGAACTGCTCACTGAGTAATGGAAAATACCTGGAGAGTCAGGATAAAAAAGCTTGGTGGTGTGATATAAATGTGACTATAATGGAAATAAAAAAAAGAGGCGGATCATGAAGCCGTGTGAGTGCATGTAACACGGAGCAAGCAAGTTTTATGCACAGTTTCGAGAAGTAAGAGGTGATCGAGACGACGAAGTAGTGTAAGACTGGTATTGTTGATGACGATAATATTAGTAAAAGTCTTAAGAAGGAATTTATTCATCAGAGGATGTCAAATAGCAATGATGATGGTGATGTTGAATGTAACCTACAGAGTCAAATATCGGGAAAGGCGGTTCTGGTATTTACAGCTCCTGATCACTGGAATGGATATTCTCTTCAGGAAACAAGCGAAAATATAATTATTCGTTTCTATAGTATCCATCGATAACAGTAATTTCATTTCATTTTCTGTCAGCTTTGTGGTTGGCTTTCTTTGTATCACATTTTTTTGAATATACGTTTCCCAAAAACCCTTTTTGATTTCAGGTTTCATCTAAACTAGAAATTAAACTCTAAAGTTGTATTTCAGTCTTTTTTTTTTTTTTTTTGCACCAGGGATAATGAGCAACATTACCAGCATCTTTTTATTAGTTGAAGTTGAGTCTTCAATTGGGTTCTGTTGTTTGGGGAAAGAGACCAAACTGCGAGGTCATCGGTCTCATCGGATTAGGGAAGGACGGGGAAGGAAGTCGGCTGTGCCCTTTCAAAGGAACCATCCCGGCAATCACGGAAAACCTAAATCAGAATGGCCGGACGCGGGATTGAACCGTCGTCCTCCCGAATGCGAGTCTAGTGTGCTAACCACTGCGCCACCTCGCCCGGTGTGAGTCTTCAAGTACAATAACCTGCTTATAGCAATAAGTAAAGTATGTTTGGAAGGTAAGTACGGACACTTTCACATGGCATGTCAAGGACTAGAAGAATTTGATACTATTCAAGTTTTTTTTAAAAGTATACACAGGTTTTGTTTATGCTCTCATGAGCACTTCAAAGTCACATATCAAGATGCTTGTCATCTGTGCCACACTAGAAAAGCGTGACAAGTACTTTCGGTAGCCAGTAAGAGGAGAAGTCCACAGATGCTAACGCTTCAAATAGACTTCATTGAAAAGTTCACGGAAAACGTCCTTTCGTCGAAATTTGTAGGAGGTAGCGGGAAGTACTTAGCGAATATTACGACGCTCTTGCATTTTCAACGCGTATTGGATCTTCACGCTTCTACATTTGAAAATAAACGGCACAGTCTCTCGGAAAGTCAACACGTGCCATTCGCGCAGAAGTTCGTATAACGGAAATCGTTATATTGCTTTTACATAAACACTCCAAATGCTGAGATTTTTATTCAAATTAAACGTCAGATTGTTTTACTAACATACATTTAGCTATCTGTACGTCATTAAGAGGATGATCATGGTATAAAAAGTGTGTTTGGTACGTCGTAATACAAGCACAAAATGAGATCTGTTGCAACCCGGTTTATAAAGATGTGATGAAACGGCAGTTGTTCGGCAACGAAGGAAACCGACAGAACAGTATCCCGTTCTCGCTTCCCGAGCACGGGGTCCCGGGTTCGATTCCCGGCGGGGTCAGGGATTTTCACCTACCTCGAGATGACTGGGTGTTTGTGTTGTCCTCATCATTTCATCATCATCCAGGAAAGTGGCGAAATTGGACTGAGCAAAGATTGGATAATTGTACGGGCGCTGATAACCACGCAGTTGAGCGCCCCACAAACCAAACATCATCATCATCAGAACAGTATCCCTCTCAAAGCCCGTCACGCTCATGCATAATTATGTTTTGTAATTGACTGAAACTAATCTCAGTGTTGTCAAAATGGTTACGCTTCACAAAATTATTTAAAACCATAATCTGACGTGTTTAAGCTAAAACAACTGAACAACGGCTTTTCATTAGTAACACGACTTAAAAACAGTAATATTCGCATTCCATAATGATAAGCTCAAGATCGGTTTTGTGGGTGTCGGCTTTAAATCACTCTGTGACAGATGAAACTTTGGGAGATGGACTTTTACTCTTATGCTTTAGTGCAGGTCAGTATCAGGTGGTATACAGCCCGTTTGAAACTTCTTGGCAGATTAAAACTGTGTGCCAGACCGAGACTCGAACTCGGGACCTTTGCCTTTCGCGAGCAAGTGCTTTACCAACTGAGCTGTCCAGGCACGACTCATGCTCCCTCCTCACAGCTGTACTTCTGCCAGTGCCTCGTCTCCTACTTTCAGCGCACACTCCGCTGCAGAGTGAAAATCTCATTCTGGACACAAATCGTTTGTTGGCATCAGGCTGCTCGTGGCTTACACACGATACATATGGGCCGACCAACAGTGGTCGTTGTGTTAGTGGGGAGAATGGACCCACAGGCTTAGCAGCGTTCACTCATCATTTACACTCATAGCCAAAGTTGGCTCACGATGCAGTGGCTCACTTCACATACAGTAACCCACAGTAGCCGGATGTCGAACTCTCTTGTGTCTCTTGATGTTCAACAGATTTCGCCTTGGCGGACCATTCTTTGGACTGGCCATCTCTGGTTAATGGTACTGAATGTTAGTATTTTTTTGTTGTTGTTGAACAGCGCCCTCTATTTCCATGGTTTCCTTTAACAGCATTGAACAGTAATGCAAACATTTCCGATATCTCTCCCAGTAACTTCCTACACCATGATCTGTTGGATTATACATTTTCTAGTTCTTAAAGAGCCATGTTCATCCTGTACGGTCTATCACCGACACTGCAGACCATATGAGTAATAGGTCCCTCCTGGAACTGCAACTGTAGTTGCGGAGGATCCCCTTGGGTCTAGGGAGATTGGTATTCTCTACGTCTTCATTCCTGCCCATGTATAGACACACTACGCTCCTCCCAACACAAACTGAGAAAAATTTTCGATACCAGAATGTTCTTGTCTTTAAGTCATAGTGATACCCAGCTGAAGTCATATTGTGTTTCAGTGTCCCACTCACACTCTCTCATTTTTCCTATTTAACACCTCACTTTTCTCAGAGAGATTAATTGTTACATTTAATGTACCCCCTAGTAAGTTCTATAATTTATTGTCTTACCTCCGCACGCATGCAGAAACGTGAAACAATATTTGGTATGACCTAGACAGTAATATCGAGACAGAACATTCTGGTAAATTATCTTAATTACACATTTACAAATACGTGCTGACTAAGGAAAAAGTAAAGGACCAATTTTTAACGGAGTATATGTGCGTGATGAAATATACACAAATGTTTGAAAACACACACACCAGTTTTGCAGCAGTTTTTGCTGCTACATAACATTTACTTTAATCTTTGTTGTCACGAGTCTTCGGGAAGAACTGAATGGTATACGTGTAGACTAGTGTCGTTTCTTCTGTTTTCCGGCCTTATCCTGTGTTTTCACGATGACGTCATGTTAATCTGAATTTGGCAATTTTAGTGGTAGAGGATGGCGTCTAATATTATCTCATGCGAAAAATATGAGAACATTTTTGAAATTTTGCGGATCACGTAACTGGGGTGGGAAACTAATGTTGCTTAACTTATTCTAAATGTCCATGAATTTTTCAGGAATTAGTGTAGCGTGAACTAACTTGGTAGCGTAGTGATAATTACAGATTATTATTGTTGTTGTTTTTTTTGTGGTCGCCTTGAGTCCGAAGACTGATGCGACGCAAATCTCCTTGCTATTCTATATCGTGTAGGCTCTTCATTTCCGAATAACTAAATGCAACCTCCATCCTGTTGAACCTGCTCCCTGTATTCATTAAATTTTTACTCCCTGTACTTTCGTCCAATACTAAATTGATGATCCTTTGATGTCACGGAACATGTCCTTTCAACTGATCTCTTCTTTAAGTTGCGCCACAAATTTGTTTTCTCCTGAATTCTATTCAGTAGGTCTACCTCCTTATTTCTGCCATCTAATTGTTATACATCTAATCTTCGTTATTGCTCTATAGCACCACACTTCAAAAGCTTCTATTCTCTCCTTGTCTGAACTGTTTACCGTTCACATTTCATTTCCGTACCAGGCTACATTCCAGACAAATACCTTCACAAAAGACTTGCTCATACTTACATCTATAGTTGATGTTAACAAATTTCTCTTCTTCAGAAAAGTTTTTACTGCCGTTGCCAGCATACATTTTATATTCTCTCTACTTCGGCCATCATCAGTTATTTTACTGCCCAATGCACGAAACTCACATACTACTTTGAGTGTCTCGTTAACTAATCTTATTCTCTCAGCATCATCTGATTTAATTCGACTACATTCCATTATCTCTGTTTTCCTTTTGTTGATATTCATCTTACATCCTCCTTTCACGACACTGTCCATTCCATCAAGTAGCTCTTCCAAGTCCTTTGCTCTCCCTAACAAACTTACAATATCATCGTTAAACCTCAAAGTTTTATTTTTTCTCCCTAAACTTTAATTCCTTCAAATTCTTCATTTTTTTCTTTTCTTTTTGTTTCTTACTCAGCGTACAGGTTGAATAACATCGGGGATGCACTGCAATCTGCCTCAATAACTGCTTCCCTTTCATGTCCCTCAGCTCTTATGATTGCCGTCTGGCTTCTGTGCAATTTGTAAATATCCAATCTCTCCTTTTATTTTACCCTTGCTACCTTCAGAATTTCAAAGAGTGTATTCCAGTTAACATTGTCAAAAGTTTTCTCAACACCTACAAATACTATAAACGCAGGTTTGCTTTTCCTTAACCTATCTTTTAATAGAAGTCGTAGGGTCAGTGTTGCCTCGTGTGTTGCTACACTTCTCTGGAATCCAAATTGATCTTCCCCGAGGTTGTCTTCTACCAGTTTTTCCATTCTTCTGTAAATAATTAGTGTCAGTATTTTGCAACCGTGACTTATTAAACTGATAATTCAGTAACATTCACATCTGCTTTCATTAGAACTGGAATTATTACATTCTTCTTGAATTTTCAGGGTGTTTCGCCAGTCACACACTTCTTGTACACCAAGTGGAATAGTTCTGTCACGGCTGGCGCTTCAAAGGATATCAGTAGTTCTGACGGAATGTCGCCTGTTCCATGGACTTTGTTTCGACTTAGATCTCTTAGTACTCTGTTACATTCTTCTCGCAGTATCATATCTCATGTCTCATCCCTATGTGCGTTCCATTCCCTTTCCATTATAGTGCCTTCTTGTTCATTTTTCTTCTATAGTCCTTCTATATAATCCTTCAACATTTCAGCTTTCTTCTCTTTGCTTAGTACTAGTTACGAATCAGAGCTCTTGATATTAATACAGTTATTCTCTTTTCCCCAAAGGTCTCTAAAATTTTCCTATAGGCGGTATCTATTGTACCCCTACTGATACATGATTCTATGTCCTCACATTTGTCCTTCAGTCATTTCTGCTAAGCCATTCTGCACTTACCGAATGAGGTGGTGCAGTGGTTAGCACACTGGACTCCAATTCGAGAGGCTGAAGATTCAAGCCCACGTGCGGTCATCCAGATTTAGCTTTTCTACGATTTCCCTAAATCACTCCAGGCAAACGCTGGGATGGTTCCTTTGAAAGGACACGGCCGATTTCCTTCCCTATTCTTGACACTATCCGAGCTTGTGCTCTATCTCTAATGACCTCGATATCGACGGGACGTTAAATCTAATCTTCCTTCCCTCCATTTTACACTTCCTGTCCACACCCGACGATACTTAACTTCGGTGATCCGACAGGAACTATTGTTTCCATCTTGGAGTGGCCATTGACGGCAGATGAATGCTTAGCTCTGGTGACTATAGCGTCGCCTGTGGGTATAGTGGAACAGGTAGCGGTAGAAGTTTGAACAAAATATTCAGAATACGGTATAGATTCTGAAGAGGAAGTTTAGGATTAAACATTGCCGCGCGGGATTATCCGAGCGGTCAAAGGCGCTGCAGTCATGGATTGTGAGGCTGGTCCCGGTGGAGGTTCGAGTCCTCCCTCGGGCATGGGTGTGTGCGTTTGTCCTTAGGATAATTTAGGTTAAGTAGTGTGTAAGCTTAGGGACTGATGACCTTAGCAGTTAAGTTCCATAAGATTTCACACAAATTTGAACATTTTTTTGATTAAACATTCCTTACGAGTATGTTACAGAGCATGTGATCAAATAGGGGTGTTCTTCTGGCGTCCAAAAGCTTTTCTTACTTGGGTCAAAGAATGTATGTTAACAGTATGGTGTAAGGTATAAAGGGAAGTGTGCGTTCTGTGGTAAGTTTGTAAGCATCAGGATGAAAGCATGGATTTACTGTTGGCAGAGGGTACGTATGATCGACGGTTTTTTTGCTGGAAACTAACGAATGTTTTATGGTGAGATTTGTACTATCCTCCCACAACGATGAAGCAAAGGGAGAGATTTTAGAATGGTATAGGTTTAAACTGAGGAACAGAGCTGATGAATGCGAAATATACTTAAGAATAAGTAACTTGGGTATTTAGGTGGAATATGGAGCAGACTGTAAGGGAAATTTGATGCAATTTGTGTGATCTTCAGAATGGTATGAAATGATAGTGAGGCATCTTACTTTTTCTTCATCGAAGTTGACAGAAGTATTTATTACGAGATGTGAGATTTTCTATGGATCCGATAGCTAAACGTAATTCTGGGATAGTAGGTGGGATGTAAATTTACACTTATATGGAAAGGTGCATGTATTAGTTGCAGATAGAAATGAATGTGAGGTTAGGGCACTGTTTATAAAAGTGAAGGCTTTTTCAGTGGGAACAGGCAAATTGGTTTTTACACTTGGGCTTTTAAATGATAAAATAATCGCTATACACCATAGCAATAGACTGTGGGTTTTATTTTGAGGTTTCCATCTTGCACCAGACGTAACAGGTCGGCGTTCCCTCCTGAAGTGGGAGATTTATAGTGAAAGTGGAATCACTGAATATTCAGAGTAAGAAGGTGGAGCCAGAGTCACGGTTGATTTGAAGAGCTTTCCGGATTGCAGTATTAGAATGGGAATCACTGAATATTCAGAGTAAGAAGGTAAAGCTACAGTCACGGTTGATTTGAAGAGCTTTCCGAATATCAGTATTAGAATGGGAACTTAGTCCAGTTCCACCTCATCCTCTGTGATTCCATAGTAAACGCACTTGATCTCAGGAACGATGGTGGAATCTTAACGGGGAGGGTGAGGTTGTTTGCCTTTTTCTGGGTGGTGGTGGAACAGAAGTGACATTAGGACTGAAGTTAAGATAGGGAATTTTGCTGACGAGACCAGCGTGAGTTTTTGGATTTCCTTAACACAAAGACTTTCCGACGAACAGTTTGTTCCATGTTTGGGACGTGTCCCTTAACCCCAAACGTTACTAAAAGCATTTGGGATTTTTTGGTGTTGGTTCAATAAAAATTTCACTGATTTAGTGTTTACATGATTTCTTCGAGACGGTATGAATGAGGGGTGATGGTATGAATCGGTTGGTAAGCGACAGTTTGTTGATCCGGTTGATGTTGATTAAGCATCAGGTACTAACTCTGTTGCTATCTGGATTGGGATGGCTTCTGGTTGAGCAAATGAAGCTGCCTGGGAGGCTTCACTAGAAGTAGCGGCAAGGATTCTGCGAATGGGAGGACGTTTACAATGTGGTTAGTGGGCGGAAGTGCTACAAAAATTAGAGCTGTTTATGGGAACGTAAAAATAACTGCAGTCTTTCTATGAAAATGTAACTTACCCAACCAAAATGAAGAACTTTGCGGGAGGTTGCAGCGGTTACATTTTCATCGCTAGTAGTGGCCAGGGCCAAGACAAACGTTTTATATGGTGCATACAATTCGTAATTTGATTCCAACCCATGGATGTAATGCAGCATTGTCTTTTCTGAATAGAAGTTTTTTCTTGCGCTAGAACCTACTTTCCCATTCCATCACTCTGGAACTACGTATTCGTTCCAAACCTCTGCAGACATGTTCATCGACTTAATCAACTCTTTACCTTGCAATAAATTCAGTAAAAGCACAAAAAAATGGTTCAAATGGCTCTGAGCACTATGGGACTTCTGAGGTCATCAGTCCCCTAGAACTTAGAACTACTTAAACCTAACTAACCTAAGGACATCACACACATCCATGCCCGAAGCAGTATTCGAACCTGCGACCGTAGCGGTCGCGCGGTCCCAGACTGTAGTAAAAGCTCAACATAGCTCTTCCGAAACATGTGCATTTTCCATTTCCGCTAGCACATTACGAACAGCAAATAATCTTACGAACTTTTACTGGGGCAATACATAGTAATGGAGTGACCACAGACACGACTGAAGCCGTTTCCTGCATTATTATACCGATTCTAACAAGGGGACCTCATGACTACAAGAAATTTGTATATTTTTTCTATATTTGTGCTACGTGAAGTTCAGATCTCAAATATCAATCAGCAAAGCAGTTCGGTGTAACTGTCAAAAATTCTCGAGAGAATCGACTTTGAAGTTTTCTAGCCGTCCTCAATATGCTACAGCAACATCACTTTTCCTCGAGAAGTCGTCTGGCTGTGTAGTAGAATGGTCGTCTATCAGATATGTGGCATGGGTTCGATTGTAAGGTGGCAGGGCATTTACCCACATTACATTTACCCACGACACGATTCGATTAATACGACTCGTGACATAATTTGGACATAATTAGATTAATTTGTAGAATGAAGAGTGCAATGAGCAATGGTTACACGGTATTAATAGTCCCTTCCTAATTTGCATGCAGATAAATACGTGCATTTTTATAGCAACGTGGAGCTGAAGTGAAAGGGGCAAGTCGCTCAGGTTAGGACGCAGAAGCGTGACGTGGAAATCCACTTTATTTAACGTTATCGAGGCACAGCAAACGGACACTCACCGCAGGGAGCCAATTTAAGACGACAATGGTCTGGGCTCTCGCCACTGAGCGTTTCTCAAGCAGTGGAAAAAACCCTCTGCATCGCAGATTAGTAAACACATGGATCACGTGATCCTGTCGTGAACAGCGTGTGGACTTCACATGTAAAGACATGTCTCCTGTCGAAATTTAACGTAATAACAAAAACTCAGACGCTGATTTAACGAAAGAAAGACAAGAAGGGAGAAAGGCGACGTTAGAGCGCAGATACAATCTTCCGCTTCACGGAAACTTTGGGAAGTTTTCAACTGGTTGAATACAGTCACAGCCACCGTAGTGTTACTAGCTTGACAAGTACCAGTCATGTCGTAAACATCAGCTGGCCAACGCCGCCATTGTCGCTTCACACTTCGAAAAGCAAACGACGCATTTCTGAGGCACTAAATGTTGAAGTCACTAGTATGGTTTCACTTCGGAACTGCGTAAGTTAGGAGTAATAGCTACAATACCCTCATGTTCAGCCACGTCATCCTGAGGTTCAAACTTGGATAAGTCATATAGATGATAAGAAACATTGTCCTGCTACAGTAGCTTAGTTTATGTTGTCGGTGTGAACATTGCTAATGAAAATTTCAGTTGAGATTTCTCCTTGCACTTTTGTCATGTTTTTTCATATAAGTTTTGTTAAATTTGATGAATATACTTATCTTGCCTTTTTTTTACAGGGGATCTTCATAGACTGTATACGATTTTCCTAATTTTGGCTTTTCCACATCCTGAACCCGAATGTGTGTGGCAATTCATGTAATAAAAGAGTTCTGTGTACAGGAAATGGACTGTTTGTCCTAAAATAGAGGTCCCCCTTCCTCACTGACATATTTAAGGTACACCAACGACAACTGTTCTTCTGATGTGTAACAGTGGGAGTGTTTGGGATCTCCCTCCTGGCAGGGCCTTGGTTCACAGGCTTAATATCCTCCTTTTCTGAGCACTCCTTGAGGGCGAAGTAGTGGGGTAGATTACACAAAAACCAGTGCACTCTGCACGTTAGAAGATGTCGAATCCCCCAAGATGGTTGAATGGTTGTTGTTATGGTCATTAATACTATAAGGGTAATAACCTGCTGGAAATACGAGTTACAATTTGCCAGCACATTTAATTATTAGTTACTGGGAAGATTAGTATCATCTACAAGAATTGTCATTTGATCGATATTTTGTGGGTTAGTTACAGTCACAAGGTTAACTATCCTCTTAGAAAAAAATTGTTACTCCAAACTGACGCTAGAGCTGAGAGTAAAATTTAAAAGGAAACGTGTGCAACAACCCTTTAAACCATTAGAGTCAGTAGTTGGAGAAAATTCTGTGTCATCTGTCCGCCAGCAATGAAAGACCGTCTCGTCGTTGTTGTATTGCGTTGGACTCAAGAATATTGAGTTTGAAAATACGGTTTTGCACAGAAATTTTTATTTAAAAGTGTAGGAAATTCACGCGGGGATTATGTACGTTATTTTGGAACAGAGTTAAGTCAAGCGCTCAAAGATCGTGAACCTCAGAGATCATTAAAAGATCCGAAGTGACGGAAAGACGTAGAGCAGGGCAAAGACAGGTTGTTGACGACCTGTATAGGAACGAAGTCAAGACGCGGGAAGATGATTTGCGTGAACAGCACGATTTAGAGCAGGGAATGTCACATAATGAGACAGGCATAGTTACACATCAATTGCCGGCCGCGGTGGCCGTGCGGTTCTGGCGCTTCAATCCGGAACCGCGAGGCTGCTACGGTCGCAGGTTCGAATCCTGCCTGTGTGTGTGATGTCCTTATGTTAGTTAGGTTTAAGTAGTTCTAAGTTCTAGGGGACTTATGCCCTAAGATGTTGAGTCCCATAGTGCTCAGAGCCATTTGAACCATACACATCAATTATATCTCGCTGCAGAATACGAACATGGGGAAGACGTTTTGAGTAAGATAGACATGGATTCAGATGACGTTCAGTTACAGTATGTAGAACCGAACGTAATCATACTGAACCAACTGGCAGAATATAGGACTGAAAGAACGAGTGTTAGTGCACCTGCACTCTGTTCCGAACTCATTCAAAAACACAACAGGGAAAGACTGCATCGAATGGCTACAGGGGGAGGCATGAACGTACCACATAATACGTTCGCAGTGTTTCAGTACTTAACTCGGACCGTGCAAACCATGCAAAAGAGGTTGCAGGAAATCCTGAAACAAACGAATACGAGGATATGAAAGCTTGAAAAGGACCAGAAAATAATCGCTAGGATATCTGTCACGAAATCCAACACACGCGAACAGATCTAAATAAACAATTAGATCAAATTCGAAAGGACGCGAAAAAATCACGAGACGGGTTTGAAACGCTCATTGGTAGTCACAAAGAAATGATGGGCATAGATAAGGTACAAAAGAACATGAACACGTTGCGTGACGATACTCAACACAGTGTCGAAAAAGTTAACCAACGGGTCGAAGAATTTGCAACTAGGGCAACACGTAAAGCGGAACGTGTAATCCAGGAGACAGTAGTACAGAGAAGGATTACGAAAGCGCTTTAAAGCGATTTGATAGTCGAATTCTAAAAGGGGATTCTAAAAAGAAGAAACAATCCCAACGGCCCAGATCGGAATTGTTGCAGAGTATTTAAAGTCGGAGTGGTAATGGTAGCGTGTGTTCAGAGTCTATTGTGACGTCAGAGTCAACAGTAATTCCGAACAACAGCGCTGTTAAGAACCCAGCAAAATCATCCCCATGTGGTAATTACGCAGGAAAAGTTCGCGAAGCAGTTAACAGACGCGAATGTGGGTGTACGTCTGAATGCACCAATTTCCAAAGGGAAAAAACGCGCGAAACGTGAAGTATTCAAATGCAGACAATGATTTCTAACAATCAGTACATGAAATCATCACTTGTGCAGGGGTAAAGGATTCCTCAAATAGGAACGGAACTACGTGGAGCGCACCAGAGTTCGACACGTCAGGCGCAAAATGTAACTTACATTGACAGGTGCCAAACAAATCAATACACAGCTCCACAACAGTCGACTCAGGTAGCACCAGGTCACTGTATACGACAATAGTCCAATGCCACTAGAGAGACATGACGCAGGCCCTGTAATAAACAGCACGTAACGAGTTCGTGAGACATTACCTGTAACAGACCCTCCAGTACGATTGGCACGATTTTGCGCACATAACTGGGTACAGTTGCGCCGATGTAAAAAATGTCTCTATGACAGTGGAAGTCTGCAATACCCGATGGCAGTACAACGTACAGACGAGAGTAGTGTACATACGACAGGAGGGGGAAGTGGCGTATTAGAACAAACGCCATATGGTGCCACAACGAAATATGACAATGACCATTCCCTCACTGTAAGAAAATTTCAACATTCCGAAGAGGATGTAAATACCCTGCATCCCCGAACATTTGTAAATCTGTTTCAAGTGCGTTTACCTGAACATTGACCCTTAACTTGTAAACAAGATTTTATTTGTGCCAATATGGAGGGTGCAATTGCGGTAACAATGTAAAGAGTAGCGTTAACCTGCAAGTCATTTGATGAGATTAGATCTTTGTGTCTCTCACGTCACTGGTGAACTGAAGCACAGAATAGAATCAAATATAAGCTGCTTCGGATGACATTATACGAAAATTCGGTAGAGAAAAGCCCAGTAAAGTTCTTTGAGAACATGACGAAGAAGAATCAGCGCTTAAATAATTCGTACAACGATGGAGAACTGATTCGTCTCTGTACGATGAAGCACCCATTACAATATCAGCTGGCTGGTGTGGCCGTGCGGTTCTAGGCGCTTCAGTCCGGAACCGCGTGACCGCTACGGTTGCAGGTTCGAATCCTGCCTCGGGCATGGATGTGTGTGATGTCCTAAGGTTAGTTAGGTTTAAGTAGTTTTAAGTTCTAGGGGACTGATGGCCACAGATGTTAAGGCCCATAGTGCTCAGAGCCATTTGAACCATTTTTATTTACAGTATAAACAGTCACTGGTTGTAAGAGGAGGAGATAACGTGCAAGACTTTAAACGAGTCCTCCGTGAATTAGATTTCATATTCAGTGAGGACGATGCACATAAACGTAGAAACCAACGAGAAAGTAACAGTGGTAAGCCGAGAAATGGAAACAGGTACTACGGGAACAATAGTAATAATGGAAGACAGAATCCAGGACGGAATTACGGTCGAAATGGAGTAAACTGTAACCCACCACGAAATGGCAATGGTTATAAGAATAAGGTCTACAAAAGTAATAATAATAATAACAGAAACAGTAACTGGGGGAACAATAACAGACAAATGAGGATTACAAAGGACAAAGTCAAAGGATAAGATAAATTCATAGCCGGCCACTGTGGCCGAGCGGTCCTAGGTGCTTCGGTCCCGAACCGTGCTGCTGCTACAGTTGCAGGTTCGAATCCTACTTCGAGCATGGATGTGTGTGATGTTCTTAGGTTAGTTAGGTTTAAGTAGTTCTAAGTCTAGGGGACTGATGACCTCAGATGTTAAGTCCCATAGTGCTTAGAGCGATTTGAACCATTTTGATAAATTCATAGAATTAGTTAATAAATAAATAAAAGGTCAAAAATCAATGTAGGCTAGATATTTAATTATAGAGGAAGAAAACAAATGGGGCGGTTAGCTTTAAACCTGAATGGGACAATTTACCAGCAATATACACTCCTGGAAATGGAAAAAAGAACACATTGACACCGGTGTGTCAGACCCACCATACTTGCTCCGGACACTGCGAGAGGGCTGTACAAGCAATGATCACACGCACGGCACAGCGGACACACCAGGAACCGCGGTGTTGGCCGTCGAATGGCGCTAGCTGCGCAGCATTTGTGCACCGACGCCATCAGTGTCAGCCAGTTTGCCGTGGCATACGGAGCTCCATCGCAGTCTTTAACACTGGTAGCATGCCGCAACAGCGTGGACGTGAACCGTATGTGCAGTTGACGGACTTTGAGCGAGGGCGTATAGTGGGCATGCGGGAGGCCGGGTGGACGTACCGCCGAATTGCTTAACACGTGGGGCGTGAGGTCTCCACAGTACATCGATGTTGTCGCCAGTGGTCGGCGGAAGGTGCACGTGCCCGTCGACCTGGGACCGGACCGCAGCGACGCACGGATGTACGCCAAGACTGTAGGATCCTACGCAGTGCCGTAGGGGACCGCACCGCCACTTCCCAGCAAATTAGGGACACTGTTGCTCCTGGGGTATCGGCGAGGACCATTCGCAACCGTCTCCATGAAGCTGGGCTACGGTCCCACACACCGTTAGGCCGTCTTCCGCTCACGCCCCAACATCGTGCAGCCCACCTCCAGTGGTGTCGCGACAGGCGTGAATGGAGGGACGAATGGAGACGTGTCGTCTTCAGCGATGAGAGTCGCTTCTGCCTTGGTGCCAATGATGGTCGTATGCGTGTTTGGCGCCGTGCAGGTGAGTGCCACAATCAGGACTGCATACGACCGAGGCACACAGGGCCAACACCCGGCATCATGGTGTGGGGAGCGATCTCCTACACTGGCCGTACACCACTGGTGATCGTCGAGAGGACACTGAATAGTGCACGGTACATCCAAACCGTCATCGAACCCATCGTTCTACCATTCCTAGACCGGCAAGGGAACTTGCTGTTCCAACAGGACAATGCACGTCCGCATGTATCCCGTGCCACCCAACGTGCTCTAGAAGGCGTAAGTGAATTACCCTGGCCAGCAAGATCTCCGGATCTGTCCCCCATTGAGCATGTTTGGGACTGGATGAAGCGTCGATGGTTCAAATGGCTCTGAGCACTATGGGACTCAACTGCTGTGGTCATAAGTCCCCTAGAACTTAGAACTACTTAAACCTAACTAACCTAAGGACAGCACACAACACCCAGCCATCACGAGGCAGAGAAAATCCCTGACCCCGCCGGGAATCGAACCCGGGAACCCGGGCGTGGGAAGCGAGAATGCTACCGCACGACCACGAGATGCGGGCGATGAAGCGTCGTCTCACGCGGTCTGCACGTCCAGCACGAACGCTGGTCCAACTGAGGCGCCAGGTGGAAATGGCATGGCAAGCCGTTCCACAGGACTACATACAGCATCTTCTACGATCGTCTCCATGGGAGAACAGCAGCCTGCATTGCTGCGAAAGGTGGATATACACTGTACTAGTGCTGACATTGTGCATGCTCTATTGCCTGTGTCTATGTGCCTGTGGTTCTGTCATTGTGCTCATGTGATGTATCTGACCCCAGGAATGTGTCAATAAAGTTTCCCCTTCCTGGGACAATGAGTTCACGGTGTTCTTATTTCAATTTCCAGGAGAGTAATAGTTCTTACTAGAATGGTTCTCGTAGTTGCATATATAGAGAACAAGGATATTTTAATTTGCTGAAACTTAGCGTTGAAAATGATGGTACTGTGATGCAGAGGGAATCAGATTAGGAAATGAGACACTTAACGTCATAAAGGAGTTTTGCTATTTGGAGAGCAAAATAACTGATGATGGTCGAAGTAGAGAGGATATAAAACGTAGATTGGCAATGGCAAGGAAAACGTTTCTGAAGAAGAGAAATTTGTTAACATCGATAATAGATTTAAGTCTCAGGGAGTCGTTTCAGAAAGTATTTGTATGGAGTATAGCCATGTATGGAAGTGAAACATGGACGATAAATAGTTTAGACAAGAAGACAATAGAAGCTTTCGAAATGTGGTGCTACAGAAGAATGCTGAAGATTAGATGGGTAGATCACGTAATTAATGAGGAGGTATTGAATAGGATTGGGGAGAAGAGAAGTTTGTGGTACAACTTGACTAGAAGAAGGGATCGGTTGATAGGACATGTTCTGAGGCATCAAGGGATCACCAATTTAGTACTGGAGGGCAGCGTGGAGGGTAAAATTCGTAGAGGGAGACCAAGAGATCAATACACTAAGCGGATTGAGAAGGATTTAGGCTGCAGTAGATACTGGGAGATGAAGAATCTTGCACAGGATAGAGTAGCATGGAGAGCTGCATCAAACCAGTCTCAGGACTGAAGACCACAACAACAACAACGTCATAACCCGATATCAAAAATATCCTAGTAGACAACATCGAAAAATTCTGCATTTTAATACTTTTTCAATATCCCAGACCAAAGAAGAATGAAAATACAAGAGGGAAGAGGGGTATATTGGCAAGAGCAGAAGAGAAGACCATGAAGAAAAGGGGAAGAAAGAAGATGGGCTAGGAGCATGAAGAATTTACCTTCCCAAATGCCATCCCCGAATTTTAGTCATTAGTATGAGACCAGGATCACTAAACTACATTGGAACAATGTACCTGCATGTCATATCGATAATGGCAGCACATTTGTTCTTGCAGATCTACACAGCAATTCTAACATTCTGCGTGGTGTCTGTTTGTTCTATATCGTGTCTCCCTACCACTTTCGCGCAACGACACTCTGAGCGTGTTTTTTAGGGAATTGACTAGTTTCAACCTGGGATCTGTTGCTGGTAAGGAGACGCCAGACCACACATGACATGTAGAGTTCAGTGAGACTAGCGATGATATAACCAAATACTTAATGATTTCAGAGTCAGCTCCACTGCACTCCCTGTAAAAGAATCTTAATACTAACTAAATTTAGTGGAAGGGGTTCAAGACTTCCCTATTTTTAGTTAGCTGGTAAAATAACGTCGAAAAAGCAGTTAAGTTTACCATTGGAAATTTTGTTCTACTCACAAAACATTGTTTATAAATTGCACTATTGATAAAAGGAAATGTTTTAATACAGGATGGTAAAAACCAACTGCGTTCAACAAAAATGTGAACGAATATTCCCTGAATGGGTTTCCAAGTTCTACAATGGATCGAAGGATGACCTATGCCATATCACATCTATAATCTAGGTTTAAATTAAGTTTCACAAAAGAGAAAACTATCAAAATGGTCTACAGCGAACCTCAATTATCTTTAATTACTTATCTAACTTGTCGTAAATTACAGTGGCTGATGTGGCTTCTCAATAACTATATAACAGAAAAATCATCACCTTTCAGATTTTTACTTCAAGTGGCAAATGTGAACACCATGAGCTTTAATTGACGATCGACACTAGTATTACGTAAAAAGGGGATGTAACAAATGAGACTTCTGCAGTTCTGAGTGAAGCTTTATGCGCTGTTATGCGGCATCGCGTGCGTTCATTACCTTGTTGGTGTTCGTCAGGGGGCGGCGGGCAGCACAGCTCCGCTCACCTCGCCGTCTCGGAAACAACTCCCTCCTAACTTCTCCTTACTACGATTTGCCGAAGTTGGTTTAAAAAAACTACCTGGCTGTGTTTTCATCTGACCAATCAGGGTCTCAGTGTTAACCTTAAGCTCCTCCTACAAAAATTCTGTCTATCCAATGAGAAACGTTATACTTTTCGTGGTGGGGCAATGTTTTTAAAGTTTGCAACGTAACAGAGACGCGAAAAAGTCTCACACTAAAACTTGCAGCTGGTGTGGTCCTTTTAGTGTTATCGTAAGATCTATACTGTTCTTCTGGAGGGCTCTAGCTTTTAACATGGGCTGGGGGTGGTCCTAGCGGTTAGCTGGCGACGTGGGTGTCCGTCCCTCATCGTAGGGCCTTCCAGCTTAACACGGTTCTGCTCTCAGCTTCTGTTCTCGTTTCTCCCCTCGGAACTGCGTCTGTCTCACGGTGGGAAGGTATGACATGGCACTGAGCACTATGGGACTTAACAGCTGTGGTCATCAGTCCCCTAGAACTTAGAACTACTTAAACCTAAGGACATCACACACATCCATGCCCGAGGCAGGATTCGAACCTGCGACCATAGCAGTCGCACGGTTGTGGACTGCGCGCCTAGAACCGCGAGACCACCGCGGCCGGCGGTATGACATGCATTTAGGCATTCTTGTGTTAGTCTGTGGTACTCCATTTGCTCACTCGTTACTCGTATTACTTTGGTTAATTTAATGTCACGATTTGTTTGGAGCTATGTGACATACTACTGGATTTGCTTATCCTGTCAGGGTTTTCATGGAAGGTGTTGGATTTGCCTGACACCTTACATATCACCACCCTTCGAACTTAATTTTTGCACTGAAGTTAGGCAATGATTGAATCGTTGTCTAAGTCAGTCAAAAATTATTCCGTTATCTAAATTTTGTTGCCTACTGTTCAGCCACGTTATTCTGTTCTATGCTAGTTTGTATTACTAAATTATATTTTTGTATTCTTCCACATTATTATCAAAAATATGTTTATATTAACAAGGGAAGAATATTTTTATTCAATTATAATTATTATTTTTTAATTATTTTCTTTCTTTATCTATTTGTGAAGTTTTTTTTTCAAGAAGTTTGTTATCGAAAGTGAGGAGTCTTTCACATCGATTTTCTTAGAAATATTGTTTTTATAAATGTAGTAATTAATTAAAATCTATTCCTAACACATTTTCTAAATATCATGTACAAGTAAAATGTTTTTGTTTCTAGACACTCATTTCAACATTGTTACACTAACAAATAAGAATTATTTCCAAGAATTGCTTTGACAAAGAAATATACATACACAAGTATTGAGATATTATCATAACAAATGTTACAAATGTTAAAAAAAAGGGAAAACATCCAACAAGATAATTTTTTAGTCTTTGTTTTTATAAGGAGAAAATAAGTAAAATATAGTTATTCTTTTATTTTTATGAGGAGAAAATAAGTGGCATATAGTTTTAGTGTTTATTATGCCTTACTTTCGTTCTTTATATACTGTCCATTTCAGAACTAATGACTTATTTTTATCGATTGTCTATTTTTTACTTAAGTCCATAGTCAATGACTGTTATTTTGTAGTTTATTAGCTGTCTGGTGTGCTTAATTTATTTAGTTTTTCACACGTTTCTTTTGCGCAAATCCTACATCACATAATTTGATTTCAAACATTCACACAATCCTATGAATGTTTAAGCATGAGGTTGGCGAATGTTTTTTGCACGAAGGTGATGGACTTGAGTGAGATGGATGTGGGCAAGTATTTGATCTACAGCTTCGTTCATCGTTCCTTGTTGGCTTTTCAAGTGTGTGTTGCTGTTGTGGAGGTCCCATAATGTAATGCAGGTGTTAGTGCAGAATCTCGTGGTTTACTGGCTTTGTATACTTGAAAGTCATCGTTATGTGTCGTTGAAAGTGGTCGTTTTTCATTGTAATACTTCGCAGACGACTAGTTTACAATAGGATAGGGATTTGGGAAGGTATGTCGTCTATTCTTCACCCATCTTCTTTCTTGGTCTCAATCTTGTGAATCTTCAATTTCTGTTCTTCCTGCTTTTTCTCTGCTTCTTACTTGCTTCTTGGTTCTTCTTTGGGCAGGATATGGAAATATTTATTGATAACTAGTCGCTTTGAAGTTCTCCTCTTAGTAACATTTTGATAAACTGTTTGGGCGTGTCATTTTTACTTTGTGGAAGTTTTCTTCAGTTTCGTTCATCAGCGTGCTGTTTAATAGCAGTAGTGTGACTTTTACACATTTTTTTTTTTTTTTTTTTTTTTTTTTGGCCAGTGGTGGCTTGCCCAAGCGGTCTTCTCGTTGGGCCGTTTTCTTCTCACTCCGCTGAGTCGGGGCGTTCGGAGACCCTTCTGGTGTTCGGTGTATTGTCGTGTCTCTGCAGGGTTCCGCCACTGTGTGGTTCCGTGTTCTGTCCCAGCAGGATTCTGCCACCCTGTGGTTCACCTTGGCAGCAGATTTATTTACTGCCCACTTCGGCTACAAGTGCCTTCTGTTGGTCTTGCTGTCATTTCCCTTTTCTCGATGCTTCTACCTTGTAGGAATCGTGTCTTGCTAATTACGTCCTTTCCTTTCTTGATACTTCTCGCGTTGCAACTTGTGGGTCGTTGCATCTCGTCCTTGCTGGAGTTTTTACAATGGTTCTTACAAAACGTTTTACTTATAATCATCTAACATATGTCTAGTACCTACATTGTTTTACACCTTCTTAAAAGCTTTACAAATTTCAGCACCCTTTCCATGTTACAATTCTAAAATATTTTGAGTCTTAACGTCTACAAGAATCCTCAAATTCGTTTATTATTTTTGTGTAGTGTTGTGGTGTATAGCATTTTAGTATTTCATGCTGTTACACTATCTACACTTTATCCCTTCACCTTAATCTATGGTACTATTGGTGTTATTTTTTTTTATTGAAACTACTTTCTTTTTCCCACCTTCCTCTCTCTTCATTCTTCTTTCTCCTGACGATCTTATCTGCAACATAATCTTGAAATATTGTGCTGATTATTTACCAGTAATTAAAATTAAACTTCAAACTTTTTGATATGGCTCACATGGTAAGTCCTAAGGTTTTGCCTGTTTTTGGGATCATTAGTTCCACAGCATTATCATGATCAATTCGGTTAATTATGACAGGTCCTTTGTATGCAGCGTAAAACTTATGTATTTTGCGTTTCTGTTTCCTGGAGAGATGGTGTGTTTTTCCAAATACTTTCTGGCCTACTGGGAATGTTCTTTTAATTGCTGTTCTATCTCCTCTTTCTTTTCTTTTAATGGCTGCCTTTCTGATGTTGGAGAGTGCTGTTGCTATGACTTGTTTGTGCTGTCTACGTGGTACAATAGGAAATCTAACATTTTCTCTGGTTATGTTTGGGGGTTCAATATTTTTAAGTACAGTAACTGGCAGTAGTAATGTAGTGCTATGTGGCATTTCATTTATTACTTCTTGAAAATCTTTAAGGTATATATCCCAAGTGTTGTGCCTTTTGCCGGCATATAATCGGCATAAAGTGCCTATGTCCTTCATATATCGTTCTGCTGGATTTACGCTAGGTTTGTACTTAGATATGTAGATGGGTTTTATTTTGTGTTGTTTTAACATGTTCTGCCATTGCACTGATTTGTATTGTGAGCCATTATCCGAAATTATTCGTTCCACTCGACCTACTTGTCTGAGAAAATGTTGTCTAAATGCTTTACTTATAGTAAGACCTGTTGCCCATTTTAATGGTGTCAAGGTAACATATTTAGAAGTAAGTTCCAAAACGACAAATATGAAAATATACCCATTTTTTGTGCATGGGAGGGGCCCCATCAAATCTGTTGCGGCTATTTGTTTTAATCTTTTAGGAATTATTGGAAACATAAGTGGTTTGGTTTGGAAAGTGACGTGTTTAGCCCTCATACATTTTTTGCATTTGACTAATTCTGTTCTAATTCGTCTTTCCATATTAGGAAAATGGCTTGTTTGTTTTATTTTTAAAAAGCATTTCTTTGGTCCAAAGTGGCCATTACTTAAATGTGTATACCATATGTTGTGGATTGGCAAGTCAGCCAATCCATTAGGAAGGAAGCCGAAAGGCACGTGTTTAAGCTCACGCAGGCTGGCGTGCGGTCTGGAACAGTTAAGGAAGTTAGACTAGTAAAAAAAGTACGTAGCTGCTGGAATACTTAACTTTAATCCATAATTGGTGAACATCGCTCTTGACAGTACATGTTTTACAACATCAATAGTAGCTGGTAATGGCGCCTTGCTAGGTCGTAGCAAATGACGTAGCTGAAGGCTATGCTAACTATCGTCTCGCCAAATGAGAGCGTAATTTGTCAGTGAACCATCGCCAACAAAGTCGGCTGTACAACTGGGACGAGTGCTAGGAAGTGTCTCTAGACCTGCCGTGTGGCGGCGCTCGGTCTGCAATCACTGATAGTGGCGACACGCGGGTCCGGCGTATACTAACGGACCGCGGCCGATTTAAAAGCTACCACCTCGCAAGTGTGGTGTCTGGCGGTGACACCACACCATATGTACCTATTAATTAGTTCATCTGGGATATAAATTAACCATTCACTCATTGCAACATTCCGTCTAAAAAATAAAACATTGTTTTTTTACGAGATAGTGCTGTCGAATGTCTGGAAAATCCTTACTTCTCCACTTGTGTTTGATGCCTAGTATTTCGGGATCCTTGTCCTGTTCTTTTCCTATGTTTTTCAATGCTGTCGTAATGTAGTTTTCGAAAGGTACTTGTTTCATATAGTACATTGTAAACTGGTCTTCTGCTGCTTCCAAACCTATGTTATTGGATGCACCCTATGGACATCGTGATAAAGTATCTGCTAATACATTCGCTGGTCCTGGTATGTGTGTAATAGTGAAGTCAAATTCTTGTAGTATTAACGTCCATCTGGCTAACCTCCCATGAGTTAGTTTGGCGGATAACAGAAATTCTAATGCTTTGTGGTCAGTGTATACTTTTGTTTTTCTTCCGAATAGGAAGTATCGAAAACGTTGGAACCCCCATACAATGGCCAATGCTTCCAGCTCCGTGACTGAATAGTTTTTCTCGCTTTTTGTGAGTACACGACTGGCAAATGCAATTGTTCCATATGATCTTAGCCCTGCCTGTTCGTATTCTTGGAATAAAACAACTCCTAAACCTGTTTTCGCGCTATCAGTGGCCATACAAAAATTTTGTGTTAGATCAGGAGGTGCTAAAATCGGTGCTGTTGTTAGTGCGTTTTTCACTTTTAAAAATTCTTCATTGGCTTGTTGATCCCATACCCATGGCGTGTTTTTTCCAGTCCATGCACATAGGCGTGGTGTTGCGAGAGAGTCGATCCAAATAAATTTTTTATAGAATCTGGTGAGACCTAGAAATCCTCTGAGAGTTTTCTTATTATATGGAGTACAGAATTCTTTGATTGCTGTTAGTTTTTCTGGGTCGGGCATTACCCCTTTCTCTGAAATTATGTGTCCTAGAAATTTGACCTCTCGCCTTCAAAATTTGGATTTTGTTATATTTACTGTGACCCCATGCTCTTTCATGATCTGTAAAAACTGATTTAATGTGTCGTTGTGATGCTTCCGAGAGGGTTCTGCTATAATCACATCATCAACATAACAAGTAATTTTTCGTAAAATTTCAGGACTGAGTATAGTATTAAATCCCCTAATAAACGCTGCTGATGATATGTTTAAACCAAATGGCAATCGTTTAAACTGGTAACATCTACCGAATACGATAAATGCTGTAAATTTTCTACATTCTGGAGCCAATTCTATTTGCCAGAAACTACTCCGTAAATCAATTGGTGAAAATATCTTAGCACCGTGGAAGTTTTGTATCAATTCCTCTAATTTTTCTGGGCGATCTGTCTCAGTGATTATGATTGTGTTGATCTGTCTGGAATCGAGCACTAACCTGATGCTCCCATCTCGTTTTTGTACAATATGGAGCGGTCTGTTATATGTGGAGGTAGCTGGTTCAATAATATCGTCATCTAACATTTTAGATATCTCCTGGAATACTTTATTCCTGTAGCTTAATGGGATTGTATAGGGTGGCACTCTAAATGGTTTGTGCTGTTTTACTTCAAACTTGTACTGAAAGTGTTTAATACTGCCAGTCTTAGGTAAAAATACCTCTGCTTTATCTCGTAAAATACCCTCTAATTCTCTTTTACTGTGTTCCGAAATACCTTGAACTTCTTACAATTTTTCGTCGATTTCTTTATGGACTTCTAACATGAGTGGAGGCGATTCCCCCTTTTGTGCATACCATTCTAATTCTTCATCCTCTTTATCTCGCGTCATTCTTAATTGTTTGTTTATAACTGGTTGTTGTTGTTGTTGTTGTGGTTTTCAGTCCTGAGACTGGTTTGATGCAGCTCTCCATGCTACTCTATCCTGTGCAAGCTTCTTCATCTCCCAGTACCTACTGCAGCCTACATCCTTCTGAATCTGCTTAGTGTATTCATCTCTGGGTCTCCCCCTACGATTTTTACCCTCCACCGATCCCTTCTTCTGGTCAAGTTGTGCCACAAACTTCTCTTCTCCCCAATCCTATTCAATACTTCTTCATTAGTTATGTGATCTACCCATCTAATCTTCAGCATTCTTCTGTAGCACCGCATTTCGAAAGCTTCTATTCTGTTCTTGTCCAAACTATTTACTGTCCATGTTTCACTTCCATACATGGCTACAATCCATACAAATACTTTCAGAAATGACTTCCTGACACTTAAATCTATACTCGATGCTAACAAATTTCTCTTCTTCAGAAACGCTTTCCCTGCCATTGCCAGTCTACATTTTATATCCTCTCTACTTCGACCATCATCAGTTATTTTGCTCCCCAAATAGCAAAACTGCTTTACTACTTTAGGTGTCTGATTTCCTAATCTAATTCCCTCAGCATCACCCGACTTAATTCGACTACATTTCATTATCCTCGTTTTGCTTTTGTTGATGTTGATCTTATATCGTTCTTTCAAGACACTGTCCATTCCGTTCAACTGCTCTTCCAAGTCCTTTGCTGTCTCTGACAGTATTACAATGTCATCGGCGAACCTCAAAGTTTTTATTTCTTCTCCATGGATTTTAATTCCTACTCCGAATTTTTCTTTTGTTTCCTTTACTGCTTGCTCAATATAGAGATTGAATAACATCGGGGAGAGGCTACAACCCTGTCTTACTCCCTTCCCAACCACTGCTTCCCTTTCATGTCCCTCGACTCTTATAACTGCCATCTGATTTCTGTACAAATTGTAAATAGCCTTCCGCTCCCTGTATTTTACCCCTGCCACCTTTAGAATTTGAAAGAGAGTATTCCAGTCAACATTGTCAAAAGCTTTCTCTAAGTCTACAAATGCTAGAAACGTAGGTTTGCCTATCCTTAATCTTTCTTCTAAGATAAGTCGTAAGATCAGTATTGCCTCACGTGTTCCAGTAAAGAATTCGTGTTAGTATTTTGCAGCTGTGGCTTATTAAACTGATAGTTCGGGAATTTTCACATCTGTCAACACCTGATCTCTTTGGGATTGGAATTATTATATTCTTCTTGAAGTCTGAGGGAATTTCGCCTGTCTCATACATCTTGCTCACCAGATGGTAGAGTTTTGTCAGGACTGGCTCTCCCAAGGCTGTCAGTAGTTCTAATGGAATGTTGTCTACTCCGGGGGCCTTGTTTCGACTCAGGTCTTTCAGTGTTATAACTGGTATTTCTTCTAATTTTAGCTTTTGCTCAAAGAAAAGTGTGACATTCCCGAATGTTACGCTACCTTTCCCCATATCTATTATCTCTCGTCTCTTATTTAAAAAATCTGCGCCTATAATCAAATCGACAGTTAGTTTAGGTATAATCACGAAGTTGGCTTCGATCTTTTGACCTTGACACGAAAGAGTTAACCTTGTTTGTCTCGTAACTTCCGCAACATTGTTTCTAATAGGACCTCTTAGTTTAGTCTTACGTGTTTTCAGAACTGGCAATTCCTCATTGGCATTACAGTGCATGAATAAATTTTCTGAGATCGCAGTCTGTTCACTTCCGCTATCAATTACAATAGTGACTGGGATATGCTTTACCATGGCCTTCACAATTGGTTGAATTTGAAAGGGTTCGTTCTGTTCTTCTTCTTCTTGCATCAACGAATCCTCCACTGAATCATACATGAGTCTTTTTAGGAATTTCCCTTGTGAATTCGAACTTTCTGTAGGATAAGCTTCGACTGCTACTTCTCTCTCTTTTATTTCCTCTTCTCTATTTCTTCCTTCATTTACGCTTTCTTCAACATCCTCTACTTTTTCCTCATCCTCGTCTATCTTCTCCTTCTTCGTCGCTACTTCCACATAACCACATCTAAATGCTCTAATTATCGCTTCATAACTTTCTTCATTATATACGTTGGGTTGTGTGCCTACTCCTAACTTATTTTCAACTTCTGTCGACTGCGCATTATCCTCATTGAATTCGCTTTCCCTGGTTTCCATCTCAAATAGCTCTGCAATACTCATTACTTCGTCCTTTCCTCCTACATTCGTTGTGCATGCCTCTGGTAATTCATCTTCCTCGTCAGTATTCTCCCAATTAATTTCGGCCCAACACGATATTGTTATTTTCTTGTCTTCGTTTTCATATGGTCCCTGCGGATTTGTTTCTTCCTTCTTCTCTTCTCGTGATAAGATTTTTACTTTTCTGTTCAAGGTGCTGCAATTTTCCTGGGTCGGTGCGTCATTCTCTTTGGCATGGGCGCTTAGCTGTCAATTCGAACGTTTATCGGGGTTTGGTGGTCTTACCTCCACCTCTTCTATCTGTATTCTCTTTTCTTGTTCAGCTTGTTGATAGTGGTTTCTTTGTTGATAATTTGTCGGTCTATTGGTTCTCCAGTACCCGTTCCGGTTGTCGTTATTCCCTCTGTAATAGTTGTTGCCGTTCCTGGGTGAATTATAGTTATTGCCATATTCTCTTCTAAATCCATAACCGGTTCTTTGTTGAAATCTATTGTCGTTTCTAAGTGCAAAGTTATCACATGGTTCGTAATTATTGTTTCTTCGTACTGTGTCTTGTGGATTCCACTGCTTTTTGCTTTCGTTTTCACGTGCGCTTCGTCTTTTTCTTGCGTCATCTTCCGAAAATATGAACTCTAGTTCCCATAGAATACCTTTAAATGCTTCGACGTCATTGCCTCCGCGACCTACTAATGATTGCTGGTATTTCAATGGTAGCTTCATCGCGCATAATTTAATCAACTCTCCGTCACTGTATGGTATATCTAAGCATTGATTTTTCTTTGCCATTAATTCGAAAAATTTCACTGGACTCTTCTCTCCTGATTTTTCAAAATATGGGTTCTGTAATAATTCGTACTTCACTCTGTTCTGTGCTTCGCTGGACCAATATCGTGAGAGAAACTTCTCTCTGAAATCTTCTGCAACATTCTGCGACTGTTCCTGACATGTGTGCACATATAAAGTCTAATTTGTGTGCTAGCGTCCAGTGTTCTGGTAATCCTACTCGGAATTGATCAATAAAAGTTCGTGGATGTAATGCGTTTCCCTCTCGAAAGTATTGAAATTTTCTGACTGTGAGGAAATGATCGTTGTCGTACTTCGTCATAGTTCCATATGAAATTCGCGATTCTTCGCCACTTTTGTTTCTGATCATTTCTCCCGTCGTTCCTTCCGGTTGTGGTAGATCCATTGGATATTGTCCACTGTAACTTTCACCTACCCTTGCGTAGTATCGTTGGAGTGGTACGCAATAATTTTCTTCCATCGGTTGTGAACGTGTAGCTGAATGCCTTGCACTGTACTCTTCGCGACCTGGCTTTCCATTGTCAGGTATTGGTTCGGTATCTTGTCTGGCTAACCTTGCTGCTTCATTGCACGATCCAAACTGTCTTGAAACATACATTTGTGGTTCCGCATGTGTTTGTGATGACGTTTGTTCATCAAGAATTTCGAAACGTGTTTTTTGCTGTGCAGGCTGTCTGATTTCACGTATGTTACTTTTCGCCTGTGATTGGAATCGCAAATGCGTAACATCTTCGTTAATTGCCTGCTTTTCCGGTGCTGTTACAGATACGGATGTGGTTGCAGACTCTGTACTTGTTCGATCCTGTTTACTACGCTCTTCAATGGTTTGCAACAACTCTGTTCGCAATTTCTGAAATTGTCGCTTCGTTTGCGCTTCTATTTTGACTATGCGGTTATCATATCTTTTCAGCGCTGCTTTTGTGATACGTTTGTGTAACACACCGTTTTCAACAATTTCACGCGCTGTACCAGCTGCTTGTCTAGTAATTACGTTTATCTGTTTCTCTAGTTTCTTGACTTCTCCCTGGGTGTTGTTACGTAATGTTTTGATCTCGTTCTGAGTGTCATTACGCAATGTTTGTCCGTGCGCTTGTACCTTGTCAATGTCTGTTCTCAATTGATTGTGACCTGTTATTAAGTTTCCTATCACTTCTCGAGATTCTTTTGCCTCGTCTTCAATATGACTTAGGTGTAACTGAATTTTTTTGGTTTTGTTCTTTAATCGCACGCATTTGTCTCGTGGTTTCTGCATTCTGAATTTGAATTTGGTTCGCTATGTCCTTATTTTGCCTTGTCATGGTTTCCGTAATTTGTTGTAATAACTCTGCCAGATTGGTGGGTCCTATTGCGTTTTCTTCCGACGTCCTACGCTCTGTGTTTTCGCCCAAGTGTTGGTTCGCAACCGATTGCATTGAACTGTGCTGTGACACGTTTCTGCTCGCATTCCCTGTACTCTGTGGTGAGGGAGCTCTGATTACTTGTACTATGGGTTCTACGTATTCAAGACGCTAGTTAGAATCCTAATCGAATATCTCTCTACTTTCCTGCTCCTCTGTCGTATGCTGACTTATGTTTTCTATGCCTTGACGTACATTATCCTCGTTATGGTGCGTTATATGTCCTATTTCTCGCGATACTGCATTGTCTGTTGTACTGTCCTCTATTCTCTGTCCATTTTCGTGCTGGGTCTCTACCTTAATTCGGTCAAGGTCTCGATCTGCCATTGCTAATCTTTCCGAATCCCTTATTTTCTGTTTTAAAAGCAATTCACGCGCCGTACTTCGAGTCAACATGCGCTCATACGATCTCACGCGTTTCATAAACTTTTTGCACACACGACTTGACAATCCATTCACTTACTTGTTGGGTCAGAACCAACTTGTCAACGATGTATCCGCCACCTGTGCGCTTGCATTGAGGAGAAAACTTAATACTAACAATTTTTAAAGTTCATAACTTAATTATGCTATTGTCTCTGCTAGAATGTCTCACTATCTATAGCTGCAGCTACTGTTTTCGACTATTTATGCCTTTCAAAAAAAAGTTTTTTTTTCTTACGAAAAATTTTAACAGCATATTTCTCTGACCTAGTTAGGCATGTGGTCGACCTTCAATCATAGTATTTTACCATCCTGGCAGGGTCGCCATTTTCTAACATTCTGCGTGGTGTCTGTTCTATATCGTGTCTCCCTACCACTTTCGCGCAACGACACTCTGAGCGTGTTTTTTAGGGAATTGACTAGTTTCAACCTGGGACCTGTTGCTGGTAAGGAGACGCCAGACCACACATGACATGTAGAGTTCAGTGAGACTAGCGATGATATAACCAAATACTTAATGATTTCAGCGTCAGCTCCACTGCACTCCCTGTAAAAGAATCTTAATACTAACTAAATTTAGTGGAAGGGGTTCAAGGCTTCCCTATTTTTAGTTATCTGGTAAAATAACGTCGAAAAAGCAGTTAAATTTACCATTGGAAATTTTGTTCTACTCACAAAACATTGTTTATAAATTGCACTATTGATAAAAGGAAATGTTTTAATACAGGATGGTAAAAACCAACTGCGTTCAACAAAAATGTGAACGAATATTCCCTGAATGGGTTTCCAAGTTCTACAATGGATCGAAGGATGACCTATGCCATATCACATCTATAATCTAGGTTTAAATTAAGTTTCACAAAAGAGAAAACTATCAAAATGGTCTACAGTGAACCTCAATTATCTTTAATTACTTATCTAACTTGTCGTAAATTACAGTGGCTGATGTGGCTTCTCAATAACTATATAACAGAAAAATCATCGCGTTTCAGATTTTTACTTCAAGTGGCAAATGTGAACACCATGAGCTTTAATTGACGATCGACACTAGTATTACGTAAAAAGGGGATGTAACAGATGAGACTTCTGCAGTTCTGAGTGAAGCTTTATGCGCTGTTATGTGGCAGCGCGTGCGTTCATTACCTTGTTGGTGTTCGTCAGGGGGCGGTGGGCAGCACAGCTCCGCTCACCTCGCCGTCTCGGAAACAACTCCCTCCTAACTTCTCCTTACTACAATTTACCGAAGTTGGTTTAAAAAAACTATCTGGCTGTGTTTTCATCTGACCAATCAGGGTCTCAATGTTGACCTTAAGCTCCTCCTACAAAAATTCTGTCTATCCAATGAGAAACGTTATGCTTTTCGTGGTGGGGCAATGTTTTTAAAGTTTGCAACGTAACAGAGACGCGAAAAAGTCTCACGCTAAAACTTGCAGCTGGTGTGGTCCTTTTAGTGTTATCGTAAGATCTATACTGTTCTTCTGGAGGGCTCTAGCTTTTAACATGGGCTGGGGGTGGTCCTAGCGGTTAGCTGGCGACGTGGGTGTCCGTCCCTTATCGTAGGGCCTTCCAGCTTAACACGGTTCTGCTCTCGGCTTCTGTTCTCGTTTCTCCCCTCGGAACTGCGTCTGTCTCACGGTGGGAAGGTATGACATGCATTTAGGCATTCTTGTGTTAGTCTGCGGTATTCCATTTGCTCACTCGTTACTCGTATTACTATGGTTAATTTAATGTCACGATTTATTCGGAGCTATGTGACATACTACTGGATATGCTTATCATGTCAGAGTTTTCATGGAAGGTGTTGGATTTGCCTGACACCTTACACAATGTCCATTGTAATCGACTCCAATATTGAATTGCTACAACTACTACAGGGTGATACCAGCTGATATCTATGACCTGTATAAGGGGCGAATCTATGATCTGCTGAACGAGTCTGCTAATGAAGTTCAGCTCTCATGGCATTGTCCATGGAGGTCAAATGTAACATTTTCCTAGTATACACTCTAAGTTGCTACCATCGATGAATTTTTTGAACAAACGTCATCGCTCACCACGCTCTAAGGAATGTGGCGTCGACAATGACAATGAAATGTATTGATTTTATGTGACTGTGAATCACAGCTGATTAACGAAAGCACAGATGTTTAAAGTGTTGTGTCATGAACAGTGCAATACCATGTGAGTGTCACAAAAAGGTAAATTCTTTCGTTCAACAGTTAAAAACAGTTATCTTTCTAAATTGTGTAGAACAAATCTTGAGCTTATGTAACACTGAATTTGTATACGACTACTTTTGTTTGTCTTTGGTCTCTTTCAAAATATTTCTGAGGAATGTATATTTTGAATACATGTGCCCTAATGTTTCACATACTTGTAGTTCATGCGTATTCAGTGTAAACAAGATATTTCTATATTATGTATGTTGTGTATACATGTATGTGCCAATAACTGACATAATTACTTTTCTTGTATGTTTGACATATGTTAACAACAATGATCAAATTGGTTGAGGATATATCTAAGATAATGTATATTAAAAGAGAAGATTTCCTCATCTTCACACATTACCATAATCACAAATTATGTAAGTGGTGTAGCACCAAAAAAGATAGTTTGGATGCGAGTTAAAATTTCATTATAATATTACTGTAAGTCTAATTTTAAAGTAGCTGGACAATTTGTGATAGTGCTCAAGTACCACACTGAGAATTTTATATAATTCTGTGCAATTAACCAATGCCACAACCATTGATAATACATAGCCCAAAATTAACTAGGAAGTGGAAGATATGTAAGTTGGCAGGGTGTTTTAGCACCTTACATTTGTTTCTCCGAAACACGCCGATTCTACTGGTATTGCACATGCCATACTTTGGACGTAATTGGCTTAACTTACATAATTAGGAGTGCAGTGAGCAATGGGTACATACGTGGCTTGGCTTTCATGTACACGGTATTAATAGTCCCTTCCTAATAAGTAAGTGCATACATTTTTATGACAATTTGGAACTGAAGTGAAAGGGGCCAGTCACTCAGGTTAGGACATAGAAGCATGTCATGGAAATCCACTTTAGGAAACGTCAGCGAGGCACAACAAACCTACCCTCACGGCAGGGAGCCAGTTTAGGATGGTAATGGTCTGTGCCCTCACCTCTGCGTATTTCTAAGGCAGGCAGAAAAAAACACTCTGGGTCGCAGTTTTAGTAAATACTCACATCACGTGAACCTGTTGTGACTAGTGCATGGGCTTCACATGTAACGCACCTGTCCTGGCGAAACTTAAACGCAATAACAAAAACTGGGATGCTGAATGAACAAAGGGAAGACAAGGAGGAAGAAGGTGATGTTATTGGAATGCAGAAGTTTACAAGGAAAATTCTGATTGGCTTGAACATGCAAGTAAGGAATGTACTGAGCACTCTCACTGGTCGATACCAGTGGATACGAGGCAAGGCTGCAGCACAGTGGGGGATATTCACAACAATACAATCAATTGCAGATGGATAATTGAGGCTCTCTCCTCTCGAGAGGCGTCGAGTGCTGCATAGGGCATTTAGCGCCCTGTGGTGACGCTAAGAGAGGTTTTTCTGTGAGAATGTTTTATTCACTAGCCTCTGTTTCAGGTATATTTGTGCTGAATCCCTCATAAGTCACCAAAGCAGAGAAAACGGGATGAGTCGTTCTAGTTACCTTCCTTGCGAGAACGTTGAGGGCAATATTGTGCGCGTCGCCCAGTCTTGCCGAGTATACAGAGCCATTTTGACTTAGCCTGGGGACACGTACAGTCTTCTGCTTTACAGAAATTTGGGGAAATTTTCGAATGGTTAAATTTAATCACAGGTCAGCTCAGTGTTATTAGGTTGACAGGCATAAAACCCATCACACGCAGCGGCCGGCCACTGCCGCCACTCTCGCGGCATTGCTGAGGCTCTAAATGTTGAAATCACTAGCATTGTTTCACTTTAGAACTGCGTAAGCTAGGAGTAATTGCCACATGTTTGTGGCAGCCACATCATCCTGAGGTGATCCAGACATGATACTTGAACTGGAGTGGCAATCACTAAAACAAAGGCGTTTTTCGTTTGACGGGATCATTTCATAAATTTCAATCACCAGTTTTCTCCTCAGATTGCGAAACCATTCTCTTGGCACCCACCTACATAGGGAGAAATGATCATCATGCTAAAATAAGAGAAATCAGGGCTCGCACAGAAAAATTTAAGAGCTCGTTTTTCCCGCGCGCCATTCGAGAGTGGAACGGTAGAGAGACAGGTTGAAGGTGTTTTATTGAAGCCTCTGCCAGGCACTTTATTGTGAATAGCAGAGTAATAACGTAGATGTAGATGCTGATGAGAAATTCAGTAAGTAATGCAGATGATAGAAAACATTGTCCAGCTACACTAGCTTAAATTATGTTGTCAGAGCGAATGTTTCCGATGGCAATTTCATTTGAGATTTCTACTTGCACTTTGTCATATTTTTTCATATTAAGTTTTGTTAAATTAGATGAATACACTTCTCTTACCTTATTTTTGTACGGAGAGCTCTTTCTAGACTGTATAGGTTTTCCTTAGATTACCATTTCCCCATTCTGAATCCGTATTTAAATAATAAAAAATTTATGTAATAAAACATTTCTATGTACAGGGAACAGACCGTTTGTTTGTCCTAAAATAGAGGTCCCCCTCTCAATGACATATTTTAGGTACATCGGAAGCAGCTGTTCTTCTGATGTCTAACAGTGGACATGTCTGAGATCTTCCGGCCGGCCGGAGTGGCCGTGCGGTTCTAGGCGCTACAGTCTGGAACCGAGCGACCGCTACGATCGCAGGTTCGAATCCTGCCTCCGGCATGGATGTGTGTGATGTCTTTAGGTTAGTTAGGCTTAATTAGTTCTAAGTTCTAGGAGACTGATGACCTCAGAAGTTAAGTCGCATAGTGCTCAGAGCCATTTGAACCATTTTTTGAGATCTTCCTATCTGGAAGAGTCTGGGTTCACAGGCTTAATATTTTCATTTTCAGAGCACTTCTTGCACGCTAAGAGCTGGAGAAGATTACACAAAAACCAAAGAACTCCGCACATTAGACGATTCCCAGCCTTGCTGAAATTTTAAACAAAGATGTATATTCCGTGAACCTTTCTACAAAACTCAAGATACATAAGAATTAAAAAGAATTGAATTTATGATATTTTTACTCCAGATACTCATTTATAATTGATAAGCAATTAAGAATTTATGTCTCCAATTAAACGGGGATTTTTATGCGGGCTATGTAATCCACACGTATTATAAAAGTCGATGTACATATATAGGTTAGTCAGAGACAGTGTGAAAAGTTTGTAAGGGTGTTGCTGTGTAGTTTTTGCTGAGAAATAATTTTTAAGAAAAAAATCGATACACTGCATAGTTTTAGATTTAAATAACATTGAATTTTGTCAATCAGGTTGTTATCTATGCAGATTCAAGCAGCCTGCCAGAGACAGTGGCGCCAAACGTGTTCTTAGTTTTGTTGCCTAACTAAAATTTACCACTTCCGAAAACAACAAATTTTAACTAGTAATGAATATTTGAATAATTGGGATATCACAGACCCACAGATGTATGTGCAATAACGCACTTTAGTGCATGCAAGTGCTTGAATTTACATGTGCTGCGACCAGATTGGGTAACTTCAGTGCTAAATACTAGTAACTCGAAAACGGCGCAGCGTATCCGTTTTTCTTCTTAACAATTATATCTCAGCACTACCTCCCATGCAACAACCTTAGAATGTATTTAAGACTGTCTCTGATGACAATGTTCTCGTACATGCATGTAAATAAGTTCCACATCTCCTCCTAAACCATTGGATCGATTCCAGCCAAACGTGGTACACATTACTTATTGTCTGGAACAAATCGATCTTTGGGTAAGAATCCCCTACCTATCACAACGACAGGAGTGGGGATAAAAAAGCAGAGTAGCCCACAATGTATGAATATCAATACTTTTTTAATCCAGTATTTCAGAATGGGAGCACTTTGTGATCTGCAACAAACTTTACACATAATTTCAAATCTTCATGAAACTTCACTAGCTGACAACCGCCATAAATTATTAAGGGAAAAAGTTTTAATGTATTACTTCTTTACTACTAAATATATTCGTGACACATTTTGCAGACAGTATTCACACATACCACTGAATGTACCAACAAAATTATGTCGTTGTATGATACATAGTCCAGGAGAAATGACGTCATAAACACTGAGATTCGTGAAAAACTGCAGTATCTTGCATGAATTTTAAATTTATTAGCTGTTTGCTACTAATTCTATTCACAACACATTTTGCAGATAGTAGCTACGTACTCCACTGGATGCACCTGCAAAATTATATCGCAAAAATAAACTTAGGTGACAAAAATCGTGGTATAGTATTATGGACATGTACAAATGCCGGCAGTATCGCCTACACATGGTATAAACGGGTAGTGCACTGGCACTCAAGTGACTTATGTTAAGTGGTTTCCGACGTGATTATGGCGACACAACGAGAATTGACGGATTTTGAACACGGACTGGTAGTTGCAGCATGCGACAGTCCATTTCGGAAATCGTTATGTAATTCTGTATTCTGATATCCACAATGTCCAGAGTGTGTCGAGAATACCAAATTTCAGGCATTACATCTCACCACGGACAATGCAGTGGCTGACAGCCTTCACTTATCGACCAAGAGCAGCTGCATTTGCGCAGAGTTGTCAGTGGCAACAAACAAGCAACACTGCATAAATTAACCGCACAAAAATCAATTCGGGACGTACGACGAACGTATCCATTAGAACAGGGAGACGAAATTTGGCATTAATGGGCCATGGCAGTAGACGACCGACATGAGTGCCTTTGCTAACAGCACGACATGGCCTGCAGCACATCTTCTAGGCTCGTGACCATATCGATTGGACCCTAGACGACCGCAAAACCGTGCCGTGCTCAGATGAGTCCCAATTTCAGTTGGTAAGGACTGATTCTATGGTTCGAATGTGGTGCAGCCCCCATGAAGCCGTGGACCCAGGTTGTCGACAAGGCGCTTTGCAAGCTGATGGTGGCTCCATAATGGTGTGGGCTATGTTTGCATGCAATGGACTGGATCCTCTGGTCCAAATAAACCGATCATTGACTTGAAATGCTTCTGTTATGCTATTTGAAGACCATTTGCAGCCATTCATGGATTTCATGTTCCCAAACAAAGATCGAATTTTTATGTATGACAATCAGCCATGTCACCTGGCTACAATTGTTCACGATTGGTTTGAAGAACATTCTGGACAGTTTGGCCACCTACATTGCCTGACATGAATCCCAGTGGACATTTATGGTACACAATCAAGAGCTCAGTTCGTTCACAATTCCTGCACCGGTAACACTTCCGCAATTATGGACAGGTATAGAGACAGCATGGTTCAATGTTTCTGCAATGGACTTCCAAGGGCTTGTTGGATCGATGCCATGCCAAGTTGCTGCACTGCGCCGGGCTAAATGAGGTCCTACTCATTATTAGCAGGTAGCCCATGACTTTTGTCATCTCTCTGTAAGTGCAGAAATAAGTGTAAATTTTTGGAAATATGTAGTAAGTTCCTGTGCAACCAAACTACTGAGGTCTAGGTCCTTAGGCTTTCATACTACTTAATCTAACTTAAACTAACTTACGCTAAGGACAACACACACCTATGCCCGAGAGAGGAGTCGAATCTCCGACGGGGTGTGCCGCACCATAGAGCGCGCGACTTCCCCGCCCGGCAGAGATATGTGTGAAATATGTTAAATATACAGGGTGTCCACTATTAAAGTTCCAGTTTCGTAGAGCTGCAGAAAGAGAAACACAATTAATAATGTCGTCAAGTTTCAACAGCATATTATTGATGCAAGGGAAACGTCACGAAGAAAAAAAATTGACGAAAATTTGACTAATAGAAGGAGCTTTAAGCTTCAGAACATGCACACCAACAGACAAGTGGCGCATGTCCGTTCTTCAGTATGCGTTCGAGAAGACCAACACGACTGTCTCTCTGAAGTAATAAGTGCAGCTTGTGAGGCCCTTTTACAAGAAAGGTGCGCCAGCAGACCTGCAGAAGTTCCGGACACTCAACGGTATGAAAAAAGGCATTGGTCCAATGTCTGTTAAGAGTCTGCATAAAATGATTACGAAATTCGAAAAGACAGGCTCTTTTGAAGTGCAATGTGGCAGATGGAGGAAAGCAGTTTATCTGACATCTGTCGAAGATGTGGCCACAGCACTGCACGATGGATCGAGCGCCGGTGTGCACGTGGAATTGGCCGAACGTTGGACATTCCTGAGAGCACAGTTCATAAAATCCTACGAAACATCCTGCAGTGCTCTTCATACAAAATCACTCATGTTCATGAGTTGCTTCCTATTGGCCTGCCATCAAGAGAAATGTTCGCTCTGGAATTTCTTGCTTGCATGGGAGTTGACAATGAATGGACATCGAACATTCTGTGGACAGATGAAGCCCTTTCTATCTCCAAGGACATGTTAATACGCAGAATCACAGAAGATGGGCAACGGAAAATCTGGGCGCACATAAACCGGCACCACTTCATTCTGCAAAGGTGACCGTGTGCTCCGAGTTAGCGGCATCGTTTATGGTGGGACCATATTTTTTCGGTAAGATGAGTCCTGTAGATCCTGTTACCTGTAATGTCACTGGTAAACGCTATAAGAGTCTTCTGCGCATCAACATCATTTCAACCCTTCAGCAGCATGGATGTATAGATAGGATCATTTTTATGCAAAATGGCTCTTCTCCGCACACTGCACAGTCAGTGAAGCGGCTGCTGCCCAGGCGTTTCGAAAATGCTACAATTATCAGCTGTCATTTCCCTACAGCCTAGCCGTCCATATCACCTGATCGTAATTCTTATTACTTCTGTCTGTGAGCTTATCTGAAAGATGTCGTGTTCACTGCTCCAGTTACGAACGTATCTGAATTGAAGGCAAACCTTGTGCAACGCATTCTAAACGTGAGTCCCGAGACACTTCGATATGTTGCGGAACTTGCTGTTCCTCGATTCCAGTTTGAGAGAGAAAACGGTGGACAGCATATGAAATATGCTAGTCTCACGACAGTTAGAAACCGATGTCATTTTGCTTTTTTTCGCGGTTTGGCTTTAGGACAATTAAAAATCGATTTTTCTCATCCGATGTGGTGAGGGTGAAGCTGATTCCTGCACGTGGTTCCCCTGCATAGGTACTTGGAATAGATTTTCCAGTACTGAACCGAGCATCAGCATTCCAGAAGTGCAAGCAAATGATGTCATATGTTTTACATAGGCCTTTCTTAAGGCCAAAGTTAACTATACCGACTTTTAACGTAGAGGGACTGTCATCTCCCAAACAAGAGCTTTGGGGTGAACTCTGCCAAACTAACTGCTGCAATGTTCTGTGCCTACAAGAAACCAACAGAGATGATCAAATGTGTCGCCCCAAAATACCTGGAATGAGACTTGCTGCTGAAAGACCTCATAAACAATATGGAAGTGCCTTATTTGTACGACCCGACCTCCGCATTATGTCTCCATCCATCTCTGAACACAATGATACTGAAATACTCACAGTAGAACTTAATAACTGCATCGTATCGTCTATCTACAAACCACCTAATGCGAAGTTCTCTTTTGTAACTCCTGAGAACTTCAACAAACACCAAACCAAGTTTGTAGTTGGAGACTTCAAGAGCCACAGTACAGTTTGGGGATACTCACAACATGATGACAACGGGGAAGAAGTGCTGAAATGATCTGACACCATCCAACTAACTCTCATCCACGATAGTAAACTCCCCGCATCTTTCAACAGTGGACGTTGTAAACGTGGATCTAACCCAGATCTAATCTTCGCAAGTGAGCACATAGGCCAGCATTGTGTTAAGACAGTTTGCCACCCTGTACCCAATTCTCAACACCGCCCTGTGATATGCCAAGTTAGTGCAGTATCCCAACCGAGAACCATTCCATTCCACTGAAGAAACAACTTCCATAAGGCTAACTGGGAACTTTTTAGTTCCAACCTGGATAAAATTGTAACTGATCTCCAGGCAACACCAGAAAACTACGATAAGTTTGTGGATGGAGTGAAGAAGGTATCACGGTCATCTATGCCACGGGGCTGCAGAACACAACACCTCTAAGAATTAACAACCCAGTCGGCAGCACTAATGAATAAATACATGTCGCTGTTTGAACAAGATCCATTCAATGAGCGAACCATCTTGGCTGCCAGGCACTTAAGTATGAATTGCAGAGTAACCATGCAGATGTAGATGAGGTAATGTCTTCCATAACAGAAAACAAAAGAGAAAGATGGATTAAACTTATGGGGGAAACACATATTTCAACTAGTAGTCAGAAGGCCTGGAAACTGCTGTGAAAACTAAATAACGATCCAATCAAACATGCCAATCACGTTAACATTACTCCAAATGAAATTCCTACACAGATTCTTGAGAATGCTAAACCAAGGTCTCCTATCAATAAATCGGTCTTCAAATTAGAGTTTAAGGAACAATCTCAGAATAATATCCTGACTAGACCATTCAACCTAGGTGAATTAGAAGAAGCTGTTCACAAATGCAATAATTGCAAGGCAGCAGGATTAGACGACACTTGTGTAGAGCAAATTAAACATTTTGGCACCGCAACCAAAGACTGGCTCTTAAACCTGTATAACCACTGTCTGGCTTTTTTCAAGTTCCAGAAATTATGACGCAAGGCACACTTGATTGCGATACTAAAACCTGGGAAGTCACCAACGGATCCGAAGAACTTCAGGCCAATATCTCTCCTTTGCCATCTCTATAAGATCCTAGAGAGAATGATTCTTCACCGCTTAAGTGCGGTAGTTGATCCACTTCTTATCTCGCAGCAAGCTGGCTTTAGACCAGGCAAGAATTGCACCTCACAAATCCTTTATCTTTCTCAGTTCATAGAAGATGGCTTTGAGCAGAGAAAGATAACAGGTGTAGCTTTTGTTGACCTTTCGGCGGCCTTTCATGCCGTAAACCACAAACTGTTACTGCACAAATCTACAACCTGAGTAACGACTACGCACTGACGAGGATAATTGCAACACTCCTATAGAATCGATGTGTTTTTTGTGGACTTCCAAGGAACACACAGTCGATGGAGAACTCAAAAGAACGGTCTCCCTCAAGGAAGTGTAGTACCACCTATTTTATTTAATGTGTACACTAGAGATCAACCACAGCCTCAAGGATGCAAAAGCTTCGTATATGTGATGGCCTTGCTCTTGCTGCCCAGGGCAGTCGGTCTGAAGATGTAGAGACAATGCTTACACACGGTCTACAACTGCTTGGTACCTACTACGAAAAGAATCAACTCGCACCCAATCCTAAGAAAACGCAAGTGTGTTCATTCCATCTGAAACATAAACAAGCTGATAGGAAACTTGAAATATGCTGTAATGGAGTTGCACTAGAATATTGTTCCCATCCCAAGTATTTGCGTGTCACTCTCGACCGTACACTGACCTACAAGGAATATTGTCTGAAGCTGAAGCAGAAAGTATCCTCCAGAAACTGCCTTCTTCGGAAACTGGAGGGATCGAAATGGGGTACACATCTACACTCCTGGAAATTGAAATAAGAACACCGTGAATTCATTGTCCCAGGAAGGGGAAACTTTATTGACACATTCCTGGGGTCAGATACATCACATGATCACACTGACAGAACCACAGGCACATAGACACAGGCAACAGAGCATGCACAATGTCGGCACTAGTACAGTGTATATCCACCTTTCGCAGCAATGCAGGCTGCTATTCTCCCATGGAGACGATCGTAGAGATGCTGGATGTAGTCCTGTGGAACGGCTTGCCATGCCATTTCCACCTGGCGCCTCAGTTGGACCAGCGTTTGTGCTGGACGTGCAGACCGTGTGAGACGACGCTTCATCCAGTCCCAAACATACTCAATGGGGGACAGATCCGGAGATCTTGCTGGCCAGGGTAGTTGACTTACACCTTCTTGAGCACGTTGGGTGGCACGGGATACATGCGGACGTGCATTGTCCTGTTGGAACAGCAAGTTCCCTTGCCGGTCTAGGAATGGTAGAACGATGGGTTCGATGACGGTTTGGATGTACCGTGCACTAATCAGCGTCCCCTCGACGATCACCAGTGGTGTACGGCCAGTGTAGGAGATCGCTCCCCACACCATGATGCCGGGTGTTGGCCCTGTGTGCCTCGGTCGTATGCAGTCCTGATTGTGGCGCTCACCTGCACGGCGCCAAACACGCATACGACCATCATTGGCACCAAGGCAGAAGCGACTCTCATCGCTGAAGACGACACGTCTCCATTCGTCCCTCCATTCACGCCTGTCGCGACACCACTGGAGGCGGGCTGCACGATGTTGGGGCGTGAGCGGAAGACGGCCTAACGGTGTGTGGGACCGTAGCCCAGCTTCATGGAGACGGTTGCGAATGGTCCTCGCCGATACCCCAGGAGCAACAGTGTCCCTAATTTGCTGGGAAGTGGCGGTGCAGTCCCCTACGGCACTGCGTAGGATCCTACGGTCTTGGCGTGCATCCATGCGACGCTGCGGTCCGGTCCCAGGTCGACGGGCACGTGCACCTTCCGCCGACCACTGGCGACAACATCGATGTACTGTGGAGACCTCACGCCCCACGTGTTGAGCAATTCGGCGGTACGTCCACCCGGCCTCCCGCATGCCCACTATACGCCCTCGCTCAAAGTCCGTCAACTGCACGTACGGTTCACGTCCACGCTGTCGCGGCATGCTACCAGTGTTAAAGACTGCGATGGAGCTCCGTATGCCACGGCAAACTGGCTGACACTGACGGCGGCGGTGCACAAATGCTGCGCAGCTAGCGCCATTCGACGGCCAACACCGCGGTTCCTGGTGTGTCCGCTGTGCCGTGCGTGTGATCATTGCTTGTACAGCCCTCTCGCAGTGTCCGGAGCAAGTATGGTGGGTCTGACACACCGGTGTCAATGTGTTCTTTTTTTCCATTTCCAGGAGTGTACAAACATTAAGAACAACAGCTCTTGCCTTAGGCTATTCTGTAGGAGAGTATGCTAGTCCAGTGTGGTACTATTCAGTACATGCAAAGCAGGTTGATGTAGCCTTGAATGACAGCTGTAGGATTGGTACAGGCTGCCTAAGGCCAATCCCCAAGGGCAAAGTTCAAAGTCTCGCTGGGATTTCTCCATATGACATCAGAAGAGAGGTCGACGCTAACACCAAGAGGCTTAAATCAAATACGGTGACCTCACATCTACTCTGTGGACATCAACCTGCCAAGACAAGACTGAAGTCCAGGAAGAGTTTCGCAACAACTTCACAGCCCTTAGAAGGACCAGGTGGAAAGAAAGATGCCAAGTCCTGTCAAACTGGATGATATCACAAGAATCCCGGACGCCTGGACACATGGAGAAGAGGGTCATCCGGAAGTCCTTGAACAGACTACGGACCGAAGTCGCAAAATCGAGGGACAGTCTCCTTAAATAGAACTTCCAGCTGCCAATGGCCAACACAACAATGTGCGAATGAGGTGAATTGCAGACAACGCTGCATCTCTTTAAATGTAACTCATCCCCAACCAGCTGTAGCATGAAGGACGTAACGTCTGCAGCACCCAATGCTACCAAAGTTACCCAGTTCTGGGCGAATACTGTATAGTTTTCTTTGCATGTATTGTATATGTGTTCATTTTAGTGTACCTCTGACACGAATAAAGAAAGATCCTATGTGGTACGACCTTGCCGTTGTGGGGCTTACCTAACTAACAGTGCTGCAACTGTTAACAGCCGAACTTGTATAGTCACGCACATTGAACACTACACATGGCGTAATGTGCAGCTGAAACCATAGCCGTCGTATTGCGATTCATCTGTTATTTATGACGACTCCATTTACATTAAGACGATTAAAATGCCATCTACTGATTTTGGGTAAAAATCTCTTCCAGAATTGCTGGAACGATTTTAACCAACTTTGGTACACATATTAGTCACGATCAGGAAAGATATACTGTGAGAATCACCAGCCTCCTATTGGAGTGGGGTGATAATATGGAGAGAGAAGGGGGGAGAGGAGATGGACACACGGAGGCGGCAAGGTATAGGTAAGTAGAGGGAAGGGGAGGAGGATGAAAGAGTTTTGCTGAAACCTTTTCATTAATACTAAGTGTGACTTCCGCCTTAACAGGCTGGCCTTGTGTATACCTCGATTCGGAGATCTATCAGCCCGACAAAGAGCCTCTGTAGGAGGAATGAGCGCCTACCTCTATTTATTTATTGGTTTTCTGTCCTTGCACAGCCCCACATCCATCCTACACTAAGGAGAAAACAAGACACCGGTTCAAACTTCGTTCCAGTACAGAGTGTTTGGTAGTGTGGTATAATACTGCCAACTCAAACTTCTCGCTAAGCAAAGCTGAGACCAAAGAGGGTAAGCTGATGGCATCGAACTACAGTTTCTGCATGCATTTTGCAGATCGCGTGGTACCCGCTTCCCCCACCCAACGCCTGTGCCCTGAACGTTAGAGCATAGAATAGCCCGTAGGGCTTTCGGTTTCCGGCGGCTGGACAGGTAAGGTGTGGAGGTTACTGGTAAGTGCTCTCTTCGTTTTTGGAACAAAGACTAGTCGCCGTTAGGTAGCCTTGTTCAGTTTCAAGCTTCAAAATTGTAAAACTTTGGTAGGGATCATGTCAGCTTTACGACAATTGCGTAGGTTCTAATATAAATCGTATATAAATACGTTTGAAACCTCGTACTTTTAAATAGTTTTCTTTGTGGTCCACGTCGTTGGTATTGTGGCCTTCAGCCAACAACGTGGTCCTCAGTCTGTCTCCTATCACTGAAGAACAATTTAAAAATTAAGACGTGCATTTTAATAAGCTCGGTGGTATACAATTTCTATATGAATTTTACTAGTTTTTTTTCTTGTGGCCCACATCTATGGTAGTGTGGCTTTCAGTCAACCACGTGGTCCCTAGTCTGTCTCTTATCAATGTAGAACGATTACAAAATAATTTCGTGTGTTACAATAAGCACGATAGGTGTACAATTTCCATGTGATTTTCGCAATTTTAATTACTTCTATTTATGACCTACATCTTTGATATTGTGGCCTTCAGCCAAACATGTGTTGTCCCCTATTTTTGAATAATTTCCTTTGTGAAAGGTACTTCAACTTTCACCCATGATCCAGCCACGTGGTGGTCACCCCTTAAGTCGACGTTTTCGAGCTTGGCTAGAGAATGTCTAGTATTTAATTTCAGCAGTACATGATGAATGGTTCAGCTTTTCCACTTGAACCGCTTTACCCATATTTTCTTTTCTACACTCAGTATTGAGATTTAATTTACAGATGAAACACGCTTGAATACAAACGATATCAGGTAACGCCATCAACGTTTGTGTCCAAGGATTTGGTACATGTTGAAATTCAGTAACTTAGTGTGACTCTGTGTAATCTATACCATGGTGATCTCAGTCTCTTTCTGCCCGAGAAAAAAATGGTTCAAATGGCTCTGAGCACTATGGGACTCAACTGCTGTGGTCATCAGTCCCCTAGAACTTAGAACTACTTAAACCTAACTAACCTAAGGACATCACACACATCCATGCCCGAGGCAGGATTCGAACCTGCAACCGTAGCGGTCTCGTGGTTCCAGACTGTAGCGCCTATAACCGCACGGCCACTCCGGCCGGCTTCTGCCCGAGAAACCCAGACCAACTACTGACATGTGAGCGCCTGTGTTCACCAAAAATGTATGTTCTCTTTACCATTTATTTTGCGTAGCAAGCACGATTTCGTCTCAGTTTCCATTTCTGCAGTCTTGTGTTAACTGAGAACGCTATTTTTTGGATGAGTCACCTCTGTTCCCGTTTAACCATTGACTATTAGGACATTGCTTTCCTGTGTTTTTTTCTGACAGTTACGTGACTTGTGGATCACCTCCTCGCCCTCCTAACATTCGCGTTGACGATATTGTTTCGTAATTTGGCCCGTACGCCCACATCTAAAACACATCACTTCAGAAGAACAAACATCGTGATCACTCGTTCTTTGGATAGCAATGTCGCTCCCCTCCAATAATGTAGCAATCCTAATGGCATCAGATAAGTCACTTGGGTTCTTCATTCTGACCCTCTTCGACATATCAACAGAAATACCTTCTTATAAACATATCTAGGGAGCTATTCTCTCCCTCGCGGAGAATCACTGAATTGGTCTACGATTCTGCATTAATTCATATGTTTGTGAGTTCAATTTTTTAATACCGTCAGAGAAGGCTTCCGCTGATACGCCGTGCTTCTGTGATAGTCCATTGAGTTTCTCCAGAAAGAACCTCACACTGTTCTGCTTTCGATAGCAGTGTACTAGACCGTTAGCCGGTTCATCAAATGTTGCGGGTGTTGTGGTACACAACCTGCGTTTTCACGTTCCCCACTAGGCTTTATCTAGCCATGTTCAAGAACGTTTCTTCCGACCATTTTCCCAATTTGGTGGCAGCCTTCAGTAAAATAGTAAAAATAGTAACATACTCCGCTGTTTTTTTCGCATATGGCTTTATGAGGCTAGCGGCTGCGGGATCGATTGAATGGGCGGGTACGCTCAACAAGGTTTTATTTTCCCCTTAGTCGAGGAGTCCTGGTACCCCAACAGGTCTCCATTGTTCTATTCTCCTACGCAATGCTTCTTTGTTTCGCTATCTGCACCTTCTAAGTTTCCACCGTTTCATTCAGAGTCGCTGCTCATCTGCCTGTCATTTGTGTAAACTACAGGGTGTTTCAAAAATGACCGGTATATTTGAAACGGCAATAAAAACTAAACGAGCAGCGATAGAAATACACCGTTTGTTGCAATATGCTTGGGACAACAGTACATTTTCAGGCGGACAAACTTTCGAAATTACGGTAGTTACAATTTTCAACAACAGATGGCGCTGCAAGTGATGTGAAAGATATACAAGACAACGCAGTCTGAGGGTGCGCCATTCTGTACGTCGTCTTTCTGCTGTAAGCGTGTGCTGTTCACAACGTGCAAGTGTGCTGTAGACAACATGGTTTATTCCTTAGAACAGAGGATTTTTCTGGTGTTGGAATTCCACCGCCTAGAACACAGTGTTGTTGCAACAAGACGAAGTTTTCAACGGAGGTTTAATGTAACCAGAGGACCGAAAAGCGATACAATAAAGGATCTGTTTGAAAAATTTCAACGGACTGGGAACGTGACGGATGAACGTGCTGGAAAGGTAGTGCGACAGCGTACGGCAACCACAGAGGGCAACGTGCAGCTAGTGCAGCAGGTGATCCAACAGCGGCCTCGGGTTTCCGTTCGCCGTGTTGCAGCTGCGGTCCAAATGACGCCAACGTCCACGTATCGTCTCATGCGCCAGAGTTTACACCTCTATCCATACAAAATTCAAACGCGGCAACCCCTCAGCGCCGCTACCATTGCTGCACGAGAGACATTCGCTAACGATATAGTGCACAGGATTGATGACGGCGATATGCATGTGGGCAGCATTTGGTTTACTGACGAAGCTTATTTTTACCTGGACGGCTTCGTCAATAAACAGAACTGGCGCGTATGGGGAACCGAAAAGCCCCATGTTGCAGTAACATCGTCCCTGCATCCTCAAAAAGTACTGGTCTGGGCCGCCATTTCTTCCAAAGGAATCATTGGCCCATTTTTCAGATCCGAAACGATTACTGCATCACGCTATCTGGACATTCTTCGTGAATTTGTGGCAGTAGAAACTGCCTTAGACGACACTGCGAACACCTCGTGGTTTATGCAAGATGGTGCCCGGCCACATCGCACGGCCGACGTCTTTAATTTCCTGAATGAATATTTCGATGATCGTGTGATTGCTTTGGGCTATCCGAAACATACAGGAGGCGGCGTGGATTGGCCTCCCTATTCGCCAGACATGAACCCCTGTGATTTCTTTCTGTGGGGACACTTGAAAGACCAGGTGTACCGCCAGAATCCAGAAACGATTGAACAGCTGAAGCAGTACATCTCATCTGCATGTGAAGCCATTCCGCCAGACACGTTGTCAAAGGTTTCGGGTAATTTCATTCCGAGACTACGCCATATTATTGCTACGCATGGTGGATATGTGGAAAATATCGTACTATAGAGTTTCCCAGACCGCAGCGCCATCTGTTGTTGAAAATTGTAACTATTGTAATTTCGAAAGTTTGTCTGCCTGAAAATGTACTGTTGTCCCAAGCATATTGCAAGAAACAGTGTATTTCTATCGCTGCTCGTTTAGTTTTTATTGCCGTTTCAAATATACCGGTCATTTTTGAAACACCCTGTACATCTGCCGTTATACCAGAAAAGAAGGAAACTGTACAAAAAATGGTTCAAATGGCTCTGAGCACTATGGGACTGAACTTCTGAGGTAATCAGTCCCTTATAACTTAGAACTACTTAAACTTAACTAACCTAAGGACATCACACACATCCATGCCCGAGGCAGGATTCGAACCTGCGACCGTAGCAGTCGCGCAGTTCTAGACTGTAGCGCCTAGAACCGCTCGGCCACTCCAGCCGGCGAAACTGTACACAAAGCAGGCAAAAGAGAGTTATACTGTACTTAATCTTTCGCCGTATCATATCCCAACAAGTTTCTGTGCCCTGTGACCAACCCTTCTACTTGTACAACAGGTAGCTGACAGTTTGAACACACGGTAAGTCATGCCCCGACAAATTATAATACAGCCACCTCACTGACTTCTATAGCGTTCCCACGGAACTGAGAGAAGTCTGCAGGTTCCTGTGGTCTAACAAATGAAACATTAGAAATACTGTGAGGGTCCTTACGGCTCAACAAGGCCACAACAAAATGCGGAACAAGAAAGCAAGTAAATCTCAGACACTCACCACACCGCATTGTTACGAACTGCAGTTCGCAGCTGTTGATCTCATGTCAGAGCTGCGCAGATGGTCGGCTGTTGGTGGCTTAAACGTGTGGCTGTGGCAGTACGCATACGTTCCGCCACCATTGCACACAGTGGTGAGGACCTAGCTACGTTCGAGAGCGCTGCTTACAAGACAGGAGCCGGCAGCATTCATGTTTCTCACAGAAACGGGATGAGAAGCAGTGGCTCTCCTTTAACAGGCAGCGTCTAGTTAGGTTTGTTTGGAGGAAGGGAACAAGCAGCGAGGTTATCGGAACCATCGGATTAGGGAAGGATGGGGTAGGAAGTCGTCCCTGCCCTTTCAAAGGAAACATCCCGGGATTTGCCTGAAGCGATTTAGGTTAATCACGGAAAACCTAAATCAGAATGGCCGAGCGCCGGTTTGAACCGTCGTCTTCCCGAATGCGAGTCTAGTGTGCTAACCACTGCGCCACCTCGCTCAGTGTCTTGGTCATGTAGGTCAAAACTTCAGCATGCCTACAGAGTGAGCCTGCGGCGTTAGCTCTGCAGCTGGCAGTGGCAGAGTCCTCCCAGCACAGCTTGTGGCTTCATAGACTATCAAAGACGGCTAGGTATGCTGAGGGTCGACTTCCATAGCTCCTCCTCACACTGGATAGCTGTAACTGAGACTGCACACTGTGAAGTCAGCAATCAGCACTCAAAGGAGACGGCACGACCGTGGGGTCGGGGATTTGTCCGAAATTTTGTGTGGTGAAAGAGGACCCATAGCACCTCACGTGCTTAAAATATTCGGACGCACTACCCGAAACATCCCGAGAAAAATCGATCCAAAGTTTCTTAGGTGCCTTATGAGTATACAATGTCAGTCCATTGCGGAGCCGCCGTCTGGCCTAGGTGGTTAGGGCTCGGACCCTTACACCAGATGTCTCGGGTTCGATTCCTCCTCTGGCAATTTTTTTTTCTTTTGTTTCATTTTCTTTTGTTATTCCGCCAATATTCAGAAAGCTTCCCAAACCTACATTATCTTTATCAAATAAATTACATTATTGAATAAAAATTATTTTCTTTTTCTCCAACAACACAATTCAGTGGCGGTGGGTTTTCCATTTTTCATTGTAAAGTATATGAGGAGGAACATTGGGGGCCGGCCGGAGTGGCCGAGCGGTTAAAGGCGCTACAGTCTGGAACCGCACGACCGCTACGGTCGCAGGTTCGAATCCTGCCTCGGGCATGGATGTGTGTGATGTCCTTAGGTTAGTTAGGTTTAAGTAGTTCTAAGTTCTAGGGGACTTATGACCACAGCAGTTGAGTCCCATAGTGTTCAGAGCCATTTGAACCATTTTTTTTTAGGAACATTGGGTTTTTAATCAGAATAACAAAGTCGATTGGGAAACATTCAATTTTTATACATATAATAATTATAAACAAGAACATAGCATCGCGAGAGATTTCTTCCGAAGATGTCGATGCAATTAAATTATTTTCCATCAACAGCCTTTCATAATACACCACTGCATCCTTGAATCGTAATTTTGATAGATCACTATGAATGGATTCTTCAGCAATTTCTTCTCCTATTCCAGACGAGCCAGCAACTTCTTCAGTCGACATGTTTAACCTCGGATCGGAATAACACTTTGAAATTTGAAACAGGCACGTCTGTTCACGACGAAATCGAAAAATAAACTGCCATTTACTTCTCGCGGCTCGCGTACAGTCCTATGCGCAGATGATAGTTATAATCCCAAGGGGACCCTTACAAAGCCCCTTTAAACCTTGAAACCTCATAAAACGAAATAGAACATCGAGCACGAATATTTTTCAGTGAATGAAAAACTTTACGTTCTTGAGCTAAAATAATGTTCTAAAAATAATGTAGGTTTGAGAAACTTTTTGAATAAAAGATGGAATAACAAAAGAAAATGAAACAGAAAAAAAGTACCAGAGGAGGAATCGAACTTCTTTAGTACAAGAGTAGGTGGTAAAGCAGTGGAATCATGAGGCATTTCATTCAGCACATTTTGAAATAAGTGTAAATATCTGTCCCAGTGGTGATGCTTTCTGTGACAATAAAGTCTGCAAACCTTATTGATTTCCTTCATAATCCGTTCAGACGGGTTACAATGTGGTGAGTACAATGAAATAAAAACAGGTTTGATTTTATGATTCCGAAGCATGCGTGACCAAACAGCAGATCTGAATTGCGGTCCGTTATCTGAAATGACTTTACTAACGTGTCCAACTTCACGTAAGAAATTTTTAACAAAGGATACAGACCGTCCAGTGGCTTTACGTAACGGAGTGAAAGAAACAAATTTTGAAGTAAGTTCAACAGCGACTAGAACGTACGAAAATCCATTCGATGTTCTGACAAGGGGTCCCAAGAGATCAACAGCAGCAAATTCTTTTAATTTAGAAGGAATAATAGGAAACAACGGAGCACGATGTGAGATAGTAGATGGTTTCGCATTTTGACAAAGTTTACAAATAGACAAGACTCTTCGAATTCTCTTTTCCATATTGTTAAAATAACAAGTCGTTCGAAGAATATGATAACATTTTCGTGGACCAAAATGTGCATAGCTGAAATGAATGTACCAAATGAGCTTATTAACAAAATCGTCAGGAATGTAAAGTACCCATAGCTTGTCATCAACAGTGCAGCGTTTGAACAGTATGTTGTTTCTAACCAGATAATAATGCCGAATCTGAGTGTGCGGCTTTTCATGCCATTTACTTTTGATGTCTTTCCAAATCGGATCTTTATCTTGTTCATGAGCAATGTCCTTTAAAGATGTGGTGATGAAGTTTTCAAAGGCGACTTTCTGAATGTAAAGAATACTGAAATTTTTCTCGATGTTGCCTTCTGTGTTACTTTTCTCAAGCCCAGCCGGTGCGCGTGACAGCGCGTCCGCAACAATGTTCTCCTTGCCGGGAATGTAGACTATTGTGAAGCGGAATTCTTGCAGAAACAATGCCCAACGTTTTAACCTGTCATGATTTAATTTTGAAGACATAAGAAATTGTAATGCACGATGATCACTGTATACTTTTACGTGCTTACCAGAAAGAAAGAAACGGAATTTGTTAAATGCCCAAACGATAGCTAAAGCTTCTAATTCAGTCACGGAATAATTTTTTTCAGATTTTGTTAGCACTCGGCTAGCAAAAGCAATGGTTTTCTGAACAGTAATGTCATTTTCTGTGGCTTCTTGAAATAAATGGGCACCAAGACCGACTTTAGAAGAATCCGTGCTAAGGCAGAAATCTTGTGACAGATCTGGATGAGCTAGTATTGGCGCGTGAAGTAACGCTTCTTTCAAAGAATTGAATTCCAACTGTGCTTGTTCGTCCCAGTTCCAAATAGTATTTTTTCCAGTGAGAGAACAAAGTTTTGGTGTAACTAGAATTTGCATATTCAGAAAACGACGGTAAAAATTTACGAGACCTAGAAAACTGCGGACTTGTCTTTTTGTGGATGGAACTGGAATGGCTCTGATTGCTTCTAACTTTTCAGGATCCAGCTGAATGCCTTCAGAAGAAATAATATGTCCCAAAAACCTCACCTTTGACCTACCAAATTCAGACTTTCCCAAGTTAACTGTAATTCCAGATTCTGCAAAAATACGTAACAAACTGTTGAGGATGCGATTGTGATGTTCCCATGAGGCTTCTGCAATCAGATTATCGTCCACATAAAAGGTGATGTGACGTTTTAAGAACTCAGGTAATATGGAATTTAGCCCGCGAATGAATGCTGCCGAAGAAATGTTCAGACCAAAAGGAAGTTTCCGAAACTGATAACAAACGCCGAAACAAAGGAAAGCTGTGTATTTTCTACATTCTGGATGAAGTTCGATCTGATAAAAGCTGGATCTGAGATCAATAGAAGACAACACTTTTACGCCATTAAAATTTTGAAGAAGTTCTTCCATCGTTTGCGGCCTGTCTGTTTCAGGAATGATGATAGTATTGATTTGTCTCGAATCTAAGACAAGTCTGATCGACCCATTTTTCTTCTCGACAACATGTAATGGATTGTTGTATGAGCTTACTGCAGGCTAAATAATGCCCTCGTCAAGCATAGATTGTATTTCTGTTCTAACACGGTCCCTATAATGTGCTGGAATTACGTATGGTCTAACACAAAATTTAGTATGCTCACGAACACGAAATTGGTATTGAAATCCCTTGATTGTTCCTGTTTTGTGAGTAAAAACTGTGGAATGTGCTTGTAAAATCTCAAAAAGGTCCTGCCTATCAGTGTCATTACAATTCTCAATTGTTTGAATTTTATTCTGAATTAACTCATTAATTTCAAATATGCCGTCGAGATCATCCCTGTCAGTACTTGCAGATTGATTGTTAGTGTCTAGTTCCGTAGAAAATTCCGAACTGTTGTCTAACAGAAGGTAAAGCCGATTAATTTCCTCGTCATGGTTTGAGAGCCAATCTTCAAATTTCAAAGCTATTGACTTACTTTCCTTCTCTAAACTTATTTCAGCATCGTGAAAGTTTAAGGTTGCTTTGTATTCATTCAAAAAGTCTACTCCCAATATAATTTCCGTCGACAATAATGGAACAATAAGAAAGTTCATAGAGAGGCTGTGGCTTTGACAATAGAATTCTAAATTGGTTTGTTGGCGTACATCTACACTTTTTCCAAAGATTGCACCTTGTAATTTAATCTTACGTAATGGAAGTGTGGGGCAACCGTTCAATATGTTGCATTTTCTAAAAGCTGTTTCACTAATTACTGAAATGGGACTGCCAGAGTCAAGTACTGCCGTAAATTTTACGTCATTTACAGTAGTGTGAATCACAGGATATGCAATGTTGTTATGTTTTACGTCGTGTTCCTGGAGTAAGATGTCCCTAATGTCTTCCATTTTTACGTAATTACTAGCTATGGCAGCTGCGTCGTTAGTGTCATATGTACGTTTTGTGGCTACCAGCGGTATGAGTCATTGCCTATTGTCTCTTTGTTGGCGCGCGTCGTTATTGGGGTTTGGAGACCTAACTTCTACAAATTCACCTTGCCGAGAGGGCTCTGCCCTGTTTAAATCCTGCCAGTTCTCATGCAATTCAGGTCTGTCGTTACAATCACATCGTCTGTCGTCATGTCGGTAGTTCCTGTAGTTTCTTTCTTGTCGGTTAAGTGGTGGAGAATTTCTCCCTGAATCGTAACTGCACGCTGGACCGTTGCGTCTAAAGTTATTCTGTCTCCCGTAATAATAATTGTTTTGGTTCCCATATTGTCTGTTTCTCTGATTGTCTCTGTGATAGTCATTACCGTGGAGAAGTGATCTTTCCCTGTAATTATTACTACTCTGCCAACGGTTGTCATACGGGTGGTGTCTGTTTTGGTCACGATTTGTGTTGTGTGAATAGCCTTGTCGCATCCAGTTATTATTTCTGTCATCGCGGAATTGTGACGGATGTGACCTGTAATTGTTGTGCTCCTGTTTTCGCGTTCCGCGATTGTCAGTGTCAATTTCCAGTTCTTGTAAGAGCCCCTGAAAAGCTTCAATGTCGTCTTTGCAACGTCCTGCCAAAATAATATGCCGTAAATGTTCAGGTAATTTGATTAAGCAAATGCGGATGAGTTCTGAGGGGCTGTATGCGTTTGACAGGTACTGATTCTTGTGCAACATGTCTTCAAAATATTTCACAAGACTGGAAAATTCAGATTGTTCGAAATGCTTCATCATTATTATGCCATGTTTTACTCGGTCTTGTGTGGCTTGAGACCAATATCCTGAGAGGAAGGCATGGTAAAATTCTCCTTCACTGTGGCAATCGTGTATGACCGATCGCATTCTTACAGCTGGTTCATTCTCTAAGTAGTCACACATAAATTCTCATCTGTGTTCTAATGACCAGTTGGGAGGAAAACAATGAGAGAATTGATGGAGCCACGCTTGTGGATGAATGTCGTTGGCAGAATTCTTAAACGTTTTGAATTTACGTGTAGTAATGAGCAGCTTGTAGTCAAAATCATCATGTCGGCGAGTCGCACGTCGGTCATTGTTACGTCGTTTCGGCGGTTCCATCTCAAAATTCGGTGTACCTTGCCAATTTCTTTCATAATTTCCGAAGTGCCCTGTGTTATTATTTTGTGGCTGTTCCGTATTTCTATGTCCCTCTTCCCGTATTGGAGCGCGAGTGTCCTCTGAAATGCGTAACTCTTGTATTACCTGTGTCAGCCGATCTTGTACTTCCCGGATTTCTCTTTGGTGTTGCGTATTAATTTGATTCAGATTTTGTTTCAGTTTCCTAATTTGTTCGCACTCTTCTGTGTCATTAAAGACTACCAGTTTTGTGTCATTCAGATTATCATCTACCTTTGTAGATAAATTATTTAGCTGATCCGAAAGTTCAACTACTTTATCTGATAATGAACTAATTTCCTCCAAGTGTCTTTCTGAACCAATTTTCAGAGTATGTACTGTGTCCTTTAAGTTTTCTTGAGTTTTTGCAAGTTGCGTAACCGAATCGGTAGATGCAACTGAGTCAAGTTTAGCTTGCAGGGTCTCATGATTTTGATGAACAATAGTTTGCAGTTCTTTTATGGCTGCTTCGTCCTTCTGTAATGCATTTTCATGCCGCGAAAAAATAGGTTGAAAATCCTCACAAATTTGTATTTTTACGTCATTACAGACTTTTTGACATTTCGATTCAATGTTATGTAATTCAGTAGTTAAATCTTCACGTGTTTGTTCAAGTGTGGTGTCTAACTTTTTAAGCTTTTGCTGTGTTTGTCTCTGATTTTGTTCCGTTGTGTCTAACTTTTGAAGATTTTGTTCCATTGTGTCTAACTTTTGCTGTGTTTGTCTCTGATTTTGTTCCATTGTGTCTAACTTTTGAAGATTTTGTTCCATTGTGTCTAACTTTTGAAGCTTTTGCTGTGTTTGTCTCTGATTTTGTTCCATTGTGTCTAACTTTTGAAGCTTTTGTCCCATTCGTTGCATTAATTGTAATAACAATGCACTGGTGTCTGATACATGTTCCTCAGTGCTATTCGGCAATGCATTTGAACCGGCAATATTCGCAGTTTGAAAAGCAGAAAATGTGTCTTGACTTATTTGAGAAAAGGGTGAGGACGCAAAACCTGAATCTACAGTATTTGCAAGATTGTGTCCTGTCATTTCGGATTCCTGAGGGACTGTTGCCGACCGATCGATCGATAATGCTTCCCTGTTCACTAATTGTTTCACTGTCTACACCATTGTTTGCAGCCCGCTCCATTTCCCTATGTACAATTACCAAATTACTACTTCGAATGTCTGTTAATTCATTACACAGTGGTGCTGATAAGCTACGCTCGTCGTCACTATTATTTCTCAGTTTACTTTGGAGCGTAGTGTTACGATTTTCACACGCCATTAGTGTCACAATATTTCACACAATAACACCGAAAAGCACAATTTGAAGAGCAAAAATAAGAGAACACATTAACATAGCACTGAAAATAATATGTAGTTAATTGCATGTGCAGCTGAGAAATACTTGGTGCAAATCTACATGCATGCCACAACTGTTTTACTGTACAACAATGAAAGACTGCAACTACAAAGGAGATTCTCTCTACAATTATGCACTAGCAATAAACAAAATCTACACTAATTACACAAACTACAAGAAAAAATCAGAAGATTCCAGTGAGGTATCCTGGCAGGGTCGCCATATGAAACGTCCCCTTAGAACAATTATACATGACTGTGCTTAAACTGACACACAATATTTTTAGCGCAACGCAGTCTGACTTTCAGACATCCCTACAAAAGAATGGCCCTGACTAACATTAACCTATGCATTTCACAAATCGCTTACCTCACAAAAATCTTGGTTACTCGAACTACTGCAATACAGCGAGGGCCACTACTGCCAGCTAAATAAAAGATTCAAACTACGGAAGGCACTAACTACTGATAGGCATAGTTAGCAAATGAAAGATTTTGATAGAGAACAAACAATGTATTTACCTTAATAGTGTTGAAAAATCATAATATACATAGCAGTTCATAATATCCAGTATTACAAATTTCAAAACTCCGCCATCTCTCTCCCCACATCCACCACTGCTGGCGGCTCACCTCCAACTGCGCAACGCTACGCGCTGTTCACGTCCAGCTGCCCAACACTACAATGGCAGACAACAATGCAAACTAGCCACAGACTGCACACAGCACAGCCAGTGATTTTCATACAGAGAGCGCTACGTGGCGGCGGCGTTACCAATATAAGAACCTAAACAGCCTACTTACAACTGTGACATATCCATTTGAAATCACGCTAGAGCAGTATTTACCAATTTTGTGCTGTTTTCGCCTTGCGATAAGTCCAAGCATTCTTACGTAAGTTTTTCACCATTAACAGACAGTGATTATAATGAAAGTAATTTTGCTCACGTAGTGAACTGGATACTGTTAATTTTCTTTCATTCATTAACTAAACTTATAACATTTCCCAAAGTTAACTCACTATTATAATTCCATCCAGCCAAATTTTTTATTCAGTTAACCTTAAGCAAGTTTTTACTTGTTGTCATTACCGCAAGTACAGAGCACTAGCGATTCGGTTATAACTACACCTACATTTCAGGGGGTTTCGGTTATTTTGCGGAGTAGGTGCCTTTCCCGCGAAAAGAGTAACTTAAGGTACACTGTCCATTTAAGTCCTAATTAGCCGGAAATATAGTGGGTGGCCATAACTTCTCGGCGTTCAAAATGACATGGTGTGTTCTGTTTGCGGATATTCTTCAATCCAATTACAGAGTTGGTCTGATATTCTATTCCCTCATACTCTGTTCATTAGGTAGCAGTGTGGAACTGTATAGAATGTCCAAATGCCTTCCGGAAGTGGAGGAACACGGAATCTATATGGGCGCCTGTATCTACTGCTTTCCGGTTCTAGTGGACGAACAGAGAGAGCTGAGTTTCACACGATTCTTGTTTTCGGAACCAATGTTGGTTTCCACATAGAAAAGTCATAACTCATGAGTATAAAACATGTTTCAGAATTCTACAACTGACCGACGTCAGATGTACTGGCCTACATTTCTTCTCGTCTTTTCGACGACCCTTCTTGAAAACGGGAACGAGCTGTGCTTTCTTCCAATCATCAGAAACATTTCGCTCCTCAAAAGACCTACAATACACTGCTGCTAGAAGAGAGGCAAGTTCTTTCGTCTACTCTATGTAGAATTGTACTGGTACCACGTCAGGTAAAGCGGCCGTCCCTCCGTTGAGTGATCTGAGTTACTTTTCTATCCCGTAGTCACCTGTTTCAGCATCGGTCATTTTGTTGTTCGTGCGACGATTTAAAGCAGGCACTAAAGTGCGATCTTCGTCTGTGAAACAGTTTTTCAAAAAGACATTTAGTACTTTATCGTGTAGTCCACCGTTTTCAAGCCATTATGGTCACATACTGCCTAGACCGATAGCTTCTATCCGTTTACCTATAACTCCAAAACCTTTTAGAATTTTCTGTCAAGTAGATTTACAGAATTTTACTTTCGAACGCTTCACGCATGATTCTCTTTACGCTAGTTTTGGCTTAGTTTAGTTTTTGTTCGTATGTGAGGCTTTGGCTACATTTAAATTTACGGGGAATCTGTCTTCGTTTTTTGGCAGTTTTCTAATATGGCTGTCGAACCGCAGCTGATCTTTTCCATCCCTCACAACTTATTATTTGAACCTGTTATATCGATGGCTCTTTCCGCTGCCACAGAACAAAGCATACAGTTCCACATAAAGGAAACAAAGTCTTTATCTTAATTCGGCGGCTGCAAATATTAACAATTACATGCGCATGTCAGAAAATTCATTACACAGTCTGGAACAACATATCAGAAACTGTACTTCGATACGTTAACTCGTTGTGGGTGTATTTGGAGTGACTTGTCTCAGCTGCCTCACTCGTGTAGCTGCACGGACTACTCAGAATATATACCGCAACGGCGAAAGGCGTTTGTCATGCCTGGCATCTGGGAAAGAACAGCTTAGACCGCGCCTGGCGCGCCCGCGGCTGCGGCTGCGAGTCGTTGACCATGCTAGTTCGCGTAGACCCCGGAACTTGCAGACCGTCAGCCGGATCTCGAGCACTGCTTATGAGTCATCGGCCTGTCCCGTATTTTCACGCAGGTACCTGAGAGCAGTCGCTCAGTTTATCATGCCTCATAAACCAACCTGCTCTCCTTATACCTCTCCCTCTTTCCTATCTTCTTGTCTCGCACGCACGCGTGCGCGCACACACACACACACACACACACACACACGCGCGCGCGCGCGCGCGCGCGCGCGCGCACTTAACACAACTCAGATATTGTGAGGTGCTTTTATCATCGTGAAACATCATTTTCAATATGAGACTAGACCAAATGCATAAAAAAAGTTTTGAAAAAAATACAGTCAAATGTTTTGTGAAATGATTTCTGCAAGAGTAGGAAATGAAATAGGCTAGGGAAACATTTTATGCCCCTGAAATATGCTTGCAATCATGTACAGCAGACGAGGCTCGTCAAATATTTCTCTAGTCTATTTTACTTCTTACTTTAAAACAGACCCTTTCAAAAACACTTAGCAAATATTTTGTTAAATTTCTTTTTTATTTTCTAGATCAGAAAGCACGAATATAATATATTTAAACAGCGATCAGTATTCTATTATTTTTAAGAGTATACAGATCAAGAGAAAGCAGAGACGCTTCATTGTATGCTGTAATTTGACATTTATTTTATTTTTTTCCAACATGAAAGAAAGAATGTCACGATTTCTACACAAATGCATCCTTTAGGTCTTGAAGAGATGAACTTTTTGACACTTGATTTACATAGCTGGCAGCAGACCTTCGCGAAATATTTAGAGTTTCCCTCAAATCACTAAGTTTTCCTAATTACTCTGGTTACCTTCAGTAATTAAAACGTTTTTTGCATGACTATATCTCACGCCGGTCAATTTAATCCCCAATTGTCCATTTCCTATACTTCGCTTGGATGTAAAAAAGCGGACAAAAATTTTCCCTCAAACCACTAATTAAATTTTTCTTAATTACCTTAAATACTTTCAAGCAATTACACTTCTTTTTTTCAAACCTGAACTTCACGCGCGTCAATTTGATACTCCATTCGTCCGTTCTCCACTCTTCGTCTGGCTGAGATAAACTGGACAAAAATTCATTGTGTAGTTTCTAGAATATCTTGTTTTCGCTCCGCTCAAAAATTTGGCCAAAAATGGGAGAGGATTCATAAATAGGAATATTTTATGGTAAAGCAAAACACTATCGACCTGACAGAGTCAGCTCAAAAATGCACTTGTTTTTAGCCTGTTCCCTGAAACTATTAGCGAGGATTTGGGCGAGCGGAAGGTGCTAGACCACAAAAAAACTAATTTAAAAAAATTTACAAACCTTTATTTCACTATTTATTTAGGAAACTTCACGAGTAATATCAAAGATCCTTAAACTTTACTCATTAACACAACCTGAACCAATTTTACCAAGCTGCCTTGAAAACTTGAAATCAATGAACATGACAGGAAAGATGATAATCTGAATTCTTGCATAATATTGTATAGAGCAATTATAAAAGGTTTTCACCGTAGCTGTTCGGAAACCAGCTCCGTATTCACTTCTGCTAGTGGGCACAACTGTTCAAATGGTGAGATACAGTTCGATAATACAACTCAAACAGAGAAAAGATTACACTGTAAAACAGTCGCAAGATACAACTTGCCAATGGAAGCGAACATGGATTAAAACAATCCTGCCACTAAATCAGTCCGTTGAACACAGAGTAATTACCCAAGCAAAAAAGGACTTCATTTTAATATATCTTCTCTAAGCAGCATGTGACTAACAATAAGACTTTGAACCAATAGCTTAAACCGTAAAGTATTAAAACCATTCTGCGCTCATAGGCAGCACACCGGGCCTGGTACACGCGGCGCTTGGGGACCACAGCACAGCTACGACACCTGAGGATGGGCTTACAACAGTCCGAAACCGCTCGTGTGAAAATAAAGTAATTTAAAACTGAAGCCGTATTTTCAACCTCTGCAAAACCATTCTAGTTATGTAGTGGAAATGTTAAAAGCATTTATAATAAAAGTAGTAAAACTAACTGATAGCTCGGCGTACAAAACTATTTTATAAATATTTCCTTTTCCTTATTAGCATAACAGGAAGCGCATAATGTTGCGTAACAGCTAGTGATCGTGCAATACGCTGTTTTCATTGAATGGTAATGTCTTATAACCGCTCTCAAGAGAAATCATGATAATATGGCTGATGAATTAAAGAAGTAACCGTTATCAAGAAACTTAAAACAGTTGTATCTAGTGGTATCCGAATCGGCTATAGCATTGACCTTTAGTTATGCTATTAACAAGCCGATGCATCGAACACATGCGATGCTCACCTTTTTGAGTGAGCCGAATGACTTTTCCAACAGGTTAGCTTACATTCTTCAGTGCGGAAGCACAAATACGTCAGATGTCCTGTGGGAATCTCAGAAAAGCGAATGTGGAGGAAATGGACAGGGGATGCGGATAGGTAGCGCTCGATGGGAGTGTGGATCGGCCGTGAGGCGAGCCGAGGTAATCCATGCAGTTGCGATAACGCTGTGTCCCGGATGGCGCAGTGGTTACCGCACCTGCCTAGTAAGCGGGAGATCCTGGGTTCGAATTCCGGTCCGGTACAAATTCTCATTCGTCGCTACCGTGTCCGCGTAAGGTCCCAATGCATCTGACAGCATTGATCCCTTCCCTTTCCTTTCCTTTCTTCCCCTCTCCACCTTCAATTTACTTATAAGGCTTAGCTTAGTTCCATCAGTTCCAAAACCTGTGGCAACCATCAACGACCAACATGCTGCAGACTATAAATGGAATCAAATCGCTGCACACTGAGCCGTGTGGCTTGGGAAAGAGTACGCGACAGCAAGAGGAATACGAAAAATCGTTGACTTGGAAGCATCAGGAGCCAGGGAAACCGTTATTTCTTTCGTTGAGGCGGCATTCTGCTACATGTCTGTTGAGGTAATAGTGATACACGTGAGTTGACTGCTGTCTTTGATGCTTTTCTGGAAAAACAGAGAACCATCTGCAACTAAACTTACGTGCACCTGCGTTAAAGGATGACAGAGAATGGAGGCAGTGACTGGTTGGGATGGAGTTGTAATGAGGTACAATTTAAAGGTAGACTGATGATGCATTCTAGAGAGAGAGAGGGAGAAGTTGCTGCAGGTCATTTGACCATTTTTTCCCTATTTTCTGTCAGGATGCATCAATTGTGTGACATAGCCTGCGTTCATCTACATTTACATCTACATCCATACTCCGCAAGCCACCTGACGGTGTGTGGCGGAGGGTACCTTGAGTACGTCTAACGGTTCTCCCTTCTATTCCAATCTCGTGTTGTTCGTGGAAAGAAAGATTGTCGGTATGCCTCTGTGTGGGCTCTAATCTCTCTGATTTTATCCTCATGGTCTCTTCGCGAGATATTCGTAGGAGGGAGCAATATACTGCTTGACTCCTCGGTGAAGGTATGTTCTCGAAACTTCAACAAAAGCCCTTACCGATCTACTGAGCGTCTCTCTTGCAGAGTCTTCCACTGGAGTTTATCTATCATCTCCGTAACGCTTTCGCTATTACTAAATGATCCTGAAACGAAGCACGCTGCTCTCTGTTGGATCTTCTCTATCTCTTCTGCTTTCGACATGTATACATCCGTGTGCTCTGTTTGGGTCTTAGAGCAGTGTCTACGTGCGATCTTTAACAGCAAACCTATCGGTCATTCGAGAACTTACGTCCCATGTGTGGTGAAACGTGACACATTCCTCTAAACGAACGAAGATTTATGCGATGTACTCCATTCCCCTGTCGCATCTTAGGTATCTAAGTTAGTGATAGGTGCTTGTGAGGCACTGCATTCCCCGTGTATACATTTGCTTGACAGATGTCCTGTTTACAGAGTTAGTGATGGCATAACGTGTAATTTCACATTTCAGACGCCGCTGCTATGCGTTTATCTGTTTCCTTCTGAGAGGTATTCTCTGTTACTAACGATCATTTTATATTGGACTAATGCGGGCATAGTATAGTTTCCGAACCGTGATCGGATGTGAACAGTGGACGCTGTACATCTCTGGAAAGCTATATTGTGCACATATCACACAGAACCGATATTTTAAGAAATAGTTTTTTTTCATTTTACGGTTCGATAACATAGTTTATCGTAGAGAAACCGGCAAGAAGGTTGTATGTCATGGGCTGTACATATATTTCTTACATTGAAATATTAACACCGTTACATTCCATACGACTAATAGGTCGGAAACTGGAGCGATCTAACATTATAGCCTGTTTTAAGTGCGGAACCTTGTAGCCTTAGGAGTGTGTGTGTGTGTGTGTTTATGTTCTCTCTTACCAATACCTTTGAGGTACTGATCCCAGACTCTAGAAGATAACTTTAGTGTTGATAGCGTGGTTGATTTACGTAAAAATCCTTTAAACTTCATCCCTCTGGAGCTCCAACAAGCACAAAAACCAGTCGTTTCTTGTTCTTCTTAACTGTCTGCTATTACATTACAACACTACAAAATATGTTACTATACACCGATAAGGGGTGCTAACCTCCTCGACACGGGCGCATCTGCAGAAATCTTGTGTACTTGGATGGACGAGGACTCAGTTAGCTCCATTCATTCACGAGACGCGGAATGTAGCAGTCTACTTCTGGTCAACTGCAGATTAAATCGGTAATGGTGTTGCAGTGCGGCTGGTCAAAGACAGTGCGAGGGGGTCTTTGAGTCTCTAATTTTATCCTAAGATTGCGAGAATGCTCTGTGACTCACATCTGCATAGAGATAGATCGTCAATTATGCACTATGCTTGAGGTGCTAGAAGTATGTAGAGCGCTGTCTGGTATACTTTGATGATTATACGTTCGAGAATTAACAATGAATGAACGTACTGCACAATCATCTATCTACATTCGCAATGATACTCGCAAAGGGTGGTTTAGCTATGATACTGAAATTGGGAAACATGGTGTCGCATCACTGGTCGATGTTGAAATTACTATAAAATTGCCAAAACTGTTCGTACTATCAACTGTGATGCTTATTATTACAATACATCAACGGTGTGTTTTCCATTCCATCTGTCCACTGTTGCACTGTTGGTTACCACATAATGATTGACTGACATTGCTTGTTTGAGTTGGAGAACGAGTTTTGGTGGAGGGGCAACACCTTCTGGGGATGGCTAGTACCAAAACAGTGATCGCACACATGACTCCAATATGAGGAAACCGTCGAAACGGAACGCAGAGCCATCCATTCCGTCACTGTGACAGACGAGTTTAAATGTAGAGGTCATCAATCACTTTTGGATAGCAGTTTGAAAACTCTCCACAACGCCGCCAAACTCTTCCAGTTTCCTTATGTTGTAACCACCTTTCATTTAAAATCATTCAGTGTTTGTGGTGTGTTATGATAGCAGCAGTAACAACATGACTTATACCGTGCAACGTCTAGTTTTCTGTGAGAAGCATTGGATCAGAACGTGTTAATGTCAGTTTAGAACCTGACTCAGACAGAAAAAACAGAATATATGGCAGTGTATAAAGCGTGTTACAGCAGGGAAAAAAAACAATGTTTCAAACAACGACACAGGGTGCTTGCCTCTCTTGCGACTGACAGTAGAGTCTGTGGGATACGGTCATCCTCCTCCGACAGTATGGACGTTGGAACTTCACACTAGTCTGTGCTAGCGACCTCGACCACTGGCCGCCTGCTCCGATGGATCAAAACCCATATATTTAATAGGAGCGCCGCATGTGCGTAGTGCTGGCATGCAGACGATATTTGTCCACGATATATCGGAAAAGAGAGAGAGAGAGATACGCGGTAAAAGTCTTATCGAGTTCTCTATTGGATGAAGTTAGTTGAGCCTTTATGGTTCGTAATTTTTCTCTGTTGGATGGTACAGAATAACGAAGATAGCATGTTGTGGCGATAGACGTGGGGGCCCTGAGGGATGTGGATCTGCTTTGGACAGCAGTACTTGTATGTAGTTTGGGGATGCACCACAGTGCATAGCAAAACCCTCGTCCTTCCCCCCGTTCCCGTGCTGCCGTTTATACTACCTTATGTTCTAGGAGGAGACTTCATTTGGCGCTGACCTTACACATCATACACGGTTGGCGGAGCTACGACAACATGTTCCCATTTCCATCGAATGGTCAAAACACGGTCCTGTCGCAGTACCTCAGGTCACTCTGTTTCTACACGGGTTGCAGAAGATAGTAGATACAGTTCTCTTCGACTTCTGCTCAGTTCCTTCTCAAGTTGGAACGATCACATTCGCAAAGCTGCATTAGTGGTACAATTTTCAAGAGGCATAGGGACTATCTAAAATTTTACTGTAGTTGATAGGTTTGAAAAAGGTGACTCGTTTCAGGGTATGAGAGAGCCAGAAATATGATTCACTAGTGGCTGTAATCGTTAAAGGACTTCTCTATAGGATCCAACGCAGGTATGTGGTTGAATGGAAAGACTTGATTCCAAATCCCAGACAGCATTTCTACCAGAAAGCATAACACTAGAGATCTGAAAAGCTAGTGTACATTTCTTATGACCTCAATCAGCACACCATCTACTGTTTGTGATCCTTCTCAATCAACCTTCGCCTATAATCTAGTGGATATGTCGCAGAACCTCTGACATTGCATTGAGACAGAATGCGTTACAAATACTAGAGAAATATCTAGCGGCGGCATCAGGGAGTTGCAAATACCGGTTTCATACCACGTTCCTTACCCGAATCACTTTCTAAATTCAATGATTTTATCACGAGGTTGCATCGTTGGCTACGTATAACCGCACTGATGGTCTGATGATATACACTCCAATGTCGTGGTATTTGTTTGGAAAAACTACTTAATTCGGAGGTAACGCCATGCCTCGATTTATAAACCCGGTATAGCCTTTAACATGGATACTTGTGTGAACCTGTAGAACCAAGACCGCTTGTGATAGTAATATGGTCGTTGCGATCGCTTTATTTGCACATATGGCGGTTAGTAAGACGATTACGCTTCTCTTTCTAAGACACAGTGGTACCACTCGCCAGAAAAACTTATGATACAAGTCCACCTATCGCTGATTTTCGGTCAGTATTATTTCGTATCTCCAGCAATCACTTTTTAGCCAAGTATTATACTTAGTAGTAGGGGGTGTATGATAGGTTCGCAATGAGTATCAGGCTTATAAAGAATGTGTGTTTGTTCCAACACATGCAAAGGAAATGACTATGTCCAGTCGTAAAGAAGATATGGATTTGACGTGAATTACAGTGACAGCAAAGGGAAGAGCATGTCAAATCATAAGAATGCTACAGATTTTTCTATTTCGAGGGCCACAACCATCAGCAGGGTGTATTTCCGATACTTCGCTCATTGTCGAATGTCATCCAGTTGAGACTGCGATCATAATATTCAATTTTATGTACAGTAATAAAATATATATGTGGCCAGTTTCCTAGGATGATTCTATGTGTGCTTGGCGTGCAGACCTGGTAACCTGTGGCGGCAATGATTCACGTTTCCAGCTAACGGTAGGAGCAGTCCAAATGGACAGGCCTGTTGGGATGCAGCAATGTAGCTGACTTAACCGTTTCATCCTCGAGACGGCCGAATAGATAACTAATACTTAGTAGTGTTGGACAGCTTTCGTGAACACGGGAAAATTTGAGAAGATTCAATATGCACATATGTTTGGGCTGGACCATTAATCCCTCCCACGTCAATTGTCCGATTGACTGCCTCTTCACATTTCACATCTTTATCTCGTTGAGAGAACATCTAGTGTGGTGTGGGCACCTAGCAGGAGAAAGTCACATTTGCTGGTTCTCTATGCAAGAGAAACACCTTAAACACCTTAGCTGACTTTGTAAATTATAGGGATGATTTGGAATCTGTTACATCACTGACATCGGTGAGTGGAAATATCAGTTTCCTCTATTTTTCGAGTTTTGACATAAAGGTTTTCACACACAGGATAAGTCTCAAGTTGCTCAGTGGTTTACAGCTCGCTCCACCTCTCTAAAGTTTCAGGTTTCTAGAGAAATAATTTCCATTCTATATCTTTGGAATTACATTGTGCGAGCAGTATTGCTATGTGCTTGATATGGAGAATCATCGCATAAATGGCATAATATTCTGGCAAACCATGTGAAAATACATGTGTTCTTGTAATCCCAGAGTCTGGAGATTGGTGTAGAAAGCAAGCAAGCAGGTCAGGACCAGAAACAGTGACGCCTTTGTGCTGAGGGGAAGTGACCCTGCCTTTGTACAATAGCCTTCGTGGTATATGTACGAGTGTCTAGCAAAAATGGCATGATATTCTGGCAAAACAAGTGAAATTACATATGTTCTTGTAATCCCAGAGTCTGGAGATTGGTGTAGAAAGCAAGCAAGCAGGCAGGTTGGGACCAGAAACAGTGACGCCTTTTTGCCAAGAAGAAATGAGCCCGTCTTTGAACAACAGTTCAGAGAGTGACTTTGGTCTGCCGAGGGTGCTCTAGTCACGTGTCAGAAGCGGATGACTTGTGACCGTCGGCTGCGGGAAAATATCCAGTGCTGCAAGGAGTATATACGGTGCTGTCTGTCTTTGCAGTATATGTACAAGTGTCTGGCAGTCGATAGCTATATGAATGATGCAGAAGGGGCGATTTTGTATGGCGCAGGATACGAATTCTTTGTTTACTACATCCACATGGTATGCAGTGATATATTGTTGAGTTGGAAATCGGTTTCACGCTCTACTATTCAAGCGTCCATTCTCAGTGGCAGAGAAGCGTAACTGAGCAAGTATCTTTCTATATTTGATGATCTGTATGCCACTTTTGCAGGGTTTAACTGCCAGTGCAATATGGCGATCTGTACAAAATAGTTTTTTCCCGCTGAAAGTCTCGCCTGCAGAAGAAAAGAAAAGCCGGCCGCGGTGGCCGTGCGGTTCTGGCACTGGATTCCGGAACCACGAGGCTGCTACGGTCGCAGGTTCGAATCCTGCCTCAGGCATGGGTGTGTGTGGTGTCCTTAGGTTAGTTAGGTTTAAGTAGTTCTAAGTTCTAGGGGACTTATGACCTAAGATGTTGAGTTCCATAGTGCTCAGAGCCATTTAAGGAAAGAAAAAGGTGGACTGTGCTTCCACACTGGCAGCATCAGTAATTTGGTGGGTAAGATATAGTCAGAATGCTCCATTCATTCACAAGACATCCTTTGTGCCAGGACATATGAGCTTCTATATAGTGGTGAGAACGTTTGCGTTTCAGAGAGGTTTGTTGAAAGCAGGACTTAATGATTTTCTAGAAGGATAACACGTGATGGAGGGGGTGCCAAGTTAGGACCATCAGGAGGAATGCATTCGGCGTTATGCTGGGCTATTTTCGTAAACAGCTCCTGTTAGGACAAGAATTTCCATGCGGACAAGCTGAGGCATCATGAAAGCTCCTACGAAACCAACCATTAACTATTTCTGCGTCATTTTACAATTTCCGAGAGGTCGAATTGGCTCTTATTTACATAGCCATGTGACGTCAGTATAACATTGAGAACCTTTTAGATGTGCCTGCACTGGTGAGCCACTATGCAGATCTCTCTTGCTTGACACTGGACTTGCAAATAGATGTTAGTCACAGTAAACATGTGTGGCAGGAGCCGTCTCACATGTCCTGTTAGGACTACTAGGAACAATGCACTCTGTGCTATTTTGGGAAGCATTCGAACACACTTCGATAGCGCGACCTGTGATGTCAGTATAGTATTGAGAACCTAGCAGCATCTACGAGGGTGAGTCTCTTGGCAATTAGGTCTTCACTGGACCACAAGTAGAGAGGCATCACACCTGCAACAGTAAACATGTGTGCATCCAGAGGGTGACTTGGCTCTTATTTATATAGACGTGTGACGTCAGTATAACACTCGGATAATTCTAATTGTAGACCTCAAAATAGATGCAACTGTCAGTGCTTGCTGTAGGTGGCAGCTGCATGAGAGCGATGGCTGGTGTCCGGTGGTGGCTGACTTCGGCATTGGAGTGTGCACGCGTTGGAGCCTGTGATATGTTGTGGTTGACGATAGTTCTAAAGGGTTTTTACGAGTAGTTTGCAGGTTCGTATGATGTGTAGTGCATTATTTCGGTAATTTACAAGTTGTCTGTGTGTCTGTACATGAGTGTACTGCATTATTTCAATAATTTACAAGTAGTTTGCAGATCTGTAGGCTGTGTATTGTGGACCCAAGCATGTCAGAGCGATGTTTTGTATCAGTGTAATAAATAAACTATGTGAAATCCATCCAAAAATAAATTGCTCCAAAATAAATAAAGTACACTAATTCCTCTCTACAGCAGTCGAGAATAGGCTGAGTCTTCTTCCTGCCATTTCCACTCCCAAGACCGCCCTCTTGGATTATATCATGGAACGGACAACAGCGCCCTCTGGTGGCGGTACTGTGTACTAGGTCAGTTGGACTCCAGGCAACGTGGTGGACACACTGAAGGGAGCTACTGCCTCAAATTGTTTAAATGAACACTGCATGCAAAATAAAGACTTATGTCCATCCTATCCAGCAGGCCAGAACAGGCTGAGTCCTTTTCCCGTCAATTCGCAGGAAGAGGCGGCAGTCGGATGACTTAGGTTAATGGAGGCAGCCCAAGTGACCTATTTTCCCTCCATTTTCTTAGGTTAGTGGATGTAGCCATGCTGTGTTGCATTGTCCTGCTGGAATTTGAACTTCCCACAATTTTCTGGGTGAGGAGGGGAGGGTGGAGGGGAGCGTCTTAGGTGAGTACAGGTAGCCCAACTGATTTATCTTCCCACCAAAATTCGATGTTTCCACCATGACGTCATTGCGGCATTGCCATATCTATCGCCGCTATCTTGGATCCGCCATCTTGAATAAATTGGGCAACAGTGGAGGGTGGGGTGACGCTGGTCTTATCCCATTACTAATATAATGTTATGTTATTGCACAACATGTAACACTATAGTAAAATACAATTTCCGTAATGTCAACGAACATTTCACAATTCCTTTGTCTGCCAGGATAACTGTGGCTCTTATCTGAAAAAGTAAAGGATTTTAAATTAAGTTTTCTTATTGTGTGTAGATTTTATATTCTGTGGATACTGAGAGTATTTCATCACGTAAATGTAGGTTACTTCCTTTTCACCATGAACCCGCATTGCATTTTTGTGATAGTCATGTTTACGGCAGATGGAAATGAGAAACTTTCACATCAGTGGTCGACCAGCGCAGCGACCCAGTCGTCCACAAACAAATTCCCGTTTGGAAATGTAGATCTAGTGGAATGAATAAATTGGAATAAAAATCTTTGCTTTTCATCTGACATGATTTCATGGCCTTGAAAGCATATTTTGTTCTGCTTCATTTTAAGGAAATCAAGAAGGAGTTCAGTAGGACACTCTTTGTTGGAGATCAGTCACTTTAATGCCTGTGGTGTGTACCAGTATTGGAAGCAGTTACAAAACAATAAACAGCACAAACATGCAGCATTTTTTGCATTGGTTTTTGCAATAAATATGATAATGTGTAAACAGCTATCACTCACTACTCAGTTCCCTGAAAACTTAACGGCGCTTATCTAGCAATTTTCTAATGAGTGTTTTATATTGGGTACATATATTAAGAAATGACAGCAAAGATTCGTGAGGTCTGTTTAAGTTTCGGAATATAATAAGACGTAACCTATGAGAAAATCTGAAGAAAGTTACAGTCATTTACAGAGACAGGAAAATAGCACTCTATATCTGCAAAATACACAAATTAAAAGGAAAAGCACAGAATAAAAGTCAGGAAAGAAACAGGTGCTGACTTCTAAAAGTCTATTAAAGGAAGTGTTATTCTAAATGTTGAAGATATACATTGTAAGAACATCAATTCTGTCCTATCGATTTCCAGGTACGCAATTATAATGTGTGCTCAGACGAAGAGGAGATCACAGTTACATGTAAAGAAATTTTAATAGCTTTATTATAATTACTTTTCATGTGGAGCAGTACAACCATCCATAACTGCCATTGACATTGTAACACCCCACCTGTCACTTATCTGGTTTTGGCATGTGTTCACCCCAGCTAATTGACTAACAGATCAACAGAGAGTGCAAAACTGCCACAATATTGGATAACGCGAAAAAAATTAATAAGGCCCTGTGACTCCTGATTGAACTGCAGTGGCAGTGTTGACATTAATTTATTCCAAATTGATCACTTTTAATTAAAAAGGGGTGCACATTAATGTTATATTCAGCTATTGAACACCAGATCCGAATGTTGAACATAAAATTAATTAAGAAAGTGACTTGGGATTTCCACTACTTGATCGAAAACAGATGCAGTCGATTAGCACAAATTTATTTTAACTCCCGACCTTCAATCATCACATTACAAGACTCTCCTATCAGGCAGTGGTAATAAATTGCAGTTGCATGGAGTAAAGCGCGATAACTCAAAAGTAATTCCTATCGACTGACCCAGGCGTAATGCGAAGTGCGAGAAGAATTCTACAATACACGGCCCATGAAACCCTCGTGGAAACTTTGCCAATGTGATCCAACAAATTAATCAGTGGCCGGAGCGGGGGCAATATCACCAAATACAGCATGGAGGAGTGGCGTCATTGTGCGGACGTCGGCTGACCTCGTGGTGCTGCAAGGCTGCGCTCATCTATTCACTCCAAGCTGTATTGCTCAGTACATAGCTGAACCAAAACTTCCTGTTTCCAAGCTCAGTCATTCCATTTGCTAAGTCCTAAACTGCAGAGATGTTCACTCTTTCTCAGGCAAGCTGAGTAAAGAAGGCCCCATCCGCACTCTAGGCAAGCTGGGAACAGAAGACCTCAACAGGGACTCCTCCGAGTCTACTCTTCGCCTCAGTTTCCCCTCCAGCAAAATCACTTACGCCAATTGCAGCACAAGTCCCGTTAATTATGCGTCGCTTCCCAGTGCCGACCAATGCCTTCTCTGGGAAGTGAACAAATTCCCACAAAATTTCCCTTCCTCTCAACTTCTGCTATTTAGCTCCTCCCAGGCCACCCATCAAGGTTAGCATCTGCACAAAACACCAATTTTTCCGGAATTCTGACTCCCAGGAGAGTACTTCAAATTTCTTGGTCCTATGTTCCCATCGGAACCCGGCGTATTTCATTCTGTCGCTCTTCACCTGACTTACTTCAGACTCTGTGGACCGTGAATTCAGCGTGAAGTTGCTTTAGTCACGAACACGCATATTTTGGCCTCTGTTGACCACTCCACCGTAGCTTTGCGCGGCTTACTCGCATGTTTCACTGAAAATGGGACGACAGACATTTATCAACAGGTGTACAAGCTTCCCGGTACACCAGCATGGGGTCAACCACCCACTCACTGTCACTCATCTTAAGGCAGCTGGAGGCCACACACCATTACCGCTTTCTCAGAGCTTGAGCCGCCCTAAGGTGCCTATTGTCACTTCCCTTCGCCGCTCCCCAGCTGGCCACAGTCAGCTCTGTATACTTCCCTGGGATAAACTAGCCTCCAGTAAATCGACGCGTGTCTACAAAGTTTTCATGTCGTGAATTACTTTAAAACCACCACCTGACATTAATTATTCCAATACGTCCATACTATACCCTCTACAAGATGCATTGTGCCTTGTCAGTCATTTTTGTTCAGCCCTACTGTTCGCGAAACGTGAGTTAGGTGATCTTTAATGACTTCATGTAAGGGACATAGTTCTTGCCATCTTACAACATTGATGCACCAATCCCAGTGTGTAGGGGGGTCAAGTTTAGCAAATCTTGGGTTCCTGGCTGATCCAGTTTTCCGCAGTGTCTTGCACTTCCATGTCACAGGTGATCTTCTGACATTTCAGTGATTGTTTTAAGGGGCCCGAGATATGCCAGTCACACTGGGACATATCGGAGCTGTAAGAAGGATCTTTCAGGACTTCCTATAGAAATTTTTGAAGGAGCACGAGGTTCCTCTTCGCCACATGTGGCCTAGCGTTCTTCTGGAACAGCACAATCCCATTCGAGAGCTTGCTCCACAGTTTTTTCTTGATGGCCTGTTTGGGGCTAAGCAACGTGTTGCAGTACTGCTCATCGTTAGCTGTTGCACCTCATGGAAGCCATTCGATTAGTAGAAGTTCTTCAGCGTCGAAAAAGAAATGAGCAACATTTTTATGGCCTTCGGCGCAGAGTGGGCGTTTTTGGATTAGAGGAGCCGGGGTGCCACCACTCCATGCTCATCCGTTCGGAGGAAGATTCGAAGCGGTGACACCACCCTTCATCATATGCTACAAACTGAGCAATGAAATCTTTTCCTTGCTCCACGTATTTAAACAGACAGTCAGACAACAATCTGTTCACGCCGTCTTCTTATTCTCTGAAAGGTGCTTCGGCACGCACTCTGCACGCACTTTTCGATAAAGAAGCTTCACGTGGACTACGTGATGCACAGTTCGTTTACTAATCAAGAGTTCAACAGCAATGTAACGTGTGGCAATCCTACGATTTGTCTGTAAGAGCTCCCCCACTGTCGTAATCGTCGAAGTGGTGGTGACAAAGTGCGCCTACCCAGGGCGTGGAATGTTACTGATGTTTACACGACCCGCTTCATACCACTAACATCACCGGAATATTGTGCTCCGTGCCGGACACTGCTCTCCGTACACCTCTTTCGTCCTGCGATAAATTTGTGAAGCATGCTCCCCTTCTGCTCGACGAAATTGGATAACAACTACTTCTGCTGATCGAAAGGAATCCATCACGCAATGAACTGCGATACAAGTCTCCAGACATGATGAATTTGCTGTGATGTAGTTAACTCTGCTTATGCAACTGTGAATAATACTACGTCACCCCATGGTAAGCACAGCCACCCACTGGGATTACATACAACGCCACTGCAGTGAAGGTGTCCTTTTCAATTGGGCATATGAAACTACTAGTAATGCGAACCACACTGACTATGTTAAAATAATATATATTACTTGCTGTGTTACTTTGTCACTTTCACGTTAGAAATTAGACTAAAATAAGTCACCTCCAAATTCAATGTTTTCTTACAGCCGTTGTAGATAGATGCTGTGTTTTTAATCGGGGCTGGTGTTCACATTCTTCTTTAACGCGTACACGAGAATTTAAAGCCTTAGAATCGAATTCCATGCTAGTTCCTGATTTATGCCGCTGGACTTCATGTTTCATCGTATAATACTAAAGATTCCGGTGTAGAGAGCTTGGACACTATGCTCATTCGAGTAAACAGCTTCACGAACTTTTTGAGTTCCATAAAATTGTAGTCGTTAAACTATTGAGCATCAAGCACATATTAACATGAAAATTTTCTTTCAAAATGATCCATATACCCACGTCTTAACGTAAAAATGCTTCCCTCCGAAATGCTATGGATATATTGAAGCGTCAACAGGAAGTAAAGGCTGATTTCAGAGCCTGAATAATAACTTACTAGGAGAAACGAGCAATACTACGGCTCACAAGTAATATTCCTATTCTGACTAAAACAGTAAACAGCATAACTTTTGTTATTAGGATAGAAGAATGTAAAATTGGAACTTATAAAGATGGATGTAAAGTATAGTTGGAAAACATTTTTCTAAGAAGAAGTAAGATTTTTTAAAACTGTACAGGATTTACAACCTAGTAACATAAAGATAACTTATACGTTAAAATGTAGAAAAGACAGGTCAAAGTATCTAAACTGTGATGCTATAAAATATTACCATCACTCAAATGAGCTATAAAAGTACGAATGGAGAAGATCAAAGCGTCTCAAGAGACGTAGACATATACTGGTCACAAATACGAGGGCTTGCTGAAAGATAATACCTCCGAATGTTTTAAATGAAAACTCTAAAATGATTTTGAATAAAACAAACTTTATTAACATTCTACATCTATATTCTTCATATCTACATATTTTTTCCTCAACTGAGTCACCCCGGCGACGAACGCAATTCTCACAACGAGAGTCCAGTTTCTTGATACCGTCGGTGTAGAATATGTGACTTTGTTGGCGGAGCAACGCCGCATCTTTGCTTGCACCGCTTCATCACTATCAAAGTGATTAAATGTTCTTCATGGTTTGAAAACAGACGAAAATCGGATGGAGCCAAGTCGCGACTGTCGAGTACAGTAATCCTAATGCGTTGGATCATAGAACATATCACAGCGCTCGTGTGTGGTCTGCATTTTCATGCAGAAGGAGAGTGTGCTCTATGTGCGGAAGAACCACTCGATTTCGAAACTCGATTATAGCGCGCTATTTCTCACATATCCATATTGTAACATTACACACCGCCATGTTACACACTATAATTTGGAGCCCTCTAGTGGCAAAGAGAAACAAATATGTGTACACAAAGATGAAAGATGTCGAATCTTGATAGCGTTTCTTGTATTTAAAGCACTTAAAGAGTTTTCAAACAAAAAATTCAGAGGCATTACTTTTCAGCACGCCCTTATAATACCTAACAAGGGTGAGATAGTCATAATCATTCTGAAATGCTTCATTCACTTTGAACTTGGAAGGAACCAGTGAATAAAAGGGTAACAAAAATTAAAATATTCGAAGTAGGATACAGTTATTTGAATTTCTAACGACGAAATCTTAAACCCCTTCACAAAATAGGCAGACAGCTAATTTTCATGAAAATTGTATCCCCTTTGTTTCCTTTTACATGGCTTTTGTTCCATCCTCTGAAGTATCATACATCAATTTCTGTTCGTAATTTCGTCATGTCCAGCAGCATTTCCTCTGTTGAACGATTCTGGTTAAATTTCTATCCTTCGTTCACATATTTCGATATGTATCATTTTGATGTTCATGCGACGGTTTAAAGGACGAAGCGTAGTACAATCGTCCTCCGTAAAACAGATTTGGAAAAAAGAGCTTAGTATTTCGGCCTTTGCTCTGTTATCTACCATTTCGCTGCCATTATGGTGTCTGGAAACGTAGATTTCAGCCGTTTACTGATTTAATATAAAACCAAAACTTCTTAGGGTTTTCTGTCAGATCGGTATACAGCACTTCACTTTCGAGTTCGTTGAACGTTTCAGGCATGGCTCCCGTAACGCTAATTCTGGCTTCGTTCAGTTTTTGTTTGTCTATGAGCCTTTCGTTGCGTATAAATCAGCATTAACAATTTTTTGTTTTCGAGCAACTTCCTAAGATGGCTTCTCATCCATCACAACATACTTTGCTTCGTGTATATCTGCCTAGGCCGTATTATACAATACTTGTGAATTTATTATGAACATTTTGATTCCTGAAGATAAATATTTCATATTGACCATTCAGGTTATCTGATTCTGTTTCTTGTCGAACTTGCTACGCAGAAATATCTTCCTACTTCTTTTTTACATTTCTATTTACTGCAGTATTCAGTGCTATTGTAACCGATATATCATCACTGATTCCCTGTTTTACGTTAACTGAGCTGAAATGATCGGGCCTGTTGGTAACCAGATCTAAGATATTACCTTAATGAGTCGGTTCTCTGATAAACTGCTCACGGTACTTTCTGGTAAGATATTTAAAACAATTTCACGCGATTCCCTGTCCCTATTACCCGACCTATACATTTTATACTCCCTATCTATAGCTAGCAAGTTTAAAACTCCTCCTAGTACTATAACATTGCTAGGAAATTTTTGCCAAATTTTCTCCAAGTTTTCACTAAACTATTTCCCCACTGCTGCTCCTGAGGCAAGGGATCTATAAAAGCACCAGATTACCATATTTCATGTGCCTTTACCACTTACATTCACGCACATTATTTCGCATTCGGTGTCTGTACTAACATCACTAGATATTATCGTATAATTGACGAGTATAAACACACTTCACCAGCGACATTTAACTTATCTTTGTAATATGCATTCTAACTGAAATTTGGAATTTCATTGTTATTAACAGCCGGTTTCGGCCAACCTCTCGTTGCTTGTAGTAAGTGGACATTATCACCGTTTTTAATCGAGTTTAATATTTATCATTTGGTTTTGATGTTCCTGCCGTAGGGAATATTTCCATGTACATTCTTGCAATTAACTAATACTACATTAACATTTACTCTCTCCGATCTGCCATGACGAAAGTTACTGTCTTTACTAAAAAGGAGCTAAAAAACCTGCATGTGCACAGCACATGGTCTCCGTTACCCTAGTAGCCGCTTTCTGCCAGTGGTGCCTACAATTTTGCACTCAGTAGTAGAGGTCGGAAAATTCGCATACAAGATCGTATAGAAACGTCTGAATCTCTGGTTTAAGCCTTCCGCTCAACTCCAAATCAGAGAACCGCCGTCAGTCGTGAGGATAGTGCTGCAACGCTATCTCCACTTCCACCCTCACCGAGGATGGGGTTGAATCCATGTGGCAGGAGTCGTCCATGCCGATATGAGCCGCAATTTGAGCCGGGTGCACGCAGGACACTCACTCGCGCCTGCAGAGTCTCCTCCACATGTCAGACGTGAAACCCCTCCCCCCGCCACCCCTCCCCCAACAAAATGGCTCTGAGAACTATGGGACTTAACATCTGAGGTCATCAGTCCCCTAGAACTTAGAACTACTTAAACCTAACTAACCTAAAGGACATCACAGACATCCATGCCCGAGGTAGGATTCGAACCTGCGACCGTAGCGGTCGCGCGGTTTCGGACTAAAGCGCCTAGAACCGCTTGGCCACCGCGGCCGGCCCTCCCCCAACACTTGCAAGCAAACAGCGGACATTAGCTGGAGGTGGAGCTCCCAGTGACTAGCAGTCCCACCCTCTGCACTTGTCCGGACCTTAAAGAAGATTTCCTCATTCTCAACAGATAAAGCACCTCGAGCTGGCTCCCATATACTTTTATCAATGGGCAATATTTATTTTAAAGGCATAAGGTAACATCCGCGCGACCCCATCACTTTTTACCATTCACTGTTTGCTAGGTGTCGATCGAACAGCGAATCACAAGAAGCTGCGACATTAGGAATCCCAAGCGACGCTATAGGCACCAGAGGCCCCAGAGCATTCATCTCTGGTCCCCCAAAGCCACTGTAGCCCAGTACAGCAACCTGAGGCCTGTACATGGTGGATAACGCCGCTACGACCTGTTTCCAGACTGTGGTTAATTCCCTCTGCATCAACACACATCAGGCGCAGTTCCTATTCATCTTTAATCAATGTTCGTCTACACGACAAGTAATATAACACCAAGACAAGCAGTCGCTAGTTGCAATTTAAGTACTGCTGCTACGATGTCTCTGCTTCATTACACAGACAGCTCACGCGAAACTATTAATAAAATATTGTGCAAACACTTATAGTATGTTAATGGACACTAGTTACACTGTTTAATATCCATATTCTATTCACGTCTTTCCAGAAGCGAGTGACAACAAACGTTAATCTAAACGCTGTGCACAAACAGAAAATTCCGCTCCTGCTGGCCCAAGCGCTCGACTGTGCGGCTTCGTTTATTGAACTATCACTCAAAATTGGTAGTTGTCTAGAACCTGTTAAGATGCGAAATCGTAATTATGTTTCCACACAGGGCTAGGATGTGCCGCTGACTGTTTACAAAGTTGTCGTCGTATGTCATTTGGCACCCGCTGCTGGATGAAAACCTCCTTTGGACTTTTCTATACGTTACGTTTTTCAGCTGCGTAAGTCCAAGTTACAAATAATCACACTTATTTGTGAATACAGCAGAAACACTATTTCGTTGACGAGAGTGCCAAATCACAATGAAAAAAACGCCAAAACACTGCTTGTGAGATTTAAAGCTATAACTTAAAGCTAGGTCCAATCTCACATTCCAAATTAAAAATTCCCGACGGAAAAACATTAAACAGGGAGAGTTCTTGAACTGGATTTTATCCGACATATGCACTTGTGACATTACAAAGAAAACAGAAATCTCTGACGAGCATACAGACAACTTGTGCAGTAATAATTATTTGTGTGGACGTATTCTCTTTAGGCTAAAAAATCCTTACAGTCCAGGTCGTGTAAGGAAATGATCTTGGAGTGACTTTAGCGCACTTCTGGTAAAATATAATCCTCATACTCCGCCAGCAAAATTGTTATTAGTGACGTAAACGCTAAAATAAAATGCATGATAATGTGATCTCTGTACCTTGATACGGTAGCTAAAGTCTAGTGAAAAGAACTATTTTTATTAAGTTTTCCTAATTCTGAGCCGGCCGGTGTGACCGAGCGGTTCTAGGCGCTTCAGTCCGGAATCGCGCTGCTGCTACGGTCGCAGGTTTGAATCCTGCCTCGAGCATGGATGTGTGTGATGTCCTTAGGTTAGTTAGGTTTAAGTAGTTCTAAGTCTAGGGGACTGATGACCTCAGATGTTAAGTCCCATAGTGCTCAGAGCCATTTGAACCATTTTGAACCTAATTCTGACACCGTCAATTTGCTAGTCTGCGATTTTCTTCCTCACCATTAAGCCATCAAACTGTCCCGTCGTGAACTCTAGATTACTAAACCCTCGAAACATTTACTATTGCAGTAAGCTATAAAACATGACATTTTGTACTTAACGTACCATTTGAGATCTAATAAGCGTAATTAACCTATAAATTGTGACTTCCTTGGAGTAAAATGTGGAGTAGTACACTTTGCGATGTTTAAATAGCAATGTAACATTTTCCCACTTTAGTGTTCTAGGGTTAACCAAATTTTTACGCACTACATTTGCAGCACCGACCAAGTAAACAATGTGTTATTAAAATTATTTTTGTACGAGTGAGAGGGGGAAAGCGCCACCTCGATTATTCGCCACGGGCGCCAAAATCCAAAGCGCCTATGGGGGAACTGGTCGGAATCATTCAATTCGCCGTGATGATTGAAGCGCGCTCTCTCTTTTTCCAAAACAATGTTTACGACTGAATCTATTGATCATATTGTGTATTTTGCAATCACAAGTAGTACATTTACCACAGCGAGAATGTAAACTCTGAACGAAGTTCTTGCTTGACTCTTTATATTATTACGTATTTGCATTTAAGGGTATCCTTGTTACGTACCATTTAAACGCTATGGCTGTCGTCAACTTTTGTGAGTGACTGTAAAAGCTGTGACGCCAGGCAGCACGTGCCCGTGCCGAACGGCCTTGACACTGTTCCAGACTTCGCGGTCTCATTGACGGCCTCTCTCCAACCAATTTGGCTGCTGGCTGCTAGCTGCCGCAGCATGCAAGACGCGTGCAGGCAAACGTTTATAACCAAACTCCATCCACAGATATTCACTCAGCCAACCAGCCACATCTATAGGTTACAACACTCTGTGAAGTATTTCTGTCAATAAATATCTATGCTGTTCATTATTCTTTGACAGTTCTCCGTGTATTATTCAGTCAATTCCACTCAAATTTTTCAATATCACAGACATACACCGACGGAAAAAAACCGTAACACCAAAAAATAATTAGTCTACAGTAATTTATTATCAGGAATGCATTTGTCTAGATAACATATTTAAGTGATAACATTGCCAGATGTCAGACTGTGGGATGGAGTTCCATGCCTGTAGCACTCGGACGGCCAATACAGGGACGGTTAATGCTGTTTGTTGATGACACTGGAGTTGTCATCCGGTAATGTCCCATGTGTACTCGGCTGGAGAAAGATCTAGTAATGAAGTAGGCCAAAACAACATGTAGACACTGTAGATCATGGTGGGTTACAACAGCGGTATGTAGGGGAGCGTTATCCTGTTGGAAAACGTCCCCTGGAATGCTGTTCATGAATGGCAGCACAACAGGTTGAATCACCAGACTGACGTACAAATTTGCAGTCAGAGTGCGTGGTTCAAAAATGGCTCTGAGCACTATGGGACTTAACAGCTGTGGTCATCAGTCCCCTAGAACTTAGAACTACTTAAACCTAACTAACCTAAGGACATCACACACATCCATGTCCGAGGCAGGATTCGAACCTGCGACCGTAGCAGTCGCGCGGTTCCGGACTGCGCGCCTAGAACCGCGAGACCACTGCGGCCGTCTCAGAGTGCGTGGGATAATTACGAGTGTGCTCCTACTGTCATACGAAATCGCAACAAAGACCATAACTCCAGGTGTAGGTCCAGTCTGTCTAGCTCGCAGGCAGGGTGGTTGCACGCCCTCCACTGGCCTCCTCCTAAGCAACACACAACCATCACTGGCACCGAGGCAGAACCAGCTTTCGTCAGAAAACACAACAGACCTGTACCCCCTGTCCTCCAATGAACCCTCATTGGACACTACTGAAGTCGCAAATGGCGGTGGTTTGGGGTCAGTGCAACACGCATTGCAGGGCGGCTGACTCGGAGCTATCCTTGAAGTAACTGATTTCTAACAGTTCGTTGTGTCACGGTGGTGACAACTGCTGCTCAAATTTCTGCTGCAGATGCAGTACGATGTGCCAGAGCCATACACTGAAAACGATGATCTTCTCACGCGGTAGTATCACGTGGGCATCTGGAGACCGGTCTTCTTGCGACCGGACAATTTCGCGACCACTGCTGCCAAAAATAATGTACAATGGCTACATTCCTATCAAGTCTTTCTGAAATATCGCAGAAGGAACATCAAGCTTCTCGCAGTCCTATTACACGACCTCCTTTAAACTCAATGAGGTGTTGATAACGTTGTTTTTGTCGCCTTAAAGGCATTCTTGACTAACATCAACTCGCCTCGCCCAATCTCAAAGGTAACTAACGCGCACGACCAAAACAGTGCGCATTTTAAAAAACTGATTTGCATCCTCTAGCGTCATTGTTATGCGACTGGAGCGAAATTTGAACAGACCTCATCTTTCAGATGGTGAAACACGTCTACCAACTTTCGTTTATGGCGCGCAACTCCTTCTTGCTGTTTTTTCCGTCAGTGTATTTTGCGACAAGTAACATTCAGTGTACATGCATTAATGATCCGCTACAAGCGAATAGATCAAATATTTATTTATCATGTAGTGGCATTTACAAATTTGTTTAAAAATTGTAGAGGTTTGTGTAATTATGTAAGTTTTGCTGTAGTATTTCAACAGCAGTAATGTCCATCCACAATGCGACATTTCTTCAACTTCCAGTGTCATCTTTGCAAACAGTGTCTATAAAACATCATATGCACCCAACGGCTGATTTGATCACAGCAGTGCCTTACTAGGTATTGTCCTACTGGAAAATATATGCCTTTCCCTTGTTTCCGACATCTGAAACGGATTATTCAGCTGGTTACAGGAGCCCTACAGTAAAATGCAGATTATTAAAGGTACGTCCTATGCAGGGTGGTAGTACTGTCCACAAAAATATGAAAGTAAGAAGAATCTCTTCGTGTTCCAAAGTTATTTTTATGAATTTTTCCATTCAAAATCCACTACAACCTGTTAGAATCGCGTGTCTCTATAGTATTGACATCTCAGTTCAACGGACGTAATGCACCGGTTTGGAGTGTAGCGCGACTTCAGTTGTTGCTCTGGTGTACGGGGTGGAACCACAATGGATCATTCAAACCACTGAGAGAAATCTGGACGTGGTCTAAGGAAGCAAAGGGTGACTATGCTTTTTGAGCCCTCGTACTTAACGGCATTCTGTGGCGTAATGACGGGACAGTGTGACATTGACACATGCTTGAATAAAACGGCAAAGGGTTCCTCTGAGAACACACTGTGGTGCCACCTGCGCACCTTTGTTGAGCTCTTTCAGTTACCAGACGCTGGTAAGACAGGCAACCATTTCGGCACTCTGGAGCTGGATGGTGCTATGTCACTGGACTAGCGCCTGCTGGCCGCATTATGGGTGTCAAAATGGATGTCTGTCACACTGGTGCCCAGTAATCATTGACTGGCTGTCTCTGTACAGGAACATTTTAAAGTGCTCAAAAAGGTGCACGGGTGGCAGCGAAGGGGCTGGCAAACTGGGTGGCCTTAGAGGGACCCTTTGCCATTTTACTCACGCATGTGTGTATTTCGCACCTCCTTGTGGTCATACCACAGGAGGGAGCGCAGCATAACTGATGAAAAAGCATAAACAGCATTTGCTGCTTCGGATCACGTTCAAATTCCGTCGAATGGTTTTGAATAGTCACCCGTGGTTCAGACCTGTGTACCAAAGCAAAAATTGCAGTCATACTGCGCTCCCATCACGTTCAGTGGATTTTCAGGCCCGCGATAAGTGTTGGATCATCTGGAATGTGTCAGTAGTGACAAAGGTTGTCAAGAACGTCGTCCAGAGGATCATCGCACTGTGAATTGTCATTTTCGACCACAAAATGTGTGGGAATCAACCCCCCAAGCGGTAGTTTCAAATGGTTCAAATGGCTCAGAGCACTATGGGACTTAACTTCTAAGGTCATCAGTCCCCTAGAACTTAGAACTACGTAAACCTAACTAACCTAGGGACATCACACACATCCATGCAGGATTCGAACCTGGGACAGTAGCGGTCGCGCGGTTCCAGACTGTAGCGCCTTTAACCGCTTGGCCATCCCGGCCGGCGGTAGTTTCACTAACGCCCTTAATGCCAGCCGGTGAGGTCTTTTCGTGTCGGTTCTCAGCAGCGGTATGTCTGAAATGTTTTCCTCGGCCACTTATAAGCATACCGCTTGATTTTCATCGCGGTTCTGACCTCCATCACGGAGACGTTAACAGAAGAGGTGACATGTGGATAAGAGGGAGTGTGATGACCTCCGCATCGCATACACGTCCACGGTGACGTTGGGAAGAATTGTTGTGAGTTTTGCTGACAATGTGACATAATTAAGCCACCTTTCACGTCACATGAACTTCTGAGCTCTGACCTTTCTTTTCGCATGTGTCAACACCTTGCTGTGTGAAGCATCGCCGAGCACGAGGGTGGAGTCCGAGGGGGCTATGCAGTTGCACTTTTTGAGCAATGTTTCAAATTCCTCTGTCGCAACGGAAGACAGTTACGAGATTTCGAAAAAGTGACGCTTTAATTCTGGTGCGCCGCGTATTTGTGTATATAGTCCGAAATTCGCTGTGAAGTGCATAGCAGAGAGTATTGTACGTCATATTAAGGTCTCTTCCCGTTCCATTCACGAATGAAGCATCGGAAAATTGACTGTTTGCACTCTTCTTCGAGAGCAGATAATTGGGTAACTCTATCTGCACGATCTCTACCGGATAGATATGTAGGAGACCAAAGAAAATTCGTAAATTCTGCCCTGAAATCTACTTCCGTTACGTTTGCAGGTTGTCTCTAGATGCATTTTTCAACATTTCTGTTACTCTCTGTAGTCACTGAAATAAGCCTGTGACTGTTCACTCCGTCCTTCTTGGCATACGCTCGTGCCTCTTGTTATTCTGATCTCCTACGGGTTCACACACCTGAGTAGCATTCATGTATGGGCCGTATAAGAGGTTATTTTAATGCATAACGTGAATAGCAGCGGGCGAATCCCACTCCACTGTGTCTGTGACACACCGTGAATTACTCCTATTTCTATAATGGATCTCCATCCAGAGTAACATACTATTTCCTGTTGATAATGCTGTTGTATACAGGAAAATTTCAATGCTAGAGAATTGTAGTTAAATGCAGCAAGAACTGATAAGAGTTGATGCTTTATACAGTTACAAGCAGTTGACCTCATCGTAACTGAATGTAAAAAAAATTGCACATAAATTTTTCGACTACATTACTGGTGACAAATCACTGTAAACAGTAACAATCGTACAATATCAGAGCTTAACAGTCGAGAGCGACCTAAAGTGAAACAACCACATAAAACCAGTTGCAGGGCAAAGTAGATAAGAGATTGAGATTCAATGGGAAAATCCTAAAGCATTATACTTCATTCAAAATAAAGGTAACACACACAAACCTCGAACGACCGATTCGTGATGTTGCTGGTCAATCTGCTACTGTTACCGGATGGAATTAATAGAGAAGGATAATCCAAAGAAGAGCAGTACGTAACCTTGTAAGTTCGCTCAGTAAGCCCGAGGGCGTTACGGAGATGCTCGTCAAACTCAAATGGCAGACGCTGAAGAAGTTAAAATTCTGTTAAAATCTTGAGAGTGGACGTTCCCAGGACTGGCTTTCCAAGATCACTATCGCCCACTTACATTTCGCACAGTCACCGTGTCTGTCTTATAAGGGTGCTTACCGTCCGCCATTCATCCTGCACACCATTCTTGACTCGCCAGGTACTACTAAAACATGGATTTCTTTAAGGAGTTACAAAGGAAATTCACGACTTCACTCTATTATGTTTCTATAATTTGTGGCTTCATAAATTTAATGGAATTCCGTTCAGACATCATCAGAACCTAATTACAGGGGCTACGAGATATTTCAGGACCGAAAGACAAGTAAATGAAAACGACACGAATATATGAGATGTAAGGCATGTCTGTGTAACTGAACACTAGTAGTTTCCTATGAAAATTGCTAAGGGAAATGATGGAAATTTGCAGCCAAAAAAATTTAGACAACGGAGAAAGAAGATCACTGCGATGAAATGGCACAGCGAAAGAGAAAGCGAAGGGAGAGGGAGAGGGACAGAGACGTGCGCGGTCCGCTTGGCAGTGCAGGAACAACGAACTTGGCGATATCCTTGACGCCAGCGCGGCGTGCGCACTTTCTTCTCCGCTCTGTATTTCCCCAGCAAGGTTGCTGGCTTTTGAACCGACGTCGGGATTTAAAGACGGCCTACAGGGTGCCTCGAAAGTCACGCAAGAACGCCCCTCGCGTGTGTACGTGAAGTCGGCCGATGATCAGTGGAAATAACAACTTCTTTCAGTTGACTTACGCTGAGCCGCAAGGAGCGATCTGTGATAATGCATTAGAGAACATAAACTTCTTTGTTAAGATCGCTACCAATAACCTATGTTCTCGATAACCGGTTTCGGTAATAAATGTTACCATCCTCAGATCTCAACGGACAAGTACCTGCCAGTTCATGAGAACAAGCACTTTTACTGCTATTTTAAGAAATATGCAATAACCTGTCCGTTGAGATCTGGAGATGTTAACGGTTATTACCGAAACCGGTTATCGAGAATAAAGGTTATTATTAGCGAACTTGGAAAGAAGTTTATCCTCTCTACTGTAAAACAACTTCATTTGCATGACAGCACGACGGTTGAAAAATCAGTCGGTCTGATTGTCGTAATCTGTTTTCGACATTACTACCACCAATTAATGCATTTTTTATAGATTAAATTGGTGCTCTGAAGAAAATAATGAAATATTAGCCTAAGTTCTGGCATGCAGAAATGCACTGGAATGATTTGTCATATCCTCACTTTTCTTAATTTCCCGTACTTGTGTTTTGTAAATTCGATAACCACGTTCAGGTGTAAGTGGGTATTTGACATGCGTATGAATTTAGAATTGTTATATTAATGTTCCTTGTTATATTGATCGAAAGCGATACCGTTTTGTTAGGTTTTTAGTCACCAGTAATGGAGCAGCAATAGCGGACAAGCAAGTCAGGAAATGTAAAAAATACCTCGTAACTGTAGTCTGCAGTTGCAGCATTTACCAGCACCTGGTTCACTCTGTGGCTTCCTTCCACTCCATCAATAACAGAACAATAAGTACACTGCCTTATTCACTACCATTGTACCGGGAACTGCTGAACTGAGCGCCATAAATTGACGAAATTCATTACAGTTTTCCATACGAAGTTATATACTTAGCCATATGATCCGCATTTTAGAGAAAAGCAATGGTGGACAACATCCATTAAGATCTCACCAAAACGGCAACAAGAGACAATCGTTGTACCTGCTGTTAAATTTGGTACAGACGATGAGTTTTGTTCTAAAAATATTACATGAAGAATACAGACACTCACTGGAGAAGAATTTTTCAATTATTTTATGACAGTGAGTATTTGTAGGTATCACGTTACATAATAACAATAAACCATTTTTCTAATGGACATGAAAATGGATCAATCCGGTGTCCAGCCATCCTTATTCAGAGTGACCTTGTATTTCCTATATCACCTAAACCAAATGCCAATACAGACTCTTCATTACTACCACTCTCAGAGCTACAGACAACGTATTAAATTGCCTGAAAAATGCTCGTAACTGTCGACTAGGCTGTTACTAAACGTGTTACGTAAACAAGCGTTTATTCTATGACAATATGTCATGCAAGGCAAACATTTATGATGTATACAAAGGAAACACATGGAGAGCAAAAGTTATGTTCTCATCTTTTATGTTATAACACCCACAGGTTTGGTATTGATGGCAACTAAAAAATAATTTAACAGCCCTCTTAACTTTCCCAGAACGCATTACAGCTGAAATCTTGTGGATGGCATTAACATTTCTCAACACTAACGTATTTCACCAAACGGTATACCACTGGTTGGTTGCTTTTGGGAAGGGGACCAAACAGCGAGGTCATCGGTATTGTATTAGGGAAGGATAGGGCGGGAGGGAAGTCGGCCGTGCCGTTGCAGAGGAAACTTGTATTTACCTGAAGCGATTCAGGGAAATCAACGGGAAACCTAAACAGAATGGCCGGACGTGGGTTTGAACCGTCTTCCTCCCGAATGCGAGTCCAGTGTGCTAGTCACTGTGCCACCTCGCTCGGTAGTATACTATTCCAAGTATCCAAGTAGATTACAAAATCTTCTAAGTGTTTTGCCAATAAAACACTGTCTTTGGTTTGCCTTCCTCGCAACATTATCTATGCTATCGTTCCAATTAAAGTTATTCGTAATTCTAATTCCTAGGTATTAGTTGAATTGACAGCCTTTAGATTTGTGTGATTTATCGTGTAACCGAAATTTAACTGATTTCTTTTCGTACTCATGTGGATCACCTTACAATTTTCTTTATTCAGAGACAATAGCCACTTTTCGCACCATAGAGATAACGTGCTTAGTAAAAAGATCTCACCCCAATAAAGAAACACATTTGTTTTAATGATTGCCACTTATAATGTGCGTGGTACGCTTTCCCTTATTACGCAATAAGACGAAACGACCTGATATTGTTCGGACTTTTTTTGGATGTTCACTGTCAGTCCTATCTGCTAACAGTCCCGTGAGTCGCAAAGTCTTCCACGGGATTGAGGGGGGGGGGGGGGGAGGGGAGCGTCGCGGTCGCAGGAGTAAGCAGTTGCAGCATGGCCGATAACGTATGTTTCGTGACGGTCATCTGCTATGGTAGAAACGTCACACGGAAGTGACAAGGTTTCGTGAAAGCACATTGTAATGTCTCTCATGTTCAGATGTGGTACTTATTTGTAATAGTGAATATGAATTTAATTTAAACATGTTGAACAATTCAAGTACGCAAAGACTTGAGTCGGCGAGAAGTGACACGTTGTCAATCGAACTCTTCCGACATTACGGAACGGAATTACTGGTGGCGAAGATCACTACGTCCTAAACAGACTGTATTCACGGGTTCACATCTGAGAGGTTTGCGGGAAGAGGAGAAGGACCGCATTAATTTTCGGGTTGAAATGACGGTGCGGGAGCAGTATCTTCTGCAGCAGTGACAACTAGTTTTATGGGCCGATCATCTGCTGTAGTAAAAATATCATATGGAGGTAGAACAGTTCGTGAAAGCGCCTGTAAAAGATATTCACGTTGAAATAAGATACAAAATGGCAGAAACGACACACACGCAGCTCACGTGCAAGACTTCACACCACTGTTACTGGAATGCATTTCAGTAACCGTGCTTCAAACCGAACAACAAATCGCTAGGACTGACAGCAGTGGGAGAAGGCACGAAGTACAGCGATTTCTACCGCGAATGTGCCTCACTTCAGATTGTAATTGACACACTGTGTATTGACGTTATTTCTATTTTCGTAGCTCTGTTTCTTGATCAGGATTCCACAAAATCATCGTTGGTAGTCGCCTAATACATTTCTAACTTCTTTTGTGTTATTAATTGTGATTGCTGAGAAGTAAACCATTGTTACTTTGGCAGATCATTATAACAGTGCTGGAAAACATCTTATAAATGACTAGTACAATAATTTATAGTACAATATACAAAATATTCCCTCAATTAATTACACACATCAAAAAAAGTTTGGTATCACCTCGATTCCGAGAGATTCGGAACCTGTAAAGAAAATTGGAATGGAGATCAACATAAACATTATTTCCACACTTTTTATTGCTTGTGTAAAGCACACACACCATGTTGTTCCACCATACAGAGAGACCTTCAGAGGTGATGGTCCAGATTGCCGTACACACCGATACCTCTAATACCCAGTAGCATGGATGTATTCGTCATGGCAAACTATCCACAAGCTCATCAAGGCACTGTTGGTCCAGGCTGTCCCACTCCTCAACGGCGATTAGCCGTAGGTCCCTCACAGTGGTTGGTGGGTCACGTCGTCCATAAACAACCCTTTTCAATATATCCCAGGCATGTTCAATAGGGTTCATGTCTGTAGAACATTCTGGCCACTAGTCGAGCGATGCCGTTATCCTGAAGGAAGTCATTCACAAGATGTGCTCGATGGGAGCGTGAATTGTCGTCCATGAAGATGGATGTCTCGTCAATATGCTGCCGATATGGTTGCACTATCGATCGGAGGATGGCATTCACGTATCGTACAGCCGTTACGGAGCCTTCCATGACCACCAGCGGTGTACTTCGACCTCACATAACGCCACCCCAAAACAGTAGGGAACCTCCACCTTGCTGCAGTCGTTGGACAGTGTGTCTAAGGCGTTCGGCCTGACTGGGTTGCCTCCAAACACGTCTCCGACGATTGTCTGGTTGAAGGCATATGCGACACTCATCGGTGAAGAGAAAGTGATGCCAATCCTGGCGGGCGATTCGCCATGTTGTTGGGCGCTGCATGGTGTCGTGGTAGCAAAGATGAACGTCGCCATGGACGTCGGGAGTTAAGTTACGCATCATGCAACCTATTGCGCACAGTTTGAGTCGTAACACGACGTCCTGTGGCTGCACGAAAAGCATTATTCAACATGGTGACCTTGCTGTCAAGGTTCTTCCAAGCCATAATCCGTAGGTAGCGGTCATCCACTGCAGTAGTAGCCCTTGGGCGGCCTGAGCGAGGCATGTCATCGACAGTTCCCGCCTCTCTGTATCTCCTCCATGTCAGAACAACATCGCTTTGGTTCACTCCGAGAAGCCTGGACACTTCCCTTGTTGAGAGCCCTTCCTGCCACAAAGTAATAATGCGGACGCGATCGAACCGCGGTACTGACCGTCTAGGCGTGGTTGAACTACAGACAACACGAGCCGTGTTCCTCCTTCCTGGTGGAATGAATGGAACTGTTCGGCTGTCGGACCCCCTCCGTCTAATAGGCGCTGCTCATGCATGGTTGTTTAGGTCTTTGGGTGGGTTTAGTGTCATCTCTGAACAGTCAAAGAGACTGTGTCTGTGATACAATATCCACAGTCAACGTCTGTCCTCAGGAGTGCTGGAAAATGGGGTGATGCAAAACTTTTTCTGATGTGTGTAAAAATAAATGTTGTCATCTTTTGAAACTGGATGAAAGGAAACGAAACAACGAGACCAGGGGACATCTGCATACTAGGGGTTCCGTAATACAGAAACATACGCGTAACAAAAACGAAATTTATTTTTGATTAAAATTATGATATTCCTTGTTTAACATTAATTCTGAACTGAATAGAACGTAGATTGTTTTATAATAAATACACCATGTTAACGAGGAATAAACGCAAACCTGAAAACTGTTTTCAGGAACCGATCGATAACTAAATGAACAAAATCCAATAAGTAACTTTGAGAATTTCGAAAAAAGCTTCTACTTCTTTCCAATTTGACGTTATAGAGAGACCTCGCTTAACGAGCATAATTCGCTTCTGAGTCTTACCTGCAATGTGGGACATTCGGTATGAGAAGCATATTTTTCTGTAGGGATTCACGTAAAAACATATTAGTGTATTCCATTCCAAAAAAATACTAATACAATTTATAAAATAATAGTATAATTCTTAGCAGCCTTTTTTACAAGAAAATTGTCCGAAGACGTTTGTCTTTGCCTACTCTTCAAAATGAGTGCTAAGCACAGAAGACTGGCTAGTTGAATGAAACGTCTCTCTACGTACTGGTTAATTGGTAGCGTTATTGAGTTCGTGTTGGTTAACGACGACAAATCTAAAACGGACTTCTTAAAAAGGTATTTCAAGGTCACGACTTAACATGAGTCTTCGAAGTTAGGAGAGCTTGTAACATCGGCACAGATAATTCGCAACATCGTTGAGGAGGCTGGAGCGGAGGTACCGGAGACAACAATTGCAATGCGAGGAGTGTCGCTAACAGTACAGCTGAATACTGCATTGTCGACCGACAGAATGGTCATAGAACAGCGATTGATTAACGATTCAACCTTTTACAAATTTACGTTGTGTACTGCCCGTTATGCGAATTATTTGTTATAGAAGGTGCTCGTTAGGCGAAGTTCGACCGCTCTTTACGCATCGTAATAATAATGATGATGTAAACATTACTTTATTTATTCTTGCGCGTTTTTTGTTATCTTATTGTTATTTCTTTCCCTCGGAGCATAATCTATGCCATCAAGAGTGACATCAGTAACAATGATGGTACAATTCAGTGAATATTCACGAACATAAAGAACTTTATCTTCACAACTGCCACTTGATGATTAATAACTAATGTCTCTCATTTGTAATATTTAAAATCATACTTGAGATCTACCAGGAGTTAATTTTTTTAACAGTTTTTATTCACAGAGTGACACTGGTGATATCAGTCATAGGTGCCACTTAGTCAGATAAAAGTAAGCAAGGCTTGTAGGTCCTACACTACAATAAAAATACAACAATTTCAATGAGAAGGCTGTGCCTGTTTATTTAGTAATAATTTATAAAATCGTGGCTCTATTTTTGAGACACAAATAACCAAATCATTTTCTAAATTAAATCCATTTCTCTTCTTAGTTTTTAAGGTGACCATTGAAGAGAACGTTAATTCACATAGGTAGGAAGTGGCGAATGGCACTAGTAATTTCAAAGCTTCCCTTGCCAGCTGTGGATATTCTTCTTGTCTCTTCATCCAAATGTTTTTGCGAAGCAAATTCGATTTTAAGATGCTGTCAGTAGCAAATTCTTTAGGGGTTTCTTTCATGTCGTGCTTGGATCAGGCAGTTGTACTGCCATATCCAGAAAAGTGTTTATAAAGGGCGATCAAAAAGTTTCCGTTCGAAGACCGTATAGTTCATAATTGGCATGCCAATCAGGCAAAATATCCGTAAGCATTGAGGTAATCATCCCTGCGACGCACGAGATATGGTGATACACCGTGTCCTGCTGCATGAAGAAGTCCGCAACTGCTTGCTGCACATCCCCGTCTGACAGGTATCGTCGACTTTTCAAGGCTTTTTTAAGGGACCAAAAACGTGGTCATCACATGAGGAGAGGAATCAGAAATATAGGGATGGGTGCTCGGGATGAGTTAGCGGAACTCCTGCGTTACGACATTTGCGAAATGGGGCAGTACCACCACTTGCAGCACCTGTCCTCTATGGTGGTTTTCGACTGACATCTTCAACCATTCTTCATTCTCTTATGGATGTCCTTCGACAGCCGAGAAAAGAATAACAGCACGTTGGTTCTGTTTGGACGCATTTGGTAATAACATCGCGATAATTCACGTTTCCACATTTATCCTACGCACGTTGGAAAGACAGGAATTTCACACTAATCCCTTGCCTACATGTCGGTGCTTATATACCCGCATCGGAGTCGCGCTACGTTGCAGATACACTGCAGCAACATCCTCAAACGGCAACTTTTTGATTGCCGCTTGTAATTTGCATCTATGCCCAGTGTCAGCTTCAGAGTTCAGATCTGGAAAGTAGCTAAATAGTTTCTCTTCCAAATTATGCAAGCTCCGTATCATATAAGGAATGTGAGAACTTACTATCATCGACTGGTCGACTGCAGTTTCCTCGACATTCTGAACGCAGAGGCAAGACCCAAACATCATCTTTTGTAAAGATATTGACTGAAAACCAAGTTATGCGAGGAATCCTTTCATTTTATTCTTGGCAGTTACAATGTTTTCTCCTCTCCCTTGGAGGCTGTTGTTTAAAATATTTAGGCGCTTAAAGAGCTCAGCGAGAATTGCTAATTGTAATAGGCAAACAGAGTCAAACGAATAATTCGCATATCCAAATTTAGAATCTTGTAATGACATCAACAATTCAGCTTCTACACTCCGCTCAAAATTACTTCATAGTTGACGTATGTTCTCACATCTGTTGCAAACTACTGCTCGGTTAGAGGTGACACACTAACACCTTAGGCCACTTCATTAGTGCTGATGTCTAATGCGGAGCAGTGTTGGGAGAGGCCGCCGAAAGTTATGACGGAAATGGGAGATGTTCTGTCGACAGTTGATTTTAAGTTACGAACGACTGAACTGCGGCAGACGACGCGATTTGTCGCCATGTATTTAAACTCATGTCCTAACCTAAGCTAGCCGCTGTGACCGAGCGGTTCTAGGCGCTTTAGTCCGGAACCGCGCCGCTGTTGCGGTCGCAGGTTCGAATCCTGCCTGGGGCATGGATGTGTGTGATGTCCTTAGGTTAGTTAGGTTTAAGTAGTTCTAAGTCTAGGGGACTGATGACCTCAGATGTTAAGTCCCATAGTTCTTAGAGTCATCTGAACCATCATCCTAACCTAACGGCTGTTAACAATCTACGGCAGAATTCAAGTCACGGTCGCTTTGTTCACGGCATTCAACGTTAACGTCTAAGAGCCAACTCAAGACAAAAATTTAAGTTTCAGTGCTAAAAGAAAACTAATTTCTCGCTGTCATTGGTTACCTGAAACTGTCCCCACACTGGCTAAAAGAGATGCCGCTTTCCCAAACGATGAGCAGTCCTGGTTGGCACCTGGTTGCAGATTATAAGCGACATAAGCAAATTCCAAACGAAAAAAGAATGAGAGGAAGAAAATAGCAAATAAAAAACGCAATATGATGACGAAAATGACTCGGTAAACTATTATAAATAACAATAGTTACACTTAAGCCAATTAACTGAATAAAAATAATAATCAAAGTGTGCTGATTAGATTTAGAAAGAAAAAATTGTACGCTGCTTTTGACGAGATTCGGACAAATGACTTTCTCCACAAGTTTATACACTAACCACTGCGCTAGGTCACTATACGACTGAATACTGTTATACCGGGTGATCAAAAAGTCCGTATAAATTTGAAAACTTAATAAACAACGGAATAATGTAGATAGAGAAGTAAAAATTGACACACATGCTTGGAATGACATGGGGCTTTATTAGAACCAAAAAAAACAAAGTTCACAAAATGTCCGACAGATGGCGCTGGACAGCAAAACGTCAGTGACTGCGCATGACAATCATGTATAAAAGGAGCTGTAATGAGAGAGAGAATCAGATGCGCCAGCAATCGCAGCATGTTGACGTTACCTGAAAAGGCGCTTTTAGTGAAGCTGTATTATCAGATTGGGGAATGTGCTAGTTCAGCGTTATGATCCTATCGCCATAGGAAGGGGATTCGAACGGGTAAAGGTCTGTTGACAAATGCAGCTGTGGCGAGAATGATTTCGAAGTCCGAAGCCATGGGTTGTTTAGACGATAGACCCCGTAGTGGCCGACCGAGCATAAGGTGTAATGCTGCTGAGAGAGTTCAGGAAGAAATGGAGACTGTAGCGGGTTCGTCTCTGCACGGGGAAGTCAGCGCTCGTGCAGTCGCACGTCGCACCGGCATTCCATACACTACTGTTTGGTTGGCACTGATGCGTACCCTCCGATGCTATCCGTACAAAATCCATCGGCATCATGAACTGTTACCTGGCGATTTAGTGAAGAGGAGGGCATTTGCGGTGTGGGCGTATCAAAAGATGGCGGAAGATGACAACTGGTTGTGGACCGACGAAGCTCATCTCACACTCCGAGGGTCTGTCAACGCCCACAACTGCAGAATTTGGGCTACCGAAAATCCTAGAACTGTCGTGGAAACTCCATTGCACGACGAGAAAGCCACGGTATGGGTTGGATTTACCACGTCTACCGTTATCGGGCCTCTTTTCTTCGAGGAAATGCGTGATTCTGGTTTTGTAACTGCTACCGTGACGGGTGAGAGGTACGCCGATATGTTACAGAATCGCATCATGCCCAGCCTGGCTGATAAACACCTGCTGGAACGTACGACGTTTATGCAGGATGGCGCTCCACCCCATATTGCTAGAAGCGTGAAAGATCTATTGCGCGCGTCGTTTGGTGATGATCGTGTGCTCAGCCACCACTTTCGCCATGCTTGGCCTCCCAGGTCCCCAGACCTCAGTCCGTGCGATTATTGGCTTTGGGGTTATCTGTAGTCGCAAGTGTATCGTGATCGACAGACATCTCAAGGGATGCTGAAAGAAAACTTCCGACGCCAATGCCTCACCATAGCTCCGAACATGCTTTACAGTGCTGTTGACAACATTATTCCTCGACTACAGGTATTGTTGAGGAATGATGGTGGACATATTGAGCATTTCCTGTAAAGAACATCATCTTTGCTTTGTCTTACTTTGTTATGCTAATTATTGCTATTCTGATCAGATGAAGCGCCATCTGTTGGACATTTTTTAAACTTTTGTATTTTTTTGGTTCTAATAAAACCCCATGTCATTCCAAACATGTGTGTCAATTTGTACCTCTCTATCTACATTATTCCGTGATTTATTCAGTTTTCAAATTTATACTGACTTTTTGATCACCCGGTATTTATGACGCTCATGATCCAGTCGCAACAAATAATTGCGGCCTTCAAATATTCGGCTTCTCGCAATGTCTTGCGAAGCTTACCTAATGCAAGTTGATCTCTGTGATTATAATAAGTGTACATGTGACGCTGAATTGCGTTTCGTGCGGAAGGATCCAGCAGTGTTGGTTAATACTGCGTATGAAGCGTGTGTATTTCGTTAGCGTGTTAGCGTTGTTTCCCGCGCGTGCGCGCGCGTGTGTGTGTCTGTGTGTGTGTGTGTGTGTGTGTGTGTGTGTGTGTGGTTTTGGTGTCATTATCATGTGTGATGAAACACGAAATACAAGGACCAGACCCAGGATTCGGTATCCACACACATCAAGAAAGATAGCTGAACAAGGGGTTGGAAGTGAACTAATTGTTGTGGCAGTTTGGGTACAGTGATCAGTGCTGGCGTGACATTGAGCACTCTGATAGGAGGAAACCAGTTCAAACGTGTGAAGTCTTAACTATCAGGTAATTTTAATAAGACTATATTTCCAGAACTCGTGACAATGCCTCTCCTTTGGAAAGCCACCTGACCTCCGTATGATGAGATTTTCATGGAGCGAATCCAAGTATTCGCAAATAATTATAACAGACGAATTTGCAACGCTTTACCTTTAATAGAGTTCACAACTCTGATCACCTCTTTAAACACGTCATTTAAGTCTGAAGGAGAAACCGTGGCTGTGTCGATGAAGAAAGCAGTGTGTCCATGAACCATTTGGCATTATTGACATTAATTTCGCATCGAGCCCACTTTTACTGCCATTCACGCTTTAGCATCATCACTAAACGGCTGCAAATTTTGTCCAGTCAGTTTTGTAGTTTCGAGTGCTTTCTAAAAACATGTCGTACAAACTCTGGCCAGTAGTGTTCGCAGGAAGTGCTTTATAATATAAAACGTCTTCCATGATACTTTCATCTGCTTCAAAGCGCACAAATACCATAAATTGAGCACAATCTGAAACATCATTAGAGTGAGGACTACTCTTTAATTTTTCGACTAATTGTTTTCGAATGTCACCAGCTATATCGTATATTCTGCGTTCAGTGGTATTATCAGAAACTGCTATGCTTTTAAGATCTTATACCCCCTGCTTACCTAACACATTTTCAACTTTATCCAGAGCTGCTGGCAAAACAAGATACTCGGCATCTGCATGCGGTTTCCCTGTTATAGTGACTCGCTCTGAGACTTGGTAGACTTTCTCGTTGACACTAGATACCTGAAATTGGATAAAAATATTACTACTCAGAAAAACAAATACATAATCAATAACACAATATTATTTTTAATCAATAAATAACACTACTATTTTATGATTTTGGCCAATATCACACGTGAAGAAAGACAAGTCATAAAGGACCTTAGGAATAACAAGGGTATTGTGATCCTACATGCGGACAAAGGAAACGCTACCGATTCTGATGGACACTTCTGAATATGAAAAGAAGATGGACGAACTGCTAAGCAATCCCATTTACAGATTACTACGGAGTGACCCGACGAGGAGGATAGGCAGAAATACGAAGGCCCTCCTAAAGGACTCGAGAACTGATCTTGACACAGCCAAGAGACAAATCACCATGGTGCCTGTTCCTCCTAGAATCTACGGAGAACCTAAACTCCATAAAGCGGGTTATCCGCTGAGGCCCATAGTGAACGGAATAGATTCACCTACGTATTATGTTGCGAGACATCTGGCACCTACGTTACGCCGTCTTGTGGGGCAAACAGACTCCTACGTGAAAGACTCTTCCCACTTCATACAACTGATCAGGGAACAGCGAAAAAAGCCATCAGACATTATGGTCAGTTTTGACATCAAGTCTCTCTTCACTAACGTACCTATTGAGGAGACTATGCGCATTCTACAGGATCGGATCCCACCAGATATCTGCGGTCTGGTGCGCTTGTGCCTGTCATCTACGTACTTCACCTGGTCGGGAAAATATTACGAACAGTTAGATGGAGTGGCAATGGGTTCCCCGCTCTCCCCTGTAGCTGCGGACATCTTCATGGAAGCCATTGAGCAAACGGCCCTAGCTTCTGCTCCGTTATGTCCCAGTTGTTGGCTACGATATGTGGACGACACATTCGTTATCTGGCCTCACGGTGAAGCGGAATTGGGAAACTTCCTCCAGCACTTATATAGCCTGCACAAAAATATAAAATATCCTGCACAAAAATATAAAGTTCACACATGAGAGTGAAATCAATGGTACCTTGCCATTTCTGGATGTGGATGTATACAGAGCTGCCGAAGGTAAACTGGGACACAAAGTGTACCGGAAACCAACGCACACTAATCGGTACCTGCACGCGGAGAGCCACCACCACCCAGCTCAAAAGTATTGTGTTCTGCATACGTTAACTGCCCGAACCTACCGGATAAGCTATGTAAATAACATCAAGGAAGAATTACAGGAGCTACAACACACGTTTCGTGCCATAAGAAAGTTAGCTAAAACCAAACGGAGCAGAACACGAGAAGAAGGCAAAGAAGAGAAGCTTCCACTGGTACACTTACCATATGTAAAAGGCGTCAGTGAACGGCTAGGCAACGTCGTCCGCCGACAAGGTTTCAAGACGATTTTTCGAAACAGTCACAGGATCCACGAAATGATAGGTTCCACAAAGGATGTAGTCAACAATCTTAACACTGCAAGTATTTACGAACTACGGTGTGAGTGCGGAGCTGACCAGCCGGCCGGAGTGGCCGTGCGGTTCTAGGCGCTACAGTCTGGAGCCGAGTGACCGCTACGGCCGCAGGTTCGAATCCTGCCTCGGGCATGGATGTGTGTGATGTCCTTAGGTTAGTTAGGTTTAATTAGTTCTAAGTTCTAGGCGACTGATGACCTCAGAAGTTAAGTCGCATAGTGCTCAGAGCCATAGTTTGTTACGGTTCTAGAGGAATCGCAATATTTTCTTTTTTTACTTGAGATAGGGTCGCGTATTCAAAAAGATTAAAAAACACTGCTCTACCAGAGAACGAACAGGTATAGTGTAGGCGTGTCGTTAGTAAACGTGCTGCATCTTCTAAATGTTCTGCCAGTAAATGGTAGTCTTTGGTTTGCCTACCTGACTACATTAACTATGCAATCGTTGCAATATAAGTTATTCGTAATTGTAATTCCTAGGTATTCGATCGAACTGACAGCCTTTAAATTTGTGTGATTTATCGTTCAATCGATGTTTGACGGATTTCTTTTTGTATTCATGTGGATGATCTCACACTTTTCCTTAATCGGAGACGATTGCTGCTTTTCGTACCAAACAGATATCGTTGCTATTGGTTTTGATCTTCTGATGACTCTACTAGAAGGTAAATGTCTGCATCATCTGCAAACAAGCTAAGAAAGCTCCTTAGATTGTATTCTAAGTCGTTTACACACACACATCAAAAAAAGTTTTGCATCACCTCGGTTCCGAGAGTTCCGGAACCTGTACAGAAAATTGGAATAGAGATAAACATAAACATCAAAAAATGGTTCAAATGGCTCTGAGCACTATGGGACTTAACATCGGAGGTCCAGAGTCCACTAGACTTAGAACTACTTAAACTTAACTAACCTAAGGACATCACACACATCCATGCCCGAGGCAGGATTCGAACCTGCGACCGTAGCAGCAGCGCGGTTCCAGAATCAAGCACCTAGAACCGCTCGGACACAGCGGCCAGCTCAAAAACATCATTTCCGCACTTTTTATTGTTCATGAAAATCACACATTGCATGTTGTACCATCATACAACGAGACCTTCAGAGGTGGTGGACCAGACTGCTGTACACACCGGTACCTCTAATACCCAGTAGCACGTCCTCTTGCATTGATGCATGTCTATATTCGTCGTGGCATACTATCGACAAGTTCATCAAGGCACTGATGGTCCAGATTGTCTCACTCCTCAACTGCGATTAGGGTTCATGTCTGGAGAATATGCTGGCCACTCTAGTCGAGCGATGTCGTTATCCTGAAGGAAGACATTCACAAGATGTGCACGATGGGGGCGCAAATTATCGTCCATGAAGACGAATGCCTCGTCAGTATGCTGCCGATATGGTTGCACTATCGGTCGGAGGATGGCATTCACGTATCGTACAGCCGTTACGGCGCCTTCCATGACCACCAGCAGCGTACTTCGGCCCCACATAATGCCACTCCAAAACAGTAGGGAACCTCGACCTTGCTGCAGTCGCTGGAAAGTGTGTCTAAGGCGTTCAACCTGACCGGGTTGCCTCCAAACACGTCTCTTACGATTGTCTGGTTGAAGACATATGCGACACTCATCGGTGAAGAGATCGTGATGCCAATCCTGAGCGGTCGATTCAGCATGTTGTTGAGCGCTGCATGGTGTCGTGGCTACAAAGATGCACCTCTTGCTGTTAAGGTTCTTCCAAGCCATAACCCGTAGGTAGCGGTCATCCACCGCAATAGTAGCCCATGGGTGGCCTGAGCGAGGCAAGTTATCGACATTTCCGGTCTCTCTGTATCTCCCCCATGTCCGAACAACATCGCTTGGGTTCACTCCGAGACGCCTGGACACTTCCCTTGTTGAGAGCCTTTCCTGTCACAAAGTAACAATGCGGACGTGATAGAACCGCAGTATTGACCGTCTAGGCATGGTTGAACTACAGAAAATACAAGCCGTGTACCTCCTTCCTGGTGGAATGACTGGAACTGATCGGCTGTCAGACCCCCTCCGTCTAATAGGCGATGCTCATGCATGGTTGCTTACATCTCTGAGTGGGTTTAGTGACATCTCTGAACAGTCAAAGGGACTGTGTCTGTGATACAATATCCACAGTCAACGTCTATCTTCAGGATTTCTGGGAACCGGGCTGATGCAAAACTTTTTTTGACGTAGGTTAGGAACTGCGCAGGGCTTTAACACTTCCTTATGGAACGTCCGACTTTTTGACCGGAAGTTACAGATCCAGTCGCACAACTGAAACGATACTCCGTCTCTTGTGGGGACGGTGTCAAAAACCTTCTGGAAATCTAGATACACGGAATCAGTCTGAGATCCCCAGTCGACAGCGCTCATTACGACTTTCGAATAAAGAGCTAGTAATGTTAAACAAGAACGATATTTTCTGCATACGTGCTGACTGTATGTCAATAGATCGTTCCCTTCAAAATAATTCATGACATTCGCACACACTATTTGTTCTAAAATCGTATTGCAAAATGACGTCAGTGATATTTTTATGTGCGGATGTTTCGTCGAGCGAGCAGTTGCACCGACTGCTGCGTTTTGGGTCTACTGCACCAGCATACTCTGAATGGGACCTAATTGGTATGCTACCTGGACTGGAGGATTCTGCCTTATTAAGTGCTTTAAGCTGTTTCGCTACACCGACGATATCTGGTTCAAAGTTAATCATATTAGTAGTTGTTCCTGGTTCGAATTCTGGAGTATTTACTAAGTCCTATTTGGTGAAAGAATTTCAAAAAACTTTGTTGCGCTGTCATAGCAGCTTTACCATAGGTGTCACGCAGTGAAACTGAGAGAGGGCGAGTCATTCTCTCACTATTCTCCATATTCAAGGGTACAATTTAATGTTGATTTTACACCAAGGACATCGTATTCGTGAGATGACAGGTAGTTATCAGCATGAGCAGCCACTGATGGGAGCATGTTCGTTGTATATTTATGCGGGGTTCTCATGCTGGTTCTCCTTCGAATAATATTTTTCCGGAGCTGAGTACAAACAGGCAGTTTGGTCATTTAACAGTAACTCTTGCAGTGGACCGGACGCTATCGACGGAGCCGTCACGTGGTGTTGTCCCTCTGCCTGCAGGTCTTTTTGGGGAGACTCAGGTCTTCAAAACAATTTTATAAGGAACGCAATATTTGTGATGGCTCTGAAATAAGCTGTGTTGCAGCACAAAAGCATTTCTCTTAGATTAGCCGGGGCCCTTGGTAGGACACGTGGTAACGTTCCGACTGTCCAGGTAATGTTTTTCACTTTAGAGCTATATGGAAACTCAGAACATGCTGCCTGAAGTTGCCAGGGGGAAGAAACTAGTCGGGGGCGCAACGTCTCCTCCTCCCCGCCAGGTAATTTGCGAGTCAGGGTTTGGATGCTTCGCCTGAAAAGAGAAGAACATAGTTAACTTTCATTCGGATTCACTCATGGGTAGAGCAAACGGGGAGACATGGAGCTGGCGGAGTCCCGTGACTGGCGTGAAGCCACTGTGGAAGTGGTTGCAGGAGTGCTTTTGTGTTTACCAATGTCTGATGGAGAGTGAGGAGAGGAGAAACTTGGCCTTCCAGTTCAGGTTCCGGCCTGGAGTGGGTCTTCTGTTTCAGATTCCGGCCTGGAGTGAATTTCTGTCTTGACTTTTATTATGAATGGGTTGCTCTTGGGTTACTTGTCCTGAACGTGACTTTTCAATGGTACTGGTCTTGACTGGGGGGCCTGTGGTGAGAACTAAGCTGTACCGACAGTTTATATCTCAGTCATCTCGGACAACTCGCTGAGGCAAGGACGGTCTTAATCGTGACAGGTCCGCCGCCTTGATGTTTGATCTCCTTGTGTGCACTGCCGTACGAGTGAGACAGATTGGTCCATGGTATGACCAGTGAACGGGAGTGTCCTACGCTGGAATCTGCTGAGGTTTCGGGTCTCCATTACAGAGTAATTACTATCCGTCTAATAGATCGATAGCCGCGACCTTAGATATTTCGTGACCGCGCTAGGAGGGAATTACAGGCGCCGCACATTGCAGCCCTGCAGAGGCGTGAACCACGACCGTCACCTGAGACAGCGCCACACATCGAGAAATAGGGACTGTATTGCTGCTCCGGCTTGTTAGGGCAAACAGGATCACAATCTCGCCATTTTTTCTTAGCTGCACCAACGTAGTATATCTTCTGTCTAGGATAAATCCATCAAAATCTACTCACTGTTAGATAATTTCAGATTGAGTTATTCATATTGGGAGCCAGAGTTAATAGCTCAGTCAGACAAACCTTAGTCTCCGCCAGCCAGCCGCCACCCAGAGGAATGTTAACTGTTTATTGTATATTTGTGCTGCCATCAGTTCATGTTTCAATTTGCCGTCACACTTAACATGTAACTTTTTGTCCTATTTTATTCTAAATAAACTTTTGCCATAACTTTTGTTAAAGATCAATCGCATGTTGACGTATTAATCACTGCCAGCCGTGGTGGCCGAGCGGTTCTAGGCGCTACAGTCTGGAACCGCGCGTCCGCTACGGTCGCAGATTCGAATCCTGCCTCGGGTATGGATGTGTGTGATGTCCTTAGGTTAGTTAGGTTTAAGTAGTTCTAAGTTCTAGGGGACTGATGACCTCAGAAGTTAAGTCCCATAGTGCTCGAAGCCATTTGAACCATTTTTTTATTAATCAACCCTCAACAACTGACTAAAATAATGACAGAGCCACCATTTCATAATGTTATTTCAGCATTCACGTTCATTTAGTTTCTGATAAATGTGATAACCTCTAATGCAGGCTATCAACAAGAAACACAATGAAAGGGCAAAATCAGTTTAGCAGAAGAATGGGGCAGGTAGTCAAGTGGACGGTTTACTAGTGAAAGTGACTGCTGTCAGGCGGGTGTCGCCTTCCAAAAGATAAGTCAAGTTCAGTGTAGTCTTGCAAAGCTACTGAATGTGTTTTGACGCTGGTGTACTTTACATATGACTAGAATTTCACTAGATTTTCTGCCGTATTTAGAAACACAGGTTCATTTGGAAACTGTTAACAGCATCTGGCACTGAATTCCACGCGAATTTTCGACTTTCGGTAAAAATTCGCCAATCTTGGAGATCTTGTGTTCTTTTAAACGTGGCAGGTTGTTTTCGTTGCTCCTGTACAGTATTGTGGCCTGTTTTGTGTACCATGGGGGATCAGTGCTATCTTTTACTAACTTACACGCTATAAATCTCTCGATTGTCAACGATACTGTTTCTCTGAACTGACACCATATCTGGTCTACATTTACATAGTTAGTTTGGAAGGAATGGAGACTGTTCTCTTAGAAAGGCGTCAAGCGAATTTTTATCTGCTTTTTTCAATAGATGTGTATTGCGTTTATGTGTGGTGGATTTGGGTGTTGTGGGGATCAGTCTATCTGAAATGACACTGTGGTCACTAATCCCTGTATCCTTCATGATGTTCTATATTTGTTCAGGATTATTTGTTGCTTACAGGTCAAGTATGTTTTCACAAACATTCATGAACAAATTGCTCAAAATAATTTTCCGAAAAAGCATTTAGTACAATTTCTAATCAATACCAACTATAATTGTTTGAGATGGGTACCTGTTTAATATGACACTCAAGTGCTGTACTGCAGCTGCTCCACAAACTCCTTACTGAACACAGTATCTTCCTCCAAGAACAGGTTGGATCCCGCACGAAGCACTAACATTTTACACTGCACAACATAATTAATGGATCACTCTCGTAATTGTCCCCCATTCCGACACGTAAGTTTGGCTCAAAGGTGCCAACGAACTTCCTCCGTAACGGTGCAAATGCGTAGCGCCCTGCCAAATCTTCTTCGGGCTCAGGGACGCTTCAAACAGCAAGCTGTTGACAAAGTAAAAAAAAAAGGCCACAGCTTTAAAGTTCATGTGAGCCTTAAGGTGTGTTAATTATGCCAGACTGGCAGCAAGCTTTACCAAAATTATCCCGAACGCCACCGTGGACGTACCATATGATGGGAACGTCGTCTCCCCCCCTATTACCTACATTTCACCCCTTCTTTTGCCGCCTCTGCGATGGAGGTCAGAACCGCAGCACCCATAGCTGAAATACGCGGTTTTCTCATAGTTGCCCGAGGGATTACACACGCCCTCTCAGAACAGATACGAAAAGGCCCCAGGGTGTGGCGTAAAGGACGTCAGTGGAACCACACCTTCCCTTGGAGCATTGATTCCCACACACTTCGCCGTAGAAAAAGACAGTTTGCATTCAGAAGAGCAACAGGTTGACGTTCTTGACTATGTTCGACGAGCTGCCACACACTGGTGTTTCAGCCCTATTCTACGGACATCGTCGGGCTGCAACCTCCTTTGAACGTGATCTATCGGAAACTTAGACACTATTTTAGTGTCGCTGCTGCTCTAGCGCCTGGGGCCCAGGCAACCACTTGACACCCCTTAGGCGGGGTTTGCTTACCTACAGGCGCTAGAGAAGTCGAGAGACTAAACTAGCGGTTAAGTTTCCAAAAAAGTCATTTTCTACATCTACATTTATACTCCGCAAGCCACCCAACGGTGTGTGGCGGAGGGCACTTTACGTGCCACTGTCATTACCTCCCTTTCCTGTTCCAGTCGCGTATAGTTCGCGGGAAGAACGACTGTCTGAAAGCCTCCGTGCGCGCTCTAATCTCTCTAATTTTACATTCGTGATCTCCTCGGGAGGTATAAGTAGGGGGAAGCAATATATTCGATACCTCATCCAGAAACGCACCCTCTCGAAACCTGGCGAGCAAGCTACACCGCGATGCAGAGCGCCTCTCTTGCAGAGTCTGCCACTTGAGTTTGTTAAACATCTCCGTAACGCTATCACGGTTACTAAATAACCCTGTGACGAAACGCGCCGCTCTTCTTTGGATCTTCTCTATCTCCTCCGTCAACCCGATCTGGTACGGATCCCACACTGATGCACAATACTCAAGTATAGGCCGAACGAGTGTTTTGTAAGCCACCTCCTTTGTTGATGGACTACATTTTCTAACGACTCTCCCAATGAATCTCAACCTGGTACCCGCCTTACCAACAATTAATTTTATATGATCATTCCACTTCAAATCGTTCCGCACGCATACTCCCAGATATTTTACAGAAGTAACTGCTACCAGTGTTTGTTCTGCTATCATATAATCATACAATAAAGGATCTTTCTTTCTATGTATTCGCAATACATTACATTTGTCTATGTTAAGAGTCAGTTGACACTCCCTGCACCAAGTGCCTATCCGCTGCAGATCTTCCTGCATTTCGCTACAATTTTCTAATGCTGCAACTTCTCTGTATATTACAGCGTCATCCGCGAAAAGCCGCATGGAACTTCCGACACTATCTACTAGGTCATTTATACATATTGTGAAAAGCAATGGTCCCATAACACTCCCCTGTGGCACGCCAGAGGTTACTTTAACGTCTGTAGACGTCTCTCCATTGATAACAACATGCTGTGTTCTGTTTGCTAAAAACTCTTCAATCCAGCCACACAGCTGGTCTGATATTCCGTAGGCTCTTACTTTGTTTATCAGGCGACAGTGCGGAACTGTATCGAACGCCTTCCGGAAGTCAAGGAAAATAGCATCTACCTGGGAGCCTGTATCTAATATTTTCTGGGTCTCATGAACAAATAAAGCGAGTTGGGTCTCACACGATCGCTGTTTCCGGAATCCATGTTGATTCCTACATAGTAGATTCTGGGTTTCCAAAAACGACATGATACTCGAGCAAAAAACATGTTCTAAAATTCTACAACAGATCGACGTCAGAGATATAGGTCTATAGTTTTGCGCATCTGCTCGACGGCCCTTCTTGAAGACTGGGACTACCTGTGCTCTTTTCCAATCATTTGGAACCTTCCGTTCCTCTAGAGACTTGCGGTACACGGCTGTTAGAAGGGGGGCAAGTTCTTTCGCGTACTCTGTGTAGAATCGAATTGGTATCCCGTCAGGTCCAGAGGACTTTCCTCTGTTGAGTGATTCCAGTTGCTTTTCTATTCTTTGGACACTTATTTCGATGTCAGCCATTTTTTCGTTTGTGCGGGGATTTAGAGAAGGAACTGCAGTGCGGTCTTCCTCTGTGAAACAGCTTTGGAAAAAGGTGTTTAGTATTTCAGCTTTACGCGTGTCATCCTCTGTTTCAATGCCTTCATCATCCCGGAGTGTCTGGATATGCTGTTTCGATCCACTTACTGATTTAACGTAAGACCAGAACTTCCTAGGATTTTCTGTCAAGTCGGTACATAGAATTTTACTTTCGAATTCACTGAACGCTTCACGCATAGCCCTCCTTACGCTAACTTTGACATCGTTTAGCTTCTGTTTGTCTGAGAGGTTTTGGCTGCGTTTAAACTTTGAGTGAAGCTCTCTTTGCTTTCGCAGTAGTTTCCTAACTTTGTTGTTGTACCACGGTCCTCAAGAAAGGTGCGTGGATGCTACTGAGGGTGTTGGCGAATTGGAGGGTCTTAGAGGGGCCCTGTGCCATTTAATTCACGCTCATGGTAATGTTGCATCCCACATGATCACGTCACACGATGGCGTGAAACAGAAGCGCTGAAAAACGTGGAACCCCTTTGCTGCTTTTGATCATGTTCAGGTTTATGATTCCGTCCTGTATACCAGAGCACAAATTGTGGTCGCAGTTTATTCCAAAGGGGTCAGATTATGTTCAATGGGGCTGCTGCCTCACGATGTCCTTAGAGTAGTGCCGAAACGCGCAGGGGGTGGCTGCAGTGTCGAACGTTGTCAAGAATGCCGTTATGTTGCTCTTCTCACTGCAAACTGTCGTTTTCGACGGTCATGGAAGAGATGTTTTCATTGACGCCCTGTATGTCAGCCCATGGGGCATTTAAGTTCCATTCCGAGCGGGCGTGTGTCTGATAAGTTTCCCTCAGCCAGACATAAGAAACCAGCGTGGTTTTAACGCTGTGTGTTGAGGTTCTGGCCTACGTTGCATTGGCGTTAAAAGAAGCTGTGTAATTTGAGTAAAACGACCTCCCCATAGTGTGGCACCTCTATGGTGGCGTTGGGCAGAATTGTGGTGAAATTTAGTGACAATGAAACACCTTTAAACCACCTTAAAATTCACATGAACTTCTGACCTGTGGCCTTTTTTCCGCATTTGTCGACTCCTTACTGCTTGAAGCGCCGCTGAGCCCAAGGGTGATGCCACAGGGCGCCAGCCGTTTGCACTGTTACAAGGGAAGCTCGTAGGCACCTTTGAGCCAAATTTCAAACTTACGCGTTGGAAGTGATCCTTTAATTTTGTTGTGCAATGCAGTATTCCCTGTGCTCGGTTGAATACATATGTACAGCAAAGAATCAAGGAGAGATCATTGGAGCCATGTTCCTTGATAGAGAAAAAGTCCATGACTTCGTCTGTCATGATAGAGTAATATTTAAATTAGACTCCATAGGTTGTCCAGGACATGGGCTCAAGTTAATTGATTCGTTCCTGAGGAAGAAAAGATTCTTCGTGAGGAACAGTAATCATTCCAGAAGCGTAAAATAATTTAGGGCTGGTATGCAATGAGGTTTGGTTCAGTGACTCATGCTGTACCCTATAAACACCTTCCTTTCCCTCTGCCCTCCCATCCTCTTGATCTTCGACCAACCACAGTGCAGTTTCAAAATGAAACCTCCAATGTAAAGGACTAAGGCAATAGAAACAAACCAGCTGTGCTTTATACCCCACACCCCTCTCATCTATTTGCAACCAATCAAAGTGCAATATCAGAAACCAGCCCAATTGCCCAAATGGTAAATTAAAAACTCTCTCCCCCTCCCTTATCTCCAGCCAATCACAGCCCAGAATTAAGCATCCACGTTTGTGGAAATACCCAGATTGTGTCAGTTTAAAATTTAAAACCTTTACTAGTCAGTTCATAGTATTTAAATAATGCGTGAAAATGGTGTCAATTTGCATTATTTATGGTAGACACTTTGTCTTCCCTTTTTCATTTATCCAAACAGAGTGTAGTATAAAAATGATGAGTCAGACACACAGAAAATCGGTTGAGTTGTGACTGGGCACTGTAACTATCAAGATGTCTCTCAGATCGATTGGATGGAAGAGTCCTAAGAGAGTCAGGCCATTACCCTCCTAGGTGTCCACCATTCTCCCTATATATTCACCCTTCCCCTTAGGTTTCTATACAGTAACACAAAGCACCTAATGTCTGTGCGTAATACCTAACACTTAACGATCAATGGCTAATGGCTACCACCTACTGGTGAATGGCTAAAGGCTAATGCATAACGCCTAACTCCTAATATGCAGAGTTCTATGCAGATACATGTCTCTGGCGTAATACACTCTAATACAAAGAAAAAAACAACGCACCACAAAGCAATTGCCCGAATGGGACAGAAATCCCATGTACAGAAAACCAAAGTACAGAAAAACAAATAATTACAATTTCACAAAAAAAAATTAAGTGATTTATTCAAGAGAAAGAGCTTCACTAATTGTGCAAGTCAATAATGCATCGGTCCTTCTCTGGGCCTTGTGTAAGCAGTTATTCAGCTTGGTATCGATTGATAGAGTTGCTGGGTGTCCTCCGGAGAGATATCGTGCGAAATTCTGCCCAACTGGCGCATTAGATCGAGCTGGTTGGAGTGCCCTGCCCATAATGCTCCAAACGTTCTTAATTGGAGAGTGATCTGGCGACCTTTCTGGGCAAGGTATGGTGAAGATGAGCAGTAGAAACTCTCACTGCGAGCGGGCTGCCATCATCTCAATGATGGCATTGGCTTCCCATGAAGGGCAACAAATGGGGCGTAGAATATCGTCGACGTGTCGCTGTGACTTAAGGGTGCGACGCATGACAGCAGAACAGGTCCTGCTATGAGAGTGAGGTTGGTATCCCACACTGCCCAGAGCATCTCCAGGGCCTGGGACCTCATTGACTGGAGAAGATTGTCTTGAGTGTTGAGTCCTACTTCGAATTTAGTCCTGATGAACAGCGAAGACGTGTCTGGAGAAGACACAGACAGCAGTGGGATACCAACTTGACCGTCGCTTGCCATATGGCCCAACAACCAGGAGTGATTATCTCAGGTGCCCCTTCCCGAACCCTAACTTGGTCACCAAGGTCGCCAGACTCCCCAGCTGAGAACGTCTGGAGCGTTATGGATAGGACCCTCCAACTAGTTCGGTATTTTGACGATGTAACCCGCCAACTGGACAGAATATGGCTCACTATACTCAAGAGGACATCCAACAACTTTATTATCAATTAATCCCAAGCCAAATAACTGCTTGTATAAGGACCAGAGGTAGGCTAATGCGCTGTCGTCTTCCTCAGTTAGTGAAGCTCTTTCTCTTGAATTAATCTTTCACTTTTCGTGAAATTTTAATCAATTGTTTGTCGGTACATGTAGGTCACATCTATCGATTACAGTCAAATTCGGATAATTCCTTCGTGACGTGTCGCTTTTTTTCCTCTTAGAGTGTATTAAAAATGAGTCCACGGTCAAAGATATGCATTGCGGCTTTTCATCACAAAAGTGTTAAGGTTACAAACTCATTCTTTATATAATACCTACTACTCTCCGTGACACATTCAGTTCTTGTAACAGAGCCCACTATTGCTGTGCTATTTTCTGCTAAGGACGTTATTGCATATCAGCTACTGAGCACTAGACGGAGAGTACGTAGGAGGGTGTTTCCTGTCCTATCCCATGGACCTGACTGTGTATTAACGTACTACCATTTCTTGTTTGGGAACACAATAAGAGATTTTTTTCCTAAGAAAACTGTGCACAAAGAACATGCTTCATTGAAAAAAAATCTCTGCGAAATTGTACCTTCACATGTCTCAATTCACAATCTCTTAAAGAAGTCTATGAGGACAGAATATGCCTCTTGTTCAAGTTATTATAAATGAAAAACGCAGTCTGTGGCTGAACTATTATATATTCCTACACCAGATGCATGCTATTGGACAGCATACATTCAGAAAGAAGTAATATTTTCATTCGTTGCACATGAGAGTTTCTCAAGCTGGGAGTAAAGGTAAAAAAAGAGCTTCTCCCTTCCATTGGGACCTGTTTCCTTGTGTGTAATGTCTAATCTAAAATTCACTGAAAGTTATGAATGTTACTGTTCCTCAGCGGCAAAAACTGTAAACTGTAACATTGTTACCTCGCTAACATAAACACTGCAAAGAGAGAGAAAGAGAAAAGAGAGAAGTGTATGCGGGGAGGGTTTTGCTTATATATTTACATGCACAATAAAATCAGCCTCCTTCATAGCCGAACGGTTAGCGTCACTACTTTCGTTGTGGGAGGACCTGGGAGCAATTCCCAGCACCTCTTCAGATTTATCTGAAGGAGAGATCTGAAACGTAGAGTCGAAAAAGAGAAGCGCCCTGGACATTATCAAAATCACCATTCCCACTGTAATGGGTTTATAGAAAATTACACTGAATATACTCAGTTCAATGACCGCAAGGGTTTCGTTAAAAATAACGCTCCTTTGGAAATTTGGCTTTGTAATTAATGCAGCTGCCACAAATCAACGTTTTCACAATGTTTCTACAGCTCCGAAGCTGAAAGAGAAATTACTTTTTGCAAGAGGAAGCTCTACTTCTTATACCTGCAAACTGTGGAGCTGAAAATCCCGCCTTAAAATTTCACAATGTTGCTGTAACATTGCCCAATCGAAAGTGACAGACAATAATATCTATTGACTGAAAAGTTAACGATGGCTCAGTTCTAGACGTCTCGTTATGCACAGATTCATTTGAGATACGTACGACAGAGGTCAACATCTTACGATATGTTCAAGGCGAGTGCATTTTATCTTCCCTCTCGTAAGGGCACAAACTCGGTTAATATATTATAGAACACGCGGCTATGTGGAAGTATTATATCGATGCATTAAAAGATTGGCTTTTTTAATGTAACAGGGAAACAGAAACAAGAGACAGGAAATTTCATGATATTCACGATGTCACATCATGCTGATGGAGTCATTGTCCCTCCACCTGTAATTCTTTGTGGGCGTTACATTCCATTGTGGTTTGTGTATACAAATAAATATTGATGTTTTAAAACTGTTTCACAGCGATTTTTTAAAAGCAGAATATCTCCTCTGCGTCTAGAAACAGGCTGGAGGTTTTTGCAGTAGAGAGATAAGCCCTGGAAAAAACATGTCGGAAAATTCTCATCTCGCCTGTTTTTTGTCTCGGAAAAAATAATTCGCAACTTGCTCATGTCTATCTGTTTCGTCACACTTGGTGTATGTGGGAAACTGGCGTTCACAGAAATGTGATTGTGCAATGTCTGATTCGGCACAAGATAGAAGAAATCCCTGCTAACTAAGGCGAGGGTATAAAAGGATGAAAACTCGCTTAGAAGCAGTTTATGCTGAAGTATTGAGCAGTCAACCTCGGTGGATCAGTTGCGAGTTGAGAGAGCAAAGTAGGAAATTCGACAAAAAAGTAAGATTTTTTTGAAAGTTTTCAGAAGTGTTTCAAAGTATTTGGGCAGGGAAGAAGTGGAGGGTATTACAAGCTTCATGTTGCAGTAGTCTTTCCTGATTTATCCTCGGAGTTGTGATTTTTTTTCCCTTGAGCTACTGGAGTAACTGGGAAATAAGAAAAATGATAAAAAGAAGCAGAGAAGGTTTTCAGCACTAAAAAGCAATTAGAGTCGGGTAAAATGTATTCTTCTTCTTATGTGCAGTATTGTACAAACAATTTTTGCCATGTCTGTTAATACATGATTTTTTTTTCATTTAATGTTACAGAATCTGCAGTCTTCGTGATCGAGCAGTAGTCTGATTAGCAGCTGGGAAAACTGAAAGAAAAAACAGCAGCGAGACCTTCCAGAGGAAGAAGACCATCACCTCGCTAGGCTAAACTTTCATCGACTAACCTAATAACAATTTTATTATTATGGCTGAACCAGCAACAAAACGTATTAAATTAAATGATGATCCCAAATAGCTTGATGTCGGGTCTGCATTTAGAAGTCGAGATAACAGGCAAGGCTTGAGGGGCACCCACATGCCTTGCTCATACTGTGGCATCAAGCAGTCAGGCCTGCAAGATGAGTGGTCTGCCAAGCGAGTGGATTCATTCTTATCTGTCGAGGAACATGAACTCTAGTACTCACAATAAAGTTACAAATTATCCTCCTGTATGAATAATGCGCAACGGAAACGCACATCTGACTATCAGTAATTTACAGAACTCTGACTGTTCACTACGCACTGGCAATACCACATTTTCTTTTTTTATTTAACGGCTTTTATCAACACGTGGCCATCGCACTGAATATGAGGGTATCATGACAACATACAATTCGAAGGAAAAGGCCACCAATCTTCTTCTTTTCACTATCTTATTTATTCCGATAAATTCTATAACCTAAACACACAAATACTATAACCCACAACAATAACACATGAGAAATTCCGCCCAGTGGGCATGGCTTTACATTGGTGATTCTCTATCTTATGGTCTCGTAATTATTCAACGCTACAGTGCACTTTCTGGATAGGATGGTGGATCTTTTTGCTATATCTCACACTTCGACTCTCACAACCATCATCACGAAACTTTCCTCCAGACCGAGCGGTACAAAAGGAACACGCATAACCCACTACCTCTGCAACTACCTAACTACTCTCCCATGCAAACCACACATACATGACATACACCACACTACAACATGGAATACAACACAATAAATAGTCACAACACTATCACTTTCAGCCTTCCCACTTCAATTAGTATTTATGCCAGTTTCACACGACACTGCCCCACTTCGTAATTCTTCTTTCCTACTATGAACTCTGGAGATATATGCACGTCTTCCTGTGCAATGCAAGCCAAGTGGCGTTGCTGGATAGACGGCTGACTCACCTTGCTTCTCTCTCAGAGTATTATAGTTTGAATCAAGCGTCACAGGGAAACATAACATGCAAAGTAATATTAAGAGCATATTCATCACACACGCGAGTCCTCAACTGATACCATGGACGAGTACTTCTCTCTATCCTTTGTCTCATACACAGATTGAGACTCACACAGTACTCACCACGTGGAAGTACTCGTCTCTAATTTCAAGTCCTGCACACGCCATTCCTTAAATATTTCAATTTATAGTACACACGCTAGTAATTCAACTTAACTTAAGTACACGGAAGTATTTCAACTTATTGCTACACGTGGTTCCATTGTGACCGTTGGTCACTACCGAAGATTACTACGATCCCATTAATATTACCTGCCTGACATTTAATTCTCCCCACAAAAGTTCCTGAAATAGAGAAATTATTATTTCAAACTACTCTTAAATATTCCACATGCATACCATGTCTCCACTCTTTTGTCTTTACGGAGCACACCTAAGACAGGTCTTAACAGCACAAGATCCAGCGGCAGAGTGCCGAAACATGGCCGTTCTTCAGGTCCTCTCGCACCTCTGCCAAAGTGGGGGAGCACCTTGCTACCGTATTGGTCAGCCACATTTCAGGCGCTCAAAGCTCAGGTAAATTTCATCTCTTTGGTCCCACCAAAGGTGGCCAAAGGATCGTCTCAAAGATGATCATATATTCACATTCACTATCTGCGGTTAGCAGACGACCATACATTCATTCATTTCATAGATCTCACCAAACTGGATGTAGGGATTTATTTTGTGGGAGTGCACATGTGATCAATTAAATAAATAAATTGTCATTCTTTCCCACACTGGTATCTGGCTTCGCTGTATTAATTGAAATTGAGTTATTTTACAAAAAAAAATGTGTTGTTCTGACAAAAATAATGAAGTATGTTGTACCTATTTTCAATGTTGGGCGGTACTGTACCCTTTCAGGCTTTAAGGACCCCAGACATTTCTTGGATGTCTGTTTTCCCATTTTCGATGCAAAAGTTTAACAAAATTAATTAAGCTGTAAAATTAATTGCTCGCTGGTCTGCAACTTTCTTTTATCGAAGGCAGGTGAGGAATAACACATGTACCTCAATATAAAGAATGTGTCTCTGTAGCTGTGTGTTGTTGACAGTACTTTTGACTGGTTCGCGACCTGTATTGCATAACGACAATTGAAAAAAAAAAAACTGTAAACTTTCCACGCTTGTGATTCTGGCTGGTCACGGAAGGAAATACTTCAACAGCACATTAGCGTTAATGTCTCGAATGGCTCTAAGTACTATAGGACTTAGCATCTGAGGTCATCAGTCCCCTAGATTTAGAACTACTTAAACCTAACTAACCTAAGGACATCACACACATCCATGCCTGAGGAAGGATTCGAACCTACGACCGTAGCAGCAGCGCGGTTCCGGACTGAAGCGCCTAGAACCGCCCGGCCACAGCGACCGGCCATTAGCGTTAATGAAAATAAGGGATTTAAAGCAGGAGTACACAGGAAACTTCCTGAAGTGATAGCAGATAAACATGCAGTAATAAACGTCGAGTCACAAGATAATACATGTTTCAAGTGGTCATCCTTGAAGGATTGTATCCTGTCAATAACCATGCAGAACCTTTGTCTAAATATATTCTATATGCAGAGAAATTAAACTTAACCAACACATCGTTTCCTGGTAAGCTCCAATGTTTTCACGTTTTCGAAAAACAAAATGAAGCCATGTCTAAAACGTCTACTGCATCCAGTATTCAGAATATGAATGGATGACTGTAGAGGAGAGGAGGAGAGAGAAATACATTAGAGTTGTACCATTGCATATTACAAAACATTTACACGGAAGACATATGGGTCTGTTATTGTTACAGGTTGCTGGTAATACAATCACATTTCATTTCTGTAACATGAAAAACTTGTTGAGGCTAACACAGAGTAGCGTCACTGCATATACTACGCTGTCATTGTTATTTTCATTCCCAGGAAAGATTCGATGCACACTCAGATGACTGTGCCCAGTTTAAACCAGTCACCAGTGTAATACCCACTGGCAAAAACGAGTTTGTGAAAATTACAAAATTTAATAATAAACTGTCTTTCGTGATTTATTCTGAGCTGGAATCCGTATTAGAACCAGAAGTTGGTTGCTGTCGTGGTACAGATTCTGGTTCGTGTTCCGGTAAGGTACATTTGCACAGACCATGCAGAGACAGCGATTGCATGGAATGGTTTACTCAACAACTCTATGCAATCTCTGAGACTGCGAATGGTTTTTAATTACGAAAGGAAACGAGAAAGTTAAGCTCTGAAAAAGAATCGGCATTTTGCTCAGCAGAAGTCTGGCACATTTGCGAGGAATTCTTTGAAGAAGACGATGTAAAACATCATGTCATTTCATAGCTGCGTACCGAGATGCAGTTATTCCGGCTGCAATATAAATTATAGAGATCACTATACTCTGCCCCTCCGCGTTCCACAATCTGAGAAATTATGGCGGGCATTTCGTGATCACGAATCTATGGCAATAAAAGATGGTGACGATGATTTTGTGTTTCTATTATACCACAGAATGTGAAAAAATAAAAATCTTTCGCAAAGGGTATTCCAATGACGCATCAGGAGAAGGGATGAAACATAAATTTTCGATTTATTGCTTCACTAAATTTTCTGACGTGTTCCTTTGAAAAGTGTGCATCCTACCTGGAGCTAGAACAACTCAAGATAATGAGGGCATATTTTCCCGATAATGAAGAGTTCAGTTTTGTTAACCAGAAGGCAAATTCCTCACATGAGTAAGTAACCAGTGAAACGAAACTCCTGGAAGACCGTCTGCACTCAATCGAAAAGCTTAAAAGCCTACTCATGAACATTATTGTATTCAGAAAACCATGCAAAAAGTAAGAAAGATGCAGGGCTTTAGACTTGTAACATCAAAAAGGGTAGGTTTGGGGTGGCTGCATTATCTGAAAAACGTACTTTCGACTGGAGTTTTATCCTTAGTTCCAGTCAAATTTTGTAAAATTGTACTACACGGACACTGGTAGCCTCATATACCATAGCAAAATCACGAATATCTATGACGATATTAGGATACTTTGGGATTCCCAACAAATAACAAATACGATATTCCGCTGGTGGATAATAAAGTGTTGAAACTTCCTGGCAGATTAAAACTGTGTGCCCGACCGAGACTCGAACTCGGGACCTTTGCCTTTCGCGGGCAAGTGCTCTACCATCTGAGCTACCGAAGCACGACTCACGTCCGGTACTCACAGCTTTACTTCTGCCAGTACCTCGTCTCCTACCTTCCAAACTTTACAGAAGCTCTCCTGCGAAACTTGCAGAACTAGCACTCCTGAAAGAAAGGATACTGCGGAGACATGGCTTAGCCACAGCCTGGGGGATGTTTCCAGAATGAGATTTTCACTCTGCAGCGGAGTGGTAGAGCACTTGCCCGCGAAAGGCAAAGGTCCCGAGTTCGAGTCTCGGTCGGGCACACAGTTTTAATCTGCCAGGAAGTTTCATACCAGCGCACACTCCGCTGCAGAGTGAAAATCTCATTCTGGAATAAAGTGTTGGTTTGAAGAAAGTCGAACTGAAAGGGGACTCTATCACAGACTTAATCGGCCAGTGCGAAAAATGTATGCACTTGAGACTGAGTCTGGGGGAATAATTTGCAGAGCAAAAGGTTAAAACAACCGTCTGCCAAATGTAAATAAAGTAAATACTCTAGCCGTGGGACACTGCCGCATCAAAAATGAGGCTGATGAGTGTAGCGTGAATAATGTAAATAATAGATTTCTTTTTATTGCAAAAAATGGAAATAATGCAAATACTTCAAACAAAATGATTGTAAATGTAAATACCTCTTTGGTTTTTACTGTAATAATGTAAACATTTGAAAAATATATAAATGATTGAAATAATGGAAGAAATGATAATTGTATATAATGCAAATGCCTGATTGATTTTTGCTATCAAAACGGAAAAATTTAAAAATATCAAATGTGAAGACCAGAATAATGTAAGAAATGGGACTACATGAAAAGACAGTGAACGAAAAAACAATTCGTTTTATAATAAATTTTATGCGTAACATATTTTTTGCGTTTCAGTTTCCCTTTATACTACCTCTATAGTACGTTTCCAAAGAATATTAACGAGTGACTGTCTCTGAGCTTAGGTGCGTTTTAGTGGGATCGCCGAGGTATGCTGAGAAAACTTACCCTCTGCACTGGACCGCTCTCTCTTTGTGGCAGCGTCAGGTCAGGAGCTGAACTGACGTTAAGTAACGAGTATTTTTAGTTACTGTCGAAAAAAAGTTTGAGAGCTCAAGTACTTACATTCTGCGCAAAAATGCAGTTGTGGTATGACATGTAATTACTGGACAGGTGGGGAAACAGATTCACAAACACGTGTGATGAAATTTAATGAAGAGCTTAAGTGAAAAGACAGTACAGAGCGCAATTTCATGGAAATATTCTTGCAACTTCTGGGATAACAGACAAGAATTGATTACTGATCACATGTGTGTTTGGTGTATTTTATGTTTATAGTATGTTTAACGAATGAAAGAAAGAGATATGCGTAAGCGTATGTGTGTGTGTGTGTGTGTGTGTGTGTGTGTGTGTGTGTGTGTGTAGGTGAGAGAGAGAGAGAGAGAGAGAGAAAGAGAGAGAGAGAGAGAGAGAGGGGGGGAGATGCTTACTACAGATCACAGCATTTGAGGTATTAAATACAGAGATATCAATGTACGTATGTACGTACACTATGTGATCAAAAGTATCCGGACACTCCCAAAAACATACGTTTTTCATATTAGATGCAATGTGCTGCCACCTACTGCAAGGTACTCCATATCAGCGACCTCAGTAGTCATTAGACATCGTGAGAGAGCAGAATGGGGCGCACCGCGGAACTCACGGACTTCGAACGTGGTCACACTATAGGGTGTCACTTGTGTCATACGTCTGTACCAGAGATTTTCACACTATTAAACATCCTAGGTCCATTGTTTCCTATGTGATAGTGAAGTGGAAACGTGAAGGGACACGTGCCGCACAAAAGCGAACAGGCCGACCTGGTCTGTTGACTGACAGAGACCGCCGACAGTTGGAGAGGGTCGTAATGTGTAATAGGCAGACATCTATCCAGACCATCACAGAGGAATTCCAAACTGCATTAGGATCCACTGCAAGTACTATGACAGTTAGGCGGGAGGTGATAAAACTTGGATTTCATGGTCGAGCGGCTGCTCATAAGCCTTACATCATGCAGGTAAATGCCAAACGACGCCTCGCTGCCGGACGGAGTGGTCGAGCGGTTCTAGGCGCTTCAGTCTGCAACCACGCAACCGCTACGGTCGCAGGTTCGAATCCTGCCTCGGGCATGGATGTGTGTGATGTCCTTAGGTTAGTTAGGTTTAAGTAGTTCTAAGTTCTAGGGGACGGATGACCACAGATGTTAAGTCCCATAGTGCTCAGAGCCATTTGAACCATTTTTGTACACTAGTATAATGATCGAATGCCGTAGCACGTTTTAAGTAGCCTCACTTTCCATTCACGAGGGTGGAGGCATCAATCTCTTTCTGGTCATTTTTTTTTTTTTTTTGGCTCCTCGCTTGGTGTAAGGAGCGTAAACATGGGACGATTGAACAATGGAAAAACGTTGTGTGGAGTGACGAATCACGGTACACAATGTGGCGATCCGATGGCAGGATGTGGGTATGTGCGAATGCCCGGAGAACGTCATGTTCCAGGGTGTAAAGTGCCAACAGTAAAATTCGGAGGCGGTGGTGTTATGGTGTGATCGCGTTTTTCATGGAAGGGGCTTGCACCCCACGTTGTTTTGCTTGGCACTATCACAGCACAGGCCTATATTGATATTTTAAGCACCTTCCTGCTTCCCACTGTTGAAGAGCAATTCGGGAATAGCGATTGCATCTTTCAACACGATCGAACTCCGATTCATAGTGCACGGCCTATGGCGGAGTGGTTACACGACAATAACGTCCCTATGGTGGACTGGCCTGCACAGAGTCCTTACCTGAATTCTGTAGAAAACCTTTGAGATGTTTTGGAACCCCCATTTCGTGCCAGGCCTCACCGACCGACATCGATATCTCTCCTCAGTGCGGCAATTCGTTAAGAATGGGCTGTCAGTCCCCAAGAAACCTTCCAGCACCTAATTGAACGTATGCCTGCGAGAGTGGAAGCTGTAATCAAGGGTAAGGGTAGGACAACACCATATTGAATTCCAGCGTTACCGATGGAGGACGCCACGAACTGGTAAGTCATTTTCAGCCAGGTGTTCGGATAGTTTCGATCACACAGTGTATATAGTATAGATCTTTGATCTTGGAGTCACTTTAATATTACGCCAGAGGTATGTATGTTTAGGCTTGATTGTGGCTTTAATTTAATATTAAGAGAAGAATATGTGACTTTTACAGAAATAGTGAATATTTTTGACAATAAACTGTTGGTTATGGAATTTATTACTCCATGTCTGAAGCATCATTTTAATACTATTCTCTCACTGGTTGGAGATAGGAGAAGTGGAGAGGGAACTCTTCATCGGAAATAACGTAATTTGACACCAATTTCATACATCATTTAAATAATATTCTCTAGATGGATATAGGGAGGGAGGACAGACATGGTGTATAAAGTAGAACTGGTTGTTTCCATCATGTTGAATTATTAATACTTGCTATGACTGACTGGAGATAGCTTGGAGGAGAGGGAGAGAGCTTTTAATTTTCCATTAACACAGTTCGACTGATTTTTAGTAGTACGCTCTGATTGGAAGAAAGAGAAGACAGAGGAAGGGATACAAAGCACACAATTTGTCTGTTTTCATCTTGTTGATTGGGTGGAGATATAGAGAGGAAAGTGCGTCACATGATGTCTGTATGTCATAAATCATACAATTTGGTAACATTTTTACACGCTATTGTAATACTACACACTGACTAGTTGAGGTTTCAAATTTATCACTAACACAATTGGGCTGTTCCTACAATTTTCTATGTTTAATACTGCTCTATGATCGACTGGAGATAGGGGAGGTGGCTTTAAATTTTCCATTTATACAACTGGTCAGTTTTCTAATGTTGCACTCTGATTTGATTGGTTGAATATAGAGGGGGAAGGCTTGAGGTATAATGCACAGTTGGTTTGTTTCAATCATCTTAGAATTTTTCATTGGATGTTTCATTTTAATGCTGTACTGTGACAGATTAGAGAATGGGAAGAGTGAAGGGCAGGGGAAGGGGAATGTTTGAGCATCCAACTAGCACAATTTGGCTATTTTCTAATACTATGCTCCGACTGGTTGGAAAGGGGAAAGAAGGAAGGGCTATAAGGCTTGCTATTGGTCTCTTTCCATCATCTTGGGTCTTTAATACTGCACTATAACTGGATGGAGATGAGGGCAAGAGGAGGGAAAAAGTTGAGGGGACGGATCTTTTTATTTTCAATTATGGATTGATTCATTGATGATATCATGATTTTAAGATCATCGATGATGTCATGGATGACCTTGAAAAGATAATGTCTGTGTTCAAGATAACAATTGACCAGAATGATCAGGTAGTGTGTCTTTCAGGATTCTAGCTGCCCCACAGCACACATACGAAACTACTTGTATGGTTTGTCTCCATGACGTCAATGACTTTCAACCTTCACCTCTTGATGTCATTGATGACCACGAATATTATGACATCTTGCGCGTTCCCACCACCTCCCCCTACCCTCCCTTCCAGCAACAGTCTAGTATTTTACATGCCATTAAGACTAAACGGGCAATCACATTGTAGTATTTTAGTCGACACTAAAATGAAACAGCCAGTCATGATGTTTAAATGTCTGTGATTATTTTTTTGCGAAGTTCAAAGAATGTGACAGTAATGTATTTCCACCTCTGTATCATTTAAAACTAAAACTCAGGCCGAACAGACCATGAAGTCCCAATGGTACTGACCGGACGCCGTGTCATCCTTAGCCCACAGGCGTCATTGGATGCGAATATGGAGGGGCATGTGATCAGCAAATTGCTCTCCCAGTCGTATGTCAGGTTACGAGACAGGAGCCGCTACTTCAAAAACAAGTAGCTCCTCAGGTTGCCCCACAAGGCCTGAGTGAGCCGCGCTTGCCAACAGCGCTTGGCAGACGGGATGGTCCACCCATCCAAGAGCTTCCCCAGCCCGACAGTGCTTAACTTCGGTGATCTGACGGGAAGCGGTGTTACCACTGCGGCAAGGCCGTTGGCCACCTCTGTGTCATTTAATGAAAAGGAAGAGTATGTCAAGTTCAGTGCCTATTGTCTCAGATGCGCAGGCACAGCACGTAAGCTTCACGTGAATGCATATATTGGCGCCATGTTCAGAAACGATATAACCAGTACCACAGTATTTCCAAAATTAATGTAAGCTTCTTCAATTGAATTGCATAAATTGTCACCTTCCAGCTTATGCCCACATGCAAACATACATGTACAGGCACACATACACACACACACACACACATACACACACACACACACACAAGCACACAGCATAAAAATAATCTAATGGGTTTAACTTACTGTAGTACCAAAAATATCTAGGCATCAAAAATTAAGACTCATCACCGTACTGCATAATCTGTAACAGCAACAAAAATTACATTCTACTGTGACTTACAGTACTTCTAACATCAAAAAGTATGTTGGCACATAAAATGCTGCATAACTATTAAATTTTTCTGTGTATTATACTTCACTATAAAATTGCTTATGTCAGATTTCATCTCTCTCTCTCTCTCTCTCTCTCTCTCTCTCTCTCTCTCTCTCTCTCTTTCTCTCTCTGTCTCTGTCTGTCTGTAAATATTACTTGAATGAGGCATTAACATTATAATATATTATACAGTAGAAATGAAGGCAAAAGAAACAGGAATACTCTAGACACAAATTTTATTATAAACTAGCTAAGTACCTGGCATTGCCTAGGTAAGTATTTATTCCAGTCATATTACACGATTTCTTCTTCCCCCTCTCTCTATCTATCTCCTTCCCTTCCATCTTTGTCCATCACCTTTTCTCCTATCTCCGTTCATCTGATACTCACATTCTCTCTCGTCATCTGTTCCTCCCCCTTTCTATGTCAATCTCCTCCTCCCCCTGCTCCCCTCTCTCTGTGCATCCCCTCATCCCCTCTCTCTCTGTCCACCTCCTACACCCCCCTCCCTCACTGTGCATCTCCTCCTATCTCTCTGTCTGTCTGCTAACTCCCATCTGCCTCAGTACATCTGCTCCTTCCCCTCACTCTAGCCATCTCTTCCTCCCCCTCTCCTGTTCTTCTCTTTCCTTTCTCTGTCCCTTCCAACTTTCTCTGACCTTCTCCACCTATCCCGTATGTATCCATCTCCTTCTCCCATCTCACTGTCCATCCATCTCTGCCTCATCCCTTCTATCTCCACCGTTTCACATCCACCCCAGCAGGAGGTTCCTGTTCTTACCCCCAAAGTATTTCTATTCAGACAGTAAGTAATTTGTGAACCAAGTCTTGTTGAAATCGCCCCAGGGGCTTACAGGATTTTTCCCCATGAAATTGCCCACATACCCGCGTATCACATATATTTAACATATTTCACACACATTTTTATACATATTTCACCTGGATCCCTATCGAATTTAGCCACTCACTTGTTTTTATGCAGCTCAATGTTTAAGACTTCTTTTCTCCTGAACTGTGTCATAAAAAGACATAATTTTGCAAGTACGTTCGGTCTTATAAGGTGAATACGGTCTGTGAAATGTGTTGCGAAAAGAGTCATTAGTAAAGAAATAATAAATAAAAAGGTCATGCCTGATGCGAAAATTTTACTGCATGAACAGCGAAAATGTAGGAAGCGATGAAATTGTTTACTTTCATCTCTTTATTGGGGGAGGGGGGGTGAGAAAACGTATCGTAAAGGTTTGAAATTGTGTGTAAAATTTGTTGGAAATCACTAAGTTCTCTCAGTGTCAAAGCCTGGATGAATATAATCTAGATATTCGCGTGCAGTGAGCTACGCTCCTTTTTCACCACCAGCTGCACCGCTTTGAGAGGTAAGTGGTGCTTACCCTCAGAGTGGTTCTTTCCAAACAGTAAGTGATATGTGTACGACGTTTGTTTGAAACCGATCCAGTGGTTTATGAGGAGATGTGGAGCATACTGTAGGTTACAAAACGTATAGTAGCGCCAAGACGTATCAACTAATGTACATATATTATACACCTTGTGTGTGATGGCTGTGAAAAAACTTATTATGAAAGAAATGTTTGTTTACACAAATGGTAATGACGGCTTTACAGTGATAAAAGCTGGCGCCACACATGGTCAAAAGCTACAATCACATAACTGCGATATGACAAGCGACATAAAATCAAAATATAAAATAGCAATACAAACATATGCCGCAAATTTAAATAGAGGATGTACGACAGGCGAAGAGGAATATAATATATTTGTTAAAATTAGGACGATCCGTCTGTCACACTCAAATCCGGAACCAGAAAGTAGGAAAGGCCCCACGCGATACTGCGCTTACATCAGATAGAAGAATCACCTTCTGTTAATGAACGCAACCAGTTTCTGATGAAACCTAAAAAATATTTTAGTACAACCAAAATCAGTCGTGGCCGATTACACGTCATGTTCATATACAACGAAGAAATATTACATGGTGCCTTGGCCGTCAAACGTTAAAATCGTAGCGTCTTGTGACGCTATACAATAGCTGTAAATTCAATTTATGAAATACTCATCGTAATCGTACATCTCAGACCACATAATATGAAACACTGACGGTATAAAGGGGGAAGGAGAGGAGGAAATCAGTGTTTTACATAGCATACGAAATATTATTGTAGTATAAGCAAAAATCGATCATGTAAGGCTACACGTCTTATGCACATATAACTAAGAAATGTTACTTGGTGCCTTGTACCGTTAGATGTTACAACCGTAGCGTCTTTGTAAACTAAAAGTATAAAATACATACTGTAATTGTATGGTTCAAAATGTTTCAAATGGCTCTGAGCACTATGGGACTCAACATCTTAGGTCATAAGTCCCCTAGAACTTAGAACTACTTAAACCTAACTAACCTAAGGACATCACACACACCCATGCCCGAGGCAGGATTCGAACCTGCGACCGTAGCAGTCCCGCGGTTCCGGACTGCAGCGCCAGAACCGCTAGACCACCGCGGCCGTCTGTAATTGTACATCCGAAACCATAAAATATAGTACATTGACAGTAGAAATTAGAGGGGGGAGGGGCAGGGGGAGGAGAAGGAAGACGTGGGCAGGGGAGATGCACTATATTAAAATTAAACGATAAAACGGTAAAGAAGCGTTTTCAGAATCAGACGTTGGTACCACACAGACACGCTCATAAAAAATCTTGCAACATATCGAAAACCCATTTCCTGTGGGAGTGGATCTGTTCATATAAGACTCCATGTTGGTTAGCATCAAAATGCCTGTTGGTTCCATGTGTAAGAACGCAAGCGATTTGTCAGTAGTATCTAAACGATGCTTGTTGTCACTGAGATCACAACCCATAGCAGTAGTGTTTTCTGACTCTGGCTAAAAAGTCATGCCCTGTCTGCCCAATGTAAACACTATCACAGGATCCACAAGTGATTTTATATACTCCAAACTTTGTAAATTTATCCATCTTATTGTCTACAGATGTACGCAAAACTGTCTTAGTTTTCTTGCGCGTCTGGAAGCCAATTTGTATACAAGCTTTTTTAAAGGCATGGCAATTCGTTCACGGAAATGCGCTGTGTAGGCTGCAGATGCAAGTTTAGGTGGATTCTAGGGAGGATCGGGCATAGGTTTCCCTACACCCACCCTCCCTCCCGCCCGCCGCCCTTCTATTGAAAACCAATACACAAATGCTCCGTGTCAGACGTTCACTGTAACCATTTTTCAGACCTATTTGTGTGATTGCATAAATTTCTTTTTTTAACACATGCTGGGCTTAAGTCAAGGTTAGCTAACCTGTTAAACATTGACAGGGAAAAAGAACTATGATGTGTGTGCGGATGGCAAGAGTCCACATGGTTTTCGAAAAATATCTAAACAACAATCTGTAGATGGCCTAGTAATATTCACATTTATAGTATTCTTCTATAGCACCACATTTCAGTATCTTCTATTCTCTTCTGATGTGAACTGCCTACCGTCTGCACAATGCTATTCTCCAAAGAAAGGCCTTCAGAAAGGGCTTCCTAACGCTTAAATTTCTATTTTATGTTAAGGAATTCCTCTCATTTAGAAACACTTTCTTTGCTATAGCCTATTTCCTCTCTACTTCAGCCATCATCAGTTATTTTGCTACTCAAATAGCAAAGTCCATCTACCATTTTTAGAGTCTCATTCCCTAAACGAATTCTGTAAGCATCGTTTGATTAATAAGTTAAAAATTTGGGTCTGATGGGAGGCGTGCTAGGGTAGTCCATGTGGTTGTGGTGACCATTGTGTCTGGATGGCGTAGTGGTCAACGCTTTCGACTAGTAAGAAGCAGGCACGGTTTCAGATTCCGGTTCGGCGCAAATTTTCAACTCGTCTCATTGATATAAATCAATGTCTACTGACAGCTGATGTCTTCAATTCCTTTGTGACTATCCATTCTGTTCAACTGCTCTTCCAAGTTCCCTGCCACATCTAACAGAACTACAACGTCACTGACAAACCTCAAAGTTTTTATTTCTTCGCGCTCGACTTTAATTCCCTTTTCAACTTTTTCCTTATTTTCCTTTACTACTTGCTCAATGTACAGATTGAATAAGATCAGGGAGAGGGTAAAATACCGCGTTATTGCATTCTCAACTACTGCTTCCCATCCATATCCTTCGTCTCTTATGACTGCAGTCTAGCTTCTATACAAGTCGCAGATAACATTTCGTTCCCTACACTTTAAGCCTACCAGATTCAGAATTTCATGTAGTGTATTCGAGTCAGCGTTGTCACAAGTGTACAGATTCTGTAAATGTAGTTCTACGTTTCTTCTGTCTATCCTCTAAGAAAAGTCATAGGGTCAGTTTGCCCTCGCGTGTTCCTACATTTCTCCCGATCCCAAACTGACCTCTCCCAGTATCGGTTTCTACTAATTTTTCGATTCTTCTGTAAATAGTTCGTGCCAATATATCGACATTCGCTCTACCTGATCTAAAGTAAAATATTTTCGGAATTCTTCCAAGGCTGTGGCAACCGTGTTGCCTTTCCTGTACCAGTAAGATAATACTCCTCTCCACAAATCAATAACCACTGCGTAATAGTTCCAAGAAACTAGGTGGACTGACTTGTTCAAAGTGCGAATATCCACAATATCAAAAATCCTTCCGACGAACTAGGGTAGCTGTGTGGCTTTCGTTAAAAAACGCAGCAACACTGCATCAGTGCAGTCCAGGAGATATATTCGCTTTGTTATTTATGAAATGTATATTGAACAGTCTCATAGTGTACGTGTGCACCGACTGTAAGAGCCAATTTCAGAGACCGAGACTTTACTGTCGTAGTTGCTATAACAATGGTTTCGATAATTTTCAGGAAAATCGATGCCATGCCACATGTGAAATGTGCTCAGTCATATCTTTTCTGAATGCAAGGAAGCTGGTTGTCAGATCTGTGAATTATATGCCCAGCGGATTATGAATGTGCTAACGGTAAAAAGCGGGCGCGGAATAATTAGCACGACAAGGAACACAGTGGACAGCCGTCTCTCGTAGCCGACGAATTGTTCCACTTTATGGAAGGGAAGATGGGATAGGATTGTCGATTTATCGTGCCCACTCTGCGCATTTTCCTCTAATTTTTCGGTCGCTACTGCATACCACTGTGATAGGCTCTACTTCAGCAAGCTACGTGTGTTGGAACTCATGTTCGGGAGTAGATGAGTACGCAAAGCTACGAATCAGTTGTGCATTGCTGTTTTTGACTCAGTGCTGTAAGGAGAGTAATGAATTTTTGAAGCTCATTGTGAACGGTAATGAAACGTGTGTCATACGAGTCTATGGAAACAAATTGATTTCCCGTTGAATAGAGGTACACGGACGCATCACGTAAGACCAAAATTAGACCAGTTCTGGACACTTATAATCTCCATTGTACCCATTTGGAGCAAATGAGGCTACTTTTTAAATGAAACGTGACGCAACCATCAACGCTAACACCTGTTGCGACACAATACTCAGTGAATTGCCCGATTAACAAAAGCAACGTGACACGTTAACATGTGGTGACGATTACGTTCACGATTAGCTGTTAGCTGTACTTAGCTGTTATCATCACGGGTGGCATCATCCTTTTGCACTGAGACTAAAATACTATGAATCGTTATGACAACGGTCTCAGCACGGATGCCAATCATGTAGAAATGGCATCCAAAACACCTGACAAGTCACGCATTTTAGTAGGAGGAATGCAACAAAAAAGCTTTACACTAAGATATTCATGTGAGCGTAACATGAGCGGTCCTGTGTTGTTAATACATACAGTATAACAGCTCTGGGAGCCATCGGTGGACGATAGCGCCTTTACCACCTTAAATTAACTTTTTTCTTGTATATTGTGTACTTTTGATTCTCTAGCTGGACTTACATTATGGATACTCAATATTTACCATGCGTTAATAAAGAAGCAAAGAATTTTAACTTAAGTGTTTCAGAACTAAGTGGAAAGGCTGGCTCTTGGACAGAATACTGCTGTAGTAGTAAAGCATGGTGTAACACATTATTGGTTACAAGACTGGCGTCTTTGGAGTGAACAAAAATTGATTTCCGGAGAGTTCTAGCTACATTGCACTTCTCCGAATTATTCTTATCTGTTTCTTTTATTTCCATGTTCATTCACAACAACTCAAGCAACATCCTGCGCCACACAATCATTCGTCAGTCTTTCACGTTATACAGTTAAGCACCTGACAAGTCACGTATTTTGGTAGGAGGAAGGTGACAAAAAAAACATGTACACTAAGATATTCATGTGAACATAACATGAGCGTTCCTGTGTTGTTAACACATACAGTATAACAGCTCTTGGAGTCATCGATGGACGATAGCGCCTTTACTATCGCAAGTCTTGCGCTTGGCTCAAGTCGTTCATCACAGTGAATATCGGCCCCGAAAATCCTTGTAATACAGATATGACATCTTACGAAGCCATAGGGCTTAGTCTAACTCAAACAGATAACGACACCTGTAACTATAAGACGAACTACGGCGCTGTAAATAAGTTCTTCTGACTCCCTCCAGAGTAAAACTCTCTCGAAAAATTTTCACCTCCACACTGACCCAAAACGGGTATGAAATTTATCACTCACGATACTCCAATATTCCTCGTACAGCCTGTCCATAGCTAAGCTTCCCATTTCCTTGCAAAACACCACACTAATGCAAGTCATCAACTGCACGCTTGAATTACTCGCTGGTATCGCTGGTATTCAAGTCTTTTGTTGATTCAGTACTTTGCTAATCATTTAACTTGTCCAAATGTCCCAAAGTTTTAGCATAGACACAAGATCCTCTTGTTTGTCCTGGTCTGAAGGGAACATTGTTCTGAGTACCTCTGGAGTTTGCAAGTACGTTTGGATAATATTCTGTTTCTATCCTTTGATATATTCCACTTTTTGTGCACGTTTTAATCCTCGCAGAATTATTCTGCAAAAGTAACAGTCGAATGCGTCAGTTCCTAATACCTATTCACAGAAGAGCAATTTGGGATTAATGTAGCTCTTTTTCTCCGACACATGTAGTTATGTAGTAGCTTGAGTCATGTTCGTTGCAGTAACTAATCTTCTACACAACGATATCATACCGACAAGTTAGCTGCAAACTTTGCGTTGTTTCACAATCTATAAGAAGGGATGCACGTAGAAAATGGTTCAAATGGCTCTGAGCACTATGGGACTCAACATCTTAGGTCATAAGTCCCCTAGAACTTAGAACTACTTAAACCTAACTAACCTAAGGACATCACACACACCCATGCCCGAGGCAGGATTCGAACCTGCGACCGTAGCAGTCCCGCGGTTCCGAACTGCAGCGCCAGAACCGCACGGCCACCTAGGCCGGCGATGCACGTAGATAACAGTTTCTTGTTGTTTTTGCTCTTCCTATTTCTGATCTCAGTTTTGGAATATTCATCATTGCATTTTTCTGAGTATTCGTCTGAAGTAATGTACAATGTATCATCATTGTCGATATGACTAGAAGCTAGCGAAATTAAGATACACAGGGAAGAACATACAGAAAATGATTTGAGCACAAATATATCTGGAAAGGAAATATTTTAATTTTTCCATATGTCTCGGTGCTTAATAAATCGCAATTTACTGTTTTTACTTGCATTTCGAAATAATCTCTGTATTAATCTCCCTCCCTATTGCTCTCTCTTCTCTCTCTCTCTCTCTCCCTCTCTCTCTCTCTCTCTCTCTCTCTCTCTCTATGTGTGTGTGTGTGTGTGTGTGTGTGTGTGTGTGTGTGTGTCTCCCTGTGAATATACAGAATTTTTAGATGAAAAAATGATTATTCGCCTCCATGTACGTCTGTAAGGTGCTCAAAGATTTGTACCCCAAATCTATAAAAAAAAAAAAAAAAGGAAAAAATAAGATGATAGACTTGTATCTCTTCAAGATACAAAGTGAACGGTAAAATGCTGTATTGGTAGGACTGGACATCCTTGGGAATGCTTTAAAGTCTTATACCTACCAATTTTTTTGAACTACAGACTGCATTTATTGTTATTTTATGCGCAACCACATACTACGATAACAACCAAAAACCAATTTCGGCGATACATTTGCCATCTTCAAATTCCACACTAGGAAAAGCAAACAAAATGGTCTACGTTAAAATCTGCAAAAGTTATGTCCATTTTGTTTGAAAGTTAAGTAAACTCGTTTGAACAACAAATTAGATGTAGGTCATACCCACCCATCAAAGGCACCATTTGACTAATAAAGCGTTCAAGACAAGAGAAGTCATCCTGAATCTTAAAATAAAAACCGAGGAACTAAGGAAGAACAAATTGATGGCTCGCCTTCCCCATCCTTTGTTCTACACGCGCGCGTCTTCTAATGGTAAAGCAGAACCTGTAAAAATTACAAGAGTTACAACGAAAGAAATTCTTAAATAACCAATTAGATTCTAGTCATTATTCTCGCATTTATACGTATTTTTATATGTATATTTAAATAAATTATGATTATTCACTCGCTCCTATTAATATTAATACATAAAAAGTCACGAGGAAGAGATTTTTAAAACATTCGTTATACGTGGTCAGCCGGGAGCTAGACGACAAGTATGCCTGCCCTCACGTTCGCATGCAGTTCAACATCCAGCCATTGTCAAACCCAAGTGCCCCACAAAAATGGACAGTGCACGATTCGACCAACCTGTCATTGGGATGATGACATTCGATTTGTTGGGCGCTCAACTGCGTGGTTATCGGCGCCCGTACAAAATCTCATTCTTTTCACAGTCAAGTCTGCCCATTTTTTCGAATGATGATGAAATGATAAGGACAACGCAAACACGCAGTCGTCGGGCGGGGAATATCACCGACGCGTCCGGGAATCGAAACCGGGACCCCGTGATCTAGAAGCAGTAATGCTAGCCACTAGACCACGAGCTACGGACTGTCATTTGAAGATCCACTATTCGAACTCTGTCACGATCAACGCTCAAGTGACATCTGTAACGGAGAATTGCGGCTCTAATCATTCACTTACCCGTCGATGATGTGTATGTTTACAAAGTTACATTGACATCCTACCATGTCATCTATGGGTGCTTCACTTTTTTGTTGTACACAAACGGAAAACGAGGAATATGTGTAAATGTGTCCTGAAGAATTAAACATACTAAACGATCAGATTGTTACATATCGAGAAATTTTAATCAAACGACTGTTTTTGGGAAGAAGCGGGTCCAGATATCTATCGAGTCATCCAGTTTAGGTTTTCAGTGATCTTTATAAATCTTTAATTTGAACCTAATCTTACTGCCTCGCTTCCAATGAGCTCTTGGTCGAAGAGACATTCAACTCTAACCCTTATTTCTTTCTTGTTCAATAACAGCGCAAGAGACTGCGTCAAACGTGCTCTCAACTAAAGAGTACATTCAGTTAGATTACAGCAATATGAACGGGATCGAGTCCTAGAATATTATGTAACTGTACAGCAAATATGCTATATGATAAAGCATTAGAGAATAAAATCAACTTGAGGCGGGCGCGCTTCAGTTTCCCTTGTGAGCGAGCGTCACGTGTAAGTGGAAACTGGAGTGACGGGTGACGAGCCCATTGAGTCAAGTAGCGAGCAGCTGTAGCGGGGGCGATATCTGGGCTAAGTCCAGGCGCCCACGGCCGTATATTTAGCGCATTCCTCAGCGTCGTGCCGTGTCACAGGCGCGTAGGCCGCGGCGGCGCTCCCACATGCGGCTTCTAAAAACATCACCGCCGCTCCTTTCCTCCACAAAAAATTCCCGCCCGTGGTTCACAACGCGTTTCATTGACTAGGTCAGGCACATTGTAGTCAGCCTGCAGCTCTTGGCAACGGTCGCAGTAGTGCGTGCTGCCCACATCTTGAATAATGAAGCGGGTCGGAGGAGCGGCGTTGACAGTTGCTGAGTCACACGGGCACACTAACCCAGGAACCAGTGCCGAAATGTGAATGAACACTTCTGTCATGTTTCCCGCTCTCGATTTCAGTCTTTCATTTAACCCACTCGTTTCGTTCCGAAATTATTCCTCCTGAAGCATTTTATGTATGAAGATTAACGCAGATGTTCATCGCATGATATAAAGCCTGGCAGCTAACCCTGAACATAAAGACAGGTATCTAATGTGGCTAATTAGATGAAATGACGCGATATCGTTACTCTGAAACCAGTCGCAAATTTCAAGTGTCTCTGTTTACGTATCCATAGGTTTTTAAGTTGGAACCATCACTACTGATCCCCTGACTATAGATACCAAAGACTCTATGGTTCGCCACTGACCTTACCAGAGATAGTGCCACAAACCTGTGGAACGGATTCGTAGAGATTAATGTTTACAGAATTCAGTTAACGTTAATGAAAAGATTTTTATGAAGCAGTTGTTGAGAAAAGAGTGTGACAATTGTAGCCTATCCCCAGTGTTATTCACTGAGTAAGCAGCAAAGGAATCCAAGAAGAGGAAATTAAAATTCAGGGAAAAGTAACAGAAAGTCTGAGGTTGGTCAATGACATTGTTATTCTGTCAGAGACATTGTTATTCTGTCACATGACGCTGATAGAATTAGCTTAGGAAGTGAGACACCGAAAGTGATGGATGGTTTTTGCTGTTTGGGCAGAAAAATAACTGATGTTGGCTGAAGTAGTGAGGATATAAAATGCCGACTGACAACAGCACTAAAAGTATTTCTGAAAAAGAGGATTTTCTTAACATATAATACAAATTTAAGTGTCAGGAAGACTTTACTGAAGGTTTTGTCTCGAGTTTTGTCTTGTACAGAAGTGAAGTGTGAACGGTAACCAGTTCAGACAAGAAGGGAATAGAAAGCTGGAAATGTGGTACTACAGGAGAATGTTGGAGGTTAGATGGGTATATCAAATAACTAACGGTGAAGCACTGAATCGAGCTGAAGAAAAAAGAAATTTTTGACGCAACTGGCTAAAAGAAGGTATCGACTGATATGACATATCCTGTTGCGTCAAGGAATCGTCAATTTGCTAACGGAAAGAAGTGTGTGTGTGTGTGTGTGTGTGTGTGTGTGTGTGTGTATGAGAGAGAGAGAGAGAGAGAGAGAGACAGAGAGACAGACAGAGAGACGGGGGAGCGGGTAGGAAGGGGGGGAGGGTTAAAATTGTACAGGGAGACCTACGCGTAAATACAGTAAGCAGATTCAAATTGATGTAGGTTGTAGTAGTTATTCAGAGATGACGAGGTTCTTTCAGGATAGACTGGTGTGGAGAATTGTACCAGACTAGTCGTAGGACTGAAGACCGCAACAACAACAACAACAACAACAATGAAGACACATTTATATTTTTCATTTACAAAACATCAGATAAAATGCAGTACCCCTAAGATGTAGATTCTAGTGTTCGTTTCTGCTATGTACTGTTTCAAATCTAAATGATAACTGATGAGTGCCGTTCTCACAATTTCAATTAAACATTATTCAGTTATTTCCGACAGTTTTTTTTTTATTTACTGAACGCGAGTGTTGATTACAGTAATTCTCACAAACAAGTGGTCTAAAAATATGAGATCTGTCTCTCAGCACACTCTTTTGTTAGAGGGTACCTTTCATAGGGCCGGCCGGTGTGGCCGTGCGGTTCTAAGCGCGTCAGTTTGGAACCGCGTGACCGCTACGGTCGCAGGTTCGAATCGTGCCTCGGGCCTGGATGTGTGTGATGTCCTTAGGTTAGTTAGTTTTAAGTAGTTCTAAGTTCTAGGGGACTGATGACCTCAGTAGTTAAGTCCCATAGTGCTCAGAGCCATTTGAACCATTCTTTCATAGGGAAAGAACCTTTTTCCAGAATTCAGTAGTTCAACAACTTCGGCCAGTTTACTGAGTAATTCATCCTCTTGCAATTCCAGTACTTCCAACCCTACAGCTTCTGAATCCTTTTAAATTGAAGGTTAAACGGCACAGCCATCCTATACAACATCAACAGCGAACCGATTTTCCCGATATGAAAATGAAGGGGCTAGTGTCTTCAAATTACTAAATCTGCCATTTATTTCTTCAGCAATATCTGACATTTTACATAAATTAACCTTCCTGAAATAAGTAAATGCTTTAGATTTATAATGTTGCCAAAGTACTCTTAATTTGTTACGTAAGAGTGTAAGGCGTGCCAAGTCGACAAAAGCCGGACTAGATTGAGGCAAGAGCAGCGTCACGGTTACTCTTGGACTCTCCGTTTGTTTCAACTATTGGCTCCCACGCCGGCGTGATGCTTCATCATCATTTAATGTAATTATTTATTTCTATGAAGCACAGTTATGAATAGTAAGTAAAGAACAGCGATAAGAAATTAACTCTAGTGCCAAATTTAGACTCTATAGAGATGCACATTTTCGACGTTAAGGTACATTTACGCTCGGAATAGTAATTAACTGGACACTGAGATGACAACAAAACTACTACCAAATCAATAAAATGGACAAAAATACAAAGATTCAATACACTTTCTAGTTTAACATTAAATTAGAATACGGAAAGACATCAGTGCTACACTGAAGTCTACCTGGCTCCGCCACGTGGTCGTATTATAAGTAAAGTTCTGAAGTATGATTTTCCATAACTTCAGATAACTAAAGTGAGGAAGGAAATCAGTGGGAGCGAGATAAATTTTGTTACTGTATGACACGTGGAGTAGGAATTTACCTGGTAATCTTCTCAAGAATCTCTGCTTCAGCATTTTTCACGTCTTTGAACCCGCAGGAGGACACACGGAGTGCGAATCGAAGCGAGCAAACTTTGTCTTGGCTCACTCCGAGGATAGCCGGAATATACGCTGGCGAAATATCAGTGGAGGAGTTGGAATTTGCGCGGCTGCTTAGCCAGAATTTAATGGGTTTATCAGAGAGAGTTATGCTTCCTGTAACCGCGTAGCCTGATACTTAAACTCGTGACGACCATTTCGTGGCAAAGTGGCTGTAGTAGATGTCCGTACTGCGCTACGAAATGACTGTGCGATGGAATAGCTGCTTCAGACAATCGAACAGAATGGGAATGTGACGACCTCACTGGTCTATAAAATTTCTTTGGCACCGACTGAAAACCCCGCGGATACGATTCGGCAACTTTCTATGGTCAAATCAAACACAGAGTACAAAAAGAAAAATACCGTATCTGCTAAGAAACAGACTTTCATGAAGTAGCCTAGAATGTTTAGTTTACACTCCCCGACTCTTCTAAAAGCCAAAACGTTCCTGAAGAGAGCTTGTTGGTGCAGAGGACGAAAATGGGCCACTCAGGCAGCCGTAGCAACGGTTATCCACCACCTTAATATAACATTTAATCCCTTGCAACAGGTATAATACTGGGGCAAGAAATGAATTGTTGTTGTTGTCATCAATCTGAAAACTAATTTCATGGGGCTCTGTCTTGTGCGAGACTTTTCATATCTACATAACTACTGCATCCGTATGAAGCTGCTTACTATATTCAAGCCTTGGTTTCCCTCTACTATATTTACCCCTACTCCCCACATTTGCTTTTCCAAATTCCTTGATTCCTCAAGATGTGGCCTAACTCTTCTTTTAGTCAAGAAGTGAGTAAATCTATTTTTATTTAATTTTTGTCATGTCTAGTTATGTGAGAAACAAATCTCCATGATGAAGGAACGATTCAGTACATGAAATTAACATCTAAAGAATTTATAATGAATCAAATAAGATTTACACAAATCTTGCGTAGACGACAAGCTATTGATTATATACAATCGTTATCATCAATGTGACTCAGTAATTTGCCAAATTTTTTCCAGGAACTCCTCGAAAGAATAGAAGCAGTGAGTCATAAAGAAATTCTTCACTTTTGACTTGAAAGTGCATGCACTGCTGCTAAGATTTTTTTTAATTCTTGCAGTAGCTTGTTGAAAATGAACGCAGTGGAGTACTGCACGCCTTTCTGTAGAAGAGACAAGGAGGTACGATCCAAATGTAGATCGGATTTTTGCCTAGTATTAACTTGCTAATTCTTGGGATTAAGCTCGTATTGTTAACAACAAACGACATTAAAAAAACCAAAGAGTGTATGTGGTATGTTAGTGGTTGGGTTGTTGTGGAGGAGGAGACCAGACAGCGAGGTCATCAGTCTCATCGGATTAGGGAAGGACGGGGAAGGAAGTCGGCCGTGCCCTTTCAAAGGAACCATCCCGGCATTTGCCTGGAGCGATTTAGGGAAATCACGGAAAACCTAAATCAGGACGGCCGGACGCAGGGTATGTTAGTGACTGAGGACAGCGTACTGAACAACCATACATTAGTATTGGCATCATGAACCCAGATTGTAATGCTGTATATCATTGGCGAATGGATATTAGCAAAGTAGAATAATTTCTGTTGGACTATCATATTTGCTATTACAACTCGTATGTTTTTAGACTGGGTAGTACCTCCACATACACGTGTCACAAGCAAGCCATTAGTGTCTTTTTTTTTTCCCCTGGGCAGTAGGCCAGGTACTGAAGTATGGATGCGTGGATGCAAAACGGATAGTCCGTATGACGCGTCGTTCACTTTGCAGCCGATGTACGGCCATGCAGAAAACATCAGGTCGAAAATTTAGTGACATGTTTTTGGGATAACTGTTCTCTGCAGAGAAAAAACGATCTACACATCGATGTGTGTATGTGTTATGGTACCATGTATAAAAATATCTGTACTTATACTCATTACACCCTCTATACACGAGAGACCAACATTATGGAATTCTCAGACTCCTGAAAAGAGGCGAACAAAGGTTTACAAATTTACACAACACATTGCTCGAAATGCACGCTTCTGAGCCAAAAATACCCTTTGTGAGTGGTTAGGTTGCCCCAGAACATAATTCTGTATGTCATAATCGAATGAAAATAAGCAAAGTAGACTAATTTCTTTGCTGGACTATCAATTACTATAGATATTGTTGTATTGGTACATATAGTAATATTTAGTTTTTGAACAAGATCCTGAACATAGGGTTTTCATAACAGCTTATCACCTATCTGAATACCTAGGAATTTGAATCGCTCAGACTTAGTAATCATATGCCAGATCTTTGTAATCAAAATGTCAGTTTTAGCTTGCGTATTAAAAACTATCAAAACTGAGTGTTAATGCGATTTAACAGCAATTTATTTTCTACAAACCATTAACTTATGTCTTGAACTGCACTATTTGATACATTCCTTATGATGCTCTCAGCATCCTGCACTGCCATGCTAGTGTCATGAACTAACAGAAATATTTTAGGGCCACCTGTAATACTAGAAAGCATATCATTTATATACTATACAAGAAACAGCAGTGGCCCCAGCACTGACCCCTGAGGCACTTCCCACATAACCATGCCCCATCCATACTCTACGTCATAGTTGTCCTCGTTACTGTGGAGAATGACCTTTTTGCTGTCTGTTCTTAAAGTATGATATGAAGCAGTTGTGAGCTACTCCTCTTATTACTTCTGCAGTAATATTTTGTGTTCAACACAATCAAACATCAAATGCCTCAGTTAAATTAAAGAAGAAGACTAATGTTCACAGCTTTTTCTTTAATCCAACCAGTGCCTCACAGAGAAAAGAGAATATAGCACTTTCTCCCTAATTATATTCTATATGCCTTCTTCAAAAGTTCCCAAGTGAAGTCGCAAGGTGGTTAGCACACTGAACTCGAATTCGATAGGGCAACGATACAAATCCGCTTCTGACCATCTACATTTACGTTTTCCACGATTTGCCTAAATCGCTCAAGGCAAATGCCGGAATGTTTCCTATCAAGGGAGGGGGATTATTTTCCTCCCCATCCTTTAAAAAAAATCGAATCTTTAGAATTATTCTGCAGCATCACATTTCAAAATCATCTATTTTCATTTTGTCTGTATCGGTTGTTGTTTCACTTACGTATAAAGCTACAGTTGAAACAAATACATTCGGAAAAAGTTTCGGAACACTTACATTTATATACACACTAATATTTTCCCTTTTTCAGAAAATTTTTTTCTGCCACTGACAGTCTACATTTTGTATCAGTTTTACTTTTCCCACCATCTTTTTCTTGCCGAAATCGCAAAACTTGTCTAGTATTTTTAGCGTCGTTTCTCCTCATCTAATTCACATAACAATACCTAACTTAATTCCACTATACAGCATTATCCATCTTCCACTTTTATTAGAGTTCACCTTATAACCTCTTTTCGAGACACAATTAGAGCCGTTCAAGTGATCTTCCAAGTCGTATCCGTCACTACGAGAACGACAATGACATCACCAAATCTTAGAATTTTCGTTTTTCCCTGAACTTTCATTAATTTTCCTAATTCACCCTTAGTTAGTTTTACTATTTGATCGATGTACTGACTCAGTAATGTGAGTGGTAGGCTATATTCTGGTCTCTGTCCATTTTGAATTAATCCTTCCCATTCATGTTTTTCGAAACTTAGAAATACTGTCTGATACACTGTTGAACCAAAAGATGACCACGTTCTTAACCGCGTGTTGGCCCACCTTTGGAACGCAATACTGCTGCGATTTTGGGTGGCATGTACTTCAAAAGTCGTGAGTAGGTATGTAGATGCATGTGTTGCCACTTACATGGAAATGGAATTCCCGGCATTTACAAGGTGGTGGTCTGTGGGCACTTAGCTGGCGCCCGGTGGCATCCCAGATACGTATGTACGATCTGGTTCGTATCGAACGAATTTGTTGCCCAAGACATAATCATGCACAACTATGACTTTGTCACGCAGACAGCTATCCTGCTGGATGATGTAATCGCGGTCGGACAAGACATCAAGCGTCAAAAGATGCAAGTGGCTCGAGATAATTCTCATGTTGTCAACTGATGTCATGGCACCTGCCATTGCTATCACACGTGGCATGGAGTCTCAAGTGATTGTCTCCCCTAGCATATTGTTGCCCCCACCGACCTACATCAGTGGCGCGGTAGATTATTCGTGCAGCCGTTCGTCTGAATCCAGAGACGGCCATCGACTTGTAACAATACACGTGATTCACCCGATTAGGCGACGTATTTCCACTGATCCACTGTCCAATCTCGACGATCTCTTGTCCACTGTAATCGTGACTGACGGTGTCATTGGGTCAACACGGGAACTTGTAAGGGGCAGTTACTGCGGAGTTTCAAGTCAACAGAATGCGCGGTGCGGTGTGCTCCGAAACACTTGTACCTTCACCAGCATTATACCCTGTCGTCAGATCGACGCCTGTTCTGCTTTACAGATCAAGTAAGCGTCCGTCCTCCACGTTCTGTGATGAGCTATGGCTGTCCAGTACCTTGTCGCTTACGGTATTTCAACCACTTTCTACTGACGCTCCACCACAGAAGCAAGCAAACAGCCGATCATCTTCACCATTTCCGCTATGCACGTTCCAAAGCGCCGGGTTACAACAATTTGCCATTATCAAAGTGGCTTATGACGGATGATTTCCCCATTTGTTACCCGTATCGTCACTAAAATGATTCTCCATTTCTCTCTTCTCCGCCCATATACACTACTGGCCATTAAAATTGCTACACCACGAAGATGACGTGCTACAGACACGAAATTTAACCGACAGGAAGAAGATGCTGTGATATGCAAATGATAAGCTTTTCAGAGCATTCACACAAGGTTGGCGCCGGTGGCGACACCTACTACGTGCTGACATGAGGAAAGATTCCAACCGATTTCTAATACACAAACAGCAGTTGACCGGCGTTGCCTGATGAAACGTTGTTGTGATGCCTGGTGGAAAGAGCAGAAATGCGTACAATCACGTTTCCGACTTTGATAAAGGTCAGGTTGTAGCCTATCGCGATTGCGGTTTGACGTATCGCGACATTGCTGGTCGCGTTGATCGAGATCCAATGACTGTTAGCAGAATATGGAATCGGTGGGTTCAGGAGGGTAATACGGAATGACGTGCTGGATCCCAATGGCCTCGTATCACTAGCAGTCGAGATGACAGGTATCTTATCCGTATGGCTGTAACGGATCGTGTGCAGCCACGTCTCGATCCCTGAGTCAACAGATGGGGACGTTTGCAAGACAACAACCATCTGCACGAACAGTTCGACGACGTTTGCAACAGCATGTACTATCAGCTCGGAGACCATGGCTGCGGTTACCCTTGACGCTGCATCACAGACAGGAATGCCTGCGATGGTGTACTTAACGACGAACCTGCGTGCACGAATGACAAAACGTCATTTTTTCGGATGAATCCAGGTTCTGTTTACAGCAACATGATGGTGGCATCCGTGTTCGGCGACATCGCGGTGAACGCACATTGGAAGCGTGTAATCGTCATCGCCATACTGGCGTATTACCCGGCGTGATGGAATTGGGTGCTATTGGTTACACGTCTCGGTCACCTCTTGTTCACATTGACGGCACTTTGAACAGTGGACGTTACATTTCAGATGTGTTACGACCCGTGACTCTACCCTTCATTCGATCCCTGCGAAACCCTGCATTTCAGCAGGATAATGCACGACCGCATGTTGCAGGTCCCGTACGGGCCTTTCTGGATACAGAAAATGTTCGACTGCTGCCCTGGCCAGCACATTCTCCAGATCTCTCACCAATTGAAAACGTCTGGTCAATGGTGGACGAGCAACTGGCTCGTCACAATACGCCAGTCAATACTCTTGATGAACTGTGGTATCTTGTTGAAGCTGCATGTGCAGCTGTACCTGTAAACGCCATCCAAGCTCTGTTTTACTCAATGCCCAGGCGTATCAAGGCCGTTATTACGGCCAGATGTAGTTGTTCTGGGTACTGATTTCTCAGGATCTATGCACCCAAATTGCGTGAAAATGTAATCACATATCAGTTCTAGTATAATATATTTGTCCAATGAATACCCGTTTATCATCTGCATTTCTTCTTAGTGTAGCAATTTTAATGGCCAGTAGTGTACTTTCCTCAGCTCATTAGGGTCCCAGTGCCACCAAGTGGCATTTATTATCGCGGAAGGCAGTGGTCAGAAAGTTTTTACTGATCAGCCTAGATTAGTCCAGCAATTGAATACTTGTTTTATTTTTTAAGTAGCCTCACAGGTAAACAACATATATTTGACTTGTTACTATGTTTATACAGTATAATTTATGAGCGATGAAATAGTTCCTCTGTTTCCTGGTACTGGATATAAACCGAGACCATCTCCAGACTGCATAGATTACATTCACGTCCATTAATTAAGAAACCTTCCATATTCACGGAACAACAGCTCGCGCTATTAGTCCACGAGACTCAGAGGGCCATAGACACGGGTTCCCATGTAGATGCTGTGTTTCTTGACTTCCGCAAGGTATTTGATACAGTTCCCCACAGTCGTTTAATGAACAAAGTAGGAGCATATGGACTATAAGACCAATTGTGTGATTGGATTGAAGAGTTCCTCGATAGCAGAACGCAGCATGTCATTCTAAATGGAGGTAAATCTTCCGAAGTAAGAGTGATTTCAGGTGTGCCACATGGGAGTGTCGTAGGACGGTTGCTATTCACAATATATATAAATAACCTTGTGGATGACATCGAAAGTTCACTGAGGCTTCTTGCGCATAATGCTGTAGTATATCGAGAGGTTGTAACAATGGAAAATTGTACTGAAATGCACGAGGATCTGCAACGAATTGACGTATGGTGCAGGGAATGGCAATTGAATCTCAATGTAGGCAAGTGTAATGTGCAGCGAATACATAGAAAGAAAGAGCCTTTATCATTTAGCTACAATATAGCAGGTCAGCAAATGGAAGCAGTTAATTCCATAAATTATCTGGGAGTAGCCATTAGGCGTGATCTAAAATGGAATGACCATACAAAATTAATCGTCGGTAAAGCAGATGCCAGATTGAGATTTATTGGAAGAATCCTAAGGAAATGCAGTCGTAAAACATGGGAAGTAGGTTACAGTACACTTGTTCTACCACTGCTTGAATACCACTCACCAGATGGGGTTGATAGAAGAGATAGAGAAGATCCAACGGAGAGCAGCGCGCTTCGTCACAGGATCATTTAGTAATCGCGAAATCGTTAAGGAGATGATAGATAAACTCCAGTGGAAGACTCTGCAAGAGAGACGCTCAGTAGCTCGGTACGGGCTTTTGTTGAAGTTTAGAGAACACACCTTCACCGAGGAGTCAAGTAGTATATTGCTCCCTCCTACGTATATCTCGCGAAGAGACCATGAGGATAAAATCAGAGAGATTAGAGCTCACACAGAGGCATACCGGCATTCTTTCTTTCCACGAACAATACGAGACTGGAATAGAAGGGAGAACCGATAGAGGAACTAAAGGTACCCTCCGCCACACACAGTCAGGTGGCTTGCGTATTATAGATGTAGATATAGATGTAGAACACGTGACATGATGATAGTGTGTGCACTAACAAATGTACTGTCCGTATTGTTCATGTGAAATACCGATACCACTTGCAGGGATACCTGCATATCTGTCTTGGTCCGTGTGGTGCCTCTCCGCCGATGGCATACATTACGCCATCAATAAGGGCTGTGACATTTTCACACGACGACAGCTCATCGTACTATGAATCAGGCATTCTAGCATGCCTTTTGTGTATAAAGTACCACGAAGAAAACTGTTATGAACACATATCCGGAAGCGTGCCTTCCACAGTCTCCCATAAAAACAACGATAACAAGTAACAAAGAAAACACAGCTAGCACGTCCAACGCAGTAAGGACTTATAATACGAACTACAGTGACAAATATATTAAAGTAGTGAAGCTAGAATCAGGAAGAATAATTTACGGAAACAATGTACAAGCCACACGCACTACAGAGCAAACTCAACCAGCAGACAATCTACCGGCTAGCACTGTGGATGTGCATCATAACGAAATGAATAAGGACAAAGTGAAATTGTCAGACACACGAAACAACGTGAGCAAACTAACAATTACAGGCACTACGCACCATTTAGATACAACAGATCCGATTCAGATATATAAACACATTGACTTGCGGCAGCTAGATTTAAGATGGTAGAGCACTTGACAAAGGCAAAGGTCCCGAGTTCGAGTCTCGGTCGGGCACACAGTTTTAATCTGCCAGGAAGTTTCATATCAGCGCACACTCCGCTGCAGAGTAAAAATCGCATTCTGGATATATTCGACTTGCTTCGGAAATCTCGAAGTAGCGAGCATGGAGGACATGTGCAGGGACTGCAGATAGATGGCGCTCGTTGGGCGCTCGTTGAGAATGTGGATCGACCGGGAGGCGAGCCGAGATAGTTTGCGTAATTGCGATAAACACAGTACAACTGAGTAGTAAGCAGGAGATCCCCAGTTCAAGCCCCGGTCCAAAACACACTTTCACGCGTCGCTGTTGTTTATGCATAAAATCCTCATGCAGCTGAAATCAATAATTTCTTTCGTTTCCTTTCCTTTCTCCTCCCTCCACCTTCAATTTACATAATAGAAAGATTTAACTTTCAGAAAGAAAACTGCAATAACCTGCGTGTAATAGTATCCATTATCAATTTAATTCAGGAAGTGTGCGCTCGTAGATCTAAGGGCTCAAGCATTACAAGAAGTAGTACAAAAGCGTAACTGGGATGTATCCCTAACATTGCTATCACGTCAATAAAGAAGATGCCGTGGTCACCCGAGGCGACGGACATTACACGGCGCACAAGGCGAGCTATATGGGACCATCAGAGGTCCCCCACTGCAGCCATCAAGCCAGCTCATCTGGCACATTATCCAAACCTGTCGCAATAACAAGAATTGCTCAGTCAGTACAAAAAGATGCAATAGGAAAGCTACCTGAGGCTAAGACCGATGTGTGGGGTAAACCGTATAAAATATTCACAGAAAAAAATAAAAACAAATCCATTCATTTTATCTACAATGAAAACTGAAAATGGCTCTATGACCCGTGGATGGAGACAGTCAGCAGGATACCTCCTTGGTAAACTCCTCACGGATGACAATCAAGAGAGTAACCAACTCCACAGGTAACTCAGATATGCCGTAGAGAATTAACAAAACGATTCTTTACGAACCACGCCGTTCGCTGAAGAAGAAGTAACCCTAGTCATAACGAAACTGAAAAACGATAAACCTCAGGACCAAATAATATTCATGCCGAAGTTCCCAAAAAAATAAAAGTACAAATTATTCCACCCCTAACAAGACTGCTGAATGATCCCTTAACACTGTGTATGATGCCTGCCAGCTGAAAATTAGCAAAAGCTAACAATAAAAATGTTCAACGATGAAGATACGGCTAATCCTAAAAGCTATAGACTAACCTCTTTGATTAACACACTTGCAGGGATTCAGAAGATAGGTTGCACTCACACAAAGAGATTCACGGACTTATCAGTGCCAGACTGGTTTCTGGAAAGGAAAATGTATCGAAGATGCATTTAACAAGTTGATCGGAAGAGTAGACACATGTAAAAAAAAGTAACAGCAACATTAATTGACTGCTTCGTTTGCCCGGATACGTGATCTACAGGTTCCCGAGTATCTATATTACAGCTTCATACTTACTGTAGGAGTCGAGTTGTGGAATTGTCAGCCGGCAAACAGAAAATGATGAAACGAACAGGGTGTCCACAGGGTTCGATTTTTGGGCCAGTATTTTTGGGTTTCGTAAATGAATTACTCCTTTATCAGTTGGAAGAAGGTGATCAAGTCAATGGGATGGTGGCGTATGGCAGTGAGGTCTTGGCTGTGGTATCAGGGAACTCAAAATCTCAGCTGAAGGACGTGATGAACGGGTTCCTCTCACGGATGCAGCGATGGTGCATAAACAGCAAACTAACCATAGCTGCACAGAAAACCACATACATTCTCCTTATAGGTAAACTTTCATCATGTATAAATCCTTCAATTAAACTAGAAAGTACCTCTATCACCAAAGAGTCATGCGACAACTCTGAGTCCAACTAGACGAAAAGCGTAATTTCACTTAACATTTTCAGACAGTCGTAAACAAAGCAAGCAACATTATGCACAAAATTACCGGTGCCTTAACAGAAAACTACAAGCTACCACTGCATGCAGTGAAAACCTCTTGCCGACCTGGGTGGCCGAGAGATTCTAGGCGCTACAGTCTGGAACCGCGCGACCGCTACGGTCGCAAGTTCGAATCCTGCCTCGGGCATGGGTGTGTGTGATGTCCTTAGGTTAGTTAGGTTTAAGTAGTTCTAAGGTCTAGGAGACTGATGACCTCAGAAGTTAAGTCCCATAGTGCTCAGAACCATTTTGAAAACCTCTCGTGATGCCATTTTCACGTCCGGAACTGGTTATACAGCAAGTGTTTGTGTGCGCTAATTTCGGTGCGCGCGGAACAGGCAAATTCTGCGACGTGCACAAAGGCGTGTGCTCCTCAGATTCACAGGGTCTTCGGCACTACGCCAACTGGTGATTTACCGGTGATCTGCGGCATCTATCTAGTAGACATCACGGTAAGGTCCGATCGATTGCGAAATGGAAACCACAGTGAAAACCAAAAATGTTTTATTTGCAACACTTAGCTACACTTCGCTACTCCTCTAAATAGTTGTCCCTCCGACTGTGACATTTGTCTTATCACTGTACCAACTTTACAATACCCTCGTAATAGAAGGCAGCCACCTGTGCTTTCTGGAAATTGTCTAAGCTGATCTGCGACTTGTTGTCTGTGCCACAGTGTTGCGTCATACACAGCACAGCGGTTTATGCGAGCGGAGCTGAAAGTCAGAGGGAGTCAAGTCCGGACTGTATGGTGGGTTCTCGAACACCTCCCATCAAAAACACTGCAGGAGCTACCTCATTGCTCCTGCAGTGTGCGGCCGAGAACTATCATGAAGAAGGAAATGCATGACAGTTATGTTGTGTGTGCTGCATCAAATCAGGTGAAAACTCTCTCAGACACTCATACTTGGCGACAGACACTATTTTCTAGAAATCTTTACGTGTTCACTGTACTCTCAGAATTGAAAAGAGCGACGTTACGCGATCGACGGGAATGCTAGAGAACACTATCCAATACATTTGCACAAAGCTTTATCGGATTTGCACTGTGGTTTCCATTCCGCGATCCATTGGACCTTACTTTCCGAATAGCCCTTTAATCTAGGGAGAGAGAGAGTAGGTCTGCAGGAAACAATAAATAAAAAAATAAATGGCTTGTGCTGGGGATTGCCATTGGCTGGCAAGTGGTCTGTGGTGACGGTGTTACGGCCGCAGTTGTGCAACCTATAGCATTCATTAAGATGGTCACCACACCATGTGTGTTTTCACTTTAATAGTTAAACTACTTTAATGTATTGTTATGGTGGCAGAGTGACAAAAGATGCGCATGTGCAGACATGTGATAGCGACATTTTCTGTGACAGGTAGTTCTTCTGTTCATAAACAATGATCAATTCGCGTCCGTGTTGTAAATATTTTTCTATCCACTTTGTTTTGCTCATCCTGTGTAACTTGATAACAGTCAACTGCATGACCTAGAAAATTGCGATCGTGGTTCAGCATTAACTGTAGGATATTTCAGAACAAATGAAAATTTGTGCCGGATCGGAGCTCGGACCCGGATTTCTTGCTTGTCGCGAGCAGTCGCCTTAATCAGTTGGGCTACCCGATAACCCTTCCAGGAGTAGCCCAAACCTCCATATGTCCCCGTGTTTCTACATTCCCTTGTTGTCGCACTATGTTCCTGTGATTCCCGGGCAAGTTAATACACTGTTTTCTCTCGTCACATTGCTTGCCGTGGCATGAAATACCGGACTATATAGTACAAAACAGACACTGCACTACAGAATATCCAAAGTGTTTCTAAATTCATAAATTATTTATTTCTAAATAAAGCAACAGCCCATGCAGGAAGATGACTTTCCTCAAGCGTTCCATTCATTCTGAATTCGATTTAATTTCGGGAATCAAGCTCTCCAATTGAGATGCGTGGTAGCTTCACGCTTCAGATACTCGTCCACGAAGCCAATACTGTGTGCATGCGCATTCTGGTCCATCATATGTCTTGCGTCTTGGTCAGAAGGCGATCCGGGTTGCCTCCAAAACTGGATGGACACAAATCTCCTGCGGGCAGCGCACACTGCCTGACTTACCCACGGAAGAGACCTGTGTAGCCAATCCTGTGACTAGAGAAAAGGCTTGGATAGGACCACGCAGTTCGCTATCACCTCTCTCTCTCTCTCTCTCTCTCTCTCTCTCTCTCTCTCTCTGCCCTACGCCAGCTGCCTACCTAAGAGCCTCTTGGCACTGGAAAGCTGACTTATTATTGATCACGACTTTGCTTATAGCAATTGCATTTGAAAGCAAATGGAAGAAGTACGTTCAGAATCGAACATCCTGTCGAAGACGACGTCATGAAAGACGGATCACGCTTGCGTTGACTGCTGTGTTCCACACAACTGTTGTGTGCCGTGTGTGTGAACTGAGGTGAACATGGTTTGCGAACTTTCATATTTCTCACTGACGATTAACTCGCTCTGTCTTATTGTCAGTTATCTTAAGGTAATTGTTTATCTGGGTCTTGAACTTGTTTGAACGTGAAGCAGTAAACACAAATTGCATACAGACCAAAGACCCAAGTTTATAAGCATTATGAAACAGGCGTTCAAATAGTTGCTCTATGTCATTCCTATAGGTTGCATTTGGCACGGCATCCTTAAGAAGCACAACAGTATACGCCGTCCTAACAGGATACTGTCCCAGAGGAGAATACAATCCCCTACATATCAGCCCCATTCAAAAATAGTCGCATGGTTGCTACACATTCAATAGGTGCACCAGGAAAATAGATGAAGGGGTAGGGCATAAGACAACCACTACTAGGTCTTCTCACGCTGAAGAAGGCACAGGCATGACATTCATCCAGTTGCACAGTACCATTGTGTAAATAAATGAACCTAACATTTTGCTGAGCATACATAACAACTTACCTAAGCCGATAAAAAACTGTATAGCGACAGAAGTCTGACGCTGAGACTCCCGTTCCACTTCTCGTGTACAATCGGCGCTTTATCTTCTGATATAAGCTAACCACTAACAACGTACCGGGAGGTTTACAGCAAAAAAATGATGTTAAATAAATTATCAGATGAATTCACTTGCTACTAATAATAACTGGTGGGCACAAGCACACAAACATTTAATAAATTTAGTGACTGTTCTGCTGACATAAGGATCTGGTTGTTCACGGTTGAACAGCGCCCAAAACAAATTGTTTAAATCACAGTAATCAAGCCTAAGGAAGACTCAATGATTATAAAACACAAATACATGTGAAATCACTATAGCCGACATCATCGTCTTGAGAGATTCAGCAATTGTATTGATATTTAAGATAATTCTAATTTATTGTTCCGTCTAGCTGCATATTTTTAATTAGATTACATGTTTCGATCACTCTAGATCATCTTCAGATCTAATTAGATGCGTCAGCAACCCGTCTTGTCAACTCAGAACCACGTATCAGAATACTAGATGGGTGGCTGACGCCACTACTTAGATCTGAAGACGATTCAGAGTGACTGAAACATATAATCTAATTAAAACGTGCAACTGAGACGGAACAATAAACGAGAATTATCTTAAAAATACATATGAAACATTAAATAAATGAAATTGGAATAACCCGCTAAGACAAAAATGTATCCTGACATAAGAATTTTATTCATTGCTGATTTTTTTCTTTTTTTTCAAATCAAAACGAAACAAATTACCCGATATTTTTGTCTTATAATCCTGGAAATACACACAATAATCAGATATGATCTGAAACAGTATTCCATTTACAAGGGGTCGCGTTTACTCGTCATCACCGATTTCGTCTGAATTTAGGTATATGCAGGGCTTGACCAGAAATGAAAGTGACAGATTTGGGGGCTCCAGATGGGCAAACTTTAAGGCAAAATAGCGTCTTGCTGCGGTGCGGGTAAGGCATGATTAATATATGTTTACGTAGGTTTCATGCTGCCACTCGTGCAGCAGAAACAGTACAGAACGGTAATGTAAAGACCATGGGATCTAATGCCTATGTGGAAGCCTTTTTTATTTTCAGTTTTTACGTTACGTACACTACAGTTAAACCGAAAAATGCTCAATATATTGTATTTTGAAGATGAAGGAGGATTTTCATCATGCAGTACTATTCCCTCCCAAATGCATTCCGCTAGTACAATCCTGCGATGTCCATTCTATCGTCAGGTAAGGATTTTGATAAAAAAAAGCTTGAAAAGTAATCGTATCTCATAGAGTGAGAAAACGAAATCACATCCTGAGAAGCCTGCTCAAAATACTAGTACTTTCCATTATAGGTCCAATTATCCGGGCCAGTATTGGCCGAAATGATGCTTTGCGCGTGGCTTGCTGCCAGACTATACGATGAGAGAAAACCTTTTATGAATATAAACCAAGTTTGTCTTTCTCTAAAAAGTTTAAAACAATCATTTAATTGAAAAAATGCCGCCTTTATAACGTGAGTAAGATGCCGAGGAAATTACTGCTCCCCTACTTTTGATATGAAAGTCACCTCAGGACACCTAAAAAAAATCAACTGTAAAATAATAAAAGTATCTAATTTTATTTACGAAGTTCTTGTGTACGATTTGCAATACCCTCCTTGCAATTTTACTGCAATCCCAAATTTTACTTATGTGAAAATCATAGTAAATTCAGTATACGGGGCATTATTTCGGGTTATCTGTTATTTAAGAAATATAAAAATAGAAAACAAAAAGAAAAAATGCTTCCAAATGGGGCTCGATACCACTATCCTCTGTTTACTGTTTTATACTCTTTGCACTGAAACAACCGCTGTTCGGAAACTACGCTAACGTAAATAGCTTATGCTTCGTCCGACCCACGGACAAAAATGCTATTTTTTCTTGGCCATATGGTTCTCTCACTTCCGTCTCTTTCATTTCTGGACAAGCTCTGCATATACCATAAATTATGATGAAACCGGTGATGAAGAGTAGGTGCGACCCCTTGTTGGAGCGAGCAGAGCGTACACAGGCAACTTTTACCTTCTGCCAGCGGCATTGTCCTGTGCAATCATACGCTAATCTAAGCAAATTCCCTCATATGACCAATTCACTGGAGTTTGATAAATAACTGATTCTTAACACAAAATTCAGTACAACTGTTCATAGTAACACACCACGGTCCACATTTTCAGAATGGTAATTGGTACTCTGAAAAAACAAGTCCAACTTTCTGCATATCAAGTGATCATAATCGGCTCGTAGGCCGCACAAAATCTTACTCAGTCGAGAGGCAGCAAAAGAAAGACCAGTAGCCCTGCTCCCTCTGTCATCAGCTATGTCTCCTAACTAGTATTGCAGTCACGTCAGCTCTTAACTTTTATGCCACCATTGTGATTATTAACAACATTTAAATATATTTCATATTAAACATACGATGCATAATTTAGTATTCCCGCCAGCGGATATCGATATGGATACAGATGAGATGACGGGGGTCTCGCAAGGAAAGGAAGGAATATTAGATTTACCGTCCCGTGGACATAGAGGTCATTAGAGACGCAGCACAAACTCAGAATTTGTCAAGGAACCGGAAAAGAATATTCCGTGGCCTTTCAAAGCAAACATGACGGCCTTTACCTGAATCGATTTAGTGAAATCACAGAAAACGGCCGGCCGGGGTGGCCGAGCGGTTCTAGGCGCTTCAGTCTGGAACCGCGTGACCGCTACGGTCGCAGGTTCGAATCCTGCCTCGGGCATGGATGTGTGTGATGTCCTTAGGTTAGTTAGGTTTAAGTAGTTCTAAGTTCTAGGGGACTTATGACCTCAGATGTTAAGTCCCATAGTGCTCAGAACCATTTGAACCATTTTTCAACAAAAAACCTAAAAGAAGATGCCTGACGCGGGTTTGAACTATCGTCCTCCTGAATGCGAGTCCAGTGTGCTCATCACTGCCTCACCTCGCTCGGTGTGGGTCTTGCGTGAGAGCAGTGCAGAAAACTGTCAGAGAAGACGCGCGTGAAGCTTTGTATGGGCAGAAACAGTGACCAATGTGTTTACCTGTCGGCAGCCAAGTGCCGGGACCAATCACTTCTCACGCTGATTTCAACTACCTTTGCTCTGGGTTTCGGCTCGCACCGTCGTGTGTTTCCATGTGTTTGCGTTTAGTGGTAAATGGAAATGAGCGTTTGGCGTCATTGGCCGGGAAGCCCCGTGCGGGGCATGCGTTCAGTGGTTCGCGCTGGTAATATTTTGTGTTTACCTCCTTGCTTGTCTGCGCAGTGTTCGGCCTCTCTTCCTCCCGTAGATTCACTCGCACTTCAAGTTTCGTTCCCTCTTCCAGTTTTCAGCCCCCCAGCTGTGTAGGCGCGCCACTGTCGGATAGTACAATTTCATTTGTGCTGACATAGAAGGTTTTGCGGCTTTATTGCGCCTTGTGTTAATACAAAATTTGGGAAGTAGGACGTTCTTACTGGTGACAGGCTTTTTTTCACAATGTTAATCTGCGGTCACCATGGTATATTGTATAAAAAAATTAATTATATTAATGTGATGTATCTGCATAGAACCAATCAGATGGTCCTGTTCATGTGCAAAACAAAGAATTGTATATAAAATGCTTCTCCTCCTCTCATTTATAAAAGAATTAATTGTATTAGTGTATTCTATCTCTTCGTATAAACAATCTTTTTTTCAAAAATAAAATAGTTATTCCAATATTATAAATAACTTTGAAAAATGTATTCTTGATAACACTTTATCAAAAGTAAAAATAGTAGATCAGAATTATCTGTAAAAAGGCTATGAGCCCGTCGCTATGAAAGTTATTGTAAGGTGGAAGCAAATAAGAACTTTTTTGTTTTTTCTGTGGTAGACCATTTTTTATTTATTCATGTATATGAGGTATACACCCAGTCACTGAGTTTTACAGTCTTGTCCAAATAATTATTTTCCATATGCCTTGAATTTGTCCTGAATCGTATTCAGGCCTATAGGTGCAATTACATCCAATAGACATTTCTTAACTTAATTTTGAATTGAAAGGTTTTATGTTTATAGAGTTTTCAATAGCATATTTTTGTGTTGGATGAATACTAGCATTTATACACTGTTTTAATTGATTTATATTCACATTGTACTCACACAGTCAATAAAGTCATGGTATGCAGATCTAATATAAGGACGCTAGTGATTCAGTCTCTCTGCCACAGTCAGTAAAGCATTGCATATGGAAGTTACAGTAAATTTAACACAGTTGAATGATTGACGTACATCACTGCATCTTCTGATTTTAACACAAGTACTGCCTCTCTATACATACTGACAACTGATACTTCACCCTTTAAAACGCTGATGTTAATTGGAGTAGGCGATCGGTTGTATTTACTCGTTATCTATCTCTCTATGAACTCTATTATACTACAAAGGTAGTCCTATTCGTATCTTGGATGCATGTCCGAAGGAACATTACTTCATAGTTTGGAGTAACACAGGCACTGCAGTTTCGTAATTTTCAACTGACACTCGGCAAGTAACTTTCAAATAAAATGTCTCTCCCGTACGGGAATATACATAACTGGTATACGAGTACAGGTTGTAGAAACATGGTTGACGATATATGGAAGGTTGGGTCTGGCCGTGAGTCGTGCTCGGGTAGCCTAATGCCATTTCCGCCTTGTGGGACGAGCGAGCAGATCGTTGTTTACGTATTCGCTCCACCGCAGCGTAGCGAATGTTTGCAAGTTTACCGCTTCTGTGGTGTTTGTGCCTCTGTGTGTGTGACATCGTCGTTATCTTGTCCTTCGTTGGAGTGTATCTGACAGCGGCCTAGTCCGCCCCTGCTTCTTTCTCATGGCGTCCAAGAGTGTTCCACGTAAATGCACTCTGTTTTTTTACATTTGACAAGTCGACACTTAAAATGCAGCACGGATCTTTAGAAATATGTGACTGGTTAGTAGATACTTTTCATTTTACTTCGGGCCAAATGCGTACCGCCTATTCTGATTTTGAGATTTATATGTTCTTTGTGAAATTCATAGATCCCCTGCAAGTACACAAGTTCCTGTTAAAGCATGGTACACAGTATCCCTTCTGGAATAGAGATTATGCGATCAGCATGGTGCTGCTGGCGAATGAGGACTTTGAGTATTCGAATGCTCGAATATTCATTCTTCCTCCGGAGGTAGAGGATATTTATCTTAAGGAAGTTTTGGCGCGATATGGTGACGTGAGAGGCATTTGCCGTGAACGTTGACCAAGTAAACATAAGCCACTATTTTTCAGCTGCATACTTTCGGTGAAAATGCAAATCAAAAAGAACATTCCGTCTCATTTGCAAGTTTGTGACTATCTTATTGTTAGGTGCAGCGGGCAGGTGAGGACCTGTTTTCTACGCAATGTAAGTGGCCGTCTTCGAACTAGCTGCCCTCGGAGATTTTGTCTTACGGTCTTCCTTGAAACAGCACCGCGAGTTAACGGGTGCTGACCTTGTCCCCTCTGGTAACGAACTTGGGGCTACAGCTTCCCTCGTTCCTGGTGATCATCCGACAGTTCCCACTTTTGCTCAGGATGGCGATGAATTAGTTGTGCCTTCCCCTGTCCCACCTTCTCCTAAGCTTGTTTGTCTGTCACTCCTACCAGTCCTGGTGAGGTGGAGATCAAGGAGGCAGTATCTGGTATTCCTGCTGGTGCAGGGGTGGCTCCTATGGAGCCGTCCCGAAGCGAGTGTGCGTCTCCTTCGCAGCCTACACCACAAGTCCAACCGGTAATGCAGCAAAGCCCTCCTGTTCCTCTGTCTGCTCGCGGCGTTGGTAATCGTGATTTGTCGCTTATTGCCACTCCCGTTGCGGAAACTGTTACCGCAGAGTTGTCTCCCGCATTGTCTGTGATTCACTCTGATTGCCCTCGATTACGGAGTCGGCATGCCTTGCAGAGTGACCCTGCTGTAGAGCAGGCCTCGGACCCTGGGAAGTCACAGATTGACATAGAAGTGGTACAAGATCAGTCGACGCCGTCTACTCCAGATGCTATTACGAATCGCTGCCGGGTCAAACAACGTGTACAGCCGGAACGTGCAGCTGCGCGCGAAACAAACAAGGGTAAAGATTCAGTTGGGCCACAACTGACTCTCGGATTCGCTATTGGACTCCGCGATGGACAGTGCTAGGTGACGGGTGGAACAGTCGTGCTGTTCTGTTTCTTTTTCTTTTTTCGCTTACGCGTGTACATTTGTCACATTAAATGTTAATCGAGTGGTATCAGAGCTGCGCCTAGCTTCGCTGCGTCAGTTTATATATAACTCCTAGGAGTCCTTTGCGAGTATAGTGTTCCTGCAATAAATTTAATTTACCAGTTTCCCTCTCCCTGGATTTCTCACTGTTTCTAATGTGGCACCTAAATTTCAATGGAAACTGCCTTATTCTTTCGAGAAGAAGTTCTTGAATTTGGTAGGGTATTGGGCTGTAGACTTTATGATCTCACCTCATATGCTCCGTTTGGTTCTGGTCACACAGTGGAACGTTAGAATTTTTATAAACAGGATATTATTTATCTTTCACGTAGGAATCCTCCGGTACTGTTGTTGGGTGGTAATTTTAACTGTGTTCTGCGTCCTGCTGATCATTCTCCCCATTTTAATTACTGTCAGATTTAAGCTCGATTCCCGTGAAAGATGTTTGCGAGCTGGCCGCTGTGGCCGAGTGGTTCTAGGCGCTTCAGTCGGGAACCGCGCTGCCGCTACGGTCGCAGTTTCGAATCCTGCGTCGGGTATGGATGTGTGTGATGTCCTTAGGCTAGTTAGGTTTAAGTAGTTAAGTCTAGGGGACTGATGACCTCAGATGTTAAGTCCCATAATGCTTAGAGCCATTTTTGATGTTTGGGAGTGTAAAATCCGACGTTGGTTAAATTAAAGCATTTTACTGCGACTTCTAGTACCAGGGTTGATCGATTCTATTTATCCGGTTGCATGCACGATCGCATTCTTGAAGTCGACATTATCCCTGTTAGCTTTTCTGATCACTGTGCTTTGCCCACCACTCTCCAACTTGATCGGCAACCAATTAAACGATTCCGTTCTCCGAAGCGTTAAATCTAGCTCACTTGTCAGCTCTTTCTCTCGATGATGTGAAGCACAATGTGTAGGATCGTAGTCTTCTACCCTCTGGGAGCTACTCTACCACTCTGGAACAGTGGACTACCTTGACTGAACAGAATCTCCGTCAAATTTTGATCACTTACTGTGTGCTAGGGAGAGGAATTTTCGAAGAACTCATGAATTTTATTATTCTCTCTTTTGTTACTTGTATGACTGTGTGGATTGGGCCCCCTGCGGATTTCATAGGTACAATGTATTGAAGCTAAGTTGTTGCAGCTGACGCGGCAACAGACGAAAAGGTTGCAGCTGCGATCGAAACCACGTTCACTAGACATGGAGGAATTGGTTTCGTTGTACCATCTGCTTCGACATGAAGTTTGGCCTCGCTACTCTTGCATTACTTCTCTTACAGCAGCTGACGGCCGTCAGCTGACAGCGCCAGCTGACGTACTTCACGCCTTACATCAGTACTATGCGGATCTTTACGACGTGGATACACCTAGCGACTTTCCCATAGACCATGCTATTGGAAGGGAACACCGAATTCTTGACCGACTTTCACCTTGTTACTTCTCCTTCTCACAAATCACCAGGTATGAATGTGCTCCCCAAGGAATTTTATGTGTGTTTTTGGCCCATCTTGGGCGTCACATTTATGTCCATGTTAAATGAGGTGATAAGGGGGCAGTTGAGCCCGCTCCATTCTAGGTGGCGAAAATTGTGTTGATATCTAAACATGCTGGTCGTAATACTGTTGATAATTTTCGTCTTCACACATTACTGAATTCTGGTTATAAGACAGTCGCGAGGGTGATATATAGCAGGATGTCTACCTAGCTAGCGGTTGTCGTCGGCGAATATCAGAGTTGTCCCCCTGGTGGCTCTGTTCTAACACATGTGGCCGAATACCGTGATGTGGTTTCCATTGCTGCCGTTATTTCTGTCCATTGTGCCTTTACCTTTTTTGGATTTCAATCATGACTTTCTGTTTCGGATTTTGGAGATGATCAGGTTTACTGTTGAGGCTCGTAGAGTGTTTTCTAACTTTTTCGCGGAAATTGCAGCTTTGACACCCCCGATTCCCATTCCTAGGGGAGTAACACAGGGGAGCCTGCTCTAGACGTTCTTTTTTCCCCTTATATCTGGGGCCGCTGTTTCGGGAGGTTGCGTCCCAGCTTCAGCATCGAACACTTTCTGGAAGGACCCTCGCTGTTCCCGCGTGCGCTTATGATGTGATGGTTTTACTCCGTCGAAGTGCAAAGATATCTCTGCTGGAAGCGATCATCGACGATTATTGCTGTGGCTCAGGAGGCCGACTTAATGAGGGCATAAGTATACTCCTTAATTTACGGGTTTTCAATGGAGCAGTGATCATGTGTGCCACTGCCGTGGGTCGACATTAGTCACGAGGAGTTGTTATTGATCTTTGTCCGCTCCAAACAGAGAGTCTCATTTGGAAATCGGTTACTGATAAAATGCAGGGGCAATACTGGGACACGAACGACGCTCTCTTGCCCTTCTTCAGAAGGTGTGCTGTGCAAGGCCTATTCCATCGCACAATATTTTCCGCTTCCCTCCACGATGGCTAAGAAACTGAAGCAGTTGTCCGCTCGCTTTTTATGGAAGAGTCATATCTTCAGGTTGCGATACAAGATTTTGAGGAAGCCACGTTCCCTTGCTGGATTGAACGTTTCTGACATTAAGAGGAAGGCGTCTATTTTCTATATTCGGTGGATCATTTTGTCGATCACTGAGGACTTAAGTACCTTTACGTCTCGACGAGTCTTGATTCCCTGCTAACGTTGGTTACCTGAATTTCAAACTGAGACACATTCGAGAGTTCTGCGTAGCCGTGAGCTATTTGGTGGCTGACATATTGCAGCGTCTGGTGATCACTGCTAAGTTTTTGTTGACTCGCTGCGAAAGGACTTACTGTCCCAATCTCGTTAAACTGTTATCACCGCAAATATTCTGGAAAATTGTGTGGGCCATCAGCCTCCAGGTTCTATCAATGGCACCGGCCTCTTCCTGGCACGGGATTGTCAACAATTTGACTTCCACCAACGAACATTTATATCGTATCGGGATTAGTGACTCAGATAAGCGCACAGGTGAACGTCCCTAGACACGCTGCAGCATCGGTTTATTTGTCGTGGTCACCTACCAAACTGGTCCTGGCTCAGGATGCAATTGGCTTTCCTCACTCGCTCTGCTGAAGCTGCGTATTCCAGTAATATAATTTTGCAGCCTGGTGCATCTTTTCTTTTTTCTTTTTTTCCTAGGACGAAGACTAATACGGTAATTTGGTTGGTTGGTCACTTTGCACATTTTGTCATTTCTGGTGAAGGTTATGATGACTTTTGGCTTTTCGCTAGTGAAAGTCTATAGCTTACTGTTCCTGCATGCAACTGCCCCAATTTCGAGAACTCTTTGCCAGCATTCTGAATATTATCTTTCGAAGAAGCGCTGGATAATTCCGGCAGAAGCTATTGCTTCATTTTGCTTTCGTTTTCCCTGTTTTTGTTATGTATTTCATCCTTTTGCGCTATTGGTATTATTTTTGTAAATTTAAAACACAACAAAAAAGGAAAGAAAGATATGAAACTATGCGAGGGAGCAGCGCAGTGACAGGGCGAGGGGGGCGACGCATTCTGGCCAGATCTCGGGATTCGACCTCTGCCTACCAGCCTGAAGCTGACTATCACCATTACTGATCGCTTTTCGTAAATTGTATTTCCTGTTTTCACGCCTATTTAGATGCTTTTGTTGAGATTTTTCTAATTAATTCTCTTCTCCTACATGCAAACTATGTAAGACTCATGATTATGATCTTTATTTCAATGTAAATTAACTGTACATGTAGACTATTCAATAAATTGCTGTTATACAGGATGTTCATTTCTTTCTATGGGAATATTTAAAAGATAGGCGTACCAGAAGGCGCTAACAGGCCGTGAAGACATGGTCGAGAACATCAAAAACGCCCGTGTTGACATTCCCATAAATATGCTTCGTCCTGTGAAAAGGGGATCACTAAATGTATTGAAGTTGGCGGTACCACGTTTGAACACTTACTCTAATTGAATAAGTAGAGTAGCGTTCGCGTTGAGGCACGGCCACATGGCGCGTCGAGAAGTCCCCTGTTCGATATGTCGGAGGAATCAACTTCGCGAATGGGGTTTCCTATTAGAAGTTAGGAAATACTGGCTCGACCTACCATCGCAGAATTGAGGTGGAGTCCTACGTGCCACTGGATATTCAAGGCTCATTCAGTATCAGATCGTAAATTACGATTCTGTACCCATTTATAAACAACCCCATCTGTGGCGAAACGAAGAAAACGCCTACGATTTTGTAGTAGAATCGTAATTTTCAGTAAAAAACGGGTGTTTCCATTGAAGATTTCAAAGTCGTCCCCTGCTGCCCATGCATGGGGAGGAATGGGGGCTCGAGTGTGATGTGATTGGATGTCCACTCCAAGACAAACAAATTGGAATTATAACTTTTTTTGACCTGATGTGTAGTTTTAGAGATATTCCAATGTCTTCAGTTAAAACGAACGCCCTGAGTAAAAAATATGGTAAGATGACGGCACGTGATAAGCGAACAATCCGGGTTCAAGTCCCGGTCCAGCACAAATTTTCATTGTCGTAACTCCATTATACAAATGACGACTGTCCACGTTAGCAACTGCGAATACATTTCACGTATTTCGTAACGGCTGAAGTCGTCGTAGTGCCTGCATGCATGTCCGAAGGAATATTGCATCGTAGTTTGGAATAACACAGGCACTACAATATCGTAAATACAAAATTGTTTCAAATACAAATTACCCTGCAGGATGAACGTACGTGTTTAGTACAGGTATCGTTTTAAATTTATGTCATGCATCCATAAGTTTCTTTTTCTGAAAACCTCTTCAGCATCACTGGATAACCTATTATATTAAAAATATTCTTTGTGATCTGATGCCTTAATATCTTCATGTGAATTACAAAATCAGTCCCCTTTCCTTTCTTCATCTTCTATTAAACTTGATAATCTTCATTCTTCAGTCTTGGCGGTACTATTCTTGTATTATTTGTTTTGATCTTGTCTGCCTGTGCGGGCAATAGCTGTTTTGAAATGATGAATCTGATATGCGATGGGTTCGATGGATATTTCACTAACAGAGCCCTCTCCGTTATACTGGAGGGTAAACGTTCAACAGCAAGAAAAGTAACACTGAATGTTCACCAAAGGAGTGTAATACGACCTCTAATGTTCTCAACATACATAAGCAACTCATCAAATAGGATTAGTAACACTCTCAGATTGACTAGAGGAAAATATAATGGTTGGACAATTGTAAACCTCCGCAGAGAGACTTAGATAAAGCTTCCACTTTGTGTAGTGAATGATAGCTCTGTTTAAATGTGGAAGAATTTAACATAATGCTTATAACAAACAGAAAAAAACCAGAAGTATTCTGTTATAATTTAAGTGCACAACGTCTGGAGTATTTAGTGGTCATATTAAGAAGTTAAATGGAATGCATAGCGTGGACGTAAATATGGAAACAACAAAAACACAACACATTATCGTGCCTAATACGATTCAGGGAAACCACTCGTCTTGGAATGGATAAATACGGGTCTTTTATGGTTTTCCAAGGAATATTATAACATTTTTCCTGCAAAATATTAGTTAGTTCAATTAACGATGATGGAGGTGGATAGCTATCACGCACCCTTCTCTCAAAAGTAGACGACAAAGACTCAGTAACACTGAGATCTGGTGACTGTCGGGGCCAGGATGGATGCAAAAATTCACCCTCGTGCTCACAAAGCCAGTCCTGGACGATGCGAGCTTTGTGAACGGGGGCCTTGTCTTCTTGGAACCCAGTATCACCTTTGGGGAACAAGCGTTGTACAATGGGATGGACCTAATCAGACAAAATGTTCACATAATCCTTGGCACAAATGAGACCACGCAGAGCAACTATGGAGCCCATGGAATACCACGATACGGCTATCCAAATCATCACCGAACCACTACCACGCTTCAGTCTTAGGACGTAAACTCGGTCAGATGACTTCGGCACCACGTTTTCCTTTTACGGGAATTTGCAACTAACCCAACAATTCCCTGCTTATAGAGTCACCTTGGTGTTTTTTATGTGCTGAGAGGACTCCTGAGTGTGGCATGTTTTTTCCACTTTCCCGGTGTGGGGTACAAATCTTCGATACGGTGCCTCTTGAAACATCTAGCACTTCGGTTACCTTGGCTATGGAAGCACCCCACTAAACGAGCACCAACAATCTGCCCCCATTCTAACGCAATGAGCTCCCACATAATGCACTCACAACTACCGAGAACGCAATTCTGACCACGACTGACACTTGTAACGTATTGAGGACATTGCACAGAAGCAGTTCGTTGTCAAATATAACAGCACTACCTGCAGGCTTGGCTATCATCTGCATTTATGTTCAAGCATGCATTTCTCGCGGTGTTTTCATGTTTTTGTCCATCCCTTGTGCGACAAACACGTAAAATTAGAATTACGAAAGGCGAATAGAAGACGCATTTGTTCACCACACGCGAACCATGGACCTGATCGAGGTAAGGTGGCTTGCGTATCTCTATGACACAGATAGCCGTACTGTAGATGTAACATCGGATGGATATCTGTGAAGAGGTGAGACGTACATCTGATTCCTGAAGAGGAGCAGCAGCCTTTTCGGTAGTTGCATGACGTCCGATCAAGATGGTTGTCTGATCTGGCCATAAAACTAACATTGTCTTGCTATGTTAGTACTGTGAACGGCTGATGGCAAGGGGACACTGCAGCCGCTAAGTTTCCCGAGGACATGCAGCTCCACTGTGTGGCTTAATAATGATGACAAACTCTTAAGTAAAATATTCCGTAGGTGAATTAGCCCCCATTTGGATCACGGGGCGGGGACTATTCGTTAGGATGTTGTCACCAGGAGAAACAAAACTGTTATTCTACTTTCCGGAGCGTGGAATATTGGATCCTTTAATCGAATAGGTTGGTTACAGAAATTAGAAAGAAAGTGGTTAGATTGAAGTTAGCACAAAAGCAGAATGGTATAATGTAGGAGTGGCTTTAATAATGAATAAGGAAATAGGAATGAGGATAACCATCTATGAACAGCATACTGAAAACATTATCGTAGTGGGGATAGGTATGAACCCAATACCCATTACAGTCGTCGTCGTTTTTGTTTCTCTTTATCCATCATCAGGCCTGCGGAAACCCACTATAGAAGTAAAATTTTATATTCCAACTAGCTTTTCAAATGATGAAGAGAGTGAAATAATGTATGATGACACGAAAATTACTCAGATAATGAAGCAAGGCAAAACTTTAATTGTGATTGGGATTGGAATTTGACAGTGGAAGAAGGAAGAAAAGGAAAAACAGTAGGAGAATATGGACTGGGGGAGAGGAACCCACCTGGTAAAATTTAACAACGGGTACATGACTGCTATTAATTGGTTTAAAAAATCGTCAAATAATGTTGTGTACGTGGAAAGGCCTGGAAACACCAGAAGATTTCAAATAGATTGCATGATGGCAAGACAGAGACTGCGAAACCAGGCTTTGAACTGCAAAACACATCCAGAGCAAAATGCAAAATGGCTCTGAGCACTATGGGACTTAACATCTGAGGTCATCAGTCCCCTAGAACTTAGAACTACTGAAACCTAACTAACCTAAGGACATCACACACATCCATGCCCGAGGCAGGATTCGAACCTGCGACCGTAGCAGTCGCGCGGTTCCGGACTGAAGCGCCTAGAACCGCTCGGCCACAACGGCCGGCAGCAAAATGCATATCCTGATTATAATTTATGGGTTATCGACAACAATTAAAACTGAATAAATTGAAGAAAAGTAGGAAATTAAGGAGATGGAATCCCGATGATTTGTAAGATTCAGAGGTTGTTGAGACTTTCATGGTGAACTAGGAAACTATTGCCTGAAATACTGATAAGGAGCACAACAGAAGACGAATGGGTAGCCTTTAGAGAGACAAAATAATGAAGGTAGCAGACGATTAAACATGCAAAAAGACATGGCCCAGTAAAAATCATAAAATAATACAACGGATGAATGCAAGAAGTTAGTTGAAATGGATGTAGGTTGCCGCAGTTATTCGGAGATGAAGATGTTTGCACAGGATGGAATAGTGTAGAACTGCATTAAACCAGTCTTCGGACAGACATCAACAACAAAACTCCAAAATTAAAGTCAGTTTTTATTTTTCTCTGAAAAAAAAATTATCTATGACGTGACAATGTGTTTCAGAGAAGATGTTTTTTTCTGTAACACAAAGTAATAAGCGAAATGAAAATTTATTTGTATAGGTAAACGTGAGAAACGTTACTGTTTCTTGTTTTGTAAATAAAACCACCTTTTGCTGCTACCACTTAATTTATTCAGTTTTGTTATTTTTAGATTATCAAATAGTTCACGTCACGATTTTCTATGTAAAAAAGTAATTACTTACAATTTACCGTGATCTGCGTTTCCTCTCATCTGGTCTGGAGGTCGCACTACCACTTTATTACCGACATATAAGCACAATATTGAGTTCCGATCTTTTTCATACTTTTCACCATGTTTCTCCTTCTTTTTTGTGGTGTACTATTATTCTTTTGCCACTCGATATAACTATTTCTTCGGACACTGTGCTTTTAACAACGTAAATATTGTAAATTAATTACGTGTTTCCTCCTCTTTGGTGTGTTTACCTACTTGTTGCCAACCTAACGAAGTACATGTTCAACACCAACTTCTATTCATGATGTTTATATTCTGTGTCTTTATGAGAGACAGAGTGAGGTGATGAGTGTGTATATGTGTTCTTTTGTGTGTGTGTGTGTGTGTGTGTGTGTGTGTGTGTGTGTGTGTGTGTGTTGGAGGGGGAGGGGGTGGTCGGTGGTTTGAGCTGTACGGTGTTGAATATGAATGTACTAGCTGTTAGCGACTGGTTGAAAGCTTCGGTGACAGCTTCTAGCTACAATGATCTGTGGAGGGGTTTATTGATAAAAACGTTGGGTGGCGTTATTATTACATTGGATGGTATTATATTAATCCTCTTTTGGAGAGTTATTCCATTATTTTATCTGTTAGTGTAAACAATGAATTGTTTGGCACGTGTACTTGATCATTCAATAGGTTTTTCCTTTCTGCCTTGGTTTTCTGTATGTGGTAATTTTCTTGCAGGCTTAGAAGATGTCTTTTATTGTTGATTCTAATTATTTTCATGTCTTCTTCTCTAGTGGTTGGTTTGTGGTCCTGTTCTCTTAAGTGTTCCAAAAATGTGGAGTGGTTTGTCCTATATTTCCAGGCTCTCATGTGTTCTTTGTATCTGACATCAAATGTTCTACCTGTTTGTCCATTGTATCTGCCTTCACAAGTCTTACACTGTAGTTGAAAATATCTGCTTTCTGGTATATGTCTCTGTTTTTTGTCAGTTTTGGGGTGTATTTTTGTACAGAATTGTCTGTTGTGTATACTATGGTTATACCCTGCCTTTTGCAAATGTTGGTGATTTTGTGTTTGTATGTCATTGTGTACCATCTTGTGTTTTCTTTCGTCTTTTTCTAATTATCCTGTGTAGTTGTAACGGGACTGCGTGTCCGTGTTTCGTTCTGTTGTGATGTTGTCTATGGTTTGGTGCTTTTCGCTTCTATTTTACTTTCAATTTTGTTGTTAACAGCACAGTGTCCGAAGAAATAGTTATATCGAGTGGCAAAAGAATAATAGTACACCACAAAAAAGGAGAAACATATTGAACAGTATGAAAAAGGTCGGTACTCAATATTGTGCTTATATGTCGGTAATAAAGTGGTAGTGCGACCTCCAGACCAGATGAGAGGAAACGCAGATCACAGTAAATTGTAAGTACTTACTTATTTACATAAATAATCATGACGTGAACTGTTTGATAATCGAAAAATAACAAAACTGTATCGTTATAGATCCCACTGATGATGCCTTAGAGAAAGAAAAAGGCGAAACGCGTCGGGAAAAATAAATTAAGTGATAGCAGGAAATGGAGGTTTTATTTACAAAACAAGTATTTCTGTGCTTGCTGCGGAGGATGGCCACACAAACAAACTTGTTTCTGTTACTATGTAGTTATGACCACAGTATTCATTGTTATTTTGAAGAGACGTAAGGCAAAGAGCTATAAACTCTTAGATATAACATTACTTTTATTCAGTCGTGCAGCTGACGCATTTAAACGAACTATATCCACATCAGTTAATATCAAATTTCTGTCAGTTTTACTTTGGAATTTATAAACGTTCAAAATTTTTGGAGTGGCTGTGTTCAGATGGGTGTTCTGGTGGCGGAATGTTCTTTTAAGTGAGGGTTTCAAACGTGTGTCCATCTTCTTGAATGCACGACTCAATGCACCTTCTAAACGACCTGTGTGGGGGGGGGGGGGGGGGGGTTAATTTCTAACTCGCCTCCACGTGGTACACCCGGTCAGCGCTGACAAGCAGCTAAAGAGCTAGAAACCAAGGCAATCCGGACTGTCTTACGACCTCCAGGATAACCGGACACAATGCAAGCGAAACAAGCGAATGGCCTTCCCCGAGGCCCTAGGACAAGGACCGTGGGATCAATCTTGCGCTTCTGGCAGTTTAATGTAGAAAACATAAGTAAACTAAAGAGTGAATGCTTATCAAAGCTTCTTTTAGACCATGACACTGACATCCTTTTAATACAAGAAACACACATTGCAGACGAAGCACAGCTCCAGTCGAGAGTAAAACTCCCAGAGTACAAATTGATTGGCGCAACATACCACCCAAACTATGGTACCGCTACCTACGCAAAGACAAACATTGATAATGTGAAGGTTGTCCCTACAGGGTGTTACAAAAAGGTACGGCCAAACTTTCAGGAAACATTCCTCACATACAAAGAAAAAAAATATGTTATGTGGACATGTGTCCGGAAACGCTTACTTTCCATGTTAGAGCTCATTTTATTACATCTCTTCAAATCACATCAATCATGGAATGGAAACACACAGCAACAGAACGTACCAGCGTGACTTCAAACACTTTGTTACAGGAAATGTTCAAAATGTCCTCTGTTAGCGAGGATACATGCATCCACCCTCCGTCGCATGGATTCCCTGACGCGCTGATGCAGCCCTGGAGAATGGCGTATTGTATCACAGCCGTCCACAATACGAGCACGAAGAGTCTCTACATTTGGTACCGGGGTTGCGTAGACAAGAGCTTTCAAATGCCCCCATAAATGAAAGTCAAGAGGGTTGAGGTCAGGAGAGCGTGGAGGCCATGGAATTGGTCCGCCTCTACCAATCTATCGGTCACCGAATCTGTTGTTGAGAAGCGTACGAACACTTCGGCTGAAATGTGCAGGAGCTCCATCGTGCATGAACCACATGTTGTGTCGTACTTGTAAAGGCACATGTTCTAGCAGCACATGTAGAGTATCCCGTATGTAATCATGATAACGTGCTCCATTGAGCGTAGGTGGAAGAAACTAAAATGAGCTCTAACATGGAAATTAAGCGTTTCCGGACACATGTTCACATAACATCTTTTCTTTATTTGTGTGTGAGGAATGTTTCCTGAAAGTTTGACCGTACCTTTTTGTAACACCCTGTATATCGGACAGCGATAATATCCATAACACTACTATAAAAGTGGGAGATTTAACTATCATTAACATCTTCAAACCCCCCGCCGTTTCCTGGACAGCAAATCGCCTCAACTCGTCGGCCACCCGGCCCTAATTGCAGGTGATTTTAATAGCCACCATACTGAGTGGAAGTATAGGGAAAACGACGCAAACGGGCTCATAATTATGGAATGGGCTGAGATACATAACATGCACCTAATTTATAGCCATAAAGACATGGCTGTCTTCAAATCAGCCAGATGGGAGTCGGAGACAAACCCCGATCTATGTTTTGTTTCCACCGACGCTAGGGCTAAGCCAATCCCTGCCAACCGTCACATCGTTAAACGTTTCCCGCACAGCCAGCACAGACCAATCTTTCTTCAGGTGGGCATAGAGATCCCCGTGATCCTTACGTCTCCACTGCCCCAGTGGAATTTCTCCAAAGATGACTGGTCTGGCTTTTCTAGAGACCTGGACTCTAATATACGATTCATACCTCCTCATCCTCAAAATTACCAAACATTTGCTGACACCATTATAAAGACCGTTGAAAAATACATTCCTAGCGCTGTTAGAAAGCAGTATATACCACGATGGAGTGACGCTAGTGGACGGCTGTATGAGGACTACGAGAAGAGCGGATGCTCTGAAGTCGCAGTTGACCTCCTGCATAGCCTGGACGAAGCTAGGAGGGTCAAATGGGGGAACACTATTGAAAAGGTGGTTGGTGGTTGGTTTGGGGAAGGAGACCAGACAGCGTGGTCATCGGTCTCATCGGATTAGGGAAGGATTGGGAAGGAAGTCGGCCGTGCCCTTTCAGAGGAACCATCCCGGCATTTGCCTGGAGTGATTTAGGGAAATCACGGAAAACCTAAATCAGGATGGCCGGACACGGGATTGAACCGTCGTCCTCCCGAATGCGAGTCCAGTGTCTAACCACTGCGCCACCCCGCTCGGTCACTATTGAAAAACTGGATTTTGGACGCTCTAGCAGAAAAGCATGGAGCCTTCTGAAGAAACTAGGAGCTAATTCACATGTACCAACAACTAAACCAAGTATTACACCAGACCAAATTGCCAACAATATAGTCAAAACGTCTAGAGCACCTGTCGATAAAGAACACTCACGTAAAATAAAGAAAGAACTAAAGACTTTAGAGAAAAACAGTCGTAAACAACAAGACTTGCCAAAACCGTTCATAGTCACAGAAACGCTACAGGCCCTACAAGGCACAAGAAACGGCAAGGCCCTTGCTCTCGACAACCCAGAGTTTCTAACACACTGTGGACCAAAAACAAAAGAATGGCTGACGACATTTTACTCCCACATGCTCCAGTCAAGAGTTTTCCTCAAACCAGGAAAGCCAGATGATACACCAGAGAGCTATAGACCCATCGCTCTCTTAAGTGTAGCATATAAACTGCTTGAGCGTCTCCTTTACAACAGATTAAATCCAATCATACTGGAATCTCTGCCTATCGACCAAGCCGGATTCAGACCCAATCGAAACAGCGAGGATCAGGTCCTCGCATTAACAAAGTTCACTGCGCGTGGCTATGAATAACGCCTGAAAACTAGTGCGGTTTTCGTCGATTTGACAGCAGCATATGATACTGTCTGGAGAGAGGGTCTAATATACAATTTCCTGAAAGCTACTAGATGTAAAACGATGACGTCTCTTTTAGAGAACATGCTGTCAAATACATCTACATCTACATTTATACTCCGCAAGCCACCCAACGGTGAGTCTTGCAAATCTCAATGGGTGGCTCTTTCAGCAAAACAAAACTCCTGAGTAATTGTCTCCCCCAAGGATCAGTGTTTGCGCCTCTGCTGTTCAGTCTCTATGCTGCCGACCTACCAACTACCGCATTCAGAAAATTTATTTACACAGATGACATCTCTCTTGCGTGCCAACATACTAATATGACTGTTCTTGAACAGGCTCTCACCCAAGATCTAGAACTGATGGCTGAATACTTCAGGATAGGACGACTAATCCCAAGCGCACTTAAAACGGAGACCTCATGCTTCCGCCTAAATAATAGGCCGGCTGGAACACCTCTACAGATAGCTCTGAATGGTACTGCGCTTTCTTTCAATTCCCATCCAAAATATCTTGGCGTAACGTTGGGTCGCACTCTCTTATAAAAAAAAAAAAAAAAAAAAAAAAAAAACACCTATCAAACCTGGCAGCAAAACTGAAATCCTGAAATAACATCCCCCACAAATTAGCGGGAGCGACCTGGTGACCTGGTGCAGAGACACTCCGTACCACTGCTCTAAGCTTGGTCTACTCAACAACTGAATACTGCGCATCGGTGTGGCTAAACAGCCTGCACGTGGGTAAAGTAGATGTGGTGCTAAATCAGACGATGCGAATAATTGCTGGAGCTATTAAGACCACTCCACTCTACTGACCACCAGTCCTCAGTAACATCGAGCCGCCTTATATACGACGATGAAACATGCTCATAAGAGAGTTTAAAACGATCTCCAGTAATACAGCCTTGTCAATCCACCAGGACCTTACTGTATTTAGAAGACTCAAATACAGAAATCCCCCTGTGAAGATTGCACAGCAACTTCTGAGCCAAAACTACAATAACGTTGAAATCTGGCGAACGGACTGGAAAAACGGAGCCAATCCAAGATGGCATACTTTATTTGAGACTCCCAACTATCCAGCGGGCTTTCACCTCCTCAGGTCATGGCCGATGCGGATCCTCGATGTACAGATGGAGCTTGAGACCTGACCCTCGGTGCGACTGTGGTGCCACCACATAGTCTCTGAGTGTCCACTGAGGGCGTTCACCGGCACTGATGTAGACTTCCTGAGGGCAACACCACAAGCTGTGGAGTGGTTGGAGAATCTAAGTGTGGAATTGTGGTTGCTGAAAATACTGGAATCTGAACTTTATGCAATCTTATTGTTGTGTAATGTAGTTATATATTTATTGTTATGCGTCAGTGTTCAATTTACATTATTTTATTAAGTTTGTATCCTATATTTTAACAACGTATATTCTCTTTTATGCTGTTTCCAATGTAGGGTATCATGCCATAAACTAAATAAATAAATAAACGACCTGCGGAAGACACATGTGGTTGTTGGTGACACAGAGCGATAAGTTTCTATATATTTGTCAAATTGACATGGCACATAGAATTCGTCATAAAAAATGAAATATCTATAAACATCATAAACGAGGAATAATACACTGCGGAAAAGAATCGCAACACCAGCAAGCAGTTGTGCAACATAAACGAAAGTTAGTAATCGTGTTTTACATACAAAAGATGATGTCTCTTCAAATTTCACGCCAGTTGCTTGCGATGATTCAAATCAGGTTTCTTTTAAATACACGGTGTAACGGTCGTGAGTGTTAGTTACCTTCGAGACTGGACGTGGTGAGTTGATGTTAGTCGAGAATGCCCTTAAGGCGACAAAGACGTCATTATCAACTCCTCACTGTGTTTGAACGAGGTCGTGTAATACAGCAACGAGAAGATGATAGTTCCTTCTGCGATACTGCAGAAAGACTTGGAAGGAATGTAGCTACGGTAATCATATCTGGCAGCGGTAGTTACGAGAATGTAAGGTGCAAAGAAGTCAGGGCTCAAGACGGCCACGTGAAACTACCGAGAAGGAAGACCTTCGAGTTAGGCGTATGGCTCTGGCTCATCATAACTGCGTCTGCAGCAGCAATTTGAGCAGCAGTTGGCACCACAGTGACATGACGCACTGTTTCAAATCGAGTACTTCAAGGACAGTTCCGAGCCAGACGCCCTCTAGCGTGCACTCCACTGACCCTAAACCACCACCATTTGCGATAGCTCATTGGAGGTCAGAGTGGAGCTCTGCAGTGTTTTCTGATGAAAGCTGGTTCTGCCTAGGTGCCACTGGTGGCCTGTGTTGGTTAGAAAGAGGCCAGTTGAGGACCTGCAACCAACCTGTCTGCGTGCTAGACACACTGAACCAACATCTGGATGTCTGGGGGGCGATTGCGCAAGACAGCAGGAGCACTCTCATCGTTATTCCACGCATTCTGACTGCAAATTTGTACTTTAATCTGGTGATTCGGCCTGTTGTGCTACCATTAATCAACAGTATTCCAGTATATGTTTTCCAACAGGATAAAGCTCGCCCCATACCGCTGTTTTAACATACTCTACCGAGTGTTGACATTTTGCTTTGGCCTGCTCGATCGCCAGATTTGTCACCAATCGAGCACATATAGGACATCATCAGACGACAACTCCAGCGTCATTCACAAACAGCTTCAACCGTACCTGTATTGACCGACCAAGTGCTACAGACACGGAACTCCATCCCACAAATTGACATCCGGCACCTGTACAACACAATGAATGCACATTTGCATACTTGCGTTCAACATTCTGACAGTTACACCGGATGTTAATGTACGAGCACTTAACATTTACAGTGGCTTATTTCGCGCTTACATTAACCTGTGATCTTGCATTGTTAGTCCCATAAATACGTTACCTATGCAAATGTACTCCTGAAATTTCGTTGTTCAATATTAATAATTTTGTTGCGAATCTTTTCCGTCAACGTATTTCATGTATGGCTTATTCAGTGAAAATAGTAGAATGAAATATCAATAAATAATAAAATCTCTAATAAACAGTATTTAATGTCCTGTGGTGCTTGTATATATATGGTACAGGGGACGTCCTCATATGAAAACCAGTGTTTCACACATAACAGATACAAAATGGGTGTGGATGAGAAGTAGAGAAACATGCACCACACACGTGGTAAAAAATACATCAAATGCCATCATTAAAATTATAACTTATAAGAATATCATATTATGAACTAATGTGCTTAACATTTCTAACCAAACTGAATATTCGGGGTGGGATACGACATGATGATTACTCTACATCCAGCATTCCACTCAAGTGAATCACTTATGCAGTACTGTTCCATAAAAAGAACCACACAAAATACCCGGTATTCCCTTTAATATAACATCCATCACACGAAGAGTAAGAGATAAATTTGTGGCTACTTTATATCTTTCTCTTCATGTGATTAACTTAATATTTAAGAGAAATTTAGGTTTTGAGTTTGCACACAAAAAAATTATGTTCCAGCAACTTAAAGAAAACGAAAAGAATGAAACAATAGAGTTTTGTGGGATGCTAACTCAACGGTCCTTTTTTCCACTAGTGCTATCTAATCTGTGCCTATTCTGTCGGTGTTGTGGCGTTGTGTGCAGTGCGAGCTGTGTTACATCTATGCATGTAAATCATGTGTGCGATACAAACCATTAAAAAAAATACTTATCATCACAGTATATGTGTACACATGGACTCATACATCCGTAGTTTATCCGTTCATACTTCCTTTCACAGACGAAGCATTACATCTCTACTTTGGTCTTACACCAATGATATTGGGGGAATTCACGAATAAAACATAGCAGTCATAATATTTTAGCAGCCTACAACTTCGGCACTGTAACATGAAGCAAAACACACTCTAAAGCTAAACACAAGTGACAATGCTAGGCCTGTCCGGCATCACAAGGAAGATCATGAGGAAATATACTGCGTTGTTAGCTCTCCACTTTCAAGCTAAAAAAGCCACCTTCTCTGGCGAGAGCCTCAGTTCCTCGTAAAACCGTTTTTGTGTTGACAGGGGTATTATCTGACCTGTCGTTACGCTCTACTGATGGATTGGAATTTCCTTACAGCTACTCTCAGCCTTCATGTCTCAGAAAGGATTGTTACCTCCGTGCACCCAGTGGGTTCATTACATCCTCTTTGTGCTTCTTTGTTCACAGGGTTCTCTATAACACAGCATTGGATTATACATCCTGTACCTAGTTTCGTTGAAAACTGTGATCCACATTGACATTACCCTCTTCTTTCTTAACATCATCGTTCCTGTTGGCGGTACTCGGTATTACTCCCATTTTAGACGTTTGTAAACAGGATCGCATGTCAGTTGAAACTCCAGTACCGTTGTCTTGTCATCACGTACCTTAATTACGTTTCTCCCCTCTTCTTTCTATATATGTCTCCTACAACTTTATCTACCATTCTCTAAACGTATTTTTCATATCTTGCTCTACACTCTAATTCGCTCCTTTAGCATTATCAGTACGCCTTTTGCGAACTGCTGGTTCCAGTAAAGGGTCATGATCCTTGCCAGACCCATGATTTGCCAGACTTAAAAAGTAAATACCGGAAATTTTGGCCCTTGGATATTTGTTTTCAACACATTATCATAGAATGCCTTGTCTGCCATAATAGCTCCTACATTAGGGCTTTCCTCTGTACTGTTTCACATAGTTGAATTCATTATGAGACAGGTCTGTGATTACGGTTATCGTAATCAACAATCCCTTTCTCATAACAAATTCTAGTTACATCCCAATAACCATAAAAGCATTCAATGATAAATTAACTCCCTTGTCGCTTATTTCGACGAATTCGTGTCTCTCTATCGACTTTCATGTGGCACCTAGCCGAAACTAACGTAACCCTCTCCAGTTGAGTCTTATACAGTTTTGTGTTTTACTCAGACAGCTTTCCGCAAACCTATTATATACTGCGGTCGGCTCTGAACCTGTACCCGTCGATGGTAATATAAAAGCGGGAGGAATAGCTTTTATTAACTTTTCGTCCACTGCAGGTCCTTCAGCATACTAATCAGTGGTGTACTGACCCAATAAAAAAAAAAATATTGGCTTTACTAGGACCTGTATCGTGAGATCCCAGTGCGCTGGGATTAATTTTAATTTAAATTCTTCGTCAGTTGTGTCTTTGGTGCACTTGACTCAGAACTACGGAGTCTCTTCCGAAGTTAAGCGCAATCACCAGCATGTTACACAAAGCCACATCTGTCACTGTGACGTGGGCGTAGAGCCTTTTTAAAGCAGTATTTGATTTGACGTCTCTATACCTACCGGATTTCGAAAGCCAAATTTTCTTGTTAAGTGTGTTTATTTAAGTGTGACGACGTGTTTTTTAATAGTGACGACACCATGAGCACTGACCTCAAAAATGTTACTAGATTCTTCTTAAAATTCTGCTTTGTTGTCGTCTTGCCTGTTGGGTATTTTGGCCATCTAACATGTGAAGATCGTCAAAATGCCGCTGATCTCTGCAACTGCTACGCGTTTGGGATCGCGTTCATTACTTCCTGCGCCTTGGCTCTGCCATAATTTCTTTTCTGATTTTCTGAAGTTATTCAGCAACTGTCGTATTAGAGCATTCAAAAATACAGTGTAAGACAAAAAAAAAAGAAAAACGATGCACCACGAAGGAATTATCCGAACAGGACGGAAATCGGTAACTGTGATGTACATTACAGACAAAAATGTTTACAATTTCAGAAATATTGCATCGTTTATTCTCTGCCCTTATACAAACAGTTACATGGCATGGCTTTGGTAATAGAGTTGTTGGATATAATCCTGAGGAATATCGTGTCAAATTCTGTCCAACTGGCGCATTAGATGATCAGAATCCCAAAATGGTTGAAGGTCGCTACCCATAATGCTCCAAACGTTTTCAGTTGGAGAGATATCCGGCGACCTTGCTGACCAAGGTAGGGCTTAGCAAACATGAAGACAAGCAGTAGAAATTATCGCAGTGTGTGGAAAAGAATTATCTTGCTGAAATGTAAACCCAGGATGGCTTTCCACGAAGGGCAACAAAACGGGGCGTAGGATATCGTCGACGTACCGCTGTGCTGTAAGGGTGCCGCGGATGACAAACAAAGGACGAAAGGAAATTGCACCCCAGATCATCACTCCTGGTTGTTGGGCCGTATGGCTGGTGAGTCAGGTTGGTATCCAACCACCGTTCGAGGCGTCTGCAGACAAGTCTCGGCCTGGTCTTTCATTGACTGGTGTAGAACTGTCTGCAATAATGAGTACCACTTCGAACTGAGACCCGATCACAAGCGAAAATGTATGCGGGGACACCCCGGACAGCAGTGGGATACCAAACTGACTGTAGCCCGACATATGGCCCGGCAACTGGGAGTGATCTGGCCTGCCATCTGTTTTTATAGCAGGACCACTTTGGTTGTCATCCGTAACATACTTACAGCGCAGTGATACGGTGACGATATACTACCCCCCGTTTGGTTGCCCTTCATGGAAAGCCATCGTCGCCCTACATTTCAGCAAGACTTATTTAAATAGATATGATGGTCAAAAATCCTCATAACATATTCGACATCAGTACAAAAATACTACATTACCTACCTTGTAGAAACGTTCTCAGAAAAGACATTGGCGGTCACGAGATACACTTACTTTTCTATTCCGAAACAAAATATTCCACTCTTCTAATCTCAGAACTAAAAGATAAGGCCGTTGCATCGATACATTTGAATTACGAACAAATTCATTGAAATTCACATGATACAAAACGTGGCTCATTTCATTCACAGAAGTTTTGAAATATCGGTTCTTTATGCTTATATATGCCCTACTGTCTCTTCTGCCCGTTTTCATCTTCACTCACTTGAACATTCTCTGGAGTCACTGCTACCGCAAATTCGTCGCTGTGCCGAAGGGGCCTCATAGTAGGTGGTAAATGATGGGTTCTTTTTTACTTACTTGCGCCGTCTGTGGACCACGTTTCTTACTGTTTTGCGGTTTTGTTGTCGTCCATCTCTTCTGGTGTTCGTCGTGAAGTTTAGGAGCTGTTTTCTTCTTCGTATCTTGAGCTTTTCTATTAGCCCAGTTTTCCTTCATTTTCCTGCTGAGTTCTATATGTTCCTCTCACCACTTTCTGGTCTCACTTACCGTGCTCAGTGTCTGTAAGGGAAGTTTGGAAGTGTCTGATTTACAGAAATAGATGGTAGTCACCCCTCTTAGTTATTAAGTCTCAACAGGAATACAGTGACTTTGCTCTTGTCGATTCATTTCAAGATCTTATAGGACAGCCTTTAGGGGTCCATTACGTGCAGATGGCTACAGAAGGCTGGTCTTCTTCTTCTGATGGCACTGATGAGGTTTGCGTGGTGTTCGTAGAGTTCACTATTTGGTTTGTAGCGTCTTCTCCCACTTGGTACGATCCTTGGCCCTGTCATATTTCGCAGGAATTTCCTTTCTTGTAATTCGAGGACTCCTACTGGGGCCTTCTTCATTAGGGACATGCACTCTGCTGCACAGAGAACTTATCATCCGACTACTGAGTCGTACCGTCGTCGTTTCACATTCATCGATAGATGCGTACATTTTTCTGCAAACACAGAAGGCCCGATACGGATCGACAATACAAGACATATACCAGTTAATGGAACGACATCAAAATGTGTACGCAACAATAACAAAATCTGGAAAGCTGTGGAAAGATATCCATCACCAGTTTTTGGACATACGATCGGATGTTTTACGATAAAATCTGAATACCGACGCGTTCATTAAACGTAATATTTCGAAGTGTATGCCGTTCTGTCGACTTTACGAAGCATATTTTGACTGACGGGCGAGGAATTACATTACAGACGTGCCTCATTCTCATAGCTCAGCAAAGCGAAATCACAAGTAGAAGCGATGCAATTAAAATACACCCCCTGATTCATAATCAACAGCTGGCTCTATATTTCAAGAAAATGCTTCGATATGTATTGTTGGCCGCAAAATTATCTTTAGTTTGCGAGGTATTGTGCAACATTAACGAGCTTGCTTTTCCTAATGATATTCACATTAAAAATGTGACTGTTGCCTATGTGCCTTCGCGAGTTGCTCATGATGCTCCGAATTTTTATGTTTTGAATGTTGTTGTGATAGATATGACCCTGGGGAATGTATTGGTTCTCCTGAAGTCAAAGCAACAATTGAAATATTATAATTTATGTTGTTTTTTAATTTTCAGTTAATCTTAAGTATTTAAGATTATATAAGATTTGTAATGATAAAATCTGTTTTTGATAAGATTTGAAGTACTTATTTCTTTCGTCAATAGTTTCTTTCTTTCTTTCTTTTGCTGGTGCCTTGTCCCGCAGTTTCACAGGGTCGGCACGGTTAAGAACGGATTTGGCAAGGTTAGTTATTGGCCGGATGCCCTCCCTCACCCCACCCCATACCCCCTGGGACAGAGTTAGTGTACCCCAGCTGTCTGCATCTAGTGTAATCCATGGAATAATGCGAACGTGTTCAGATGTCTGCTAGTCGTGTAATTGAGGCGGAACGTGGGTACCAGCCCGGTATTCACCTAGCGGGATGTGAAAAACCGCCTAAAAACGACATGCAGGCTAGCCGACACACCGGCCGACGTCGGTAATCCGCCAGGCGGATTCGATCCGGAGCCGGCGCGCCTACCCGAGCCCAGGAAGCAGCGCATTAGCGCTCTCGGTTAACCTCACGGGTCTTCTTTCGTCAATACTGATGGCACATAATGCTGTGACAAAGACGTGAGACTGGATTTGAATACGCTGCTCTTAGCCATGACGCTACCATCTCGCTTGAAATTAATGTTTCGCGTCGGCACTAACGGTGTAGCGTCAAAACCTTGAAAGACATTTTCTCGGAAACTATTGACTGTTGGCACCTAAGCCAAATAGGAGTGGCGGGTTCCCCTTGGGAGATGTAAATCGCAACTGGCTTAACGGACTTCGATTTTACATGCTCGAACAATTTTGATAACCAACCATCATTCCCCGGAAACAGGTATCTGAACTGTAAGCGGCGTAGGAGAACACGTTGTAGTGATAGGAACAACAGAATGAAAACAATCGATTCATTCGTTTGTTGGAAAAAAATCGACTCATTCGGTTGTAGCTATACGTATCGGTTGAATTATTCGTTTATTCTTTAGTGAAACTAATCTGTGGGAGCAACCAAATGAAAACAATCGATTCAGCCAGTTTGACTACTCATTCATTGTTTCTAGTGAAACCAGTCTGTGGAAGCAACCGAATGAGAACAATCGTGTCATTCGGTTGTAGGTTTTACCTGTCGTTTGGATTATTATTGATATACTTTTTTTTTAAATGAAAGCAGTTAGTGCGAGCAATCAGACGAAAAGATTCGACACTGTTGTAGCTTTGCGTATTGACTGGCTTATTCATTATTTCTTTTCAGTTCGAGTAGTCAGTATTTTTTCTGTCGGTTGAGCCATTTTAACTGAAATCGCTCATTAGTGTTTTAGCTGACGAAGCTATCCATCCATTCTTTTGAGTGAAAGTAGCGTTCAGTACTTCAACTAACTGAGCTAATATAGTGCTACATTATACTGAGACAGGGTGGTCCTAAGTGAAAACGTATCTCAGAGGTATTCCAAGTTAACATTAGCAATATGTCCATTTAGTTATGAACTGAAAGGAGTAATTTTTCTTTTCATCGTTTAAAACTGATTCAAATACTGTTGTGGATTAAAACTGTTCCAGGTGCCATTAACGCGTAACTGGGGGTAGGCCTGCCATCATCTAAATTGCCGACCCCATACAAAAACTTCGAAAACCCCGAACAAGTGGGTCAAATCGGATTATTTTCCAGGACACAAACAGTCTGTAGACGATAAGTTGGCCGATGGCCACGATGATCCGCGAGGAGCGGGGACATATGAGGGGTAATGTTTCCTCGCTTGCGTTTCAGTGCTAACAATGGCATCTGGCGCTCGCTTACTGCCAATCAGCAGATATAAATTACACATGTAACAAGGATTTGTGAAAGCGCATTATAAAGACGTTCATCTTCAGAGGTAGTATTAATACGCAGTAAAGAAAATGAAAGTAAGTGAAATTAGTTTTATACTGCTCAAAGAGTAGAAGCCAAATGACAGTTAAGACATTCAGTTGTCTGGCCGTCGGGCGGCGCCGCGGTGTATGTGATCGCACATTGTCGGTGGCTCTAATTGTCTTTACAACTTTGATCAAATATGTTTCAGAAATGGGGATAGGTAGAGAAGCGTAGTTTGCGGCACCTGTACACCTAAGGTTTTAGTAGCCCCTTAACAGAGTCAGTGTGTTAAGATGACTATATTTTCTAGAGCCATATTCGGGACACATTAAAAAATTTTGATTGTACAAAAAAAGTCTGAATTGGACGTAATAAACACAAACTATCAATTTAATTTGTTACAAAAAGCATATTAATTTACATTTTATTAATATCTGCTAAGGTGAAGGAGTACGAGCAGGCTTACAGTTTTTATCAGCACTGCAAATTTTCTTCAGCATGTCTGTATTCTTCAGCAACCTTATGAAAACATTTAACTCAAATTTCATAATAATTCACTCTAGTCACTAACATCTCTTTCGTCATTTCTGCAACGAACTGTGTTTTGTCACTGCTCCATAAATTACTCGTTTGGGAAAATAGCCTTTCAGTAGCAGCATACCCATAGGTGAAATGAACATACAGTTCGGAATAAATCGTTTCATAATTGTTAAATCCGTGGCAAATAGATGTCCCGAATAACTTTTGAAAAAATCGGCACAGAGCCAAAAAAATAATGACTGTCAGGAAAACAGTGGTTACGGGGGGAGGGATAGTCACCTCATTTGCGTGCCCCGTCTATAGCGCACAGATTATCTAAGCGATATTCCAGTTTCATGTCCAGCCTAGGATGTCGTCATTGAAGTGTGCTGTTGTTGGTCTGATGCGAGCTCACAGTTCGTGCAACACCCTCCCGATGCAGAATAAATGCAATCGGGATCCGCAGGACCTGGGTGTCAGATCTGATCTGTACAAACCATTCCACACACTGTGCCAACTGCTGAAGGGTAGTCAGTCAATAACTAACACGGGAAAATAAGAAAAAAATAGCTTTAGGTGTGTGTGAACATTATATCGCAAACCGGACCTTTCTACATACTCCCATTTTTAAAATATACGTGTTGGAAGTTGCAAAGACAATTTTCGAACACACTGTATGCGCGTAGGAGAGCGGATAAGCGTGCTTGCCGCTGTGTGTTTAACAGACTAAAGCGAAGAAACTATCCATAGCTAGGTCCTCCTTTAGTGAATTTTAACAAAGGTCTATTACAAACTGTTTCTAATCAATCGAATTTCCACAGGCATGAAAAAATGTTTAGGTTTACCCGGAACAGTTCTATAAAAATCGCTCCAGCACGCCTCTCTACGCCCTCAAAACTAGGACCAATCCAGGGAAATCCGTACGGCAGCCCTATCTGTGAGCTGCAAAGGCGAGCGCAATAGTTCCCTTAAGGATATGTGTAGTAGAAAAGAATCTTGCCTCGTTTTAGCGACAGTTAGCATTCTGTTTTATAAGCAATGTGTGATGATGTACACAAATGCAAAATCATTTGAATCTTCAGCCATTTATTTGTGTGGACAGAAACCTACGTCCCCAGGTACGTAAATACCCCCACATTTTCTGTTTTACAGATAGTGCCGTACCTATTACAAATTCAAAAGCACAAATTTTCAATACTATCTGTATGGCGTTACGGATCCCTATGGGGCTAGGAGAGATTATTCAATTATTTAATATTTATTAGTTCGTTTTAAAAACGTGTTATATTGAAAAGTTTTTTTTAATAGGTATTGCCTCGTTTTTGCGACAGTTTGCATTCCGTTTTATAAGCAATGTGTGACGATGACCACAAATGCAAAATCATTTGTCTTGTGTGTGTGAAATTTTTCGGTTGATTTCAAACATTTTGATGAGATTACAGCAGGACACGTGGCAAACTTCAGGTTTATTTCAGTTTCTCTTCAAATGAGTCAATCAATGTATTGCTTCCTCATAGGCGAATGTAAAAACTACTGAGAATCGAGCTGACAGGGATGCTTAGCAGCAATCGTCCTTAAGTGCGAAACATTAGCGACTGTAACAAGAAAACAGGGAAATAGCAATGGTACACGAAGTACCTTCTCTCTGTCACACACCAGAAAAGAAAGCGAGTTAATATTCCACTGTCATTCTGTTCTGAGCTAGGATGAAAGTTTCAAGTCTTTAGCTTATCGGGAAGTTAGTTTAAAATCAATTGCAAAATTTGTACCGATCAGACGGAGACTGACAGACCGAAAAACGAAGTACCTTCCACTACACACCAGACTCGAAAGCAAGTTACTATTACATTATCATCCAGTTCTGAGATATGTCGGAAGTCTGAAATCTCTAGCTTACTGGGAAACTAATTTACAATCAATCCAAAAATTTGTACAAAGAAAAACAGACAAGAAAACGACTTAATAAAAATATGTTAAAAATTATGGTTCATTTATATATACACAAATTTACTGTGCATCAACGGATATTAAACTTTTAAAACCAACCAAAAATTGATATTTACTGCCACAAGTACGAAAAATCGGATTTCAGTAAGTAAAGACATACATTTTGATTGTACTTTACTTTAAGAAATATACTTTTTATTCATATCTCCTTGAAATAAAATACTTTATTTGTCACTAAAAAAGTTGCCAATCTTAGTCATGATTCATGCATTACCGAAAACTCTGAAACAGTATGTAAATAAAACCATTAAAACCAGATGAGTGAGTGAAAACATCATATAACGACAGCAAGCGACGAAGACTTGTTTCAGTCGGTTGCCTCACACTTAATGAAACCACTCAAACCCGATGATTGAGTGGAAACATTCATATAGCTGACATTGTTGCTGAGACTAGTTTCATTCGGTTGTTTCATTCGACTGAAAAAAAAACAACTGAACGAAAAATAAATCAACCGACCAATCGATTGTTAAAAACGCTCGATTGTCCCATCACTAATACGTTCTACACGGTTTGATTTTTTTTCAGCAGTTACTTCTGCCTAATAAGTAAATGAAATCACAGCTGACTAACTGGAATGCAGCGTTTCCCAGGATTTAGATATACAGGCATAGAAAGCCATTTACATTTTTCGTGACAATTGCTGTTGACCATCTTATACAAATGTCTGGTATTAGTCAGACAACTTCATGAATACGACTGACTGTAGGGGATATTTTGCTATGATGTGCTAACAGCCTTGTTAAATATCTTCGCTAATTGACGATACCGACAGCGGATCAGAGGCCTTGCAGCTCCTGAGCAAAGAAGTGCCGCCATATACACCGAAAGCGGGTCATGTGGGATGTGGCACTAACAGCACGGTTTAAGAAGCCACAATGGCCCAGTCATAAATTGTACGCCGTATGAGCGCTTCCGCATCTCGCCTAGTTGCGCTGTATTTCAACTTAACAGCTTTCGTTCTTGATGTTTATTCACTGTTCCGCTCACGATACACTTGCCTTTTTTTTTATATAGATTACACTTTCATGTAAGGCCCAGACACTTTATTGGCGATGAGCAATTACACTGTCAGCTTTTCGGCGTTACGTCGACGACCAGCGTAGGTGTTACAGACTCGATTCTCGAACTTTGGTAACAACAGTGAAATGCGTCTGCCTGTTGTCAGGCTGTCTTTTTCAATGTGATGCTGATTCTCCATCACTGATAAAAGACATAAGAATGGAACTCAAAAATAACAGAATAATTGCGGGAGATCAGTAGCTAATACACTTCAGATCCCATTTTCCGCTTGTAGTTTACAGGTACTCCCCTATGAGATAATGAAGAGCAGTTTGTAATCGGTACTGAAGAAAGGAATAAGTTACTACCTTGTAACTAGATCCTCACGGGGAGAGCGGCCGCCGCAATCTCGGCTGACGCCGGCCAGACGAGTGAGCTTAACCGCCGACAACTGACATCTGGCCGGGCCTTTGTCGATGTTACTCCAGGTAAACAATTTCTTCTCACAAGTGGATACCGGAATGCAGTTCTACCTCTTCATGACCTAGGAAAAGCGGTGGCCTGGTGCACCAGTGAATAGAGTATCACTGCTGGTTCTGGGCAGAAAATCGCCGATGTCAGCGTTTTTCGACATCAGCTGTCCTGGAATCAGAATCTCATCGGCATCTTTTCCTGAAATTACCTCCCGCATCTCCACGCGTCCCGTGGCCAATGTGTGGGCACCTACATCATCGTGCTGTCTGCCAGTCGCCGTGGGGTCCTGGGGCACTGACATCGCGGCCAATGACGTGCAAGCTCATCTCCCTCTACCTACCAGTCAATTTTAATGTTTAGAATTCCATTACACGAGCTTCAGCATTTGCTGGCTGCAGTTCGTGCTGTTAGGGGGATGAAAGACTGGCAGTAGCAGCGATCAGCCAAGCAAAGTAAGAAACACAAGGCTAACATTAAGTATTATGTCCCTCCATCAGTATTTATTTCTATGTGTGTGTGTTTCGTTATACTTAGATTTAATTTTTTGTATAGACCATGACCCGATGCTAGACGATGACAAGCAGGTCTTCCAAGACCTATTGTTGTCTGAACCACCACAGCAGTAGCAGCAGCTACTGTCACGACCTACTGAACCCGTTGTCCTTTCGACTACACTATAGTTTAGCCGCAGCAGCAGCAGTCGGCACTCGAATCTCTGCTATTTACTAGCAAAATACTGGCATTTGCCAATACGTACGATTTGACTGCAAATAGATCTAAAAGTGTGAATGTAGGCATACCACTCCACAGTGACTTTGATTTGGTAATTGAAACAGAGAACATTCAAATGTCTTGGTACTATACTGCATTATGCCTGGTGAGAATAAGAATATCTGTGTAGTATGATAGAGTTCATAGACAGAAAGATGACGACTGAATACAGCCAATCACATACTCCAATTAACATCAGTATGTTAAAGGTTGAAGCATCAGTTGTTGATATATACGAAGAGGCAGTGGCTGAGTTAAGAACTGAAGGCTCATTCATATACATTAAACATTCAGATGTGTTGAATTCAAATGACCTGTACGATTCTTTGCTGTTTGTGACAGACGGACTGGGCCACTCGTGTCCTTATACTAGAGGTGCATACTGTGACCTTCTTGACACTTTTAGTGAGTACTGTGTGAATATAAATCAATTAGAACAGTGTATAAATGGCTGTATTCATTCAGGGCCAAAATATGCATCTGAAAACTCCATAAGCATAAAACCTATGGAAACCGAATTTACTGAAGGACTTTGCGTGTAATTGCACATATAAGCCTGAATACGATTTAGGGGGAATTCAAGGCATACAGCAAACAACTGTTTGGACAATACTGTAAAACTGAATGTTATACTCTATCAACAATAACTTTTATAGAGAAAGGATCAGGGTGTTTTAGTAATAAGAACAGAGATATAACCAATTAACTTATAGTTTATTATCACTAACAATGTATTTCACAAAGTTCTTTACAGTATTTTTAATAATTATTGTATTTGCAACAAAAAAAATTGTTTCTCTTTTTTTCAAGTTAAGGATTGCTTATAAGAAGAGATACATTTTTTTTCTTTTTCACACGAATAATAATAGGGAAGGGGAAGTAATTTAAAATACTACTACAATGGATTTTGTGGACAATTCATTGTTTTTTATCATCTTAGCATTTTTCTGTACAGGATGGACAGAAACTGTCTGAAAAACTTATAAGGCTGGTGCAGGGTTGGTTGAGCTGAGGGACAATTGTTAAAAAAAATGTATACATTGCCCTGTTTGTGAGTTAATTAGGACTGAAGTAGCCAATTCAAGCTGCCCACCAGATACAATTAGTGTCAGTTGTCACAGCGTAGATGATAGCACATGAGACTGCTCAGTCTTTGGCTGTGGTGCGATCCTTAGTACTACCTTATGTCCAATTTCTGTATCGCACTCTCTTTCGTTTACAGAAAACCAAATGAAGAACACGTCTAGCGACACCATCTCTGGGTGGCTACTTGATTTTGCGCACACAGTGCCTGATTGGCTAACTTCAGTGCTAATTAATTCAAAAATTGAGCAGTCTATCGGATTTTTTCTTAACACTTATTTCTCAGCACAATCTACCCTGCAACAGCCCTACAATCTTTTCAGTTAGTTTCTGACCAGTCTGTATATTCAGTTGCAATCATAATATAGGGTGAAGAAAAGTTGTCGCACTTGGAGACCAGCATGAGATTCCTCATCCAGATTGAAGACAAAAGTTTATCTAGCAAAATCAGATTGAGTGCATTTTGAAAACACAGTTGTATGAGAACGAAGAGCTGGCAACACAGTCACATCGTGCAGCACATCAGAATGTGCGGAGGAATAACGTGTGTCACCCCGCACTATTATACTAGCCGTTGTAGCACGTTGAGTAGACCCCTGGGACATCAAACTCTCATCCACCATGGAGCGATGGTGGGAATCCACACCCTGTTCCTTCTTGTTTATTTTTTGAAGTCTGTTCCCTAGTTCTCGATATGCTTTTGGTGCTGGGTGCATCCGATAACCAAGCTACTGGTACTGCTCGTGCATATGTGCACGGTGCCCTCAAAGCCGCCATACCGATAGGCTAAGAATTATTTTCGTCGCCTGGAGCAACGCCTTCGGGAACAGAAGGAAATTTTTGTACGTAGCATAATGTGCAATCTATTATACCCTATCTATTGTGTTTTCTTTGCCTCACTGGATACAGATAATGTTACTGTATCCACTATTATTTTCTGTTGGCTTTATTTGTGTCATGGACGAAACAATGTGCACGTTTACGTCTGTAAGATATCCATGATAGTCTCAACGTTTAAATAAAGGCAATAGTAACTGAAAGAAATACATAAGATACTTTAACTGAAAAAAAATATTTGGTGCGGACACGACTCAGACATCGGCGAGTCTGCTTATCCGTTGCCCACGGCATTACCTCGTCTCACTGAGTTAATGACACAGCTTTAGTACAGTGCAGAGTTCATGCTACCTGTTCTTGGGCACTCCGCACACAATTACAGCGCTGCTAGAGTCTCGTCTTTTAAATCGCGTTACTATTAAACCTACTGGTGGGACTAGGTTCTGCTAGATACACTTTTGTCTTGAATTGGGATGAGTAATCGCATGCCAACAACCAAATGTGACGTTTCTTCTTCATCCTGTATACTCATACCCTCTGTCAGTCATAACTGCTCTCTCAGTAAAATTACGCCTCGTATTCTGCTGACATTACCGGCCTGTTTAACATTTTGTGTCCTGGCCATTTTCTGAAGAAATTAGTGTTGTTAACTGTTCCGACTATGAATGGGATTATTGTGTTTTGTAACTAACTAAATTTTCTCAACTGTGTTTGAGTCAACCATGGCCGTCTTGCCTAGTAATAACTATTTTAAATCTATCTTGTACATTTTACTGTTGGTCAGCCATGCCCGTTCGGGGATAAAGAAAATTTTAACAAATAATTTGGTATTTCTATGCAGAGATATAACTGAGACTGTTCTGTGGGATTAGTGGACTTAAATCCTTTTTCAGCAAAGAGTAATTCACTTGAGACAAATATAACGCAAGTAAAGATTCAATTGAAACTGTATTTTCTAACACAAGATCCTTAATTGTAACTATTTTCTGCAATTAATAGTACTTATTGTTTTGCTTTCTTTTAAGAAGGAAGTGCTTTAATCATGTATGTCTTTCCATTTATTGCTCAAGTACCTATGTCTGTACTGTTTTCTTCGATGTTAAAATAAATTTTGAGAAGAGCTCAGTGGCTTACCACTCCACGACCGCGGTGTCCAAGTAAACCAGGTCTACCGTTGTGTACCACCCATTACCTAGCCTTCCTAGGTGCGTTTCAAATGGTAGTATAGCGTATGGTTATTATTAGGCATGTACATACTGTATATGGTACTGCGCAGGTAAGGGGATAGTTACTAGGTAGTTATGGTATTATGCGGTTTGTTTATGACCTAGGGTGAGTTGTAAGATTTTCTACACTTGCAGTACTCTCCACCATGAAAGCGAGAAGTTTATTCATTTTATTTACACGTCACATTCCGTAGGAGCAAATCTCCAACGTCATGGAACGTGTCAGTACATGAAATTGCAACGTAAAAGTAATAATAAATAAAAATAAAATGCTTATGAACCCGAAAAATGTCAAGCCATAAGTTTAAGTAAACGCAATCTACAATACAACAAGAATCAGCTTAAAGTTTGAAGGAACTCCTCGGCAGAATAGAAGGAGTGACGCATGAGGAAACTCTTCAGTTTCGATTTGAAAGCGCGTGGATTACTGCTAAGATTTTTGAATTCGAGTGGTAGCTTATTGAAAATGGGTGCAGCAGTATACTGCACACTTTTCTGCACATGAGTTAAGGAAGTCCGATCCAAATGCAGGTTTGATTTCTGCCCAGTATTAACTGAGTGAAAGCTGCTTAATCTTGGGAATAAGCTAATATTGTTAACAATAAATGACAGTAAGGAATATATATATTGAGAGGCCAATGTCAAAATACCCAGACTCGTGAACAGGGGTCGACAAGAGTTTCGTGAACTTACACCACTTATTGCCCTAACCGCCCGTTTCTGAGCCAAAAATACCCTTTTAGAATGGGAAGAGTTGCCCCAAAATATAATACCATACGTCATAAGCGAATGAAAATAAGCAAAGTAGACTAATTTTCGTGTCGAACGATCACTTATTTCAGATACCATTCGAATAGTAAAAATTGCAGCAGTAAGTCTTTAAACAAGATCCTGAACGTGGGCTTTGCACGACAGTAGAAATTTCAGTTGCTCAGTTTCACAAATAATATGCCCATTCTATGAAATTAAAACATCAGATTTTGTTGAATTGTGTGTTAGAAAATGTAAAAACTGAGTCTTACTGTGATATAGCGTTAGTTTATTTTTTACAAGCCATGAACTTATGTAATGAACTGCACTATTTGAAACCGAGCCAGTGTTACACACAACATCCTTTACTACCAAGCATCAGCAAACAGAAATATTTTAGAGTTACCCGCAATATTAGAGGGCATATTATTTATAAAATAAGGAACAGGAGTGGTCCCAACAATGATCCCTAGGGCACCTCCCACTTGACCGTACCCCACTCAGACCCCACATCACAGCTATTCTCAATACTGCCAATAATGACCTTTTGTCGTCTGTTGCTAAAGTAAGAGGTGAACCAATTGTGAGCTATTCCCCGTATTCCATAATGGTCCAACATCTGGAGCAATATTTTGTGATCAACAAAAATGCCGTAGTTAAATCTAAAAATATGCCTAGCGTTCGAAACCTTTCGTTTAACCCATCCATTACCTCACAGAGCAAAGAGAATATACCATTTTCAGTTGTTACACGTCTTCTAAAGCCGAACTGTATATCTGATAGCAAATTGTGTGATATAAAATGATCAATTATCCTTACATACACAGCCTTTTCAATAACTTTAGCAAACACTGATAGCCCCAAAACTGTCTACATTATCCCTTTCTCCCTTTTTATAACGCGGTTTTGGTTCAAATGGTTCAAATGGCCTTGAGCACTTGGGACTTATAATGATTGACTCAATCTCCCCCTTGTCTGTATCACAGAGGAGTATTTCAGATATCAATCTCGGGAAGGCATCTGGCAAGAGTGTTATATGATTCCTCGTAGAAACTAAATTTTTATTTAATTCACCAGCAATGCACAGAAAATGATTGTTAAATACTGTACATATATCTGGTTTATGAGTAACAGAAATATTTTTACTACGAACTGACTTTATATCGTCGACCTTGTGCTGCTCACTAGACACTTCCTTCACAACTGACCATATGCTTTTAATTTTATCCTGTGAATTAGCTATTCTATTTGCATACCACATACTCTTTGCCTTACTAATAACATTTTCAGCTCTTTACAGTACTGTTTGTAATGGGCTACTGTAGCTGGGTTGTGACTACTTCTAACATTTTGATATAATTCCCTCACTGTTCTACATGATACCCTTATCCCACTAGTCAGACACCCAAGCTGCCTTTTACTGCTAGTACCCAGTTTAGAACGTTCTAATGGAAAGTAACTCTCAAACAGCATGAGAAACGTGTTAAAGAAAGCATTATATTTGGCATCAATCAGCGCTATTAACATCCTGCCACTCTTGTTCCTTGACAAGGTTTAAAAAAATTTCTTTATTGCTGTTGGGTTAACTTTCCAACATAGTTTGTAATTATATGTGATATTTGTTTGAGTACAAAAGCCTTTTAGTGTTAAAATTTGTGCATCATGGTAGTAGTAGGGTAGAGGCGGTGTCAGGACACTTTTGATACCAAATTGATACGCAAATTAATTAAATTGATCAGTTAATCATTCCCAGCCCCGCCTACCTCCGTCCCCGAACACCCCCGGTCCCTGGATGACGTCACATGTTTTTCCCAGCTGCACACGTGACCCCTCCCACCAACCTACCCTATTGGCATGAATTTCGAATTTTGGCGGTAATTTCGAATTTTGGCAGGAATTTCTTTGTCCCAGGGCTGTGCTTTGATTCCTCCCCACCTCCCCAACCCCCACCCCCCCTCCCCACTCGGTAATTGGTGGGAAATTAAAAATTGGCAGTACCCTTTCCGGGACTCGAACCCTGGTCCTCCTGGGCAGAAAGGCCAAGTGCACGTCCCTTCCCCCCAAACACCATTAAACCACCAAGGCTCTTGGAATTAACAGGAAATTAAAAATGGCGGTGCCCTTTCCAGGACTCGAACCCTGGTGCTCCCAGTTGGAAAGCCCAAGTGCCCTTCCAACACGTGGAATCTGTTCTAGATGCAGCAGAGGAAGATTAGATTATTTATTTTAGTCGGGAAACTGACACAAAGATCGATCCTAATTACGTGATTGATCACAAAAATTGGTCCTACATACACAGCTATATACATAGCGCTACTCAAGAACGGCATAAAACCACAATACAGCGCAAAAACTGACCATATCATACAATTAGTCTTATTCTGCTGAGAGAAAATGTCGCACTACCACTCGAAACTGACGCAAATATCGATCCCAATTACGAAATTAATCACAAAGATCAGGTCTAATTACACAACTATATGCATAGCGCTACACAAGGACAGCAAAAAAGCGCAATACTCAGCAAAAACTGACGATACCATACAACTGGTGTTATCCTGCTGGGAAAAAAATTTACAATACCACTCGAAACCAGCGACAGAAACACTCAAACTCTACCCTACACCTCCAACCTAGCGGGAAAAAGGCTGGGGTGTAAGGTACTATCTTTATTCTTTTTGCTGGGAAATATGTCCAACTGACAAGATGCTGGTGTTGGACAGAGAGGAGTTTAAAAAGTATCATTAGAGTCACTTTGCATGGCGAGTATTTTTTTTTCTGTAGTCGGATTACATTCACCAGGTAGGTTAAATGGGAACTTGTGGAGGGAACACGATGTTCTTTTCGAGGAACACTATTGAGAAATGACATCTGAAGCTGACCACAGAGCGATTCTACAGCCCACAACACATTTCATGTAAGGACCACGGTATTAAAAACACGATCGTCACCCTGCATAAAGAGTGGTCTTGAGTCTACAGGTACACACACAAGCTGCTGATGGCGTAATGCTTCCTGATAGAAATGCCGTCCACGATTTGGAATCAAGTCTACCCATTGAACCACTAACTTGCGTTGGATCCTGTAGAGACATCTTTTAAAGATTACAGCCACCGGTGAATCATATTCATAGCAAACTCATATCTCGTAATTAATCACCTTTTTGTCTCTCAGGGCGCATTCATGTGTGTCACCCAAACATAAATGGCGATCCTATTAAATATACAGGTATTGGTTCATTGGAGCAGGTGGTTCATGATCGAAATCGCTTCCACAGACCGGTGTAAAGTTTAATCACCTGTACTGTAGGATGACCATATCCAACAGACTATCAGTCACACGAGAGAGTTCCTGTATTGCTTCTTCATAAACAGTTTGAAACACTGTTCTTTTCGGTTGTAACACTTCCAATCAGTGTACACTGCCACACACTTTTTTTTCTACCATACTTGCGATCGTTAACAGCTAACCACTCTGTCATCAGAGGACTTCCATCTCATGTGTGATGAAACGTGACCATCCTGTTTCGACACATTCCTCTAAACGAACGAAGATTTATGCGATGTACTCCATTCCCTTGTCGTATCTTGGGTATAAAATCGATACTTCAGTTTCATAACTAAGATGACTCTAAGTTAGCAATAGGTGTTTGTGAGACACTGCCATCCCCATGTATACGTCTGCTTGACAGACGTCCTGTTTGCCGAGTTAGTGGTGGCATGACATGTAATTTCACATGTCGAACGCCGCTGCGATGTGTTTATCTGTTTCCTTGTAAGAGGTATTCTCCGTCACTAACGCTCATTTTATATAGGACTGATGCTAGCATAGTATAATTTCTGAACCATGATCGGATGTGAACAGTGGACGCTATACATCTCTGGAAAACTACACTGTTAATGCATCACACAGGATTCATATTTTAAGAAAGTGTTTTTTTTCATTTTACTGTTTGTTACCTTAATTTATTTTTGAGAAACCTGGAGGAAGGATGTATGTCATGTGCTGGAAGTGTATTTCTTACAATGTAATGATAACAGCGCTGCATTCCACATAAATGATAGATCGGAGACTGAAGCAATCTAACATTATGTCATGTTTTGAGTGCACATCCGTTTAGCCTTAGGATTTCGTGTGTTTATGTCCCCCCTTACCAATACCCTCCTGGTACTAATCCCACACACTAGAACAATACTTTAAAATTGATAGCGAAGTTGATTTACGTAAAATGCTTCGAAACTCCATCTGTCTGGAGCTCCATTATGCATAAAAACCACCCGTTTCTTGTTCTTTTTAACGGTCTACTATTACATCACAGCTCTTTTAAATCTACTACTATACACCGATAAGTGGTGCCAACCTCCTCGACATGGGTGCATCTGTAGAAATCTTTTGCACTTGGATGGGCAAGGACTCAGCAAGCTCCATTCATTCATGAGACGCAGCATGTAGTGGTCTACTTCTGGTCAGCTACAGATTAAATCAGTAACGGTATTGCAGGGTGGGTTGGTCAAAGACAGTGTGAGGGGGTCTTTCGGTCTCTAATTTTATCCTAAGACTGCCAGAATGCTCTGTGACTCCTACCCGCATAGAGATAGATCGTAAATTATGCACTATGCTCGAGGTGCTAGAAATATGTAGAGCACTGTCTGGTATAATTTGTAATTTGATGATGTATATGTTCCAGAATTAACAATGAATGGACATACTGCACAGTGATCTATCTACATTCGCAGTGATATTTGCAAAGTAGAGAAGGGACGGTTTTGCGAATATACAGAAATTGGGAAACATGCTGTTGCACCATTGGTCAGTGTTGACCTTACTGTAAAATTGGTAAAATTGTTCGCACTATCAACTATGTTGCTTATTATTACAGTACATCGACAGTGTCTTTTCTACCCTATCCATCCACTGGTACGCTGTAGGTTACCACATAATGATTGACTGACATGGCCTGTTGGAGATGGAGTAAGAGTTTTGGTGGAGGAGCAACATCCTTTGGGGATGGCTAGCCCCGATCAGTAATCGCGTACATGACTGCATTATGGAGAACCAGTCGAAACGGAACACAGGGCCATCAGCTATTCCATCACTGTGAAAGATGAGTTTAAATTTACAGGTCGTCAGTCACCTATGGACAGCAGTTTGGGAACTCTCCACACCGCCGCAAAACTCTTCCAGTTTCCTTATGTTGTAAATGTCTTTCGTTTAAAATCATCCAATGTGTGTGGTGTGTTATGGTAGCAGCAGTAGCAACATGATTTACACCATGCAACGTCTATTTTTCTGCGAGAATCAATGGATCAGAACGTGGTAATTTCAGTTTAGTACCTGGCATGGACCTCGAAGTCGTGTCATAAAAACAAAATATTTGGCAGTGTACAAAATGTGTTACAGTATAAGAAGCAACGTTTCAAACAACGACACAGGCTCACAATGAGCGTCTATTGCGACCTATTGTATAGTTTGGGAGATATGGTCATCCTCCTACAGTACAGTAGATGCAACTTTACACTGGTCTGTGCAATGCATCAATACCTGTATGTTTAATAGGACCGTTACATGTGCTCGATGCTGGCACGCAGATAGTTCGTAATTTTTGTCTGCCGGATGGCACAGAATAACGATGGTTCAAATGGTTCTGAGCACTATGGGACTCAACTGCTGAGGTCATTAGTCCCCTAGAACTTAGAACTAGTTAAACCTAACTAACCTAAGGACATCACACACATCCATGCCCGAGGCAGGATTCGAACCTGCGACCGTAGCGATCACGCGGTTCCAGACTGCAGCGCCTAGAACCGCACGGCCACTTCGGCCGGCAGAATAACGATGGTAGAATGTTTGGGTGATAGACGTGAATGGATCCTGAGGGATGTATTAGATAAATTTATTAACATCATTGTGCGTGTGGTCGGTGAGGTGAGTACCACATGTACTACATGTTCCTTTGTGCTTGGTGCAGTGTGAGAGAGTATTGACTGTTAGAAGGCACTCCCTCCCCCCCCTCCCAAAACAGATGATGCGATTATACTCTCTGATGTATCTTGATGGATCATGTTGCGAACCGCTTTAATGATAGCCCCCTAAGTGATGAAGACCGCAAGAGTACAAGCTCTATACAAGCCCTTCAGGAAGAAACTTTTGGCTGCAATCCTAAACATTATGAGGCTGTCTTTTAAAGATATTTGTCATATCAAGGAGATCTTGTAGCTTACTGTTAGGCTGCAGGAACAAGCTGCAGTTTTACAGATCTCTGGAGCGTTGGTTTGTCAAGCCATTCACCCTAAGCCCAGGGCCGTTTAAGTCTGCCCATACCCGAGGAGTTGGAGGAGCGATAATCTCTTACTACTCTCCGTGAAAGAATTGTTAGCGACTGTCTGGGCTCACGCAAACAGAAATACCTGTCTGACGAATATTTCTATAAGGCTGGAGCTGTTGAAGAAACTTTGGCCGATTACGTTGCTCTGTGTTTAGACATTTCTGAAACTGAAGCAGTAATGAGTATTTTGGAAGGCATGAGACAGTCGGATCGGTCGCAGATGGTATTAGCACACAAACCGATATAGTTTTCAGATTTAGACCATACGGTGATTGGTATGGAAAATATTAAGTATATCGATGAGAAGCGTGGAGAGGTCTTGTCGTCTGAGAAGAACCGGGTGTTACAGAGACAAGCTGCTGTTAAACCTAGGACAAGCAGCTGTTAAACATAGGAAGAGTGGTGGACCGCAGTGGGTACGTTTTAGGTGTGACAGCGCATATGCTTAATACGAGGTTGTATTTCCTTTTAAATGTTTAATCTAACTGTTTTTACTAACCAGTAATGGCCATCTTTCTTTATCGAAAATTTTCGTATTCATGTACTGATACTGCCAGTTAGTCATGACAATTCACTCACTAAAAGTACGTCTTGTATTGTGTAAGTTACTTAACTGTTGGTTAATAACTGTTTTGTGCTTAATGCTTTGTTATAACTGCCTTCAAATTTTCAATCGAAATGTTTTTACTGGTCAGTCGCAGCTGTTTCCTTTTAAATATTTAAATTAACTGCTTGTAGGCGTCAGTCACGGCCGTCCTTGCGAAATGAAAAATATGCATTTTCATATACAGATACCGCAAGACATTCACGGCCGCTCTGTCAGTATAATTACGCCTCCTATTTTGCTGAAATTGAACGAGATTTTTGTATTTTAAAACTAACATTTTTTTTCATTTGGGTTTGTGTTGATCGTTGCCATCTTGCCTAGTAATAACTACTTTAAATTTATCTTGTTCATTTTACTGTTGGTCAACCATGGGTGTTCGGCGCTAAAGAAAAACTTTAACGAAACTAATCTAGAACGTCTATCTAGAGATATAACTGAGACTGCTTTCTGGAATTAGTGGACTTAAATCGGCAGTCCACAAAGGGTGGTCACAGCATGTTTACCTTCAGGCCGACACGTCTTTTCACAATTATTTAGCGCTGTGCTATCACCTCAGCGTCACTCAGGACGTCTCAGCGTTGGCCATGGAGGACTCTGATTGCTAGGTCGTCACTCTGCCCCATCTCCAACCCTGCACCCTCCATCTTCTTCACGCATCATATTTGGGGATGACACACGTGTACGCATTGATCAAGTGACATGGTTACTGGCCCAGCATCGATGTCGACATTGAATGCACATGTAGCTCCTGCAAGGCCTACTCCTTCAATCAGGCATTCCCAGCACAAAATTTTTCGCCATGACCCAACCTGACGATCCATGGGAGAGGATCCTCGTCACTTTCACCATGCCATTTCAGAGAGCTAATTGTTGTTGTTGGTGGATGCCCTCTCAAATTTCTCGTTTGTGGTGTGCATACCAAATACAACCACACTTGCTACAATCCATGCCATTGAGAGGATTTTCGCCACTGAAGGTACACATTGCATCCAGGTAGCAGACAATGACCCTCAGTTTAGACAGACTCATTTCAAGGCCATCTGTCGCTGTAATGGCATCGACCATCCGACTACCGTCCTGCCTCCAACATGGAATTCTCAACCTCAATACAGCTCAGATACAGAAGACTTTGCTGCCATCATCAACTGACGATGCTTTGCACATCTTCCTCGCGACCTATAGGTCCACCCCTGTAAACTAGGTCATTCGGGCTGAAATGCTGCACAGGAACCAGAATCATACCCTGTTAAACTTCCAGCATCCCATGCAACATACACAACCTGAGTACAGGCTTGCAAACGTGTGGTGCGCTTGTAGATGGGCACATTCGGCCAGCATCCAGAGTGGTCCTAGAGGCTTTCTGTGGACCACAATGGGCATCAGCTGTTTCATGTTGCAGCTGCACATTTCCTCCTGAGCGCTACTGAAACTATCTCTGTCCGCGGCCACAATCAAAATCCGTGCCCCCTCCCTTACCTCCGCCTCCGACCCCTCTATCGAAAAATCAGGGTCCCAGCAGCTGGGCCACTTGCGCTATCCTGCGCCACGGTACGACCTTAACCCGTGCGCTCCCACTCACTGATGGCTGGGTGAGGGAATCATGGTTCTCCCTCCAACCCATCTTCCCCTCAGCCTTGTTGTACCAGAGAAGACTAATGACGTGGACGCGCTGCCGCCTCTGCCGTCTCTGCAGTCCTCGAACAGGCCTCCTGATGGATCAAGCCTAAGCCAGTGATTCTAGATCCGCAGAGAGTACTGCCTTCCCGCCCGCACACCCCCGATAACACCAGCATACGCTGGGACATTTTCAGTCCTACTTGCCGATTTCAAGGGGAGGGATTTAATATTCCTGCCAGTGGACGATATCGATAGCATATCCGAGACGTTGCAGTTCCTGCTCAAAGAGCGCCATCAGTTGCCCAGAAAGCGGGTCAAGTGGGCTGAAGCACTGACAGCTTCTGACCGATCCCGCTCTGTACTTTGAATTACTGACCTACATTCTTGGTGTTTATTCCGTGTTCCGCTCAAGACGAACTCGACTTTGTTTACGGATTATGTATTTGCATCAGGCGAGGTCACTTCACGTTGCATATAAACATATGTAAAACGAAGCACATTACACAGGTACGAGTGACTCCAACACCTACTGTGCAGTGCTGCTTGATTCACTGAGCACAGTGTTGTGCTTCCTAATAGTAGCTGTACAAATTGCTATGTGAGTTGGCAACTGGTATGTAAAACGTTTCACCAAAACAACTTTTAATGCTGTGGTGGACACACATTGTAGACTAGCGTATTCAACAACTGTGTTGCAATGAGCATGAATACTGGTAAGCAGGAAAATAACAGAGTTCGATATACCTCCGTTTTAGTGAGTATTACACTCCTGGAAATGGAAAAAAGAACACATTGACACCGGTGTGTCAGACCCATCATACTTGCTCCGGACACTGCGAGAGGGCTGTACAAGCAATGATCACACGCACGGCACAGCGGACACACCAGGAACCGCGGTGTTGGCCGTCGAATGGCGCTAGCTGCGCAGCATTTGTGCACCGCCGCCGTCAGTGTCAGCCAGTTTGCCGTGGCATACGGAGCTCCATCGCAGTCTTTAACACTGGTAGCATGCCGCGACAGTGTGGACGTGAACCGTATGTGCAGTTGACGGACTTTGAGCGAGGGCGTATAGTGGGCATGCGGGAGGCCGGGTGGACGTACCGCCGAATTGCTCAACACGTGGGGCGTGAGGTCTCCACAGTACATCGATGTTGTCGCCAGTGGTCGGCGGAAGGTGCACGTGCCCGTCGACCTGGGACCGGACCGCAGCGACGCACGGATGCACGCCAAGACCGTAGGATCCTACGCAGTGCCGTAGCGGACCGCACCGCCACTTCCCAGCAACTTAGGGACACTGTTGCTCCTGGGGTATCGGCGAGGACCATTCGCAACCGTCTCCATGAAGCTGGGCTACGGTCCCGCACACCGTTAGGCCGTCTTCCGCTCACGCCCCAACATCGTGCAGCCCGCCTCCAGTGGTGTCGCGACAGGCGTGAATGGAGGGACGAATGGAGACGTGTCGTCTTCAGCGATGAGAGTCGCTTCTGCCTTGGTGCCAATGATGGTCGTATGCGTGTTTGGCGCCGTGCAGGTAAGCGCCACAATCAGGACTGCATACGACCGAGGCACACAGGGCCAACACCCGGCATCATGGTGTGGGGAGCGATCTCCTACACTGGCCGTACACCACTGGTGATCGTCGAGGGGACACTGAATAGTGCACGGTACATCCAAACCGTCATCGAACCCATCGTTCTACCATTCCTAGACCGGCAAGGGAACTTGCTGTTCCAACAGGACAATGCACGTCCGCATGTATCCCGTGGCACCCAACGTGCTCTAGAAGGTGTAAGTCAACTACCCTGGCCAGTAAGATATCCGGATCAGTCCCCCATTGATCATGTTTGGGACTGGATGAAGCGTCGTCTCACGCGGTCTGCACGTCCAGCACGAACGCTGGTCCAACTGAGGCGCCAGGTGGAAATGGCATGGCAAGCCGTTCCACAGGACTACATCCAGCATCTCTACGATCGTCTCCATGGGAGAATAGCAGCCTGCATTGCTGCGAAAGGTGGATATACACTGTACTAGTGCCGACATTGTGCATGCTCTGTTGCCTGTGTCTATGTGCCTGTGGTTCTGACAGTGTGATCATGTGATGTATCTGACCCCAGGAATGTGTCAATAAAGTTTCCCCTTCCTGGGAAAATGAATTCAGGTATTTCTTATTTCAATTTCCAGGAGTGTAATTACAGCCTAAAAATTAAAATTTAATTACCTTGGGTGTCAATGAAGATTTGTCAAACAAAATGACATCTGTTCACATGAAAAATAAGATATAAGAAAACATATACACATTAATTAGGAATTTAATCGCCGTTCATGAACTAATTAACCGAAAAATTGTATTTTTAGTGTAATTAGTGCATTAGAAGAGGACCAATGTGACAGATGGAAGCTGTTGTTGTTGGCTGGGTTAGCAGTGCCGTGTAGCTGTCTCACACCCTTAAGTCTGTCAGTAATTGTTGAATTTTTCAAGCTACGTTTAACAAAGAATACTTTTCAGTTCTTGTCCCAGGGCTAGATCATGTGCATGAGTTTGCAGGCTGACCGGCAGCAGAAGACATTCCAGCCAAGCAGAAGCGCTCATTAACAGGCTGCAGACAACAACGAATCCAACACGGCTCTCGAGTTCACTGGCAAAATCAACAAATCCAATGAAGGCAGGTACGAAAAGCCAAAAGCTAAAGACCCTCCACTAACAAACGAAACGGAGCGTAAGCGGGAACTATTGAAAGAAACAGAATTCCCCCATTTACACGCTCGCACTGCAAACATAAGTTCAAAACTGTAGTGATAAGTGCAATACTGAGTGAGTGAAAACTTCGATTTTATATCGTTTAAATTGTAAATCTGTCGAAATTGTTCTACTGTGTTGTTATTATAACTCTTAAATAAACTGCATGACACAAGAAAATCCTTTTCAAATCGCAAACATGATACCTCCCCGAAACAAACAGTACTTCTCTTCTAAGGCAAATAAAACTCCTCTTCTGAAGCAAGGATGATTCCTATCTTATAACAAAGGAAACTTGTCTTCGAAAAGCAAAGAAGCCTTCTCTTCTGAAACAAACATTGCTCTTCTTCTGAAACAAACCCTTCTTCTCTTCTTAGTCTAAAACAAACGAGTTTCCTCTTTCAGTCCACGCTTCTTTTCTAACGATATAAACACACCTCTTTTAACGCAAACAAGACGCCTCCTCGAGAACAGGCAAAGCTTCTTCCTTCATCCTACGACACTCCTCTTGTAAATCAACGAATCTCCACTTCTATAACAAACAAACAAACTTCTGTTCTAAAGTGAATCTTTCTCCTCTATCTAAAGCAAACAAGGGCTTCTCTTCTAAAACAACACCGACGAGTCTATTTCCTAAATCATACAATCTTCTAGAACATATTGAGCTCCCCTTCTAGAATACAGCATGGGTCAGGGCCAAAAAACGGAATTTGTAATCTTTGTATTTCGTGTATTGTTGCAGTTTGTTGTGCTCCACTGTCAGATAATACCAGCAATCCAGCCGGCCGGTGTGGCCGTGCGGTTCTAAGCGCGTCAGTTTGGAACCGCGTGACCGCTACGGCCGCAGGTTCGAATCCTGCCACGGGCATGGATGTGTGTGATGTCCTTAGGTTAGTTAGGTTTAAGTAGTTCTAAGTTCTAGGGGACTGATGACCTCAGTAGTTAAGTCCCATAGTGCTCAGAGCCATTTTTGAACCAGCAATCTACTAGACCAATTTAGGTTTTCTTGCTAGCTGAGTAGCAGATATAACTGGCTCTTGGCCAGAGAAGTGCATTGTTTTTAATTTTTGAGTAAAAGGACTTGTGGGAAAATAAAAGGTTATCTGTACGTTGATGGTGAAGTTTCCGTCATGACTGCAAGTTTTTGTCTCGTCAACTCTCAAATTTCAGGCTCTTCCCAGCATATTAGGCGGTGATATATGGCATCTCCTGCGTTATAGCGAGTACTCGTTGGCGACACGATAAGCGCTATTTTATATAGTTTGCTCTTTGTGTACCCATTTTGAATAACCCTGCGCCACAGAGATCGTGCATTTGAACTGATCAGTGGATCACGGATATTTTTCTATATAAATATACTTTAAGGAGAATGTGCATAGGTGTCTAAGATGCGGACTGATGAGGCTTACATCAGCTTGGCGGTTTCTAGGTCTTGACTCTACCACGTTGATTATACAGCTTGCAGCGCTTCTTTGAAGATGTTGGAGATAATAAAGCATGTTTCACAGGAAGATGACGGTACATTTCGCTCTGATATTTGCAAGTTGCTATCGTCCTCTTTCATAGGAAATCTACATTACATTGTGCGGAATTTTAAGTGCTTCATCGTTCTCATAAACCACCTCAGCCATTTATATTCTACATAGCATCCCCGCTGCGCTTGGAAATACACACATCAAAAAAAGTTTTGCATCACCCCGATTTCCAGAACTCCTGAGGACAGACGTTGACTGTTGATATTGTATCACAGACACAGTCCCTTTGACTGTTCAGAGATGACACTAAACCCGCCCAAAGATGTAAACAACCATGCATGAGCAGCGCCTATTAGACGGATGGGGTCCGACAGCCGATCAGTTCCAGTCATTCCAACAGGACGGAGGTACACGGATCACATTGTCTGTAGTTCATCCATGTCTAGATGGCCCATACCGCGGTTCGATCGCGTCCGCATTGTTACTTTGTGCCAGGAAGGGCTCTCAACAAGGGAAGTGTCCAGGCGTCTCGGAGCGAACCAAAGCGATGTTGTTCTGGCATGGAGGAGATACAGAGAGACAGGAACTGTCGATGACATGCCTCGCTCAGGCCGCCCAAGGGCTACTACTGCAGTGGATGACCGCTACCTACAGATTATGGCTCGGAGGAACTCTGACAGCAACGCCACCATGTTGAATAATACTGTTCGTGCAGCCACAGGATGTCGTGTTACCACTCAAACTGTGCGCAATAGGATGCATTATGCGCAACTTCACTCCCGACGTCCATGGCAAGGTCCATCTTTGCAACCACGACACCATGCAGCGCGGTACAGATGGGCCCAGCAACATGCCGAATGGACCGCTCAGTATTGGCATCACGTTCTCTTCACCGATTAGTATCGCATATGAATTCAACCAAGCAATCGTCGGAGACGTGTTTGGAGGCAACCCGGTCAGGCTGAACGCCTTAGACACACGGTCCAGCGAGTGCAGCAAGGTGGTTGAGGTTCACTGCTGTTTTGGGATGGCATTATTTGGGGCCGACGTACGCCGCTGGTGGTCATGGATGGCGTACGATACGTGAATGCCATCCTCGGACCGATAGTGCAATCATACCGACAGCATATTGGCGAGGCATTCGTCTTCATGGACGACAATTCGCGCCCTCATCGTGTACATCTTTTGAATGACTTCCTTCAGTATAAAGACATCCCTCGATTAGAGAGGCCAGCATGTTCTCTAGACATGAACCCTATCGAACATTCCTGGGATAGACTGAAAAGGGCTGTTTATGGACAACGTGACCCACCAACCACACTGACGGATTAACGCCGCACCAACAGTGCCTTGATGAACCCGTGGACAGTATGCCACGACGAATACAGGCATGCGTCAATGCAAGAGGACGTGCTGCTTGGTATTAGAGTTACCGGTATGTACATCAATCTGGACCACCACCTCTGAAGGTCTCGCTGTATGGTGGTACAATATGCAATGTGTGGTTTTCATGAGCAATAAAAAGGTCGGAAATGATGTTTATGTTGATTTCTATTCCAATTTTCTGTAAAAGTTCCTGAACTCTCGGAACCGAGCTGATGTAAAACTTTTTTTGATGTATGTATATGTACTAGATACCATATTTTCCTCAGTGAAACATTACCTATGCGCTATTTTTTGCGTGTTGTTAAGTTTTTTGTGAGAGTTTTTTTGCAGTCACCCTGGTATAGCTGCGAATCCTATTCTGAAGATGATTGCCCTAGACCGCTGTCAGTGTTCTGTGAAACTCAGGTTTAGCATTCTCGTTGTGTCAGAGGCTTCTGTCCAGTTAGTTACAATGCATTTTGCATCTGTTCATAACTCTTACATTTTCGTATGTTTATTGTTACGGGAGCTGCCAACTAGCACCCGAATCTTTCTACATCTACGTCTGCATCAGTACTCCACAACCAACCTGACGGAGTGTGATGGAGGGTACTTTTTCTGGTAAGCCACTTTATTAGCTCTAATATTTCGAATTTCCTCGTCATGGTCATTTCACGAGATTTATGTGGGAAGAAGTAATATGTTGCCCGCCTCTTCCCAGGAAGTATTAAATTTATTTCGTCCGTAAACTGGGGCAAATTCTGATTCCTTACGCTGCTTGAGATTACCAGAGCATCCTCAGTCAAGTAATAACTTGGGTATGGCACTCCATATTATCGTAGTTTCGGTAATAAACGTTGGTGTGGGACTGTGTCAAATCAGCATTGGCGCGGTTGTAACAACCATGCTAGTCTTATTTTTTACGTTAATCTTGAAAAAGACCACACTCAATATTCTCGCAGTTACTATGTTAGGAATTTGCGGTGTTATCGCAGGATATGTGAATATAATCAAGAAAAAGGTCTAATTACCTTTGTCAATGGATCAGCTGGAATGGCTCCAACTGATAAGAATGGTTTACTGTCTGATGGTGCCACTAACTCTCAGTGTAGTTTGGCTAGTGCTGTACATGGCAGTTATAGACTGTGACATTGGTGCGTTTTCCGTGAAGGTAACAACAATATGCGGCTGGCTTTCTGTGTGGAGCCCCAGCTGCTAGAGACGGGGGCCCAACCGAAAGTGAAAGGCAGCTTAAAGACTGCGCCATTGATAGTCAGGTAGCGGCCTACTCTCGCAGAGCCAACACGGGCTACCAGCTGTGAGCCCGAGGTCGGTGAACTAATACGAGAGGTCACACGAAGTTGCTGCTTAAGCAAGTAGCAACAGGAGCAAGTGGTGCACATGGTCTCTCGGTATCCTGTGCTCTTTTGGCTGACGGATGACTTACGGATAACACGTTTGCCAACTGAAGAAGATAATACTGAGTGAATGTTTTTATAGAAAGCCACACTCGACACCGGTAGCGAAAAGGGAAGCAGTGCAAGCGGAGACTGACCGAAAGTTGGAATGGATGGCGACTACCCGGTTCCCCCGTGAGTGCAACACAGCAGTGGTAGCCACTGGAAAGTCTGATAGCGGGATTTGTCTTGTTCTAGATGCACGAAACCTTAATTGATTCCTAGTTACAGATGTGGGACGTCCGAAAGTGCTCATATATTTTCTCGCTACATTTCGAAGGTGCTAAGTACTTAACACATTTCGACCTTACGGCCTCGTACTGGCATATTCCGTTGTCGGACGCCTCTCGGAAGTATACAGAGTTCCTGGTCAACAAACATGCCTATGGGTGGACTTTTCTCTTTTTCTGTCTAAACCTTAGTGTGGCTGCATTCATCAGGGTTCTGTTCTCGCTCCAGAGTTTTGACCTAAGGCGCACTGTGATTCTGAGATCATATCATGTTGGTGTCCATGTACTTTTGAAGAACAGTGTAAGACAATTGAAAAAAGACTAAGTGCAACAACCACCACTGGAAAACCCCTGCTCTTTAATAATTGGAAGAAAATACGCATCCTATGACAAGTGCTTAGCATGACCGAATTAGAGCTGGAATGGAGAAACTAGCCCGCATTCGAGGTTTCCGAATACCAAGGAGTCAACACAAAGAGCGAGTTTTCATTGGGCTTGTGGGGTTTCTAACTAAACGCATACGCAGCTACGGAGAGAACAGTGTTCACATAAAAGGTTGTTCAAAAAAATACTTGTTGCTGCATTATGGAACAGAGTAAACCTATACACGAACGTGCTGACAGATGAAACTTAAAAAATAATGAGCGAAAATTTAGTACGCTATGACAACATGGTACCAGGCCAATTGCTTCAACTTTTGGAACTGCTGGAGTTTAGCTTGAGTTTTAATTAGTGACAGTTTGGTGGGAAAGTATAGCAACAATGACGCGAATTGCGCATATGGCTAGGTTATCCTGTCGAGGCGATCTGTCGTCTGATGTAAGTCCTTCTATATGTCGCCACTTCGGTGACTTGCGTGTCAATGAGGATGAAATGATGATGCAAACAATATAGCAACAGGTCCCCGAGCGGAGAAAATGTCCGGCTCGACCGGAAATCGAACCCGTGCCCCTAGTACGGCATTCTGCCGCGCTAACCAGTCAGTTACATAAAAAAAAAAACATTTTATGTGATGGGTAACTGCCTCTCTGGGCTATTACTAGAAATTTTCACCAATTTCTGTTCCAACTCCAAAGAAGGCATGCGCTGATACGTGTGAATACTATCGAGCATTCAGTTTAATGCAAAATATTGACACTAATTATTTACGGAAGAATGGAAAAATTGGTAGAAGCGGACATTGTGGAAGATCACTTTGGTTCCGGAGAAATGTAGTGACACTGGATTTATCATAGATGATAGGTTGAAGAAAGGCAAACGTACGTTTATAGCATTTGTAGATTTATGAAAAGCTTCTGACAGTGTCCACTGTACTACGGTCTTTGAAATTTTGAAGATCGCAGGAATAAGCTACAGAGAGCGAAAGGTTATTTACAACTTGTACAGTAACCAGACAGAAGTTATAAAAGTCGAAGGACATGATCGGGAAGCCAAACGTGAGATGGAAGTGAGACAGTGTTGTAGCGTATTCCAGATGCTATACAATATGTACACAAGGCGAGCTCTGAAGGAAACAAATGAGGGATTTGGAAAGCGAGTTAAAGTCAGTGAGAAGAAATAAAAGCTTTAAAATTTACCGATGTCATTGTAATTCTGCCGGAGACAAAAAAAGATGGAAGGAAGGATGGGAGGAAGATTTGAGTTTAACGCCCCGTCGATAGCGCGATCTTTAGGGCCGGAGACAGAAAAGAACTTGGAACAGCAGCTGAACGGAATGGATAGTATCTTGAACAGAGATTATAAGACGAACATCAAAACAAGGGTATTTGAATTTAGTCTAATTAGATCAGGTGATGCTAAAAGAAATGTATTTTGAAATGTTGAGTTTTGCTATTTCGTTGACAAAACACTAATGATGGCCAAATAAGAGAGGATATAAAATGCTTAATGCAGACTGGCAACAGCATGAAAAGCATACCTGTAAAAGAAGAATTTGTTAACATCTAATATCAGTTTAAGTTTTAGGAAGTCTTTCCTAGAGGTATATGTCTGGAGCGAAGCCTTATATGGAAGTTAAACGTGAAAGATAAACAGATCAAACAAAAACAGAATAAAAAATTTCGAAATATGGTGTTATAGAATAATGCTGAAGATTAGATTGATAGATCGAATAACAAATGGGTAGGTACCGAAGTGGGTAAAAAAGAAAATTATATTTCAACTTTACTAATGTAAGGGATCGGTTGATAGGACACTCCCGAAGGCACCAACAGATCGTCAGTTTGTTAATATAAGGAAGTGTGTTTGAGGGGGTGGGGTGAGAGGTGGAGGGGTTGGTGGCAGGGAGGGGGAGGGGAAGTTGTAGAGGGAAATCAAGACTTGAATGCAAAAAGCAGGTATAAATGTGTGCAGGACGCGATAGTCATGCAGAGATGAAGAGGCTTGCACAAGATAGACTCTGCTTTATCAAGCCAGTCTTCGTACTGAAGACCACAACAGCAACAAAAACAACAACTTTACTTATGATTTAGAGACAGCAGTGTTTCTAAAAAAAAAGCCACTAATGGCACAGGAGGAAGTTACTTACAAGCGCTACATTGACGGCACCTTTGCTCTAACAAACAGATGGGAAGAGAATCTGCACCCCTTCCACATGACGTATAAAGAGCAGCACCACAGTGTTAGATTCATTTTAGAAAAAGAGACGATAAGAAAGACAAATTTTTGAGGCTGAACAGTAACGAGAACCGATAATAATTTGAAATCATCGTACATCAACACAATTGGATGCAATAATTGGGAGTACTTCAACCATTTGACATTGTATAAAAATCTGTACTTTTTCGATGATCTCCCACCTCTGTAAGCTTCAGTAGGTGGAATAGACACGTAGTGAAATTTTTTTGCACTCAATCAAATAGCACTATCGAACGAGCTGAAGAGATGCATATTCATACAGATCCTCAGAAAATACAAAGAACGTGACAAGAACCCACACAAGGATAGAAAAAAAAATTTCTTATACTGAAGTGTTATGGCTGTATTAGAGAAAAATTAGAACACGCTTTCCAAAAGCAGTGCAAAATAGCTTTTTGGACAGCAGGCCAAATGTGATTGAAGCTATACAAAATAAAAATAAAAACATAAAAATATGAAACGTCTGGTGTGTATTGATTACAGTGTAGAGCCTGTGATTGTTTTCGTGTACATAAGGCAAAATTTGAGTTCCTGATTTAAGAAACATATTGGTTTGAACGATAAGGCTGTTTCTGGCCATCTCTTACGAGGTCAAAAACAGGTAACACATGTTATCGAAATACTATAAATATTTTATACGTAACGCCTAAGGAAATTAAACTGAACATAGTGCAGGAATAGCGCCCAGCTGTTGGCCGTAGCACGACGGAGTGCACAGCAGGCTGTTGTACTCGTGGCTGTACTCAATGAATAGCAGCACTTATGAATATAATTTTAATTCTTCCTTTTTAAACTAAATATTTATTTTTTGGGGTTCTCTTATCCATTTTAGGAAGATTTTAGTGGTTCTTAAAAACTTAATGGATACAATGCGAAATATTTTTATCTACTGTGGCATTACTTACTAATTAAAATTGATGCAATTACTGTGTAAAATTTATATAGAAACGTTATTCCCAAATATCTATAGGGTAACACATAAGGCTACTACTGAAATATTAGCGGAGGCACGTTACTACTGTGTTATGATGACTGTGTGCAAGAGTACACGATGAACGCAGAAGGCGTCCATCTAATACTCCTAACCACATTTCGCTAACATATGGCTCAGTATTTAGTAGTTACACTATGTGATCAAAAGTATCTGGACACATGGCTGAAAAAGACTTACAAGCTCACAGCTCACAGCTATTCAACTGAATTCCGTAAGGGTTCGGAAGAGTGAGTGCATCCGTGCAGAAGATATCATGTCGCCGTCAAGGTGGATGTATTTACATATCGGTGTATGTCGTGTCTCTCCTTTCGGACATATCACAGTGGCAAACTGAAATCTTCCTCACAAAATGAAACTCAGATTCACTTGACAACTAAAACCTACGATTTTTATTGTTCTATTTCCTCTTGATAACTAAAATTTATAAATGAAAATTACCCCTGAAACCAAAATCTGCTGGAACAGAGAAATCTTCTTAAAATGCAGCTAACCTTAAGATCATGCTCGTTCATAAAAATAACTCTTCCTTCACGGTTGATGATGTAAAGCTAAACTTCTTTGGAGCTGACTCTTCATTATTAAATTAAAGCTCTTCCTGTACGTTGGAAAAAGATTTCCTGATATTATTCTAGAAATTAAAATTCCGCTTATGACCTAAAGTGTTATTGAAGGCGTAAAAATCAACTGCTCTCTCCCTTGACCTCCCTCTCGGCGAATTAGCCAATAGGAAAATGTTAAACTCTGCTGTTTGAATCTTCACCATGTAATTGAAATTCTTCGTTTCGAAAAAGTTTATGCCGTACAGTTATTACACTTACTAGTAACTAGGTTTTCATAAACTGGAAAAACTGCTCTAATTTAACCATTTATATGTATATTTTCACAATATTGTGACACTAACACCGCTTAACAGTTTTTCTCATGCCCACGCTAGTTCATCAACTGTTTGCGATAATTTGATCTCTCAAAAACCACTTTGTATCCCTTGCATCTAGCAGTAATCACCGTTATGGAGTAACTTTGTGATCTCTCTATGCCTTTTGATTAGCCCCTTACTGCCTTGTCCGAAATCTGTTAATACTAATGCTGCAACGGCATACAAAGGAATTTTCTAAAATGTTTCTTATAGTTATTCCATCAGTCTTGCAAATTATCCAGTGCAGCTGGTTGAGATAGTCGAATCATTCACGTAAATTTGCAGGAAATGCAAAAAAATGTCCCAGCATCCTACAATATGCATTGTTTTATGCCACAGGGAAATGCTTCCAATTGGGTATTAAGATGTCTTCACGTTGTATACAACTCCTTGATGTCCTGGAAACAGTCGTCAATTTTTTGTTCATCCAGTTCCAAACCTGAAACTGCTCCCAGACAGTAAAAAGAGGTTCCATTGAAGCCATTACCACAAATTCATCTCAGATTGGAGGGTCAGCCTACCGTATTTTAAAACACTTTTTCCTTTTGCATAATTGACACCGTTACAGCATCACATCATCGTCCATGAACGTCTGTAAGAGGCAAAGGGATATCCATGTTTGACCACACTTATTGACAGTTTCGGGCCTAGAATGTCCTAGGGTACTCTAGAGAAACTAGAGTGAGGTTTTTATAAAGTGCCGATTTCATTTTGTATGTATCTTTTCTCGAAATACTACTGGCGGACGTAATCAAACCGAACCATAATGCTATTAATGTCGATCAGTGATTCTAAACTGCTTGGTTCCAACATTAGAGACAACAGTTAATTCGTAATGCCCTTTTCTTCGTCCGTTAGCATTTTGTGCGTTCAGTAGAGAGAGATTGAGATAGATTCCTTCGCGGTGTAGTTCGGCACTACACAAACCTTAACCCGCTATGTAAAAAGGTGTTGTGATCTTGAAGAAAACTTCGAAAATGTAACTTTTTCAAAGATGCCATGCTGCCAATGCTAAAAAAGTTCTGGATTTAACCTCCGGTGGTGAATGTATTGCTCCAAATTAGTCACCGAGTATATGCTGACGATTAAAGCAATCTTCCAACGCTTGCATTTTATGTTCTCTTAATGCCACCCTAAATAATCCCTCTAATTTTCCCTATTAATGATAAACATTCTTGGTGGACTTGGATTGATCTTTAACACAGTGCAGCTCCCTCCTCTCTCCAGCACATACCTTGAGAACTAATAGCGTTCATATTTTTTTCTAAACTTGTTATGATGTGCTTTTCTAAGTTCAGTCCTGACGCACAGCCCTGCATCATGTCCATCTCTTGTTGGTTGTTTGTTAAAAGACTTGCATCATCCGCGTGGAGGTGTATCCCCGACTTTGATTCTCAAATATGTAAACCCCGCAGCATGGCGTGTCTTGCTAAGAAGTGATTTCGGTGCTACTGTGTGCAACGTGGCGGATACTCGACATCCCTGCCTCAGCTTACTTTGAAAATTTATGTATGGTGTAAATGGCCAGCTAAATTTAATGTGAGTGTACGTGACTCCTATCTAACGTGCTCACAAAGTTTCTTGCAAACCTTATTGATAGCCTTGTCTTTGCTACAATGCTCTATCTGTGACAGGTGCCTTCGAAGTTTAAAAATGTCATGCTTACCGCCATCTATGAACCACAATTTAAATGAATTAGATACCTACACTGACAAGCCAAAACATTATGACCACTGCTCACCGCGATGTTGGATGGTGCTTGGCGGCGTTGCGGCACGTGACGCGGTAAAAAAAAGTATATAAGCGGACCAGAAACGTACGGGTGATCACCCTAGTGAAGATATGCGCTGCAAATGGGGAAATCCATCGCGAGAAGCCACTTTGACAAATGGCAGATTATTATTAGACAGAGCCTGTGAACGAGTGTCTCAAAACCGGCGAAGATTATCGAATGTTCACTTGCGACTGTCGTGAGTATCTATGGAAAGAGGTAAAAGAACAGTGAAACCACCACTAGGCACTAAGTGTTTGGACCTCCACGGCTCTTCACACTACATGGAGTTCGAAGGCTTGTCTGCTCTGTAGAGTCTGCCGAAAGAGCATAATGCTGTTGCACGCACATGTGTTTCGGAACACACCGTTCATCGTACATTGTTGAGTATGGAGCTCCGCAACAGACAACCCCTACGTGTTCGCACGTTGACCCAACGACATCGGCAGTTGTGATTGCAGTGGGCACGGGACCATCGGGATTCGACCGTCGATCAATGGAAACGTGTCGGCTCTTCGAGTAAATCACATCTTTGCTACACCAGGTTGAGGGTCCTCTCCACAAACTCCTTCATCGAGGTGAACGGCGGCTCGAAACGTGCAGCACGCCACGTACGCAGGCTATTAGGAGCAGTCTTATGCTATGGGAGAAGTTCTCCTGCGCTTAATTTGGACTTTCGTTAGTAATCGAAGACACGCTGACAGCTGCAAACCACCTGAATACCTTCATGACGATGTCTTTGCCGACGGTAATGTCATATTTCTGTACTATAACTGTCCGTGTGTCAGAGACAGAACCGTACTACAGTCGTTTGAGGAACGTTATGGTGAACTCACGTTGATGTCCCGGCGACCAAATTCGCCTGATGTAAATACTAACGAACGTATATGGGTCGCTATCGGGCGCCATCACCGCGTACGCAAATCAGCGGCCTGTTATTTACGCGAACTACATGACCTATGCGTAGACATCTAATGCCAAATTACCTCCACAAACCTACGAACAAACTGTCAGATTACTGATACGCAGAATCAGTGATTCATTTCGTTCCAAAGACGAACAAACAAGCTACTAAACAGGTGGTCATAATGTTTTGGCTCATCACTGTATAAGCTGCAAAAATTTCCAATATCGACATGCTGGATATCTTCGTGCTTTGATACGGTTCTAAGATTTGACGGGTGTGTGTTTTTAGTCTGCTGTTGAGGAGCTTTCCATCAGTTTTAAAGTAGGCATTAAATGATGTTACTGTGCAATACGCTTTAATTTTCACTGCATTTGCTTTTTCTGGGCAGAAAAACTAAAAAGCCCTTCGTGAATTTGATAGATAATTTTTTTCCCGCCAACACCTCATTATATATATCGACAAATTTGTCTTCGGTTACACTCTAATACTTTTTATACAATTCTGTCGATAGTCCGTCTCTGTTAGGGGCCTTGTGTCTTCGAGTTAATGTTTTAATGATTATAACTTCCTATTGCGTAGAAGATAATTTTAGATTTAGATATTGTTGTGTTCATATGACATATCGCACCCTCTCTTTCATAATCCGGTGCTTTAGAATCTCTGTCGGGCTGTCGGCTGTGTAATTGTGTTATGTAAGGGCTGAAAATAACCCTCAATGATTCAGTCTTAAGCTGTCTTCTGTTACTTGATAACAAGTGATATGTTGAAGTATGCTGCCAAAATTCGTTTTGACCTTTCCTCGCTCGTGTTTTTAAGACTGTCGCCACGAGCTAACTGCTGTTGGCGATTTTGGCTCTAACCCTTCTGAAAATTCTAATGTTTCGTAATTTATCCTCAGGCCCATAAAGTGGAATTATTTGGTAATTCGCACCCATGATGCCTCTTCCCTTGAGCTTTTTTTTTTCTTTTAATTGAAGTAGATTGAGTTCAGTCAACTGTTCCCATCAGTCAGTGACGCCGTTAAATTTGTTTACATTCTTCTGCATGCTTACCCACAGCAGCGCATGAAATTTTGTTTATAGGAGCTTGTCTTTCAAAGTATCAGAATTTAATTTCCATAGATCCCCGTGTCTCGTGTCTGAAGGCATTATGCGGATGATAGATTAAAGTAATATAGTAAACTGCGTGGTCAGAAAATGATAGCGGCCAAAATTTGCTATTATTACTTTTGTGATGTGGTTGGTCTGAATATGCACTCTACCTAGTCTGCTAGTTGCGAAATCAGTCTTATATGACAGATCCATTTCTCCAAGATGGAGTTTGTTTCATTCATCAATAAAATCTGGCTTTTTACAAGTTTAAAAATCTCCCCACAACATCTGAACTTTGGAATCTGTTCCTTCTGGATTCGGGACACAATTAAGGGTGCCAGTAAAACAATTCGTGTATTTAAAGGTGAGAAATAGAGTGTCACCTCATAGTGAGAAAAACAATGTTTGGCCATTCCAACACTCGAACCAGATGGTGTGTACAAGGTTCTTGCGATTCCTCTTCCTTTAACTAAAATGACATGTAGCCAACGTCCTAGACTGTGATGAAATAATGCTTACATGTCTGTCAGTGTTGCGAGGTATATAAAAGCCTCATAACTTAACATTTTCATAATGCTATAAATCGCTGTTTCCTACAGCAAGGCGATATCAACCTCTACCACACACAAATACTGTCGTAGTTTCCTTGGTTTAAACTGACAGGTTATTTTTTAAGGTTTACGCAGGCCACTTTATATGCAGTCGTGTCAGTCACCGTCTATGTTCGACGTCAACGCGCAAAACCACTCACACACGGCAGGTGGCAGCACTAGCAGTGGGGGGGTACATAAGGCAAGTCGGGCGGTGGGGTGGGTCGCAGCAAACAGTACAGTTGTTGATAATTCTTCCGGGTTATATGGCCGTGGTCCATGGAATTCTTCTATTCGTAACGTTTCGTCCAATACTACGTTGGACATCCTCAGAGGTATGGCTGGTCCTGCTGTGTCCTGCCGACATCAATAAAATCTGGCTTTTTACAAGTTTAAAAATCTCCCCACAACATCTGAACTTTGCAGTCGGCAGGACACAGCACGACAGCCATACCTCTGCCTCTGAGTATGTCCAACGTAGTATTGGACGAAACGTTACGAATAGAAGAATTCCATGGACCACGGCCATATAACCCGGAAGAATTATCAAGAACAGTACCATCCGGTCGTGAAAGCCTAAATTGTATAACCAGTACAGTCGTTGTCGTAATGTGGAAACGGAATGATTTATCTGACGTCCAAATGAGCTTAATCATGGCTTTCGGGCAAAGAGCGGAAGCATTTCCAGGTCGGCTAAATTTGTAAAATATTCGCGTGCCGCCGTGGTTAAAGTACACCGTGCATGACACAATGGCACTATCCAAAACTGGCAGCAGGAAAATGTGGCGCGCAACGGGCCATAGATGACAGGGATGAACGATGGCTGCGGAGATGTGTACTCAAGAATACACGTACAACTATTCAACACTTGACCGGCCATATGAACCAAGGGGCTACCATCAGTGTCTCCTCAACGACTGTTCAGCGAACTTTGCCGCGTATGGACCTCCAAAACTGGCAGCAGGAAAATGTGGCGCCCAACGGGCCATAGATGACAGGGATGAACGATGGCTGCGGAGATGTGTACTCAAGAATACACGTACAACTATTCAACACTTGACCGGCCATATGAACCAAGGGGCTACCATCAGTGTCTCCTCAACGACTGTTCAGCGAACTTTGCCGCGTATGGACCTCCAAAACTGGCAGCAGGAAAATGTGGCGCCCAATGGGCCATAGATGACAGGGATGAACGATGGCTGCGGAGATGTGTACTCAAGAATACACGTACAACTATTCAACACTTGACCGGCCATATGAACCAAGGGGCTACCATCAGTGTCTCCTCAACGACTGTTCAGCGAACTTTGCCGCGTATGGACCTCCAAAACTGGCAGCAGGAAAATGTGGCGCCCAACGGGCCATAGATGACAGGGATGAACGATGGCTGCGGAGATGTGTACTCAAGAATACACGTACAACTATTCAACACTTGACCGGCCATATGAACCAAGGGGCTACCATCAGTGTCTCCTCAACGACTGTTCAGCGAACTTTGCCGCGTATGGACCTCCAAAACTGGCAGCAGGAAAATGTGGCGCCCAACGGGCCATAGATGACAGGGATGAACGATGGCTGCGGAGATGTGTACTCAAGAATACACGTACAACTATTCAACACTTGACCGGCCATATGAACCAAGGGGCTACCATCAGTGTCTCCTCAACGACTGTTCAGCGAACTTTGCCGCGTATGGACCTCCAAAACTGGCAGCAGGAAAATGTGGCGCCCAATGGGCCATAGATGACAGGGATGAACGATGGCTGCGGAGATGTGTACTCAAGAATACACGTACAACTATTCAACACTTGACCGGCCATATGAACCAAGGGGCTACCATCAGTGTCTCCTCAACGACTGTTCAGCGAACTTTGCCGCGTATGGACCTCCAAAACTGGCAGCAGGAAAATGTGGCGCCCAACGGGCCATAGATGACAGGGATGAACGATGGCTGCGGAGATGTGTACTCAAGAATACACGTACAACTATTCAACACTTGACCGGCCATATGAACCAAGGGGCTACCATCAGTGTCTCCTCAACGACTGTTCAGCGAACTTTGCCGCGTATGGACCTCCAAAACTGGCAGCAGGAAAATGTGGCGCCCAACGGGCCATAGATGACAGGGATGAACGATGGCTGCGGAGATGTGTACTCAAGAATACACGTACAACTATTCAACACTTGACCGGCCATATGAACCAAGGGGCTACCATCTGTGTCTCCTCAACGACTGTTCAGCGAACTTTGCCGCGTATGGACCTCCAAAACTGGCAGCAGGAAAATGTGGCGCCCAACGGGCCATAGATGACAGGGATGAACGATGGCTGCGGAGATGTGTACTCAAGAATACACGTACAACTATTCAACACTTGACCGGCCATATGAACCAAGGGGCTACCATCAGTGTCTCCTCAACGACTGTTCAGCGAACTTTGCCGCGTATGGACCTCCAAAACTGGCAGCAGGAAAATGTGGCGCCCAACGGGCCATAGATGACAGGGATGAACGATGGCTGCGGAGATGTGTACTCAAGAATACACGTACAACTATTCAACACTTGACTGGCCATATGAACCAAGGGGCTACCATCAGTGTCTCCTCAACGACTGTTCAGCGAACATTGCCGCGTATGGACCTCCAAAACTGGCAGCAGGAAAATGTGGCGCCCAACGGGCCATAGATGACAGGGATGAACGATGGCTGCGGAGATGTGTACTCAAGAATACACGTACAACTATTCAACACTTGACCGGCCATATGAACCAAGGGGCTACCATCAGTGTCTCCTCAACGACTGTTCAGCGAACTTTGCCGCGTATGGACCTCCAAAACTGGCAGCAGGAAAATGTGGCGCCCAACGGGCCATAGATGACAGGGATGAACGATGGCTGCGGAGATGTGTACTCAAGAATACACGTACAGCTATTCAACACTTGACCGGCCATATGAACCAAGGGGCTACCATCTGTGTCTCCTCAACGACTGTTCAGCGAACTTTGCCACGTATGGACCTCCAAAACTGGCAGCAGGAAAATGTGGCGCCCAACGGGCCATAGATGACAGGGATGAACGATGGCTGCGGAGATGTGTACTCAAGAATACACGTACAACTATTCAACACTTGACCGGCCATATGAACCAAGGGGCTACCATCAGTGTCTCCTCAACGACTGTTCAGCGAACTTTGCCGCGTATGGACCTCCAAAACTGGCAGCAGGAAAATGTGGCGCCCAACGGGCCATAGATGACAGGGATGAACGATGGCTGCGGAGATGTGTACTCAAGAATACACGTACAACTATTCAACACTTGACCGGCCATATGAACCAAGGGGCTACCATCAGTGTCTCCTCAACGACTGTTCAGCGAACTTTGCCGCGTATGGACCTCCAAAACTGGCAGCAGGAAAATGTGGCGCCCAACGGGCCATAGATGACAGGGATGAACGATGGCTGCGGAGATGTGTACTCAAGAATACACGTACAACTATTCAACACTTGACCGGCCATATGAACCAAGGGGCTACCATCAGTGTCTCCTCAACGACTGTTCAGCGAACTTTGCCGCGTATGGACCTACAAAACTGGCAGCAGGAAAATGTGGCGCCCAACGGGCCATAGATGACAGGGATGAACGATGGCTGCGGAGATGTGTACTCAAGAATACACGTACAACTATTCAACACTTGACCGGCCATATGAACCAAGGGGCTACCATCAGTGTCTCCTCAACGACTGTTCAGCGAACTTTGCCGCGTATGGACCTCCAAAACTGGCAGCAGGAAAATGTGGCGCCCAACGGGCCATAGATGACAGGGATGAACGATGGCTGCGGAGATGTGTACTCAAGAATACACGTACAACTATTCAACACTTGACCGGCCATATGAACCAAGGGGCTACCATCAGTGTCTCCTCAACGACTGTTCAGCGAACTTTGCCGCGTATGGACCTCCAAAACTGGCAGCAGGAAAATGTGGCGCCCAACGGGCCATAGATGACAGGGATGAACGATGGCTGCGGAGATGTGTACTCAAGAATACACGTACAACTATTCAACACTTGACCGGCCATATGAACCAAGGGGCTACCATCAGTGTCTCCTCAACGACTGTTCAGCGAACTTTGCCGCGTATGGACCTCCAAAACTGGCAGCAGGAAAATGTGGCGCCCAACGGGCCATAGATGACAGGGATGAACGATGGCTGCGGAGATGTGTACTCAAGAATACACGTACAACTATTCAACACTTGACCGGCCATATGAACCAAGGGGCTACCATCAGTGTCTCCTCAACGACTGTTCAGCGAACTTTGCCGCGTATGGACCTCCAAAACTGGCAGCAGGAAAATGTGGCGCCCAACGGGCCATAGATGACAGGGATGAACGATGGCTGCGGAGATGTGTACTCAAGAATACACGTACAACTATTCAACACTTGACCGGCCATATGAACCAAGGGGCTACCATCAGTGTCTCCTCAACGACTGTTCAGCGAACTTTGCCGCATATGGACCTCCAAAACTGGCAGCAGGAAAATGTGGCGCCCAACGGGCCATAGATGACAGGGATGAACGATGGCTGCGGAGATGTGTACTCAAGAATACACGTACAACTATTCAACACTTGACCGGCCATATGAACCAAGGGGCTACCATCAGTGTCTCCTCAACGACTGTTCAGCGAACTTTGCCGCGTATGGACCTCCAAAACTGGCAGCAGGAAAATGTGGCGCCCAACGGGCCATAGATGACAGGGATGAACGATGGCTGCGGAGATGTGTACTCAAGAATACACGTACAACTATTCAACACTTGACCGGCCATATGAACCAAGGGGCTACCATCAGTGTCTCCTCAACGACTGTTCAGCGAACTTTGCTGCGTATGGACCTCCAAAACTGGCAGCAGGAAAATGTGGCGCCCAACGGGCCATAGATGACAGGGATGAACGATGGCTGCGGAGATGTGTACTCAAGAATACACGTACAACTATTCAACACTTGACCGGCCATATGAACCAAGGGGCTACCATCAGTGTCTCCTCAACGACTGTTCAGCGAACTTTGCCGCGTATGGACCTCCAAAACTGGCAGCAGGAAAATGTGGCGCCCAACGGGCCATAGATGACAGGGATGAACGATGGCTGCGGAGATGTGTACTCAAGAATACACGTACAACTATTCAACACTTGACCGGCCATATGAACCAAGGGGCTACCATCAGTGTCTCCTCAACGACTGTTCAGCGAACTTTGCCGCGTATGGACCTCCAAAACTGGCAGCAGGAAAATGTGGCGCCCAACGGGCCATAGATGACAGGGATGAACGATGGCTGCGGAGATGTGTACTCAAGAATACACGTACAACTATTCAACACTTGACCGGCCATATGAACCAAGGGGCTACCATCAGTGTCTCCTCAACGACTGTTCAGCGAACTTTGCCGCGTATGGACCTCCAAAACTGGCAGCAGGAAAATGTGGCACCCAACGGGCCATAGATGACAGGGATGAACGATGGCTGCGGAGATGTGTACTCAAGAATACACGTACAACTATTCAACACTTGACCGGCCATATGAACCAAGGGGCTACCATCTGTGTCTCCTCAACGACTGTTCAGCGAACTTTGCCGCGTATGGACCTCCAAAACTGGCAGCAGGAAAATGTGGCGCCCAACGGGCCATAGATGACAGGGATGAACGATGGCTGTGGAGATGTGTACTCAAGAATACACGTACAACTATTCAACACTTGACCGGCCATATGAACCAAGGGGCTACCATCAGTGTCTCCTCAACGACTGTTCAGCGAACTTTGCCGCGTATGGACCTCCAAAACTGGCAGCAGGAAAATGTGGCGCCCAACGGGCCATAGATGACAGGGATGAACGATGGCTGCGGAGATGTGTACTCAAGAATACACGTACAACTATTCAACACTTGACCGGCCATATGAACCAAGGGGCTACCATCAGTGTCTCCTCAACGACTGTTCAGCGAACTTTGCCGCGTATGGACCTCCAAAACTGGCAGCAGGAAAATGTGGCGCCCAACGGGCCATAGATGACAGGGATGAACGATGGCTGCGGAGATGTGTACTCAAGAATACACGTACAACTATTCAACACTTGACCGGCCATATGAACCAAGGGGCTACCATCAGTGTCTCCACAACGACTGTTCAGCGAACTTTGCCGCGTATGGACCTCCAAAACTGGCAGCAGGAAAATGTGGCGCCCAACGGGCCATAGATGACAGGGATGAACGATGGCTGCGGAGATGTGTACTCAAGAATACACGTACAACTATTCAACACTTGACCGGCCATATGAACCAAGGGGCTACCATCAGTGTATCCTCAACGACTGTTCAGCGAACTTTGCCGCGTATGGACCTCCAAAACTGGCAGCAGGAAAATGTGGCGCCCAACGGGCCATAGATGACAGGGATGAACGATGGCTGCGGAGATGTGTACTCAAGAATACACGTACAACTATTCAACACTTGACCGGCCATATGAACCAAGGGGCTACCATCTGTGTCTCCTCAACGACTGTTCAGCGAACTTTGCCGCGTATGGACCTCCAAAACTGGCAGCAGGAAAATGTGGCGCCCAACGGGCCATAGATGACAGGGATGAACGATGGCTGCGGAGATGTGTACTCAAGAATACACGTACAACTATTCAACACTTGACCGGCCATATGAACCAAGGGGCTACCATCAGTGTCTCCTCAACGACTGTTCAGCGAACTTTGCCGCGTATGGACCTCCAAAACTGGCAGCAGGAAAATGTGGCGCCCAACGGGCCATAGATGACAGGGATGAACGATGGCTGCGGAGATGTGTACTCAAGAATACACGTACAACTATTCAACACTTGACCGGCCATATGAACCAAGGGGCTACCATCAGTGTCTCCTCAACGACTGTTCAGCGAACTTTGCCGCGTATGGACCTCCAAAACTGGCAGCAGGAAAATGTGGCGCCCAACGGGCCATAGATGACAGGGATGAACGATGGCTGCGGAGATGTGTACTCAAGAATACACGTACAACTATTCAACACTTGACCGGCCATATGAACCAAGGGGCTACCATCTGTGTCTCCTCAACGACTGTTCAGCGAACTTTGCCGCGTATGGACCACCAAAACTGGCAGCAGGAAAATGTGGCGCCCAACGGGCCATAGATGACAGGGATGAACGATGGCTGCGGAGATGTGTACTCAAGAATACACGTACAACTATTCAACACTTGACCGGCCATATGAACCAAGGGGCTACCATCAGTGTCTCCTCAACGACTGTTCAGCGAACTTTGCCGCGTATGGACCTCCAAAACTGGCAGCAGGAAAATGTGGCGCCCAACGGGCCATAGATGACAGGGATGAACGATGGCTGCGGAGATGTGTACTCAAGAATACACGTACAACTATTCAACACTTGACCGGCCATATGAACCAAGGGGCTACCATCAGTGTCTCCTCAACGACTGTTCAGCGAACTTTGCCGCGTATGGACCTCCAAAACTGGCAGCAGGAAAATGTGGCGCCCAACGGGCCATAGATGACAGGGATGAACGATGGCTGCGGAGATGTGTACTCAAGAATACACGTACAACTATTCAACACTTGACCGGCCATATGAACCAAGGGGCTACCATCAGTGTCTCCTCAACGACTGTTCAGCGAACTTTGCCGCGTATGGACCTCCAAAACTGGCAGCAGGAAAATGTGGCGCCCAACGGGCCATAGATGACAGGGATGAACGATGGCTGCGGAGATGTGTACTCAAGAATACACGTACAACTATTCAACACTTGACCGGCCATATGAACCAAGGGGCTACCATCAGTGTCTCCTCAATGACTGTTCAGCGAACTTTGCCGCGTATGGACCTCCAAAACTGGCAGCAGGAAAATGTGGCGCCCAACGGGCCATAGATGACAGGGATGAACGATGGCTGCGGAGATGTGTACTCAAGAATACACGTACAACTATTCAACACTTGACCGGCCATATGAACCAAGGGGCTACCATCAGTGTCTCCTCAACGACTGTTCAGCGAACTTTGCCGCGTATGGACCTCCAAAACTGGCAGCAGGAAAATGTGGCGCCCAACGGGCCATAGATGACAGGGATGAACGATGGCTGCGGAGATGTGTACTCAAGAATACACGTACAACTATTCAACACTTGACCGGCCATATGAACCAAGGGGCTACCATCAGTGTCTCCTCAACGACTGTTCAGCGAACTTTGCCGCGTATGGACCTCCAAAACTGGCAGCAGGAAAATGTGGCGCCCAACGGGCCATAGATGACAGGGATGAACGATGGCTGCGGAGATGTGTACTCAAGAATACACGTACAACTATTCAACACTTGACCGGCCATATGAACCAAGGGGCTACCATCAGTGTCTCCTCAACGACTGTTCAGCGAACTTTGCTGCGTATGGACCTCCAAAACTGGCAGCAGGAAAATGTGGCGCCCAACGGGCCATAGATGACAGGGATGAACGATGGCTGCGGAGATGTGTACTCAAGAATACACGTACAACTATTCAACACTTGACCGGCCATATGAACCAAGGGGCTACCATCAGTGTCTCCTCAACGACTGTTCAGCGAACTTTGCCGCGTATGGACCTCCAAAACTGGCAGCAGGAAAATGTGGCGCCCAACGGGCCATAGATGACAGGGATGAACGATGGCTGCGGAGATGTGTACTCAAGAATACACGTACAACTATTCAACACTTGACCGGCCATATGAACCAAGGGGCTACCATCAGTGTCTCCTCAACGACTGTTCAGCGAACTTTGCCGCGTATGGACCTCCAAAACTGGCAGCAGGAAAATGTGGCGCCCAACGGGCCATAGATGACAGGGATGAACGATGGCTGCGGAGATGTGTACTCAAGAATACACGTACAACTATTCAACACTTGACCGGCCATATGAACCAAGGGGCTACCATCAGTGTCTCCTCAACGACTGTTCAGCGAACTTTGCCGCGTATGGACCTCCAAAACTGGCAGCAGGAAAATGTGGCGCCCAACGGGCCATAGATGACAGGGATGAACGATGGCTGCGGAGATGTGTACTCAAGAATACACGTATAACTATTCAACACTTGACCGGCCATATGAACCAAGGGGCTACCATCTGTGTCTCCTCAACGACTGTTCAGCGAACTTTGCCGCGTATGGACCTCCAAAACTGGCAGCAGGAAAATGTGGCGCCCAACGGGCCATAGATGACAGGGATGAACGATGGCTGTGGAGATGTGTACTCAAGAATACACGTACAACTATTCAACACTTGACCGGCCATATGAACCAAGGGGCTACCATCAGTGTCTCCTCAACGACTGTTCAGCGAACTTTGCCGCGTATGGACCTCCAAAACTGGCAGCAGGAAAATGTGGCGCCCAACGGGCCATAGATGACAGGGATGAACGATGGCTGCGGAGATGTGTACTCAAGAATACACGTACAACTATTCAACACTTGACCGGCCATATGAACCAAGGGGCTACCATCAGTGTCTCCTCAACGACTGTTCAGCGAACTTTGCCGCGTATGGACCTCCAAAACTGGCAGCAGGAAAATGTGGCGCCCAACGGGCCATAGATGACAGGGATGAACGATGGCTGCGGAGATGTGTACTCAAGAATACACGTACAACTATTCAACACTTGACCGGCCATATGAACCAAGGGGCTACCATCAGTGTCTCCACAACGACTGTTCAGCGAACTTTGCCGCGTATGGACCTCCAAAACTGGCAGCAGGAAAATGTGGCGCCCAACGGGCCATAGATGACAGGGATGAACGATGGCTGCGGAGATGTGTACTCAAGAATACACGTACAACTATTCAACACTTGACCGGCCATATGAACCAAGGGGCTACCATCAGTGTCTCCTCAACGACTGTTCAGCGAACTTTGCCGCGTATGGACCTCCAAAACTGGCAGCAGGAAAATGTGGCGCCCAACGGGCCATAGATGACAGGGATGAACGATGGCTGCGGAGATGTGTACTCAAGAATACACGTACAACTATTCAACACTTGACCGGCCATATGAACCAAGGGGCTACCATCTGTGTCTCCTCAACGACTGTTCAGCGAACTTTGCCGCGTATGGACCTCCAAAACTGGCAGCAGGAAAATGTGGCGCCCAACGGGCCATAGATGACAGGGATGAACGATGGCTGCGGAGATGTGTACTCAAGAATACACGTACAACTATTCAACACTTGACCGGCCATATGAACCAAGGGGCTACCATCAGTGTCTCCTCAACGACTGTTCAGCGAACTTTGCCGCGCATGGACCTCCAAAACTGGCAGCAGGAAAATGTGGCGCCCAACGGGCCATAGATGACAGGGATGAACGATGGCTGCGGAGATGTGTACTCAAGAATACACGTACAACTATTCAACACTTGACCGGCCATATGAACCAAGGGGCTACCATCAGTGTCTCCTCAACGACTGTTCAGCGAACTTTGCCGCGTATGGACCTCCAAAACTGGCAGCAGGAAAATGTGGCGCCCAACGGGCCATAGATGACAGGGATGAACGATGGCTGCGGAGATGTGTACTCAAGAATACACGTACAACTATTCAACACTTGACCGGCCATATGAACCAAGGGGCTACCATCTGTGTCTCCTCAACGACTGTTCAGCGAACTTTGCCGCGTATGGACCACCAAAACTGGCAGCAGGAAAATGTGGCGCCCAACGGGCCATAGATGACAGGGATGAACGATGGCTGCGGAGATGTGTACTCAAGAATACACGTACAACTATTCAACACTTGACCGGCCATATGAACCAAGGGGCTACCATCAGTGTCTCCTCAACGACTGTTCAGCGAACTTTGCCGCGTATGGACCTCCAAAACTGGCAGCAGGAAAATGTGGCGCCCAACGGGCCATAGATGACAGGGATGAACGATGGCTGCGGAGATGTGTACTCAAGAATACACGTACAACTATTCAACACTTGACCGGCCATATGAACCAAGGGGCTACCATCAGTGTCTCCTCAACGACTGTTCAGCGAACTTTGCCGCGTATGGACCTCCAAAACTGGCAGCAGGAAAATGTGGCGCCCAACGGGCCATAGATGACAGGGATGAACGATGGCTGCGGAGATGTGTACTCAAGAATACACATACAACTATTCAACACTTGACCGGCCATATGAACCAAGGGGCTACCATCAGTGTCTCCTCAACGACTGTTCAGCGAACTTTGCCGCGTATGGACCTCCAAAACTGGCAGCAGGAAAATGTGGCGCCCAACGGGCCATAGATGACAGGGATGAACGATGGCTGCGGAGATGTGTACTCAAGAATACACGTACAACTATTCAACACTTGACCGGCCATATGAACCAAGGGGCTACCATCAGTGTCTCCTCAACGACTGTTCAGCGAACTTTGCCGCGTATGGACCTCCAAAACTGGCAGCAGGAAAATGTGGCGCCCAACGAGCCATAGATGACAGGGATGAACGATGGCTGCGGAGATGTGTACTCAAGAATACACGTACAACTATTCAACACTTGACCGGCCATATGAACCAAGGGGCTACCATCTGTGTCTCCTCAACGACTGTTCAGCGAACTTTGCCGCGTATGGACCTCCAAAACTGGCAGCAGGAAAATGTGGCGCCCAACGGGCCATAGATGACAGGGATGAACGATGGCTGCGGAGATGTGTACTCAAGAATACACGTACAACTATTCAACACTTGACCGGCCATATGAACCAAGGGGCTACCATCAGTGTCTCCTCAACGACTGTTCAGCGAACTTTGCCGCGTATGGACCTCCAAAACTGGCAGCAGGAAAATGTGGCGCCCAACGGGCCATAGATGACAGGGATGAACGATGGCTGCGGAGATGTGTACTCAAGAATACACGTACAACTATTCAACACTTGACCGGCCATATGAACCAAGGGGCTACCATCAGTGTCTCCTCAACGACTGTTCAGCGAACTTTGCCGCGTATGGACCTCCAAAACTGGCAGCAGGAAAATGTGGCGCCCAACGGGCCATAGATGACAGGGATGAACGATGGCTGCGGAGATGTGTACTCAAGAATACACGTACAACTATTCAACACTTGACCGGCCATATGAACCAAGGGGCTACCATCTGTGTCTCCTCAACGACTGTTCAGCGAACTTTGCCGCGTATGGACCTCCAAAACTGGCAGCAGGAAAATGTGGCGCCCAACGGGCCATAGATGACAGGGATGAACGATGGCTGCGGAGATGTGTACTCAAGAATACACGTACAACTATTCAACACTTGACCGGCCATATGAACCAAGGGGCTACCATCAGTGTCTCCTCAACGACTGTTCAGCGAACTTTGCCGCGTATGGACCTCCAAAACTGGCAGCAGGAAAATGTGGCGCCCAACGGGCCATAGATGACAGGGATGAACGATGGCTGCGGAGATGTGTACTCAAGAATACACGTACAACTATTCAACACTTGACCGGCCATATGAACCAAGGGGCTACCATCAGTGTCTCCTCAACGACTGTTCAGCGAACTTTGCCGCGTATGGACCTCCAAAACTGGCAGCAGGAAAATGTGGCGCCCAACGGGCCATAGATGACAGGGATGAACGATGGCTGCGGAGATGTGTACTCAAGAATACACGTACAACTATTCAACACTTGACCGGCCATATGAACCAAGGGGCTACCATCAGTGTCTCCTCAACGACTGTTCAGCGAACTTTGCCGCGTATGGACCTCCAAAACTGGCAGCAGGAAAATGTGGCGCCCAACGGGCCATAGATGACAGGGATGAACGATGGCTGCGGAGATGTGTACTCAAGAATACACGTACAACTATTCAACACTTGACCGGCCATATGAACCAAGGGGCTACCATCAGTGTCTCCTCAACGACTGTTCAGCGAACTTTGCCGCGTATGGACCTCCAAAACTGGCAGCAGGAAAATGTGGCGCCCAACGGGCCATAGATGACAGGGATGAACGATGGCTGCGGAGATGTGTACTCAAGAATACACGTACAACTATTCAACACTTGACCGGCCATATGAACCAAGGGGCTACCATCAGTGTCTCCTCAACGACTGTTCAGCGAACTTTGCCGCGTATGGACCTCCAAAACTGGCAGCAGGAAAATGTGGCGCCCAACGGGCCATAGATGACAGGGATGAACGATGGCTGCGGAGATGTGTACTCAAGAATACACGTACAACTATTCAACACTTGACCGGCCATATGAACCAAGGGGCTACCATCAGTGTCTCCTCAACGACTGTTCAGCGAACTTTGCCGCGTATGGACCTCCAAAACTGGCAGCAGGAAAATGTGGCGCCCAACGGGCCATAGATGACAGGGATGAACGATGGCTGCGGAGATGTGTACTCAAGAATACACGTACAACTATTCAACACTTGACCGGCCATATGAACCAAGGGGCTACCATCAGTGTCTCCTCAACGACTGTTCAGCGAACTTTGCCGCGTATGGACCTCCAAAACTGGCAGCAGGAAAATGTGGCGCCCAACGGGCCATAGATGACAGGGATGAACGATGGCTGCGGAGATGTGTACTCAAGAATACACGTACAACTATTCAACACTTGACCGGCCATATGAACCAAGGGGCTACCATCAGTGTCTCCTCAACGACTGTTCAGCGAACTTTGCCGCGTATGGACCTCCGCAGCAGGCACCTGGTTCATGCAACCATGCTGACTACTGTTCATCGACGACGAAGACTGCAGTTTGCAGGCCAATACCGTAACCGGTATTAGAGTGCTCCATAGAACACATGGCTGTCTGTGTGCACGGCGTAAAACGTCTGAAAGAAAACACCGTGCAACAATCAGTTGTGCTAGGGCAGCTAGGGCAGCAACTGAAGGAGATCGCCGCCAGATGTACTACGTCACCATCGTCTCACCACCACTACCGCTAGACATCGCTCCGTTTCGATGGACTCTACCGAATTCGTCGTCACGCTGTGCTGTGATGCCACGAGACTGCGACTCTGCTACAGTCCGGTCCACGAACGATGGCGGTACGTGCAACTCGAGGCACGGACGGGGACTGCATTGTTGCCGGTTCCAAGCGACGGTTACGATAAGAGCATACACGTGCGTTGAGTTTGAAGAACGCGTGTATATTGCAAATTATGTCTCTTGCTTGCTTGTGCAGAATTTGTCGCTTACCACCACCATCAGCCGCGACAACTCGCAACAAATGGAATTAAATAACTCGCTACGATCACGTTTAATACCCGCAATAGCTACGACATTCACACCAAAGCGCTGAGAACACTACTGAACGCTCATTGGTTGTTGGAGAATGCGAGATGTAGTATTCGACAGCAGATGATAGACTCTGAAACATTGCCTCAGGATAAACGTGCGACCGTGGTCGTGGCCTACGTGGTGTAGCAAACGAACTTGCTCACATTATCAAATCTCACTGATGCCTCCTAAGATAGACGCTGAATTTTTCGAACTTCAGATGTCAGTTGCTGCGTATAGAACACTTGTGTGACCCATTCTTGATCACTGCTTGAATGTTCTGAATCATCAGAGTCATCGGAGTCTTGCAGCTAGATTTATTTCCTGTATGTTCGATCAACCTGTAGCTGTTAAGAAGGTGCTTCCTGAACTCATATGGGGACCACTGGAGTGAAGACGACGTTTTTTTCACGACACACTTGTGAAAATTTAAGCAACAGTGATTTGTAGCTTGCGGCAGGGCAGTCCTACTTCTGCCAACATATATTTCGCGTAAGGGCTGTGAATAAAAAGATAACATGAATTAGGGCTCGTACGGAGACATATAGAATGTTTTTCCCTCGATGCGTTTGCGAATGGAAATGGCTGGTAATGGTACATGCTAACCTCCACCATACACCGTATGGTGGTTTGCGGAGTATGCATATAGTTTCAGATATAGATCGTACTGGCTCAATTATTTATGACAGGAGTAGTTAGATTCTGCTTCTAAACAAGTGTATCATGATTTTAAAATCTGCGTTAAGCAAGGTAAGTTGTTGGAAATCACTCAACGCCTTTTTGTGCGGTTGTTTAAGAATTAACATCACCATGATGTGAGAAATTTTTGCGGGGAGTTTACTGCTATACGACCTCTCTTTGTAAGTAATGAGTTCTGTTGTAAATCGCACGCAAAAACGCACTTAAAATTTCATCGGAAGCCTATCTGTCCCGCCAGCCTTTGCCGAGATGAGTTACGGATTATCATTTCAGTCTCCGTATCCATTATGTTTCCCAAGAATACAGGTTTACCGAAATTGTTAACTTCTGTTGATATGTTTAATAAAATATATTTTGTGCAAAAACGTCTACTCTGGATTCAGTGTAAATTTCTGTAAAACATTTTATGGCCTAATCCTCAGTTGTACTCTGTTCGGTGTAGGCGTTTCTGTTCTTCCTCTATGTTGGTGAGTATTTCTGTTTGTTTTTGTTTCTCTTATCATATGATACACAGAAATCTTTTCGTGTGTAAAGTCGTTCACGTTGCTGGCCCATACTTGTGCGGCTATGGCTATTTGTTGCTACATATTTATATGTCGTTTTTATATATTGTGTATTATAATTATTGTGTTTAATTTTGTCCATTGCGTAAAGTGTAATTTAAAATGATGAAAAAACAAGTTTCATGCACAACCTAAATGAGGAGTGCTCAGTTTGACAGATTCTCAGCCAATGTCAAACCTCACAAACGTTACCCGTATATCCATATGACTTGTAATACTTTAATAACTTTAATATTGTGTAGTTTAATTATTTACTACACTTAATATTGTCCACTGCCTAAAGTGCGTATTCAGCGTTAAAATACAAGCTTGGCGCACATCATTCTGTGCCTAGGAACTGGTGTCTCTTGCAAACGCTAGTCAGTTGTTTCCTGAAGATGGACCAATAAGCTGAAAACTAGTTAGAAATAAACAAAAACCAATAGAACGAATGCAGTGTACTTGTGATTCGATCTTAAATTTATATGTCGTGCTGCTTCGAGTTTGGTTTCGGTAGTTATAGAGCAGTCAGCCACAATGTTGTACTGTTTGAGAAATTCGAATAAGCACACTGGTCGCCTTATGCGTATATTTTGAAACGTATTTTTGAAGCCCGTCTTGTTTGTGTACATGTTAAAAATCGGCCGGGTATGACACTAGTGTATAGGGATTTATCGATATTTCTTTCAAATCAGTATGACACATATGATGAGGCATTATTATCCAGGTTCTACGTTGTACATGTTTGTTGTTACGTTCACCGTTGCCCGTTTGGTGAGGTGAAAGACAGCGAGAACTGTAGCTAGGTTCCAGAGGCTTACGACGTCACGCCGTTGTCTGATAACGACGTTTGGACGTAGTACAGGACTTAACAACTGGCCAGTTTTGAGCGCGAGTACTCGCGTCTGCTCAGGCACGTGCTCGCGAGCAGCTGTAAGGTAGCGGAGTAGGGAGGGAGGGGAGGGAGGGGACATGCGCGCGCACGTTTGAATAGGGTCGCAGCGTGCCTATTGAATTCGCGCCGACGGTGTAACGTTTAAAGTACTACGATCAGCTCTTAACAGTCACTTCACTGGTTAGGAATCATGTGAAGTCGCCGTTGTGTAACCCCAACCATGCTTTCGCAATTCAACCCCCATTGGGAGGAATTGTATCTGTTTACTGAAAAAGATGGTGTTGCAAAATGTTTATTATGTCACAAAACGCTGAATTCTTTTAGGAAATTTAATTTGCAGCGACATTATATGTCGTACCACGCGAAAGACTACGGACGTGGAAAATGTGATGGACCAGATCGTGCACAGGAAGTTATCAAACTTAAAAGGAAGCTATCCGAAGAAGATCTGGACGACGAAGAAAAATCAACTGAGGCAGCTCTCAGAGTGGGTTACAAAATTGCTTTGCTTTTAGCAAAATCCCTGCGCCCCTTCACTGATGGCGATTTAATAAAAGAATGTTTGGTAGTTGCAGCGGAACATTTGTATCCATCTCAAGTTGACCAGTTTCGGATTGTGCCATTATCTAACATGACCATTATGCGTCGCACACAGGACATGGCAGACCTCGTCCAGAGTCTGCTTACAAATATCTGTTAAGATTTTATGGCGTATTCTCTAGCTCTGGACTAAAGTGTTGATATCACTGGAAGAGCGCAACTTGCCATATTTATTAGAGGTGTTAATAGAGATCTTCAGGCGAGGGAGGAGCTCCTCGATGTAGTAGCCATGAAGAACACTACAACTGGAGGTGATATTTTAAGTAGTGTTGAAGAAAGTGTTGAAAATATAGGATTGTCGTGGAATTCTTTAGTTTCAGTGTCTACAGATGGTAGAGGCATACACTAAGCTAATAAAATTATGTGGCATGTGTACATTCTCCTTTATTTGTTTCATTTGTCGCAGTAATAATTCGTGAGTGATATCCCTGCAGGTGGCTGTGGATTTACATCGACTGGTGGCAGCTGTTGTGTACCCTATGTGACTCTCCCCACTCTCTGCTCTGGTCCGGTAGGGGGGCTAGCGTGCTCGTGCTGCTCCATGCTTGGGCCTTGCTGCTCACAGCTTGCTCCACGAGCACGTATGTTGTGAAACCCTGACGTAGTCGAATGATGAAGAAGCAATTGGATCAGACGTTAGCGATGGCTTACTGTAGGGCAGGGCTTAACAACTGGCCGATTTTGAGCGTGAGTACTCGCGTCTGCTCAGGCATGTGCTCGCGAGCAGCTGCAAGGTCGCGGAGTAGGGAGGGAGGGGAGGGAGGGGAAATGCGCACGCAGGCTTGAATAGGGCAGCAGCGTGCCTATTGAATTCGCGCCGACTGTGTAACGTTTAAAGTACTACGATCAGCTCAGATAACAGTCACTTCGCTGGTTAAGAATCACGTCAAGTCGCCGTTGTGTAACCCCAACCATGCTTTCGCAGTTCAACCCCCATTGGGATGAATTGTATCGGTTTACAGAAAAAGATGGTGTTGCAAAATGTTTATTATGTCACAAAACGTTGAATTCTTTTAGGAAATTTAATTTGCAGCGACATTATATGTCGTACCACGCGAAAGACCACGGATGTGGAAAATGTGATGGACCAGATCGTGCACAGGAAGTTATCAAACTTAAAAGGAAGCTATCCGAAGAAGATCTGGACGACGAAGAAAAATCAACCAAGGCAGCTCTCAGAGTGAGTTACAAAATTGCTTTGCTTTTAGCAAAAGCCCTGCGCCCCTTCACTGATGGCGATTTAATAAAAGAATGTTTGGTAGTTGCAGCGGAACATCTGTGTCCATCTCAAGTTGAACAATTTCGGATTGTGCCATTATCTAACATGACCATTATGTGTCGCATCCAGGACATGGCAGACCACGTCCAGAGCCTGCTTGCAAATATCTGTAAAGATTTTATGGTGTATTCTCTAGCTCGGGACGAAAGTGTTTATATCACTGGAACAGCACAGCTTGCCATATTTATTATAGGTGTTAATAGAGATGTTCAAGTGAAGGAGGAGCTCCTCGATGTAGTAGCCATGAAGAACACTACAACCGGAGGTGATATTTTAAGTAGTGTTGAAGAAAGTGTTGAAAATATAGAATTGTCGTGGAATTCTTTAGTTTCAGTGTCTACAGACGGTGTACCAGCGATGACAGGGAAAAAATCAGGTTTCGTTGCTCTGTTGAAGGAGAAAATGCAAAAACTGACCTTGCCGAATGAAATAAGGGGCGTTCACTGTGTGATCCACCAGGAAAAATTATGTGCAAAGAGTATCACTCTAAAAAATGTGATGAGTGTTGTTGTTCGTACAACCAATTATATAAGGAAGCATGGGCTACAACACAGGCAAATTATATGCTTTCTTGAGGATGTAGAAAGCCAGTATGGTAGCCTGCCTTATTACAGCGAGGTCCGCTGGCTTAGTCGTGGTGAATTATTAAATCGATTTTTTTGCCTATTAGATGAGATAAATTTTTTCATGGAAATAAATAACATGTGTGTTCCTGAATTGAAAGAGCCTTCATGGATATGTGATCTCGCGTTCTTAGCAAATTTAACTAGCCATCTGAATGCTTTGAACATTTCACTACAAGGTAAAGATCTGCCAATTACTCATTTCATAGATCGAATACGAGCTTTTAAAATGAAATTGACACTTTGGGTGAGTCAGCTGGAAACAGGAAATCTAGCTCATTTTCCTAAATTATTATCCATGCAAGATCTTCACAAAGACTGTGAACGTTATTCACATAGTTTAGTTGCCCTTAAGGAAGAATTTGATCAACGCTTTCAAGATCTGACAGCACTAGACAGTGACTTTGAACTGTTCTCCTCTCCATATTCGGCGAATATTGAAGAAATTCGTCCTGAGCTGTAACTAGAAATTATTGACCTGCAGTGTGACAGCGACAAATTTCAGAACAAGAAAAACATTTTGGAATTCTACAGACACTTCCCTCAGGATAGAATTCCTCGTTTGCACAAACTGGCGGCTACAATTATATCAATGTTCGGTTCCACGTATGTTTGTGAACAACTGTTCTCTGCAATGAAATGTAACAAGACGTGCCTGAGAAACGCATTGTCTGATCGAAATTTAAACTGCACGCTTCGCCTACAATGCAAAAGAACAATTACTCCGAACGTAGATGCAATCGTAAAGGGCAAAAAGTACAAGATAACCGAGAATCCCACACTTCAGTGACAGCTTTTATTGTGTAACAGTTCACAAATTAATACGAATGTAGAGGCATACACTAAGCTAATAAAATTATGTGGCACGTGTACATTCTCCTTTATTTGTTTCATTTGTCGCAGTAATAATTCGTGAGTGATATCCCCGCAGGTGGCCGCGGATTTACATTGACTGGCGGCAGCTGTTGTGTGCCCCAAGTGACTCTCCCCCCTCACCGCTCTGATCCGGTAGCGGGGGTAGCGTGCTCGCGCTGCTCCGTGTTCGCGCCTTGCTGCTCACAGCTTGCTCCACAAGCACGTATTTTGTGAAGTCCTGCTGTAGGGCCTCATCATACAATAGTGACACATCCATTTGCCATACTCAAAGACCTAAATACGTGTTCTACTAAGTATGTGTTATTATCCTGCGGTAAACACAGTTATCTGTAAACTGAATCACGGAATCTACAGTAATCGACCATATGGCCACTCACATTTACGAATGGCTGTCGGAATTTAAATACACGGCCACTAAAACGCTCGGTGTATATTCAAGACTTCGAGTTTGTGGTGGGTATATTCGAGGGACAGAGTGTAGACAATGGTGCCTTTCCACGACTACCACTCGGTATTCCAGAGGAAAATTTAGAGCACCAAATATAATAGATATTTTTACGATTCAAAATGTCCTTGGGGTGCCACGCTGAAAGGAAAACTAAGGTAGATTGCTGCTCACCAACTCCAAGATGACAGATCATCTGTCATTCAGGAGAAAATCCTCAGTTACGAGGCGAGGTAACTGGCATTAGCTTACTACAAGATCAAACGGGACGTGCTATTTTAACGCCGCAGTAGGGACAGTGGGGAATGAAAGTTGTGCATTCCAGAGTCCATGCAAGCAGAACTAATTGTCTGGACTCATTTGTTTTGTTTTTCGGTTGCCATGGTCCAGCAAAGCAGAGGTGGTTCGTTTACGAAGAAGTGAGTCCAAATCAACTGTTCACGTAACTGAATAGAAGGAGGGAGGAACGGCGTCTAAGGAACAGACGTTAATCCCTCACTTCGTTCGGTCTCGCTCCCGCCTTTATCCGAGCCCTTACTCACTCTTCGTTCCAGTTCCACTGTTTCTCATTCTGTAGCGAGTTGTCGTACCCAACGTTCAACGGAGTTCTCGTTAGACCTCAAAGCTATCTAGAAATCAGGACTTCTCATTCGCAGCAGACACCATTGAGCGTCCCCTTCCATTAACTCATGAGCACTTTTTTATAATCATACAACTTACATAAAAAGTAATTTATATTTAATATTTATATTTTTCACGTAACGATCGATTTACAGCTACCAAAGACCAATGTGCTTATCCTTCCGTCCTTTTGATCAGCTGTAAAACTGTTACTTACCACATTGCAAGTTGTTCCTCCTCTTATTCATACACTCCTGGAAATGGAAAAAAGTACACATTGACACCGGTGTGTCAGACCCACCATACTTGCTCCGGACACTGCGAGAGGGCTGTACAAGCAATGATCACACGCACGGCTCAGCGGACACACCAGGAACCGCGGTGTTGGCCGTCGAATGGCGCTAGCTGCGCAGCATTTGTGCACCGCCGCCGTCAGTGTCAGCCAGTTTGCCGTGGCATACGGAGCTCCATCGCAGTCTTTAACACTGGTAGCATGCCGCAACAGCGTGGACGTGAACCGTATGTGCAGTTGACGGACTTTGAGCGAGGGCGTATAGTGGGCATGCGGGAGGCCGGGTGGACGTACCGCCGAATTGCTCAACACGTGGGGCGTGAGGTCTCCACAGTACATCGATGTTGTCGCCAGTGGTCGGCGGAAGGTGCACGTGCCCGTCGACCTGGGACCGGACCGCAGCGACGCACGGATGCACGCCAAGACCGTAGGATCCTACGCAGTGCCGTAGGGGACCGCACCGCCACTTCCCAGCAAATTAGGGACACTGTTGCTCCTGGGGTATAGGCGAGGACCATTCGCAACCGTCTCCATGAAGCTGGGCTACGGTCACGCACACCGTTAGGCCGTCTTCCGCTCACGTCCCAACATCGTGCAGCCCGCCTCCAGTGGTGTCGCGACAGGCGTGAATGGAGGTACGAATGGAGACGTGTCGTCTTCAGCGATGAGAGTCGCTTCTGCCTTGGTGCCAATGATGGTCGTATGCGTGTTTGGCGCCGTGCAGGTGAGCGCCACAATGAGGACTGCATACGACCGAGGCACACAGGGCCAACACCCGACATCATGGTGTGGGGGGCGATCTCCTACACTGGCCGTACACCACTGGTGATCGTCGAGGGGACACTGAATAGTGCACGGTACATCCAAACCGTCATCGAACCCATCGTTCTACCATTCCTAGACCGGCAAGGGAACTTGCTGTTCCAACAGGACAATGCACGTCCGCATGTATCCCGTGCCACCCAACGTGCTCTAGGAGGTGTAAGTCAACTACCCTGGCCAGCAAGATCTCCGGATCTGTCTCCCATTGAGCATGTTTGGGACTGGATGAAGCGTCGTCTCACGCGGTCTGCACGTCCAGCACGAACGCTGGTCCAACTGAGGCGCCAGGTGGAAATGGCATGGCAAGCCGTTCCACAGGACTACATCCAGCATCTCTACGATCGTCTCCATGGGAGAATAGCAGCCTGCATTGCTGCGAAAGGTGGATATACACTGTACTAGTGCCGACATTGTGCATGCTCTGTTGCCTGTGTCTATGTGCCTGTGGTTCTGTCAGTGTGATCATGTGATGTATCTGACCCCAGGAATGTGTCAATAAAGTTTCCCCTTCCTGGGACAATGAATTCACGGTGTTCTTATTTCAATTTCCAGGAGTGTAGTTTGAACTACATGATTTAATTACTAGTTTCTTTAAAACACCTTTTAATATATTTTAAAATATTAAAAAACTTACAGAAAGATGCGATTTAAACATTTCTTTCCAAAATAAAATATGAAACTTTGAATTTTTAACCACTTGGCTGGTAAGCTCCATTCTCCACTATTCTACTTCTTCCTTTATTAGTAACTGTACGTACTTATGTTTACTTATACACTGAAGAACGGAAAAGAAAACTGAGGATTTGTTAGATGATGATCAGCCTGGCTTTAGGAAAGGTAACGGCACCAGAGACACAGATCTGATGATGTGCTTGATAGTTGAAGTAAGGGGGAGCTGTAGAGGGTAAAAACTGTAAGGGAAGACGGAGACTGGAATACATCCAACAACTAACACTGGACCTAGAGTGCAGGTATTACTCAGAATGAAGAGGTTAGCGCAGGAGAGGGGATCGTCGCGGTCCGCATCAAACCTGTCAGAAGGTTCATGACTGAAATAAAAACATTATTTGTAGTAGTACCCAATATATACGAGTACACATAAATATCCTTTAAAACTATTCTAGGTATCTTATTAAGGAACATTAATAATAGAATTTTAATGGTATTACCGATGCAAGATTTTCACCTTCGGGCAGTTCATTGTGGTACTACTGCAATAAAAAAGAGGCAGGTTAACGGAATGCAAATACTGCGAAGCCATCATCAGCGTTACGGATTGTTTCATGGTTAATTTACAAGTGCATCTGACAAGGAAACACCCTAAGGTGCCATTGAAAATGATGTCTTCTCGGTTGTGTAGCCGGCCGGAGTGGCCGAGCGGTTCCAGGGGCTTCAGTCTGGAAGCGCGCGACCGCTACGGTCGCAGGTTCGAATCCTGCCTCGGGCATGGATGTGTGTGATGTCCTTAGGTTAGTTAGGTATAAGTAGTTCTAAGTTCTAGGGAACTGATGACCTCAGATGTTTACTTCCCAGAGCCATTTGAACCATTTTTTTCGGTTGTGTAAACAAGTTCTACAACTTTAACTGAAGCTTCCCAGTGATCCACTCTGATCTTACCCTCTCAGGCTCCCGTCATCTGCTGGAAACGAAAAAAGTGAACCCGTCACTTAAGTGAATCATTATCACTCAGCAATTTAATGTGCAGGTCGCCTGCATCTGCCACCTTTGAAGTCATTTCAGTGGTAGTGGCACAGTCCTCTTTCACAAATTTTTGTAACGATGTCAAGCCCTTCCCCCCACTTCAGTTTGTAAATGCAGATAAATTGATTGTCAGTTACTTAAAATTATTTCCAAAGAATACCATTCCCTTAGCATTGTGAATGAAAAGCAATTAAAAGGCAATTAAAGTAGTTTTTCTCCATGCTCTTCCCAATTACCGACTACTAAGTAGGAAAATAATTTAGAACAGCTTGCTACCTTAACTATCCAATCCGTTGTGCGATGATATGCAAGAGAAATTGCACTCACCTTCAGCAGTCACCTCATACACTGATGAGTGGACTTCCCTAAAAAATCAAAGGTTTGTTGCTACCAGTCTGCATTACCTTGTTGTAGACACAATCATGTATATTATGTTCTCCGAAATTTTTGTTGCGTTACACTGCCGAAAATATAGCTGATTTTCTAAAACATCGGACATGCGCGCGTAGCACGCGAACTCTGAGGGTTCCGTAGAAACTTAATTATGTGTATAGGTAGCTTAGCCGTAGGTTTTCATGAGTGACTCTGCGAGTGTCAAAATTTGTGATATAAATGGCCGTATCTTTTGATTACATTGACTTAGAAACTGGAATTATTTACACCGACAGGAGACCGTAGACATAAGTATCTGACATAAATTTCAACTCGATACATCTCCACATTATTGAGAAAAATCTTTCTTAACAGACGGACAGACATACAGACAACAAAGTGATCGTGTAACGGATTCGTTTCTATCGACTGAGGTACAGAACCCTAAAACAGAAACGTTCATGTGGACAATGCGAAAGAAAATATTGGCTGTTTTAAATGACACTGCAGCAAACACTGTTACTGCGGTCAAAATTTGTTAATAGGCTCACATCGCTTGATATGCACACTCTATCAGTTTCATTGTAAGCTCAAACATAAGCCCGATGTAGATGAAATCGAAAAATTTAAGTTCCTCGCACAACGGTTAAAAAAAGTTTATCGCACTAAATAAATTGAAAGAAACGCATAGAGAGTAGCCTCTGTAGTATAAGTCAAGGACCATATCAAAACACACTCTATCGTTGCATATCAAAGTTCTTATCTAGAACTATCTAAGTAGGCATAAAATGTAAATAAAAGTGGAAGTAAGGTTACAGTCTAGAGACCGGTTATAGTCATATAGAATAAGAGTTACAGCAGTGAAATCGTAAATAATGAACTAGTATAGCTCTTATCTCTTCAGTTTCCTATCTTTTTGTATATCATTACGTTAACTGTTGTTACGTTGAGCATATCTCTAGTAGACATTTCTGGAGCATGTTGTGTTCATTTCTCATACCTATTATGGCAATTTGGATTTTCTGCCAGCCATAAAAAATACTACGTATTCAATCTGATTTGCTTTTTCCTTGTAAGTATCCATGATTAGATTGTGCTTATATACTTATTACGAATTTTGTATTTTTTACTGTTATCGTGTACATTACTTGCTCCATTTTGTACTGTTACCAGATATTCTGCGAAGATGATCCACTACCGAAACCGATAGATATGAAGGTACAAATAAAAACAGCTGATGATTAATGCATTTTTTAAATTACTAAACATCTGTTGAGTGCCACCTAACCAAAACATTAAAATTTTTAAAATGTCCACAGTTTCCACTTTAGCCGTTCTCGTAAACGATCAACATAAATTGACAACACAGAGTAGGAAGTCATAGATTATGAGATAAAATTTCTTAATATCTGTTAAGATGCAACTAAATAAACAAGCGGTGGTTGTCGTTGCCAAAATTGAAAGTTATGATTCCGACCTTTTTACAAGTTACTTCTTCGTTTCAAAACCGGGAAGAGCTATCCCCGGCAACAGTTCCAGTGTAGTAGAGGATGATGAAGCTGCCGACGAACGGCTTATTTCTGTGTCGGATATTACTGATCAAGCAAAATTACTTTTATCACAGACGAAAAAGAAATCTTGAAAAAAGAGTTCAAATCAACCATCATGATATATGTGCAATCATACTGAAGTGAAGTTAACCAGTTATTACCACAATAAAAGATAATGAACCAGCTTTATTAACTTCCCATTCAAGTGCGCTTCCATTATCATCATCTTTTCCCATAACAAATTTTAATTCTTGGGAAGACTGCCACAAATAAATTGCAGAAATTACAAAATCTAGCGTTTCAGACTACCACAGATTAAATGGCTACCACTGACACCGACAAGTGTACTTCTCAAATTTCCTCCTGGGGGAAGGTGATCTTCTATTGTCGTGGGAAGAACGAAAACGTTTACCCACATTTAAATTCTCCGGCTCTAGAAAGATTATGCGTATCCACGAGTTCAATGCGTCCAGAAGGGATGTTTTCAAAACCATAGAAACTTTTGACTGAGAATAGAAGTCTATTCATGCCTAATTTTTACGAATTACTGTTTGTGTGTATGTGTGTGTGTGAGTAAGGTAAGGCGGGGGAAGACGCAAGGTAGGGGAAGGCGCAAGCACCGTTACATTCAGTGAAGGAATCACTAGATGCCAACACCTCCAATGCCAGAATGCTGTGCTTCTTAATGTTATTATGTTCATCGGATTTAATCGCCGTGAAACTGAAAACGAAAGTGTTTGATCGTGGTAAGCACACATATTACAACACTGTACTGTCGATTCTTAAGGTTTGGCGACGGATTCATTAGATTAAACGTGTTAATGCTGTGATATGTGTGTCGTGCACATCTTAGGGAGCACGTGCTAGCGTGAAACAACGAGGCGGAAGCTGCAGTGCACAAGTACATCGTTTTAGCATCGTGTCCAGTTGCTTGGGATAAGATACCATCTACTAAAGCTGCGCAGTTTCATGGATATTTTCTCATTCATTATAACATTATCATTATATGTGTCACAGAATTAGCATAAAACAATTCAAGGGTCCCGAGTTCGAGTCTCGGTCGGGCACACAGTTTTAATCTGCCAGGAAGTTTCATAAAACAATTCACATCGACACACTAAATATATTATTTTGTAAGATGTGGACATTAGTAATCTATAGTAGTCGCCAGTTTATTGTAAACAACGCCATAAACCGAACATAACATGATTAGTAACAATATTAGAAAAACATTGTTCATTTATGTGCTTAATTAATTATTCATCATACCTTGAAACAGATCATGGGGTGAATGTAAGAGTGTAAAACTCAACGTGCAGCCTGGTTCAGAGAAGATCTGCACAGGCCTGTGAAGCAGTATGCAGTAGCTTAATGAAATTACGGGATACAGCAAAAATTTTTGGAATAGCATACAGAACATTAAAGCAGTGTCTTGAGAAATCTAATTTTGTGAAAGGATCGCCTGGACCTTCAGGTTAGTGATTTTTATTTTTTAATAAATGAAATCCATGTTACAATATTCTTTACCATTATTTCCAGGATGCCTCAGAAAAGAAAATCAGAAAAGTCTTACTGAATATATTCAACGTCTTCAGAAGACAAGTGTTTGTACATAGTTCCGTGTAGTCAGCACATACACAACTTTCCCACTAGAACGCGCCCTGCTAAGCACAACAGCGCAGGCACAGCGCTCGTCCGTCTCCGCACTACGAGATGGCGCTGCCTTAGAGACGGACCAAATTCTGCTTCCGCCGATCCTCGTATTAATATGTAACGCAGCCAATGAGATTGCTGCTAATGTAGAACCTTTTCTCCTTGCGGATCACACTCACGCAGTGATACCTGAACGCACGAGGTATTATAATGAGTGTACAGACCTCCGATCAGCCAGTCTGCATTAGTCTGTACGAGTTTGCATTTATCTGCACCTGCCTGTACCAGTCTACATTAGTCTGTACCAGTCTATAGTCAAGTTTCAGTCTGCACCTAATAAGATTACCATATTCATGTACATAGCCATGAAGATAAATGAATAGACACTTTGTCAAGTATCATATATATGTGAGAATAAGATTAACGTACCAAGACCAAAGGAACTTCAGATTGTCAATTTTAAACAGCATCCAGAATCAAGTTACATAATGTCTATGCTTTTTATTATTTTAATAAATGTGTGGTAAAATTAATCAAGTTCTGTTTAAAGTTGGTCACCGTCAATCTGCTACTCTAAGCGTGCAAGTGGCATTTCTATTGTCTGACCTAACGGCAGAAGATAAACATGCCACGATAAGACCACGAGACATATAGCTGACACTCGCCTACTTCGTTAGAGCGACAAGTCAATGATGGTGTGTGTATGGAAGGTCTTACAGTACGCACACCACAACAAGTTTCCCACCTACTGTAGCAGACATCCGCCGTTTGGTCTTTTCATTTCCTGGAAAGTATAAAATAGTCCATCACTTCAACAAAGAAACTTAAATCTCAGGTTACCACTGGGTACAGTCATTCCGGGGAAGACATCCTGAGGTAACTGTACGAAAGCTGCAGGGAATTTCGATGGCAAGAGGGTTGGGAATGAACAGCACCGAAGTTTCAAACTATTTCACTCTGCTGCTGCGAGTATGTGATGAAAATGGCTTTATGGGGCATCCAAGCAGAATGTGGATGAATGTGGTCTACAGCTGAATGATGATCCTGGGAATGTCCTCGCAATGAAGGGTTCCCGTGACGTCCATCACGTCGCGTCAGCGGAGAAGGATGAGGCCATCATCGCAGTGGCATGTTCGAATGCAGAAGGGAGATTTCTGCCTCCATACTGCATTTTTAAAGGTCACAGAAAGAAGGTCGAATTTGATGATGGGATGCCACCGGGTTCCGTCGCTCAGATGAACAAAGAATCAGCGCCTTTCAATTCAGATGTCTTCTTTCACTGGCTCAGGACCGACTTCGTCCCACAGAAGCCTACGAAGATGTTTCTTATTTTAGATGGTCACCGATCACATCGTTTCGATGATTCTGTGCTTCCGAACAAGAACTGATACTGCTCTGCCTCCCACGTCACAAGACTCAGTATCTGCAGCCCCTCTAGCGGTAGTTCTTCAAGCCATTGAAGACATTTTGGCAGCAGGCCCTAAACAACTACACTCCTGGAAATGGAAAAAAGAACACATTGACACCGGTGTGTCAGACCCACCATACTTGCTCCGGACACTGCGAGAGGGCTGTACAAGCAATGATAACACGCACGGCACAGCGGACACACCAGGAACCGCGGTGTTGGCCGTCGAATGGCGCTAGCTGAGCAGCATTTGTGCACCGCCGCCGTCAGTGTCAGCCAGTTTGCCGTGGCATACGGAGCTCCATCGCAGTCTTTAACACTGGTAGCATGCCGCGACAGCGTGGACGTGAACCGTATGTGCAGTTGACGGACTTTGAGCGAGGGCGTATAGTGGGCATGCGGGAGACCGGGTGGACGTACCGCCGAATTGCTCAACACGTGGGGCGTGAGGTCTCCACAGTACATCGATGTTGTCGCCAGTGGTCGGCGGAAGGTGCACGTGCCCGTCGACCTGGGACCGGACCGCAGCGACGCACGGATGCACGCCAAGACCGTAGGATCCTACGCAGTGCCGTAGGGGACCGCACCGCCACTTCCCAGCAAATTAGGGACACTGTTGCTCCTGGGGTATCGGCGAGGACCATTCGCAACCGTCTCCATGAAGCTGGGCTACGGTCCCGCACACCGTTAGGCCGTCTTCCGCTCACGCCCCAACATCGTGCAGCCCGCCTCCAGTGGTGTCGCGACAGGCGTGAATGGAGGGACGAATGGAGACGTGTCGTCTTCAGCGATGAGAGTCGCTTCTGCCTTGGTGCCAATGATGGTCGTATGCGTGTTTGGCGCCGTGCAGGTGAGCGCCACAATGAGGACTGCATACGACCGAGGCACACAGGGCCAACACCCGGCATCATGGTGTGGGGAGCGATCTCCTACACTGGCCGTACACCACTGGTGATCGTCGAGGGGACACTGAATAGTGCACGGTACATCCAAACCGTCATCGAACCCATCGTTCTACCATTCCTAGACCGGCAAGGGAACTTGCTGTTCCAACAGGACAATGCACGTCCGCATGTATCCCGTGCCACCCAACGTGCTCTCGAAGGTGTAAGTCAACTACCCTGGCCAGCAAGATCTCCGGATCTGTCCCCCATTGAGCATGTTTGGGACTGGATGAAGCGTCGTCTCACGCGGTCTGCACGTCCAGCATGAACGCTGGTCCAACTGAGGCGCCAGGTGGAAATGGCATGGCAAGCCGTTTCACAGGACTACATCCAGCATCTCTACGATCGTCTCCATGGGAGAATAGCAGCCTGCATTGCTGCGAAAGGTGGATATACACTGTACTAGTGCCGACATTGTGCATGCTCTGTTGCCTGTGTCTATGTGCCTGTGGTTCTGTCAGTGTGATCATGTGATGTATCTGACCCCAGGAATGTGTCAATAAAGTTTCCCCTTCCTGGGACAATGAATTCACGGTGTTCTTATTTCAATTTCCAGGAGTGTAGTTTGAACTACATGATTTAATTACTAGTTTCTTTAAAACACCTTTTAATATATTTTAAAATATTAAAAAACTTACAGAAAGATGCGATTTAAACATTTCTTTCCAAAATAAAATATGAAACTTTGAATTTTTAACCACTTGGCTGGTAAGCTCCATTCTCCACTATTCTACTTCTTCCTTTATTAGTAACTGTACGTACTTATGTTTACTTATACACTGAAGAACGGAAAAGAAAACTGAGGATTTGTTAGATGATGATCAGCCTGGCTTTAGGAAAGGTAACGGCACCAGAGACACAGATCTGATGATGTGCTTGATAGTTGAAGTAAGGGGGAGCTGTAGAGGGTAAAAACTGTAAGGGAAGACGGAGACTGGAATACATCCAACAACTAACACTGGACCTAGAGTGCAGGTATTACTCAGAATGAAGAGGTTAGCGCAGGAGAGGGGATCGTCGCGGTCCGCATCAAACCTGTCAGAAGGTTCATGACTGAAATAAAAACATTATTTGTAGTAGTACCCAATATATACGAGTACACATAAATATCCTTTAAAACTATTCTAGGTATCTTATTAAGGAACATTAATAATAGAATTTTAATGGTATTACCGATGCAAGATTTTCACCTTCGGGCAGTTCATTGTGGTACTACTGCAATAAAAAAGAGGCAGGTTAACGGAATGCAAATACTGCGAAGCCATCATCAGCGTTACGGATTGTTTCATGGTTAATTTACAAGTGCATCTGACAAGGAAACACCCTAAGGTGCCATTGAAAATGATGTCTTCTCGGTTGTGTAGCCGGCCGGAGTGGCCGAGCGGTTCCAGGGGCTTCAGTCTGGAAGCGCGCGACCGCTACGGTCGCAGGTTCGAATCCTGCCTCGGGCATGGATGTGTGTGATGTCCTTAGGTTAGTTAGGTATAAGTAGTTCTAAGTTCTAGGGAACTGATGACCTCAGATGTTTACTTCCCAGAGCCATTTGAACCATTTTTTTCGGTTGTGTAAACAAGTTCTACAACTTTAACTGAAGCTTCCCAGTGATCCACTCTGATCTTACCCTCTCAGGCTCCCGTCATCTGCTGGAAACGAGAAAAGTGAACCCGTCACTTAAGTGAATCATTATCACTCAGCAATTTAATGTGCAGGTCGCCTGCATCTGCCACCTTTGAAGTCATTTCAGTGGTAGTGGCACAGTCCTCTTTCACAAATTTTCGTAACGTTGTCAAGCCCTTCCCCCCACTTCAGTTTGTAAATGCAAATAAATTGATTGTCAGTTACTTAAAATTATTTCCAAAGAATACCATTCCCTTAGCATTGTGAATGAAAAGCAATTAAAAGGCAATTAAAGTAGTTTTTCTCCATGCTCTTCCCAATTACCGACTACTAAGTAGGAAAATAATTTAGAACAGCTTGCTACCTGAACTATCCAATCCGTTGTGCGATGATATGCAAGAGAAATTGCACTCACCTTCAGCAGTCACCTCATACACTGATGAGTGGACTTCCCTAAAAAATCAAAGGTTTGTTGCTACCAGTCTGCATTACCTTGTTGTAGACACAATCATGTATATTATGTTCTCCGAAATTTTTGTTGCGTTACACTGCCGAAAATATAGCTGATTTTCTACAACATCGGACATGCGCGCGTAGCACGCGAACTCTGAGGGTTCCGTAGAAACTTAATTATGTGTATAGGTAGCTTAGCCGTAGGTTTTCATGAGTGACTCTGCGAGTGTCAAAATTTGTGATATAAATGGCCGTATCTTTTGATTACATTGACTTAGAAACTGGAATTATTTACACCGACAGGAGACCGTAGACATAAGTATCTGACATAAATTTCAACTCGATACATCTCCACATTATTGAGAAAAATCTTTCTTAACAGACGGACAGACATACAGACAACAAAGTGATCGTGTAACGGATTCGTTTCTATCGACTGAGGTACAGAACCCTAAAACAGAAACGTTCATGTGGACAATGCGAAAGAAAATATTGGCTGTTTTAAATGACACTGCAGCAAACACTGTTACTGCGGTCAAAATTTGTTAATAGGCTCACATCGCTTGATATGCACACTCTATCAGTTTCATTGTAAGCTCAAACATAAGCCCGATGTAGATGAAATCGAAAAATTTAAGTTCCTCGCACAACGGTTAAAAAAAGTTTATCGCACTAAATAAATTGAAAGAAACGCATAGAGAGTAGCCTCTGTAGTATAAGTCAAGGACCATATCAAAACACACTCTATCGTTGCATATCAAAGTTCTTATCTAGAACTATCTAAGTAGGCATAAAATGTAAATAAAAGTGGAAGTAAGGTTACAGTCTAGAGACCGGTTATAGTCATATAGAATAAGAGTTACAGCAGTGAAATCGTAAATAATGAACTAGTATAGCTCTTATCTCTTCAGTTTCCTATCTTTTTGTATATCATTACGTTAACTGTTGTTACGTTGAGCATATCTCTAGTAGACATTTCTGGAGCATGTTGTGTTCATTTCTCATACCTATTATGGCAATTTGGATTTTCTGCCAGCCATAAAAAAAACTACGTATTCAATCTGATTTGCTTTTTCCTTGTAAGTATCCATGATTAGATTGTGCTTATATACTTATTACGAATTTTGTATTTTTTACTGTTATCGTGTACATTACTTGCTCCATTTTGTACTGTTACCAGATATTCTGCGAAGATGATCCACTACCGAAACCGATAGATATGAAGGTACAAATAAAAACAGCTGATGATTAATGCATTTTTTAAATTACTAAACATCTGTTGAGTGCCACCTAACCAAAACATTAAAATTTTTAAAATGTCCACAGTTTCCACTTTAGCCGTTCTCGTAAACGATCAACATAAATTGACAACACAGAGTAGGAAGTCATAGATTATGAGATAAAATTTCTTAATATCTGTTAAGATGCAACTAAATAAACAAGCGGTGGTTGTCGTTGCCAAAATTGAAAGTTATGATTCCGACCTTTTTACAAGTTACTTCTTCGTTTCAAAACCGGGAAGAGCTATCCCCGGCAACAGTTCCAGTGTAGTAGAGGATGATGAAGCTGCCGACGAACGGCTTATTTCTGTGTCGGATATTACTGATCAAGCAAAATTACTTTTATCACAGACGAAAAAGAAATCTTGAAAAAAGAGTTCAAATCAACCATCATGATATATGTGCAATCATACTGAAGTGAAGTTAACCAGTTATTACCACAATAAAAGATAATGAACCAGCTTTATTAACTTCCCATTCAAGTGCGCTTCCATTATCATCATCTTTTCCCATAACAAATTTTAATTCTTGGGAAGACTGCCACAAATAAATTGCAGAAATTACAAAATCTAGCGTTTCAGACTACCACAGATTAAATGGCTACCACTGACACCGACAAGTGTACTTCTCAAATTTCCTCCTGGGGGAAGGTGATCTTCTATTGTCGTGGGAAGAACGAAAACGTTTACCCACATTTAAATTCTCCGGCTCTAGAAAGATTATGCGTATCCACGAGTTCAATGCGTCCAGAAGGGATGTTTTCAAAACCATAGAAACTTTTGACTGAGAATAGAAGTCTATTCATGCCTAATTTTTACGAATTACTGTTTGTGTGTATGTGTGTGTGTGAGTAAGGTAAGGCGGGGGAAGACGCAAGGTAGGGGAAGGCGCAAGCACCGTTACATTCAGTGAAGGAATCACTAGATGCCAACACCTCCAATGCCAGAATGCTGTGCTTCTTAATGTTATTATGTTCATCGGATTTAATCGCCGTGAAACTGAAAACGAAAGTGTTTGATCGTGGTAAGCACACATATTACAACACTGTACTGTCGATTCTTAAGGTTTGGCGACGGATTCATTAGATTAAACGTGTTAATGCTGTGATATGTGTGTCGTGCACATCTTAGGGAGCACGTGCTAGCGTGAAACAACGAGGCGGAAGCTGCAGTGCACAAGTACATCGTTTTAGCATCGTGTCCAGTTGCTTGGGATAAGATACCATCTACTAAAGCTGCGCAGTTTCATGGATATTTTCTCATTCATTATAACATTATCATTATATGTGTCACAGAATTAGCATAAAACAATTCAAGGGTCCCGAGTTCGAGTCTCGGTCGGGCACACAGTTTTAATCTGCCAGGAAGTTTCATAAAACAATTCACATCGACACACTAAATATATTATTTTGTAAGATGTGGACATTAGTAATCTATAGTAGTCGCCAGTTTATTGTAAACAACGCCATAAACCGAACATAACATGATTAGTAACAATATTAGAAAAACATTGTTCATTTATGTGCTTAATTAATTATTCATCATACCTTGAAACAGATCATGGGGTGAATGTAAGAGTGTAAAACTCAACGTGCAGCCTGGTTCAGAGAAGATCTGCACAGGCCTGTGAAGCAGTATGCAGTAGCTTAATGAAATTACGGGATACAGCAAAAATTTTTGGAATAGCATACAGAACATTAAAGCAGTGTCTTGAGAAATCTAATTTTGTGAAAGGATCGCCTGGACCTTCAGGTTAGTGATTTTTATTTTTTAATAAATGAAATCCATGTTACAATATTCTTTACCATTATTTCCAGGATGCCTCAGAAAAGAAAATCAGAAAAGTCTTACTGAATATATTCAACGTCTTCAGAAGACAAGTGTTTGTACATAGTTCCGTGTAGTCAGCACATACACAACTTTCCCACTAGAGCGCGCCCTGCTAAGCACAACAGCGCAGGCACAGCGCTCGTCCGTCTCCGCACTACGAGATGGCGCTGCCTTAGAGACGGACCAAATTCTGCTTCCGCCGATCCTCGTATTAATATGTAACGCAGCCAATGAGATTGCTGCTAATGTAGAACCTTTTCTCCTTGCGGATCACACTCACGCAGTGATACCTGAACGCACGAGGTATTATAATGAGTGTACAGACCTCCGATCAGCCAGTCTGCATTAGTCTGTACGAGTTTGCATTTATCTGCACCTGCCTGTACCAGTCTACATTAGTCTGTACCAGTCTATAGTCAAGTTTCAGTCTGCACCTAATAAGATTACCATATTCATGTACATAGCCATGAAGATAAATGAATAGACACTTTGTCAAGTATCATATATATGTGAGAATAAGATTAACGTACCAAGACCAAAGGAACTTCAGATTGTCAATTTTAAACAGCATCCAGAATCAAGTTACATAATGTCTATGCTTTTTATTATTTTAATAAATGTGTGGTAAAATTAATCAAGTTCTGTTTAAAGTTGGTCACCGTCAATCTGCTACTCTAAGCGTGCAAGTGGCATTTCTATTGTCTGACCTAACGGCAGAAGATAAACATGCCACGATAAGACCACGAGACATATAGCTGACACTCGCCTACTTCGTTAGAGCGACAAGTCAATGATGGTGTGTGTATGGAAGGTCTTACAGTACGCACACCACAACAAGTTTCCCACCTACTGTAGCAGACATCCGCCGTTTGGTCTTTTCATTTCCTGGAAAGTATAAAATAGTCCATCACTTCAACAAAGAAACTTAAATCTCAGGTTACCACTGGGTACAGTCATTCCGGGGAAGACATCCTGAGGTAACTGTACGAAAGCTGCAGGGAATTTCGATGGCAAGAGGGTTGGGAATGAACAGCACCGAAGTTTCAAACTATTTCACTCTGCTGCTGCGAGTATGTGATGAAAATGGCTTTATGGGGCATCCAAGCAGAATGTGGATGAATGTGGTCTACAGCTGAATGATGATCCTGGGAATGTCCTCGCAATGAAGGGTTCCCGTGACGTCCATCACGTCGCGTCAGCGGAGAAGGATGAGGCCATCATCGCAGTGGCATGTTCGAATGCAGAAGGGAGATTTCTGCCTCCATACTGCATTTTTAAAGGTCACAGAAAGAAGGTCGAATTTGATGATGGGATGCCACCGGGTTCCGTCGCTCAGATGAACAAAGAATCAGCGCCTTTCAATTCAGATGTCTTCTTTCACTGGCTCAGGACCGACTTCGTCCCACAGAAGCCTACGAAGATGTTTCTTATTTTAGATGGTCACCGATCACATCGTTTCGATGATTCTGTGCTTCCGAACAAGAACTGATACTGCTCTGCCTCCCACGTCACAAGACTCAGTATCTGCAGCCCCTCTAGCGGTAGTTCTTCAAGCCATTGAAGACATTTTGGCAGCAGGCCCTAAACAACTACACTCCTGGAAATGGAAAAAAGAACACATTGACACCGGTGTGTCAGACCCACCATACTTGCTCCGGACACTGCGAGAGGGCTGTACAAGCAATGATAACACGCACGGCACAGCGGACACACCAGGAACCGCGGTGTTGGCCGTCGAATGGCGCTAGCTGAGCAGCATTTGTGCACCGCCGCCGTCAGTGTCAGCCAGTTTGCCGTGGCATACGGAGCTCCATCGCAGTCTTTAACACTGGTAGCATGCCGCGACAGCGTGGACGTGAACCGTATGTGCAGTTGACGGACTTTGAGCGAGGGCGTATAGTGGGCATGCGGGAGACCGGGTGGACGTACCGCCGAATTGCTCAACACGTGGGGCGTGAGGTCTCCACAGTACATCGATGTTGTCGCCAGTGGTCGGCGGAAGGTGCACGTGCCCGTCGACCTGGGACCGGACCGCAGCGACGCACGGATGCACGCCAAGACCGTAGGATCCTACGCAGTGCCGTAGGGGACCGCACCGCCACTTCCCAGCAAATTAGGGACACTGTTGCTCCTGGGGTATCGGCGAGGACCATTCGCAACCGTCTCCATGAAGCTGGGCTACGGTCCCGCACACCGTTAGGCCGTCTTCCGCTCACGCCCCAACATCGTGCAGCCCGCCTCCAGTGGTGTCGCGACAGGCGTGAATGGAGGGACGAATGGAGACGTGTCGTCTTCAGCGATGAGAGTCGCTTCTGCCTTGGTGCCAATGATGGTCGTATGCGTGTTTGGCGCCGTGCAGGTGAGCGCCACAATGAGGACTGCATACGACCGAGGCACACAGGGCCAACACCCGGCATCATGGTGTGGGGAGCGATCTCCTACACTGGCCGTACACCACTGGTGATCGTCGAGGGGACACTGAATAGTGCACGGTACATCCAAACCGTCATCGAACCCATCGTTCTACCATTCCTAGACCGGCAAGGGAACTTGCTGTTCCAACAGGACAATGCACGTCCGCATGTATCCCGTGCCACCCAACGTGCTCTCGAAGGTGTAAGTCAACTACCCTGGCCAGCAAGATCTCCGGATCTGTCCCCCATTGAGCATGTTTGGGACTGGATGAAGCGTTGTCTCACGCGGTCTGCACGTCCAGCACGAACGCTGGTCCAACTGAGGCGCCAGGTGGAAATGGCATGGCAAGCCGTTCCACAGGACTACATCCAGCATCTCTACGATCGTCTCCATGGGAGAATAGCAGCCTGCATTGCTGCGAAAGGTGGATATACACTGTACTAGTGCCGACATTGTGCATGCTCTGTTGCCTGTGTCTATGTGCCTGTGGTTCTGTCAGTGTGATCATGTGATGTATCTGACCCCAGGAATGTGTCAATAAAGTTTCCCCTTCCTGGGACAATGAATTCACGGTGTTCTTATTTCAATTTCCAGGAGTGTAGATCCATTCTAACTACCACACTTCATTTTGGGCCTTTGCTAAGTGCTGCATACAGTAAGGCAGCCACTGTTGGAAATGCCAGCGTGGGATCTTCGGCGTGCGGAATCTATCCATATGAACCACAAAAAATTCCAGAACATGCGTTTATCATTTCTGACAATATGAAAGGCAATCTGACTGACAACGACGAACTCAAAGCCCCTCTGCCAATAGCTGCGACAAGCAGCAGCGGTACCACAACTTCCTTTGCGAAAACTAGTCCTATCCCCAGACCGCAGACACCCATGCAAACTAGAAGGAAGCAAACTGCGAAAGTCCTTACGACGGTGAGAAACAGGAGTTGTTGAGACGAAAAGCTGCTCCGACGAGAAAGAAAGGAGGAAAAATGCTGCAGAAGAGGGAGAGGTAGGACAGTTCGTCTTCATCTTCCGCACCCGAGGAGGACAATGATTTTTGTGTTGTGTGTAAGGGATATTTTTATGACCGAAAGGACCCAAAATGCGATTGGCTTCAATGTATAACATGCAAGAAATGGCTGCATGAAATCTGCAGCAAAGACAATTTGCACTGCAATAAATGCTAAAAATAAAATAAACGCATTGTTCACTGCTTCCCCCTCAGTGACGTATAATGGATATTTCACAGCTGAAATAAATTTTGTAATTTTGTACGCCACAGATGTTCTTTTAAGATATGTTGCGTCTTCCCCAACGTTAACTGCCATCTCCCCACATTCTAGAGGAAAATGACAGTTTTGTTGCCTTCCATGTAGATGCATATCTCTCAGTATGACATTTCACTAACCACACTAATACATCGGTGATTAATAATTTAAAACCCAACCAGGACGTTGATATATTTAGTGTATTTGTCCATGACCTATTTTTGTTACTAAACAGACATAAGTGTTAGGTGTTGTATCTTCCCTTGAGTTACCTTACATGTATCTACGACTTGTTAAAAATTATATATATATATATATATATATATATATATATATATATATATATATATATATATATATATATAGTTTGTCCCATTTATCTTGACCACCCTAAATAACTGTTACAAGTAAACGTTCTTTAGCCGTCAGGGGGACATCAGCATGATTACCTTCTTTGTAGCTTTGTTTTTTACAAAGATATGAACAGCAGTATGACTTTTTTAAATGGCACCCTGTATTTTTTATTCGGTAATTCATTTCCTCTCCATAGATCTATTCAAAAATGTATCACAGTGTACCACTCACTGAAACACAACGTTATTAATTAGATAACACAACAATGACTTTGGGCCCGGGATCACAAACTCGTCCACTTGCTGGAATTGTCAGAAAACAAATGAAAACCAAGTAAAAACATAACACAAAATTGACTTTGACTCTCCTGTATCATTGACCAGGAATAGAACATTCAAAGGTGCTCAAAGTGGTGACCCTTGGCACCGAAACACTGGTTTACTCGTTGAATGAAAGAATTATTTACTGCTTCCAGTGTTGCCTGCTGAAGAGAATTACAAGCAAACACGATACGTTCCCGCATGTCCTCTGGATTTGTTGAAATATCGCGATAGACAACGTCTTTAATGCATCCCCAAAGAAAAAAGTCCAGAGGATTTTAATTAGGAGACCTAGCAGGCCAAGTAACTGTTCCTCCTCGACCAATACATCTGGCAGGATACCTTCGGCTCAGAACACGACGTCCACGCAAGGCATTATGTGCTGGACATCCATCGTGTTGATGCCACATAAGCATTCTGATTCTTTGCGGCACTTCATCCAGAAGAGGAGGAAGAATTCGTCTAAGAAAGTTGGCATACGCTGTGCCGTTTAGACTACCATAGATGAAATAAGGGCTAATAATTGTAGTACCAAGCATCCCACACCAGACGTTAACTCTCGATTGACGCTGATGTTCCACCTGTCTAAGCCATCGTGGGTTGTCGCTGGACCAATAATGCATGTTCCTTGTATTTATCTGCCCTTTGTCTGAGAAGGAACATCCATCGGTAAACAGATTATTGGAGAAGGAGTTCGGGTTGGCGATGGTTTGCTGCTGTGCCCGCTGACAGAACTGTACACGATTCTGGAAATCATTCCCATGTAATTCTTGATGTAGGTGTACATCGTAAGGATGGAACCGCTTACCTGTAAGAATACGATGTACACTGGTTTTAGGAATGCCAATCTCGTGTCCAAGCTGTCGTGTGCTCACATGTGGATTCAAAGCAACGGAAGCGAGAGCAGTAACTTCGGCAGCTTCATCTGGGCGAGTGCTACGACGAGTGCGTTGTCGTGGGTTGAAACTTCCCGCTTCCTGAAACGTCACAACAAGACGAGAAAATATCCGTCGGGAAGGTGGGTTCTTGTGAGGATATCGCCCTCTGTACAGTTCTGCTCCTTGTGTAACATTTCGCCTACCTTCAACAACAACAATAAAAGAAACGTTATGTCTACATCTACATCTACATTTATACTCCGCAAGCCACCCAACGGTGTGTGGCGGAGGGCACTTTACGTGCCACTGTCATTACCTCCCTTTTATGTTCCAGTCGCGTATGGTTCGCGGGAAGAACGACTGTCTGAAAGCCTCCGTGCGCGCTCGAATCTCTCTAATTTTACATTCGTGATCTCCTCGGGAGGTATAAGTAGGGGGAAGCAATATATTCGATACCTCATCCAGAAACGCACCCTCTCGAAACCTGGCGAGCAAGCTACACCGCGATGCAGAGCGCCTCTCTTGCAGAGTCTGCCACTTGAGTTTGTTAAACATCTCCGTAACGCTATCACGGTTACCAAATAACCCTGTGACGAAACAAGCCGCTCTTCTTGGGATCTTCTCTATCTCCTCCGTCAACCCGATCTGGTACGGATCCCACACTGATGAGCAATACTCAAGTATAGGTCGAACGAGTGTTTTGTAAGCCACCTCGTTTGTTGATGGACTACATTTTCTAAGGACTCTCCCAATGAATCTCAACCTGGTACCCGCCTTACCAACAATTAATTTTATATGATCATTCCACTCGATTCCATTCGATGCAGTTTGTAGGAAGGACGGCCTTTACTGTATTCCTACTGTAGAAAACAGTATTTAAAAGTACTAAACTACTGTACTAAATGTACCCGTACATAAGAAAACAGTACTGCAATTACTGTTCTGCTAACTTACATTCCCCATAGATGAATAGCATTTCTACCTTCTCTTCGTTGGTGTACATTCTACTCACACGACTCTTCAGCTGACGATGATTGACAGCATAACGGGTGTGCATTCTACTTATGTTTCCATTTGTCCTCTGTCAACATCAGCGCGTGGATGTGTTCCATTACCCCGAGTACCTGCACTAAGCGCTGGGAGCGTTAACGTCAGTGTTGTGCTATGTATTTAATAACGTTATGTTTCAGTGAATGGTACACTGTGATACATTTTTAATAGGTCCTTAGGAGAGGAAATGAATTACCGAATAAAAAATACAGGGTGCCAATTAAAAAAAGTCGTACCGCTGTTCATATTTTTGTAAAAAAAACAAAGCTACAACGAAGGCAGTCATGCTGATTGGTGTTCCCCTGAGGGCTAAAGAACATTTGCTTGCAACATTTTATAATTTGCATCTGGACAAACAGATATTTAGGGTGGTCAAGATAAATGGGACGTTTGTGGAAATTGCAACACCAAGAAGGAAATTCATGAATTCAAGTAATTTAATACCACAGGTTAGGTACATGACAAGTAATAAATGATTAGCTTTTCAAATCTGTACATATCTTTTGAGCCCTACTATTCAGTATGTCGTGTGGCCACCACGCGCTGTAATTAGAGCTGCTATATGCCGTGGCATTGAATCAATAAGGTCCTGAATACTTTCCTGAGAGATTTCCCTCCACGCAGTTTGTATCCGAGCCCACAAATCCGTGACACCAGTTACTGGAGGACCGTGACTCACCAGGTGCCGACCAACCATAACCCAGACATGTCAGATGGGCGACACGTCTGGCGAACGTGCAGGCCAGGGAAGCAATGGTACCCGTCGCTCTTCGAAGGAGGCCTGTACATTCCTCGCAATATGTGACCAGACACTGTCCTGTTGAAATGTGGCGTGTGGAGATACCTGAAGCAGGGTGAGTACCTCAGGCTCCGTTAGGTACCGGTTGCTGTTCAAGGTGCCCGCAATACGTTCGAGGCGAGATCGGTTGTTGTAGCCAATGGCGCCCAAAACCACTACACCTGGTGTTCGTCCGCTATGCCGCTCCACAATGCAGCCCTCCAGGTTGCGCCGGACACGTATGCGGCCATCAATGTAGGACACGTTGAAGCGGGACTCATCCGAAAAGATTACGTGTTGCCACTCAGCACCCCAGTGGCGGTGGTCACGTGCCCTTTGCAGTCGGAGGAGCTTGTGGTTTCTGGACAACGGAATCCGACGTAATGGCATGCGTGCAACCAGTCCAACCTGCAGCAGGCGGCGACGAACCGTCGATGCAGAAAAGTTCACACCTGTTGTAGTGCTCCAGCGACGAGCCAACACTGTGGATGACGCTGTACGGTCCGTAATGGCCATGAGGACAAGATGACGGTCATCCCGTGCTGTGGTCTTGTTGCGTGGTCCAGTTTCCACTCGTCGCTGCGTACGACCTTCCTCTATCCACTGCTTCCACACTCGCATCACTGTCGTCGTAGCATGCCCTGTGCGAGCCGAAATGTCACGGTATGACAACACTGTTTCCCGGAGACCGATCATTCTACCCCGCTCGAACTCGCTCACATGCTGATATGGCTCCATTTGACGTCGACTTGGCATACTGGCACTCACTGTATTGTTTCCACCTTGCGTGACAGTTCTGCACTGACTACACTAGGGGCAACATCGACCCTGTCGGACCGACACGAGAGGGCTCTGCTTGGCCTACGTGTACCCCATCTCGGTGCAATACTTATCACGTATTGTTTGCACACCCGTCGCCACTTCCACCAAGTGTGGCGCTATTCGGGTAATTCCTTATCGGCGTTGCACTTTTCACAAATTGTGTGTGTGTGTGTGTGTTCTACGACTTGTTAAAAATAAAATTTTAAAATTAAATTAAGAGAATTTATCCAAACAGTCCCCTGTCTCATTTCCACTTTTCAGTTTTTCAGTTTCTGATAATTCGCTGACATTTTGTTTAAAAAATGGTTCTGAGCACTATGGGACTTAACATCTGAGGTCATGAGTTCCTTAGAACTTAGAACTACTTAAACCTAAGTAACCTAAGGACACCAAACACATCCATGCCTGAGACAGGATTCGAACCTGCGACCGTAGCGGTCGCGCGGTTCCAGCTTGAAGCGCCTAGAACCGCTTGGCCACACCGGACATTGTGTTACTTTCAGTGTATTCTTCCTGTACAAAAATTTTCAGTGCCGGTTTCGACATGTCGGATTGTATCGTTCCCTTGTTAATATATCCATATACTCCTGGGTTTCAGCACCAAAATGTAGCTACTACTAGTATTTCAAAGGAATTCATCACACTAACTTCAGCTCACACATTCATTCAAAGCGTTCATTATAGTTTCAGTTACATTTATATGCACACCCTAAAGAGAGCAGCACAGTATACAGTTTTGTCTACAACCTTGGGATGAGTTAGAACGTCGACTTCGCTCCAGATCCCAAAGCCCAGAGTGCCTACCTCTTCTGGTTTCTGCTCTTAAGGAAGAATGAGCTACCATTGCTCCAAAGTCATTCAGACGCCTCATTGAAACTGTCACCAGCAGTGTTCAGCCCCATATTAATGCCCTCTGATAGGTGTCCGGATACTTTTGATTAGCTATGTAATTCCAGTGATACACTGAAGGAGGTATTTATTGGTACCATTTATGGCTCACGTTGAGTAGTTGCTGCGGAGTAATTCCTAAATTTAAACTGCTTGAAGTGATATGGAAACTACCTCGCTTAATGGCGACAAACTGAAACGCCTGGCTTCGAAACGATCGAATTCTTTGCAGAGCTATTCGTGAACACAGTCTCGGTAGGATACCACTACAGACGGGGGCGTGCTGCCGTGGGGAAAGCGCACATTCCTTAACTTGTTATTACCGGAAACGTGAGTGCTGTATCCAAAAATAAACTAGAAACACACTTCTTCGTCGTGACATAGCTGGGAGTGCGCTCAGCCGCCCGAAACGGGAGGCACGACGTGCGCGCCGCGCCACGCCGCGCCGAATGTGTTTGTTTTGGGGGCGGCTGCGAGCGCTGGCGCTGCCAGTCTCAATTCCACGGCGCTCGTTTCCACGGAATTCATTTGGCATGACGCTCGCCGCGCCGTATGATCAGCGCCTCGGATATCGCGGTATAAGCCGCTGCTTGATTCACACTCCAAATAGCTTTGTTTAGTCAGCGTGGGATCGCGACTGGCGGGGATGCAGACACTCCTTTCGTCAGTTGTGCAATACTGGATAAATTTTATTAATATTACCTTAAGGCCGCAATGAGCATATAAATGCATCCGATGTAGTGGGCGTTGACAGGAAGCAGCTGGCACATATTGGGTTATTTGGGATGGCTGCATCAAAGTGTTAGGGTTCTGAATCCATTTTGTAGCACAGTGCTCAACGAATGGAAGGCATAATCGTGTAGTTTGCTTCAGGTGTCTCAGTCAAAATGCCACGGTGGTGTAGTGAGTAGCATATTTGCCTCGTAAGCAGAATATTTGAATTCAGGTCCCTGCGGTGGCACAAATTTTTATTCATTACTTCAGCTTCTGTCCTTATTTGTCTCCATTAGTGTATACTGTAGACCATTTGAACCTTAATACTCGTGACATTGTTTATAGTTTCCAGATGAGACAGACGACACAACGTCTGAATACCTGTTGAAGTGGTAAGATTCGATCAAGTAACTGCCAAAAACGTAATGACCGTATCACATAAACAACAATGTCATTTAAGTGACAGCGTGCACAAATTGGCATCGTTTCAAAAAATCATAGCTTGGAAACTACTAGAGAGAGCAAATCGTGGTTTGTTTTAAAACGTTTTAACAGCTTTCAAAGTGTTTTTTTCCTTTGTTCTTTGTCGTAGCTTTTACGTATTATGCAACAAAATGGCGACGGACCAGGAGAAGGCGCAATGTGTTATCGGGTACGCAGAATCCATATCTGTGTCAGCGTTACTGAGAAATTATAGACGCCAGTACGGAGGAACACCAGTGGCAAAGCAGACATGACGAAGTGACTCGAAAACTTTAAAGAGACAGGCAGTGTCAAAGACCATCCTGGAAGTGAACGTCCTCCTGAGTATTCATCGTACATCACGCGAATTACACAAAGCGATAGCTACTGTCCATAAAGTGTTACATAAATGGTTATGTGTTTTTGCGAGCAAAGTGCGAAATGGTTCAAGCATTGCAGCCAAACGATCCTCCTCTACTGTAGCATTTGCATGTTCCTTACTGGCTTCCATAAACGCTCAAAATGGTTACCAGAGAAAGTGTCTGTTACCAGATGAAGTAGCGATCGACATCTCTGGACGTATGAATCTCCCCGACATTACGATTTGGGGCTAAATCACACAAAACACACGTGGAAACGTCCGTGATAAATCGGGGTTTAATTTCTGGTGCTGCCTAATGCACGATGGAGTTATAAGCCCATTTTTCTTCGCAGAGGAAATCATAACGGGAATGTTTACATGCGCCTGCTGGAAAAGTTCCTGCTGCCGCAGATCGAAGTGCCACAGCCGTCCATCGTCTCCCAGCATGAAGGTGCAACACGACCACTCCGGCTTTGGAGTTTGAAGGAGCAGAATGTGCTGAATTACACACTTCTGAGAACTGGATGGGCCGTAATGGTTTCATTGTACGGCCTTCAAGATTTCCGTGATGACACGCCATTAGGCGTCTTTGTGGGGTTCCATGTAGGTTTACGTATACACAACATCAGTCTTTCCACCACAGCTCTCTTCCACAAGTGTCGGCGTTTGATATCCTCCTGTTGCTGGTTCTGGCCCACATGGAAAAGTTACCAGTTCGCCACCATCTAGGAAGTGCTGCATCGCTCTCTCCTTGTCTGATGGGTCTTCAATTTATCGCAGCTTCTACTTCTATCAAAATGGTGTTAAGGCTCTCTTCATCTGAGAATGACCAAGCACCCTCCTCAAGCAACGCTTAAAGGAGCCTATCGTTTATTATCACCCTTCGCCCCACCAAGCTGGTCTCAGTGATATGAACTTCCAGGTGATTCTGTGGAGGGCATAGTAGGTGCGGGACGGCAGGGGCTACAAAATAAGATGCATCATTCACCAGGAGTCGAACGGCACGAAAGTCTGTCGACTGGTCCAGCTGGTCGTCCCCCTTGAGACAGACCAGAGTGAAGAAGATGTTTGGGAACAAGAGACACTTACACCATCTGTCGGTGTTATATACAAAGCTGTAGACGGTGTTGCGCTCTGCAGCGTATATATGTTATTGTAACTGAAAGTGAATACATGTGTGACACGAAGTTACTGTGTTGAATTCCTTTCAAAAAATGGTTCTGAGCGCTATGGGACTTAACATCTGAGGTCATCAGTACCCTAGAACTTAGAACCACTTAAACCTAACTAACCTATGGACATCACACACATCCATGCCCGAGGCAGGATTCGAACCTGCGACCGTAGCGGTCGCGCGGTTCCAGACTAAAGCGCCTAGAACCGCTCGGCCACACCGGCCGGCTAATTCCTTTCAGATACTAGCAGTAGCAAAAGCATGGTTTGATTTAATTCGACTACTTTTCACTGTTTTACATTTGGTGATGTTTCTCTCTTAATCTCCTTTCAAGGCACTATCCATTCCGTTCAACTGCTCTTCCAAGTTGTTTGCTTCTCTGACAGAATTGCAGTGTCATCAGCAAACCTTAAAGTTTTTATTTATTGTGCATGAACTTTAATTCTCTTTCAGAATTTCTCCTTGGTTAACTGCACAGCGTGCTCCGTCTACTCAGTGTACTATGGGAATAAACTGAAACCCTGTTTGAGACCCTTCTTAACTACTGCTACTTTTCGTGTTCTTGGATTCTTATAACTGCAGCCTGATTTCTGAACAGACTGTAAACAATTATCCCTGATACATCGAAAGCTTCAATTACTGTAGTCTGATGTATATTGTCAAAAGCTTTCACTAAATCTACATACGCCATAAATGTTGGTAAGCCTTTCTTTCACATATCTTCTGGAATAATTCGTAGGGTAAGTATTGCCTCGCTTGTTCCTACTTTTCTCTGGAAACTAAATGGTCTTTGATGAGTTTGGCTTCTTCCAATTTTTTCAATTCTTCTGTCAATAATTCGTTTCAGCATTTATCAACGATGACTTACTAAACTGAAAGTCCTATAGTGTTCATACCTACTTTATTTGAAATTGGAAGTATTACACTCTTCCTAAAGGCTGACGATATTTCGTTGTCTACTATATTTTGCACACCAAGCGGAAAAATTTCGTCATGGCTGCCTCTCCCAAACATATCAGTAATTGTGAAGGAATGTTGTCGATTCCAGAGGCATTGTTTTCAGTTAAGTCTTTCAGTGCTGTGTGCAACTCTTGTCGCTCATATCTTCCATCTCATTTTCACAAACTTCATCTTCCCTTTCTACAATATTGTCCCCAATTTTGTTTAGAAACAATGTAAGGAATATAGAACGTATGCAACTGCACCATGCATAACGGTAGACAAATATGTTCTTCGCTTTTTTAAACTTAGCGTATTTGCACACACATTCCGAAACTGGTTAATGTGCTCAGTATGGAGTGTGAGCACCTCTGACAACGACGGGGCTTGCTGTGCATGATGTTATCAGTCTCATGTTGAGGCAATAGCGGCCATTCTTTCAGAGCTGCTAGCAGTCTTTGAGAGTGGTTGGTGGATGCTGACGTAACGCAACGCAAGCTGTCTCCCTAGTGCATCCCAGACATGCTCTATGGGATTCAAATAGGGAGAGCGAACAGGCCACGCCATGCGTGCAATATCTTCGTTTTCCAAGAAAACGTCAACCCCACGCGCTCTATGAGATCGAGTATTATCGTCCTTTAATACGAAGTTTGGGCTCACAGCACCTCGCAACAACCGCAAATGAGGTCCCAAGATCTCGTCACGATACCTGACATCAGTTAAACCTTGCCGATTCACCCGTACAATTTCGTAAATAGGGGTTCAAGTGGTAAACATAATCCCTGCTCGCACCATCAAAGATCCTCCTCAACATCGGTCTCCTTCCACAGTGTATGGGTCCAGAAATCGTGTTCAACATTCCCTCCAGATGCGAATCCATCGAGAATCACTCTCCAGACTAAATCAGGACTCATCTGTATAAACAATATTGGCCCACTGTTCGACCATACAGGTGGCATGTTGATAATTAAAAAAATGGTTCAAATGGCTCTGAACACTAAGAGACTTAATATCTGATGTCATCAGTCTCCTAGAACTTAGAACTACTTAAACTTAACTAACCTAAGGACATCATACACATCCATGCCCGAGGCAGGATTCGAACCTGCGACCGTAGCGGTCGCGCGGTTCCAAACTGATGATTCCATTCCAAACGTTCCCTTCTGTGAAGACGTGTCCGAGGAAGACATACAGCAGGTCTCCAACAATAAAGGCCACTCTGCCGAAGCTTTCTGCACACCGTTTGCCTCGATACAGCACTTAGAGTGGATGCTGCGCGCTTACATGCCAGTTGCCGTGCAGTACTAAGGCCGTGTTGACGTGCTCTTACAGCCAAATAACGGTCCTAAAGTCACACGTCGTCGGCCCTGGCCTGGTCTTTGGGATACAGTTTCGGTCTCTATAAACTGTCCCCACACTAGAGAAACAACAGAACGATTCACATTAAGCCATCGGACCAAATCGATCTGCGACTGTGCTGCTTCCTTTCTTTGTATGGCCCTCCATCGCAGAAAGTCTGGTAGGCATCTTATCTGTGCCATACTGCACCGTCTGTGACAGTGTGCACAGCTATTGTGGATGTGGGCCTACCCGACAAACACTACTTCGTTCATAGGTCTCTTGACGTCATCGTTGACATGGTTGTCCGTTGACCGGAATCTCATCTTCCGTGCAGAACACGACGGTACGGACATCTGGTTGACAGTTTGTAGGATTATATCGTGGATTAGACGCAGGACGGGGAAACAGCGGTTTGGGACTTTTGATATTCATAAAGCTGCTTCTGTTTTCTCCAAGGGTCGTTCTAATTTTCCTAAAGGTGGCATCGATCTTTTTCCCCCTAGTTATGGATGCTTCAACAGCTTTGAATTTTCCTCTAGCCATTCTTGCTTGCTTATATTTAACTTTCTATAAATCTCGTTTTTTTTATATCTGTATTCCCTTTCACCTCATTCATTTTTATATTCTCTCCTTTTATCTATTTAGTTCAATATCTCCTGCGTTATCCAGGTATTTCTGTTAGTCCTTGTCTTTTTACCAACGTGGTCCTCTGCTGCATTCCTATTGCATCTCTCGGATCTACCGATTCATTTTCCATTGTATTCCCTTCCCAATGTTGACTAACGTTCCCTCTGAAACTGTCAACAACCTCTCGTTCCTTCAGTTCGTCCAGGTCCTATCTCCTTAATTTCAATACATTTTTGGAATTCCTTGAGCTTTAATCCGCAGCTCATAGTCAATAACTTATTGTCAGAGTTCTCCTCTGTACCTGCAAATGTCTTACAGTTTAAAGTCTCTATGTTACCATTATACAGGGTGGTCCATTGATAGTGACCGGGCCAAATATCTCACGAAATTGGCATCAAACGAAAAAACTACAAAGAACGAAACTCGTCTAGCTTGAAGGGGGAAACCAGATGCCGCTATGGTTGGCTTAACATCTGTGGTCATCAGTCCCCTAGAACTTAGAACTACTTAAACCTAAAAGGACATCACACACATCCATGCCCGAGGCAGGATTCGAACCTGCGACCGTAGCAGTCGCGCGGTTCCGGACTGAGCGCCTAGAACCGCTAGACAACCGCGACCTGCTGGCTGCGACAAGTGAAACATCAGCGACCTTGACTGGTTAATGTATGGTGCGGCGTTACGGGAGGAAGGATAATAGGCCCAATTTATCGATGGCAATCTAAATGGTGCAGTATATGCTGATTTCCTACGTAATGTTCTACCGATGTTACTACAAGATGCTTCACTGCATGACAGAATGGCGATGTACTTCCAACATGATGGATGTCCGGCACATAGCTCGCGTGCGGTTGAAGCGGTATTAAATAGCATATTTCGTGACAGGTGGATTGGTCGTCGAAGCACGTCCACCGGATCTGACGTTCCCGGATTTCTTTCTGTGGGGAAAGTTGAAGGATATTTGCTATTGTGATACACCGACAACGCCTGACAACATGCATAAGCGCATTGTCAATGCATGTGCGAACATTACGGAATGCGAACTACTCGCTGTTGTGAGGAATGTCGTTACACGTATTGCCAAATGCATTGAGGTTGACGGATATCATTTTGAGCATTTATTGCATTAGTGTGGTATTTACAGGTAATCACGCTGTAACAGGATGCGTTCTCAGAAACGATAAGTTCACAAAGGTACATGTATCACATTGGAACAACCGAAATAAAATGTTCAAACGTACCTACGTTCTGTATTTTAATTTAAAAAACCTACCTGTTACCAACTGTTCGTCTAAAATTGTGAGCCATATGTTTGTGACTGCTACAGTGCCATCAATCACAAAGCGAAAAAAGTGGTCCAACTAAAACATTCATATTTCTTTACGTACTACACGAATATGTAATAACAATGGGGGTTCCTATTTTAAAAAAAAACGCAGTTGATATCCGTTTGACCTATGGCAGCGCCATCTAGCGGGCCAACGATAGCGCCATCTTGTTTCCCCCTTCAAGCTAGACAAGTTTCGTTCTTTGTAGTCTTTTCGTTTGACGCTTATTTCGTGAGATATTTGGCCCAGCCATGATCAGTGCCCCCCCCCCCCCCCCTATATAATCAACCTGAAATTTCTCAGTGTCCCCAGGTCTGTTCTACGCATACAACCTTATCTCTTGATCCTTAAACCAAGTGTTAGCGATGGTTAAATTATGCTCTGTGGTTAAATTCTACCACATGGGCAAGAGATCCGAATGGGGGACTATTTTACCTCTGGAATATTTTACGCGGGAGGATGCCATCATCATTGAGCCAGACAGTGTAGCTGTATAACCGCGGAGAAAGGATGGCTGCAGTTTCCCTTTACGTTCAGCCGTTCACAGCAGCAGCGCTGCAAATTAATGTTGGCTAATGTTACAAGACCAGGTCAGTCAATTATGCAGACTGTTGGTCCTACAAGCACCGAAAAGATTGCTACCATTCTTCAGGAAGCACGTGTTAGTGTGGTCGCTCCGAAAATACTCCTCCATTGCTGTTGTACCGACGGTACGGCTGGCTACCTGTATTGCTGACGCACGCAAGCCTCCTCATCCTGGATAGGTCCACGATTCATGAGGAGTGGAAGAGTAGTATAGAACTTCTGATGTGCAGATAACCAATAGGTTACACACAATTTTTAAACTTTCATGCAATGTCATGTAAGGAGTGTTCACAAGTAATTTTTCGAAGACCTGTAGTCGTCTTCCTTAAAATACACTTAACCAACGTTGCGTATCTACTAATTACTTTTTGGTTGACGAAGATGATGAGGTGATATGGTGATGTGGGTCTATGACAGCAAAGTCTTTAGCGGCTACACTAAAATGTTATGAGGCGAGATTGGTTAAATGGTGCAGATTGGTTAAAATTTTAACTACAAGAAAAAATAGAAAGCACTCTCTAAGAACGTGCTTGCGCGACACACACACACACAAAACGATGAAAATAATGTACGTTGTAAGATTGGAAACGTACAGCAAAAAGGGAAAAAGCAAGGGAAATAGCTAAAAGAATACAGTTGAGTGCGGCTGGACGGTCAGTGGAAGAAACGATGAGCGAGCCACTCTGAAACACACTAAAATCTCCAGCCTAAAAGCTTAGGCTAGAGTCCAGACACATCACAAAACCTTAAAACCTTCACCACATTCGTCCCCGCGTCAACTAAAATAGAGGCCAGATCCCCACCTTAATTTGCTTCTGCCCGCATATCACAATACAAAATACACTCAAAGAAAGTATGGCATACAGGGATTTGCACGCCACAGGTATCACAGATTGAGGGGGGCGTCTCGTCGGAGGAGGGAGACATGTTTTAGGGGAATTTTTTAGTTGAAAGTAACTCAGGTGTACTGTCAAAATTACTACTCTTCTTATACGACATTAACCTATATTATGCAAGTCCCATCCACTTTTATGCAAGGCTCCAATTTAACAGTTTGCTCATGACAAAAATGTAACTGATCAATCTTACTAGAAAATAACTAGTTGATGTGGTTGTTAGCTTCGCTGCTGGAGTTCTACATAGCACCACCATTCTACAGATTGGTGTAATTCTGCTAGCTTTGTACAGAAAATAGTTGAGTATTGCCCGTGTTTTCACTAAAAGTGGACTCTTTAAGACAATGTTGCAAAGCGGTGCAATATATCCAGACGCTTCTACAGGGTGTTACAAAAAGGTACGGCCAAACTTTCAGGAAACATTCCTCACACAGAAAGAAAGAAAATGTGTTATGTGGACATGTGTCCGGAAACGCTTACTTTCCATGTTAGAGCTCATTTTATTACTTCTCTTCAAATCACATTAATCATGGAACGGAAACACAGCAACAGAACGTACCAGCGTGACTTCAAACACTTTGTTACAGGAAATGTTCAAAATGTCCTCCGTTAGCGAGGATACATGCATCCACCCTCCGTCGCATGGAATCCCTGATGCGCTGATGCAGCCCTGGAGAATGGCGTATTGTATCACAGCCGTCCACAATACGAGCACGAAGAGTCTCTACATTTGGTACCGGGGTTGCGTAGACAAGAGCTTTCAAATGCCCCAATAAATGAAAGTCAAGAGGGTTGAGGTCAGCAGAGCGTGGAGGCCATGGAATTGGTCCGCCTCTACCAATCCATCGGTCACCGAATCTGTTGTTGAGAAGCGCACGAACACTTCGACTGAAATGTGCAGGAGCTCCATCGTGCATGAACCACATGTTGTGTCGTACTTGTAAAGGCACATGTTCTAGCAGCACCCGTATGAAATCATGATAACGTGCTCCATTGAGCGTAGGTGGACGAAACTAAAATGAGCTCTAACATGGAAATTAGCGTTTCCGGACACATGTCCACATAACGTATTTGCCTTCTTTGTGTGTGAGGAATGTGTACTGAAAGTTTGGCCGTACCTTTTTGTAACACCCTGAATACAGGGAATTTAAACACTGAAGAGCCAAAGAAACAGGTACAACTGCCTAATATCGTGTAGCGCCCTCGCGAGCACGCAGAAGTGCCGCCACACAACGTGGCATCGACTCGACTAGTGTCTGAAGTATTGCTGGAGGGAACTGACAGCATGAACCATGCAGGGCTGTCCATAAACCAGCAAGAGCACGAGGGTTGGAGGTCTCTTCTGAACAGCACGTTGCAAAACATCCCAGATATGCGCAATAATGTTCACGTCTGGGGAGTTTGGTGGCCAGCGGATGTGTTTAAACTCATAAGAGTGTTCCTGGAGCCACTCTGTAGCAATTCTGGACGTGTGGGGTGTCGCATTGTTCTGCTAGAAGTGTCCAAGTTCCTCGGAATGCACACTGTACATGAATGGATGCAGGTGATCAGAGAGGATGTCTACGTACGTATCACCTGTCAGAGTCGTGTCTAGACGTATCAGGGGCCCCTTATCACTTCAACTGCCCACGCCCTACACCATTACAGAGCCTCCATCAGTTCCCATGCTGACATGCAGAGTCTGTGGATTCATACCCGCACACGTCCCTCTGCTCGATAAAATTTGATACAACGCTCGTCCGACCAGGTAACATGTTTCCAGTCATCAACAATCCAAGGTCAGTGCTGACATGCCCAGGCGAGGCGTAATGCCTTATGCTGTGCAGTCATCAAGGGTACACGAGTGGGGACTCGGCTTCGAAAGCCCATATCGATGATGTTTCGTTGAATGGTTCCCACGGTGTCACTTGTTGATGGCCCAGCATTGAAATCAGTAGCAAATTGCGTATGGGTTGCACTTCTGTCACGTTGACCGATTCTGATAAGTCGTCGTTGGTCCCGTTTCTGCAGGATCTTTTTCCGGCCTCAGCGATGTCGGAGATTTGGTGTTTTAGCATATTCCTGATTTTCATGGTACACTCGTGTAATGGTCGTAAGGGAAAATCCCCACTTCATCGCTACCTCGGATATGCTGTGTCCCATAGCTCGTGCGCCGACTATAACACACCGTTCAAACTCATTTAAATCTTGATAACCTGCCATTGTAGCAGCAGTAACCGATCTAACAACTGCGCTAGACACTGTTGTCTTATATAGGAGTTGCCGACCGCAGTGCCGTATTCTGTCTTTTTACATATCTCTGAATTTGAATTCGCAGACCTATACCAGTTTCTTTTGCGCTTCAATGTACACATCAAATTTCTTAACTGAGCTGTGTTAGGTAAAGGAACTATTGTATAGACTAACGAAATCTTGAAGACTGCACTCTTACAAAGTGGCTCTTAATATGAGTTAAGTCAGCCGGCCGCAGTGGCCGCGCGGTTAAAGGCGCTGCAGTCTGGAACCGCAAGACCGCTACGGTCGCAGGTTCGAATCCTACCTCGGGCATGGATGTTTGTGATGTCCTTAGGTTAGTTAGGTTTAACTAGTTCTAAGTTCTAGGGGACTAATGACCTCAGCAGTTGAGTCCCATAGTGCTCAGAGCCATTTGAACCATTTTTAAGTCTTATTATCTGATTTCAGTGAATGTGGTTTCATAGTGTTTTACAAAACAGTACGACATCAAAATCCCTTCACTAGGCTGCCAATATGTGACATGTTTTCTATTCTAGTCTGTATTCATAGAACGTTTGCTGAACAGACTGTTTTAATATTAACTAGTTTTTACTATGTAAACAAATCAACAAAGTTGGTGTTTACAAACCAACTGCATGAACTGTTAACGTATAGCATGCATACGATTCGATGTGATATTTAGTACCAGACTGTTACACTAGTCTAATCTAGTCTTTAACGTGTAAATTTTAAGGCTTGATGTCCATGTAGTTTCTCTGTTTTGTTAGCTTTATTCATCTTGTACAACCAAGGACATTGAAACTGTAAGCTATGCATCTCTGATATTATGATCCATTAATCTAAAATGTAAGCAATATCGCTGCACTCATATGAAAACAAAGAGCTGCTGATTTAGTCGCATTTCATTACACGAATTTGGTGGAAGAGTATACTGAACAGTACAGTGGGTTGTCGATTTGTGCACTTAGTGACCAATAGAAATTTTTTTATGATACTTGATGCATGTATAAATTACAGGTACTCATGTTAGATTTGTGTATTTCTATAACGTGTATACATATGTATACTACGATTCTTAATGTCTTTACGTATATTGTAATTTTAATAATTTTATTTACATGCAGCAACCGGTAATAATTATGTACTTGACGCCAAAGAATGTTTCTTTAACCAGAGTAATGGTATTCATGTGTGTTTTCTATAGACAAATGATCACGTAAATTATTCTGAGATGTAATACACTGCTGTGCAAAACATAGGGCAGAAAGTAACTTTCACACGATGTGCCACTGGCAAGTGACATAACTCGATGGAACGTAGCCCACACATAGAAGGAATTGCTACAATATAGTACAGAAAATAACTGAAGGGAATAGGCAATGAGACGAACAACAATAACATTTTTATTCAAAGACAATGATCACACTAAAGTTGCCGCCATTAATGATGGTTCAAAATGGTTCAAATGGCTCTGAGCACTATGGAACTTAACTGCAGTGGTCATCAGTCCCCTAGAACTTAGAACTACTTAAACCTAACTAACCTAAGGGCATCACACACGTCCATGCCCGAGGCAGGATTCGAACCTGCGACCGTAGCGATTAATGATGATTCCCTGAACGTTAATACGGTGTGCGAACTTCATGGGCTGCAATATGCATGCTCTGCAACGTGCTCCCATGCTACTAGGTTGATAAGGAGTTGGGGCGTTGCATTCCTCCACCAGTGTGATTGACAATCGCTGGATGATCGTTGGTTCATGACGACGTGCTGCAATACGTCACTCAAACACATCCCACATGCGCCAGATGGTATTAAAGTGGGGGGAACGGGAAGGCTAGGCCATTCTTACATACTTACATACTACTGAATGATGTAAAGTATTGTGTATTATTCCGTCGGATATGGTCGCTTTTAGGAAAATGAAAAATACATGCATTCCATTTTCATTGCAGACAGACATTTACATCTACACCTACATGACTACTCTGCAATTCACACTTGAGTGCCTGGCAAGAGGATTCTTCGAACCGCCTCCAGACTATTTCCCTACCGTTCCACTATCTAACAGAGGTTGGAGACAAAATCTGGATGACTTCAAACAAGAAAGAGTCATCGGAAAACTGGAAGAAGAACGAAAAAAGACGAGTGTAGCCCAGGAGTTTGGTAGTGCACATAGCATTTTTCAACGTTCATGAGAAGAATTTCTAACCACAAACATTGTTGTCCAAAGGAGAGGAGGTGGTAGACCACGGTCAGTTACGGCAGCAGACGATTACTACATTGTGCAACAGGCAAGAAGGTGTAGATGTCAAACAGCCAGTGCAGTTTCAACCACATTTAATAGTGCTGCAAGGCAAGCAGTGCCACGCTGCATAGTGGAACAGTGACTACATAGGGTGGCCTCTTTGCCCAGTGACCAGTATCTTGTAATCCACTGACAACCACACGTCGGTGGCACCGTTTGCGATGCTGCCAACAGCATACAAACAAGGAGCTGGGTCACATGCTCTTCCTGAATCAGAGCACACTCAATCTGACTAGTGATTCTGGACGTATCATTACATACCGACAGGTGGGAATATACAATGCACCCAGGAACATTCTAGACGTCATTGGTTACGTGGTCTAGATGTTATGGTGTGGGGAGGCATAATGCTGCATGGGTGTAGTGACCTCCAAATTTCTGAACACGCTCCACTCACCGGTCACGTTGTTGGGACATTGTACTCCTTCCCTATGTGAGTCTTTTATGGGGAACATTCAGTCCTGACTTTACTGATGACAATACTTGACCAAGCAGGTGGAGGAGCTCATGAAATGATAGGCAAAAGGACTGCCCTGCCACTTCCTTCGATTTAAATCCCATCGAGAATGTGTGGGATGTGTTGGGGTTGGGGCATATTGTAGCACGTTCAGAAGCACTGACAACGGTCCGCCAATTGTCAAATGGCTCTGAGCACTATGGGACTTAACATCTATGGTCATCAGTCCCCTAGAACTTAGAACTACTTAAACCTAACGACATCACACAACACCCAGTCATCACGAGGCAGAGAAAATACCGGACCCCGCCGGGAATCGAAACCGGGAACCCGGGCGTGGGAAGCGAGAATGCTACCGCACGACCACGAGATGCGGACCCGCTAATTGTCAACCGTAATGGTAGAGGAATAGAACACACTACCACAAGAACTCTTTAATCATGTGGCCAGTGCGGGAGCACGTTTCAGGTCATACATTGCTGCCTGTGGTGATCACGCACTTTATTTGGAACCCTAATCCACCGTTTGTAATTTCCAGGAAACCTTCATAAATCGCTGTGACTTCAGTACAATTACTGCTTCTTTAATAAAACTTTTATTTCTGTTAATCTGATTTTGTATATCTTTCAATTATCTTCAGTGCCCGCAGCTCGTGGTCGTGCGGTTGCGTTCTCGCTTCCCACGCCCGGGTTCCCGGGTTCGATTCCCGGCGGGGTCAGGGATTTTCTCTGCCTCGTGATGGCTGGGTGTTGTGTGCTGTCCTTAGGTTAGTTAGGTTTAAGTAGTTCTAAGTTCTAGGGGACTGATGACCATAGATGTTAAGTCCCATAGTGCTCAGAGCCATTTGAACCATTTTTTGAATTATCTTCAGTACTATTCTACGAGGTGCATTCAAGTTCTAAGGCCTCCGATTTTTTTTTTCGAATTAACTACTCACCCGAAATCGATGAAACTGGCGTTACTTCTCGACGTAATCGCCCTGCAGTCGTACACATTTTTCACAACACTGACGCCATGATTCCATGGCAGCGGCGAAGGCTTCTTTAGGCGTCTGTTTTGACTACTGGAAAATCGCTGACGCAATAGCAGCACGGCTGGTGAATGTGCGGCCACGGAGAGTGTCTTTCATTGTTGGAAAAAGCCAAAAGTCACTAGGAGCCAGGTCAGGTGAGTAGGGAGCATGAGGAATCACTTCAAAGTTGTTATCACAAAGAATCTGTTGCGTAACGTTAGCTCGATGTGCGGGTGTGTTGTCCTGGTGAAACAGCACCCTTCCCGGACGTTTTTGTTGCAGTGCAGGAAGGAATTCGTTCTTCAAAACATTTTCGTAGGATGCACCTGTTACCGTAGTGCCCTTTGGAACGCAATGGGTAAGGAATACGCCCTCGCTGTCCCAGAACATGGACACCATCATTTTTTCAGCACTGGACGTTACCCGAAATTTTTTTGGTGGCGGTGAATCTGTGTGCTTCCATTGAGCTGACTGGCGCTTTGTTTCTGGATTGAAAAATGGCATCCACGTCTCATCCATTGTCACAACCGACGAAAAGAAAGTCCCATTCATGCTGTCGTTGTGCGTCAACATTGCTCGGCAACATGCCACACGGGCAGCCATGTGGTCGTCCGTCAGCATTCGTGGCACCCACCTGGATGACACTTTTCGCATTTTCAGGTCGTCATGCAGAATTGTGTGCACAGAACCCACAGAAATGCCAACTCTCGAGGCGATCTGTTCAACAGTCATTCGGCGATCCCCCAAAACAATTCTCTCCACTTTCTCGATCATGTCGTCAGACCGGCTTGTGCGAGCCCGAGGTTGTTTAGGTTTGTTGTCACACGATGTTCTGCCTTCATTAAACTGTCGCATCCATGAGCGCACTTTCGCACATCCATAACTCCATCACCACATGTCTCCTTGAACTGTCGATGAATTTCAATTGGTTTCACACCACGCAAATTCAGAAAACGAATGATTGCACGCTGTTCAAGTAAGGAAAACGTCGCCATTTTAAGTATTTAAAACAGTTATCATTCTCGCCGCTGGCGGTAAAATTCCATCTGCTGTACGGTGCTGCCATCTCTGGGACGTATTGACAATGAACGTGGCCTCATTTTAAAACAATGCGCATGTTTCTATCTCTTTCCAGTCCGGAGAAAAAAAATCGGATGCCTTAGAACTTGAATGCGCCTCGTATAGCAGTTCTTTCTATGCATGGTCCAAGTTTCATCAAGGTATGTTACTTGCAATGACACATTATCCGAAAGTTACTTTCGTCCCTAAGTTTTGCACACCAGTGTATGAAAGTATGTTCTTTGTATTTTCTCTTAATGTTTTATTTCGAGACAGAAAGAGTTAATAATTTTTTCATGGTCACAATAATTTTCTTTATGCGTGTCAGGGCTTGCTCGTCACTACTTCTAAGAGTGAGTGATACTTAAACACAAAACACTCACACGTTATTATTGGTCACCCTATGCCAGGGTATTTCCTTAAATTTTCTGATCATAACGAGCTTTACTTATCGCTTTAAACATATGTGTTGCCCAACTGGAGTTTAGCTTATCTTTACAGTGCTGCTTCTTCTGCTTCATCATCACCTTCTTCTTCGACAAAATGGTATGGATGCTACCAATGACGATGTCAGTTGTATGTGTAACTCATAAGCAACACCCTACTCACCGTATCCTGTTTTTGTACTGTTAGAAGCAGAAACGAGTGAGAGCAAGAAGATATGTTATGTGGGAATGGAGATGATAGCAATGGGAGTATAGAACCCTATGGATAATCCATTGGGATCACGCTGACTGAATGAACTGAGTTATAGGCTCCTGATAATCACAATACTCGGTTATCTGCAGAGATTACAGAGAACGTCCGACCTGCAGATCAAGGTACAAGAAGTAGAAAACGCCTCCTGACGGTTGAGAATAGGGAGTGTGATGTGTAGCCAAGCTGTGAGAATTTTGATGGATGTCAGGGCATAGCTCACCTATTTTGCTGAGTCAAATGGTTCAAATGGCTCTGAGCACTATGGGACTTAACTTCAGAGGTCATCAGTCGCCTAGAACTTAGAACTAATAAAACCTAACTAATCTAAGGACATCACACACATCCATGCCCGAGGCAGGATTCGAACCTGCGACCGTAGCGGTCGCTCGGTTCCAGACTGTAGCGCCTAGAACCGCACGGCCACTCCGGCCGGCGCTAAGTCAACAAACCAAAATGTTGTCCATTATTCCATGTGCCTGCAGTTCATTTACCATGATACTGACGCGGCGAGAAACACAGGGGGCACACACCTTTGCTGACGGTGTTGCGATTCCTGGCGACACCCTGGAGCAAGTATCACTTCCCGATTTCTCCTCAATGCGAAGGTCCGTTACTGAAATAAATGTGAATAATGATGATTTTAAAATGTTTAGCATTATTGAGGATATCTTGTCAGGTCACGGATTTTGTAGAATTATTACGTTTCTCAAGTACAAGTTTGAATTTCTTATGTTAGGACACTCTTAAAGCACAAACTGGGAATCATGAAATATCGTTGTACACTATTAGTCGCGTGGCACTATTATAATCTACATTTAGTTTTTAATCGCTGTTTTAGAACTTGATTTCGATCATTCTTTTAATGATTTCATCATAAATATTATAACATTTAGTAGTAATGATGTAATTTTCAATGTTCCCTGATGACTTTGTCCAGAGACCATTCCTAATCTTCTCGTCTCGAAAGTGGAGGTCATGAAAGGTATCTGTATTGGCTTTTTCATTTTCTCACCGTCTATGTCAAGTTTTTCGAGACCCGTAGTATATACACTCCTGGACATGGAAAAAAGAACACATTGACACCGGTGTGTCAGACCCACCATACTTGCTCCGGACACTGCGAGAGGGCTGTACAAGCAATGATCACACGCACGGCACAGCGGACACACCAGGAACCGCGGTGTTGGCCGTCGAATGGCGCTAGCTGCGCAGCATTTGTGCACCGCCGCCGTCAGTGTCAGCCAGTTTGCCGTGGCATACGGAGCTCCATCGCAGTCTTTAACACTGGTAGCATGCCGCGACAGCGTGGACGTGAACCGTATGTGCAGTTGACGGACTTTGAGCGAGGGCCGGGAGGCCGGGTGGACGTACCGCCGAATTGCTCAACACGTGGGGCGTGAGGTCTCCACAGTACATCGATGTTGTCGCCAGTGGTCGGCGGAAGGTGCACGTGCCCGTCGACCTGGGACCGGACCGCAGCGACGCACGGATGCACGCCAAGACCGTAGGATCCTACGCAGTGCCGTAGGGGACCGCACCGCCACTTCCCAGCAAATTAGGGACACTGTTGCTCTTGGGGTATCGGCGAGGACCATTCGCAACCGTCTCCATGAAGCTGGGCTACGGTCCCGCACACCGTTAGGCCGTCTTCCGCTCACGCCCCAACATCGTGCAGCCCGCCTCCAGTGGTGTCGCGACAGGCGTGAATGGAGGGACGAATGGAGACGTGTCGTCTTCAGCGATGAGAGTCGCTTCTGCCTTGGTGCCAATGATGGTCGTATGCGTGTTTGGCGCCGTGCAGGTGAGCGCCGCAATCAGGACTGCATACGACCGAGGCACACAGGGCCAACACCCGGCATCATGGTGTGGGGAGCGATCTCCTACACTGGCCGTACACCACTGGTGATCGTCGAGGGGACACTGAATAGTGCACGGTACATCCAAACCGTCGTCGAACCCATCGTTCTACCATTCCTAGACCGGCAAGGGAACTTGCTGTTCCAACAGGACAATGCACGTCCGCATGTATCCCGTGCCACCCAACGTGCTCTCGAAGGTGTAAGTCAACTACCCTGGCCAGCAAGATCTCCGGATCTGTCCCCCATTGAGCATGTTTGGGACTGGATGAAGCGTCGTCTCACGCGGTCTGCACGTCCAGCACGAACGCTGGTCCAACTGAGGCGCCAGGTGGAAATGGCATGGCAAGCCGTTCCACAGGACTACATCCAGCATCTCTACGATCGTCTCCATGGGAGAATAGCAGCCTGCATTGCTGCGAAAGGTGGATATACACTGTACTAGTGCCGACATTGTGCATGCTCTGTTGCCTGTGTCTATGTGGCTGTGGTTCTGTCAGTGTGATCATGTGATGTATCTGACCCCAGGAATGTGTCAATAAAGTTTCACCTTCCTGGGACAATGAATTCACGGTGTTCTTATTTCAATTTCCAGGAGTGTATTTCATAGTTGTCTCTACGATACTAAGATAGTCAGCTTCATTGGATATCAGTTCTTGTACGTTTGTAGACCATTTGCATCACCACTACACTGTAAACCTTGTCTTTGGTGTGCAGTTGGCCATCCGCCAATCACAGGCCTTGGTTGTAGTTTTTGGTTTCAAAAAGCAAGACCGCCATTAGTCTGCTTTATTCCTTCGTTCTGGACATAGTTCTTGGTCTGTAGACAAGTATTGTGTACTCTGTATCTTAGAGTGATGATGCATGGTACTTTCAATAAGCAAAGCAACACTTTTTTTCTCAAAGCACAAGAGTTGGTGAACAAGTGTTTCAGCACTACCGACAGAGACAGCGAGGTAGTTAACTGTTATCCGTCGAACACCTCGAATGAGAGTGTCCGCACGTTCCAACATTTCAGGAGACACCGCTGCCGGCCTGCACGCGGGAGATCGGACAGGTTTGCGAGACCTTGTTGCGACAGCGACAGACACCTCGTCCAACGACTCACTCACTGCTTTCGTTCTTCGTGGACATTCTGCAAACGCCTATGAATATTTGCGATGCTCCGGTTTTCCGCCCAAAAAAGCTCAGTGACAGCTCCCTACTTGGAACACACATTTGTCACAGACGTCGTATTGAACGTTACACACCGCTGGGTGGCTTGCGGAGTATAAATGTAGATGTTGATGTTACGTATAGCGACGTCGCCTATCAGTATTGCATGAAAATGTAGGGGCTGCAGCGGAAATATTCCACAATGTCTCACAATAAATTCCGCAATTTGCAACCAAAATTGGACGAGAAAAAAAGTGTTACATTACTTACTGAACACCCCTCGTACGTGGCTTGTACTGGAGCCATATTTTAAGGAAAGACTGCTCTGATGAAATTACTTTACCACACTGAGAGCTATAACGTAGTGGTAAATTCAGAATCACCATGTGAGATAAATGATAGATCAAGATTTAATATCGTCCCATGCCCTGTTTCTCGTGAATGTGTATTTATGTATTTATATACGTTGGTGCAGGCTAGAAAGTGTACGAACTATCAGGTTTCAAGAAGTTGGTTACCGCATCATTTTTCATGTTAATTTCAAACGATCGTGTGTCTAGTTCTTCCATCCAAATTTATATGAGAAATAGAACATCGATTTTGTACTTGATATCGAGTTGTACTCCGATTTTGTAAGATTGTTTTGTCAAATTAAATGTGATTATGATGCTCACTGTGAAACTGTAGTTTTATGCTTCCATTTAGTTTTAGATCAACTGCACATGGTGAACAGTCATTTCTAATCGGAGCATTTCCTTTATTCTCAGATTGCCCAAATGCATGGCATACTGGCTCCCGCTGTCTTCGTGAACTTACGTTAGATGAATTGTGCCACAAATTAATTCCATCTCATGATTAGAATAACGTGTAGTGAGATAAGAATGGCGATAGGTAATATAGTGTAGCGTAAACGATTGAGATGGTAGTTAGGCAGTTCTCAGGCGTCAGACAAGATAAGGCTACATTAGCGGCTGTCGGTGAACGTAAGAGTGCTACATGTAGTAGCACTGGCTTATATTATCGTATTCGTTTGACATACGAGCTACGTAGGAAAGAGATTGATTGCTTCCTATACACATGCTAAATTATAGCATTCGTTGTGAACAGATGAATACAGAGTGGGGGGAAACAGCCCCTTGGCAGCGCAGTTTGCTATAAGCGTGAAGGTGACACAAACCAGTGGCACCTGTTGCTTTCATGAACCTCTTTACTTACGTATTATACTTTATACTGAGGTATTCTAGCCGTTAATCAAACGTTGAGTTTAATTACGTATAAGTGTGTGATGTGCGTTTACTATTCGAAGCAGACAGGATTAATAATCATTTCATGGCCATTATAATTTTGTTTATACATATCACTATAATATCACGGCTTACTTCTCACTACTTCTGAAAGTAATTGATGCTTCAACACACACACACACACACACACACACACACGACTTTCAGCCGATCTTAATAAATATGACGAAATGTTGTACACTCCATGTTTCTTGTCTCGCATTACGTCTTTCAGTGCCCTCTCAAATATTTCGCGTATTAATGCATCACCTATCTCATATTTATCCACTTTCTCTTCTCTTTCCAAGATACTGACATCAAGTTTCTTATATTTATGTACACCTATTATATATTCTTTCCGTCTTTCAGTTTACTCTTCTTGATTGCCTTCTCAGATCCTGACGTTCATATAGTTTCTTTTCTTCAATTACTTTTTGCCTTAAATGCGGTATCAGTAATTCAGTTTTCCTGCTGCATTTGTTGCAGCATTTTTAAATTTCCTCCTTTCATCAATGAAATTTAATATCTCCTGTGCGATCAAGGATTTATGCTTTGTTCGCAGCTCGTGGTCTAGTGGCTAGCGTTGCTACTTCTGGATCATGTGGTCCCAGGTTCGACTCTCAGCCGCGTCGAGGATTTTCGCCTCCCGGTGACTGGGTGTTTGTGTTGTCCTCATCATTTCATCATCATTCGGGAAAGTGGCGAGACCGGACACTTAAGGGATTGGGACTTTGTACAGACGCTGATAACCACGCACTTGAGCGCCCCATAAACCAAATACCATCATCATCATCGATTTCTGCTTCTCTTGCACTTTTTCCTCTCCTCTTCCATTCGTTTCCACTGTTTCAGTTAGTCGTCACTTAATGGTCTATTTTAAACAATCAATAATAATTTTTTTAACTTATCTCTGCTTCGTAGTCTTATGTTTTTACTGTTCTAAAACTTGCTCATTTGTATTCATAACTAATGAATTATGATCATATTCCACGTCTACTCCTGGAAATGGCTCCTAGTTTAAAATCTGGTTTCTAAATTCTGCCTGACCATTAAACACACTTCAAAAAAGTTCTGCATCACCTCGGTTCCGAGAGTTCCGGAACCTGTACAGAAAATTGGAATAGAGATCAACATAAACATCATTTCCGCCCTTTTTATTGCTCATGAAAACCACACATTGCACGTTGTACCACCATACAGCGAGACCTTCAGAGATGGTGGTCTAGATTGCTCTACACACCGGTACCTCTAATACCTAGTAGCAGGTCCTCTTGCATTGATGCATGCCTGTATTCATCGTGGCATACTATCCACGAGTTCATCAAGACACTGTTGGTCCGGATTGTCCCATTCCTCAACGGTGATTCTTCGTAGATCCCACAGAGTGGTTGGTGAATCACGTCGTCTATAAACAGCGCCTTCCAGTCTATCTCAAGCATGTTCGATAGGATTCATGCCTGGAGGACATGCTGGCCACTCTAGTCGAGCAATGTTGTTATACCGAAGGAAGTCATTCACAAGATGTGCACGACGGGAGCACGAATTGTCGTCCATGAAGACGTATGCGTCGCCAATATGCTGCCAATATGGATGCACTTTCGGTAGGAAGATGGCATTCACGTATCGTACAGACATTACGGCGCCTTCCATGACCACAGCGGCATACGTCGGCCTCCATTATGCTACCCCAAAACAGCAGGGGACCTCCACCTTGCTGCACTCGCTGGACAGTGTGTCTAAGGCGTTCAGCCTGACCTGGTTGCCTCCAAACATGTCTCCATGGACCTCGCCATGGATGTCTCGAGCGAAGCTGCACATCATGTAGCCTATTGCGCACAGTCTGAGTCGTAAAACGACGTCCTGTGGCTACATGAAAAGCATTATTCAACATGGTGGCATTGCTGTCAGGGTTCCTTCTAGCCATAGTCCGTAGGTAGCGGTCATCCACTGCAGCAGTAGCCCTTGGGCGCCCTAAGCGAGGCATGTCATCGACAGTTCCCGTCTCTCTGTATCTCCTCCATGTCCGAACAACATCGCTTTGGATCACTCCGAGACGCCTGGACGCTTCCCTTGTTGATAGCCCTTCGTGGCACAAAGTAACAATGCGAACGCGATCGAACCGCAGTATTGACCGTCTAGACATGGTTTAATTACAGACAACACGATTTGTGTACCTCCTTCCTGGTGGAATGATTGGAACTGATCGGCTGTCTGACCCCCTCCGTCTAATAGGCGCTGCTCATGCATGGTTGTTTACATCTTTCGGCAGTTTTAGTGACATCCCTGAACAGTCAAAGGGACTGTGCCTGTGATACAATATCCACAGTCAACGTCTATCTTCAGGAGTTCTGGGAACTGGGGTGATGGAAATTTTTTTTTGATGTGTGTAAAATCTATGTTAAGGCATCCGATGTCACCTGGTCTCTTCCATTTATACACGATTTTTTCATAGTTCTCAAACCAAATGTTATAAATAATTATATAGAGCTCTGTGCAAAATTCTACCAGACGGCCACCCCTTTCATTCCTTTTCTCCAGCCAATGTTCTCACATTGTTTTTCGTTCTCTTATCTCCCTAGTATTGCATTCTAGTCTCCCAAAATAGTTCAGTTTTCGCCTTCCTTGACTGCGGAGCAAGCTGACTTATAAAATTCTGATACTTTGATGGTTCTTGGGTTTGTGTCTACATTGGCTATGATAATCCGAGCAGTATGCTATTCGTACTACTTCTCTAACATTACCATTTTTTCTTCACTATTAGACCTGCTTTTGCATTACACCTATTTGATTTTATGTTGATAACCCTATTTTCATCTACCATGAAATCCGGTTCCTCCGCTCACTGCACTAACACAAATTTCCACTATTATATCTCCGGTATATCTCATAATTAAATCGTAGAGCCTCATAATTAAATCGTAGAGCACAGTTTTACATCCTCCTGGCAATACAGGGATTATAAGTTGCCTTCCCTTTCAATCTAGCCGCAATACTAACATAGCAAGGCCATGTTGGCTAACGATACGAAGGAAATTGGTCAGTCATGCAGACTCTTGTCCCTGCAGCTGTTGGAAAGGCTGCTGCCATACTTCAGGCACCGTAAGGAAGTCTAGCCTCTGATTAACACCCAAGAAAAACGCAGAAGACGACACGAAAGCTCGTTATGTACATGTTGATGAGTCAACTCAAGGTTTAGCAATCAGTTACCGTAATTTCCCGCTTTCTCCAGCCTCAGAGAGATATCTAGCCTCAGCGCGTCTTAGAGTGCAGGAGTGGAGGAGCAGTTGTAAGAAAAAGGTCAAAAGCAAATCGAGGCGTGACTACACCAGGGGAAATAATGATGGCGGCTTGGAGAGCTGCCTAAATGCCGTACGATTTCACTGCTGCCATCTGAGGGAATTCTCAAGAGCTGTGCAGCACTCTAGAGTAATAAATGCCAGCCACAGAAGTAACCATGATAAGTTCTTGTACCTGCTATATCAGAAGAGTCTCCTTCTATTCAGAACGGCACTAGAGACACTCAGTATAAGAAAATGCTTTTGGTATGTATGTTTGTGAATATTCGATAAGATTACATGTTACCTCAATTTCAAATGAAGAGAAACACAATCTGTTGTTAGACAATGCAGAATAAAACATTTGAGTTCAGAGTTCTACACTCGCAGGATCTGTCACTGAATGGAAACAGTTTTAATTGTAGGTTTGGATAAACAAAGTGACGCTATTGTTGCTGTTGAAACTAGCTGAAGGGCTTACGAACCACTGTCAATCTGTTGTTAGACAATGCAGAATAAAACATTTGAGTTCAGAGTTCTACACTCGCAGGATCTGTCACTGAATGGAAACAGTTTTAATTGTAGGTTTGGATAAACAAAGTGACGCTATTGTTGCTGTTGAAACTAGCTGAAGGGCTTACGAACCACTGTCAGAAAAAATCGCCAATAGAAACAGTCTAATTTCGCAGGTTAATCTGTAAGGTTGGTTGGTTGATTTGGGGGAGGGGACCAAACAGCGAAGTCATCGGGTCCGCAGCTCGTGGTCGTGCGGTAGCGTTCTCGCTTCCCACGCCCGGGTTCCCGGGTTCGATTCCCGGCGGGGTCAGGGATTTTCTCTGCCTCGTGATGACTGGGTGTTGTGTGATGTCCTTAGGTTAGTTAGGTTTAAGTAGTTCTAAGTTCTAGGGGACTGATGACCATAGATGTTAAGTCCCATAGTGCTCAGAGCCATTTGAACCATTTTTTGAAGTCATCGGTCCCATCGGATTAAGGAAGGATGGAGAAGGAAGTTGGCCGTGCCCTTTCAAAGGAACTCTTCCGGCATTTGCCTAAAGCTATTTAGGGAAATTACGGAAAGCTAAATCAGGATGGCCGGACGCGGGTTTGAACCGTCGTCCTCCCGAATGCGAGTCCAGTGTGCTGACAACTACGCCACCTCGCTCGGTATTGATCTTTAAGACTGTTCAGACGGGCAACAGATGTTTCCACGCTGATCAAGGGTACCTATTGACCAGCATGTCGCCTATCATAGAGAAACTGAAACGTAAGTATTTGAATCATTGCAATGCTGCTTCTTTATCATTCTCACTGATGAAACCATCTGCATCATACATTCAGACACGTTAAGTTATGTACTGCCTACCAAACAAGGTGAAGCACGCAGAAGACATGGTCGGATGTCAGTGCAACTTCGTATATTTACGAGTATAAACCATTAGCAGTTAAAGTGTGACAATTATTTAACTATATGAAATAAAATGATCTGAACTGTTTGTATTAGGACGTTCAAACTACACGGTTGGCCGCAGAGGATGGTAGGATTTATTATGCTTAGTATGGGTTGGTCAAAACCATTGCTGAGATGAAAACAACCATTCAGGAGGTCATCGACATCATCGATGTTCCGACTCTTCAGCGGGTAGGCAGAATTTCGCTATACGTCTGTGCCACATCATCGCCAATGATGGCATGCATATCGAACATGTCATAACCTAAATTCTAATAACTGTAGTGACGTTTATATGCTGAATAAAGTGTGTGCACACCGAAGTCTGTAGGTAAGTTACGTTTTTTTTCATATAGTTCAATAATTATCATCCGGTAAATAAATGATTTAGAGCTGTAATTCTCTGTGACAGATATACCGACTACTAGAATGATTGGTGTTGTTTGTGTTTAGTACCGCTGCCAGGCCTGGCAGGGTATATCAATTGTGCGAACAGCGTCAGATGTTGAGTGATCACTATGAAGGACACAGAGACGCAGCGTACTCGTGTTATCCAGCGTTATCAGCATATCCAGGTCATTTTCGGTCTCCATTCGGCCGATTGATCGAATCGTGTTATATCCAGATTTGTAAGGCATTTGGATAATACAGTGGTCTGATGGACTGCATGGGAATTTGAGGGCAGGGATATTAGAAGTTAAGGTTCCAATCGACCATGTCTGACCACCACAAGTGAGGATCGCCGTCTTGCGCACCAAACACATCGTCACACCTTCACCTCTGCGCCTGTCACTCTAGAACAAGTAGAACAAGAAGTGGACTCCCAGCAACATCTCGTGTCACCTCACACCATTGGTTGGAGACTAGTAACAACAAGATTAGGATATTACCACCCCTTGCGTAGACAGCTGGTAACACCTGAACAAACGTGTCTACGTTTGGAGTGCTGTCGTGATCGAGGAGGATTGACTGCTGATGAATGGTATCGCATTGAATGCGGCGATGAGTCGCAGTTCTATACTATTCCGAATGTCCATCATCTGCGATTATGGCGGCGACATGAGGAGAGGTCTCATTCTTCGAGTGGTTTGGTGTGGCATAGCGGTGTTGCTCCTATCGTGATGGTGTGTGGAACCGTCGGAAAGTCACGGCTGGTAGAGACTGATGGTGCCCCGAGACCACAAATTTGCGCTACGGGCACCCTGCGTTCCCGTGTACTACTTGGTGATGTCTTTTTATCAACAGGATATTGCTCCTCCATACATGGCTTGTCACCTTCTGGGTGCTTAACGTTTTTGTCAGGCAGGGTATTGCCTTAGCATTAACTGATTTCCCGTATTAATTGGTCTAACTTAATAATTAAGAAAGAAGAAACACTGATCTCGGTGTTCTTTTACAACGCTTATAAACTCACGATTGCTATCTCAGCTGTCACGTTTAGGTGACCTAGTAACATGAAACACATTGCGTGGAAAATTAAAAATGATTTGTCTCAATTATTCGCTACAGACGAAACGACCTTCTCTTCACGTATGAGGTCCTCCTTTGTGAATGTTATTGATTTTTACTACATCTATTTGTTTTCCAGGTTGGAATTTGGTATTTCTACATGGGATTACTGTAGTACAAACGCTGATTCTTTTTGTATTTTATTGGCAGTCGATCTAAAGATCTTTATTCCTGACTATTAAAGATTGTTCTGACTGTGATAGGCGGCCGCTGTGGCCGAGCGTTTCTAGGCGCTTCAGTCCGGAACCGCGCTGCTGCTATGGTCACAGGTTTGAATCCTGCCTCGGGCATGGTTGCATGTGATGTCCTTAGGTTAGTTAGGTTTAAGTAGTTCTATGTCTGGGGGACTGATGGCCTCAGATGTTAAGTCCCATAGTGCTTAGAGCCATTTGAACCATTTGACTATGATAATCGTTTTTCAGCGTGAAATATGAGAAGTGACAATGTTGTTCAGTTTTCAAGGTAAGACACACTACGTCCTCCTGTTGCCACATCTCCTCACCCTCTACCCAACTAGCAACTGAGTGAGCCAGTTAACAGGCTCCAGAATGAAAATTTGAATATCAGATAAACAGTAAAAAGCAAATACCGTAGTAGTAAAAGACACAGAATTTGTCACTAGAAATATGAGTAATCGTGTGAAAACCACTATATCGTGGATTGTCATCTGAGTTTTTGCTAGTCTGTACGTCTTGTGTAATCCACGTCAAACTTAAAGTCGGCGAGAGATCTAGAATAGAGAGTATCAAGGAATGTATAGTTTACAACGAATCCATTGATTTGGAAATAATTGAAACAGCTACCGATCAGGTGACTCTAATCTGATCACCGACTTGAGGACATTGCTATGAAGTAGCACTCCTAACCCTCAAGTAGGAAGACACGCTAATGCGACCAGTGGAAAGTCCTTTTCTTCTGTTTTACTGGTCGGGCGCCATGAACAAATTAAATTCTCTTGTCTCTTTCAGTCTCTTAAGAGTTAATTCAAATCCCATCCACTAAATCTCCATCACTCTGTCCCTTCCTATAGTTGAACGAAATCTTTATATTCTTCCTGATATTTTCCTTTAATCGTTTTATTCAACAATTAGAAATTGTCTATCAGTATAGCTTTGAACTACAAGGAAAATACACTGATGTCACACAAGGTTTAAAAGGCAGTGCACTGGCGGAGCTGTCATTTGTACACAGGTGACTCATGTGAAAAAGTTTGAGACGTGATTATGGCCACACGACGGGAATGAACAGACTCTGAACGCAGAATGGTAGATAGAGCTGGGCGCATGGGAGATTCCATTTCGGAAATCGTTAGGGAATTCAATGTCCCGTGATTCACAGTGCCAAAAGTGTGTCAAGAATACCAAATTTCAGGCACTACCTTTCACCACGGACAACGCAGTGGCCGATGGCCTCTTAACGACCGAGAACAGCGGAGTACGCGTAGAGTTGTCAGTGCTAACAGCCACGCAACACTGGGAGAAAAAACCGCAGAAATCAATGTGGGACCGAAGACGGACGTATCTCTTAGAAAAATTAGGCGAAATTTTGCTTTAATGCCGTATGGCAGCAGACGACCGACGCCAACTGCTTTGCTAACAGCACGATATTGCCTACCTGTAGGCCAATAACGCCAAATTCGTGTTCCGAAACAACCACGGAATTTTTATAAATGACAGTGCGCCATGTCACCGGGAAACAAATGTTTGCGATTGGTATGAAGAACATTCTGGACAATTCGAGCGAATTATACTCCTGGAAATGGAAAAAAGAACTCATTGACACCGGTGTGTCAGACCCACCATACTTGCTCCGGACACTGCGAGAGGGCTGTACAAGCAATGATCACACGCACGGCACAGCGGACACACCAGGAACCGCGGTGTTGGCCGTCGAATGGCGCTAGCTGCGCAGCATTTGTGCACCGCCGCCGTCAGTGTCAGCCAGTTTGCCGTGGCATACGGAGCTCCATCGCAGTCTTTAACACTGGTAGCATGTCGCGACAGCGTGGACGTGAACCGTATGTGCAGTTGACGGACTTTGAGCGAGGGCGTATAGTGGGCATGCGGGAGGCCGGGTGGACGTACCGCCGAATTGCTCAACACGTGGGGCGTGAGGTCTCCACAGTACATCGATGTTGTCGCCAGTGGTCGGCGGAAGGTGCACGTGCCCGTCGACCTGGGACCGGACCGCAGCGACGCACGGATGCACGCCAAGACCGTAGGATCCTACGCAGTGCCGTAGGGGACCGCACCGCCACTTCCCAGCAAATTAGGGACACTGTTGCTCCTGGGGTATCGGCGAGGACCATACGCAACCGTCTCCATGAAGCTGGGCTACGGTCCCGCACACCGTTAGGCCGTCTTCCGCTCACGCCCCAACATCGTGCAGCCCGCCTCCAGTGGTGTCGCGACAGGCGTGAATGGAGGGACGAATGGAGACGTGTCGTCTTCAGCGATGAGAGTCGCTTCTGCCTTGGTGCCAATGATGGTCGTATGCGTGTTTGGCGCCATGCAGGTGAGCGCCATAATGAGGACTGCATACGACCGAGGCACACAGGGCCAACACCCGGCATCATGGTGTGGGGAGCGATCTCCTACACTGGCCGTACACCACTGGTGATCGTCGAGGGGACACTGAATAGTGCACGGTACATCCAAACCGTCATCGAACCCATCGTTCTACCATTCCTAGACCGGCAAGGGAACTTGCTGTTCCAACAGGACAATGCACGTCCGCATGTATCCCGTGCCACCCAACGTGCCCTAGAAGGTGTAAGTCAACTATCCTGGCCAGCAAGATCTCCGGATCTGTCGCCCATTGAGCATGTTTGGGACTGGATGAAGCGTCGTCTCACGCGGTCTGCACGTCCAGCACGAACGCTGGTCCAACTGAGGCGCCAGGTGGAAATGGCATGGCAAGCCGTTCCACAGGACTACATCCAGCATCTCTACGATCGTCTCCATGGGAGAATAGCAGCCTGCATTGCTGCGAAAGGTGGATATACACTGTACTAGTGCCGACATTGTGCATGCAATGTTGCCTGTGTCTATGTGCCTGTGGTTCTGTCAGTGTGATCATGTGATGTATCTGACCCCAGGAATGTGTCAATAAAGTTTCCCCTTCCTGGGACAATGAATTCACGGTGTTCTTATTTCAATTTCCAGGAGTGTATTTGGCCACCCAGATCGTCCGACATGAATCCCATTAAACCTTTATGAGACATAACCGAGAGGTCAGCTCGTGCACAAAATCCTGCACTGGCAACACTTTTGCAATTACCGACGGCTACAAATGCAGCATGGCTAAGTATTTCTGCTGCGGAGTTCCAACGACTTGTTGAGTCGGTGCCATACCGAGTTGCTGCACTACGCCAGGCAAATGAACATCCGGCACAGTGTTAGGAGATATTCCATGACTTTTGTCTCTTCAGTGTAATGATTCATTGTTTCTGAAACTCTTTTTAATAATCATGATTTCAGCACTTATATACGTTACTAGTGTGTATAATTCGTGCCAGTCGTGGGACCGTAATCACTGTAGCCCTCATTAATTTCTTGTACTACGATTCGCAAGTCTAGATATTCTATTTTATCAATGCTGTTTCCTTACTATCTACTTCGATAACAATCCGGCTTCTAAACAGGCTCTGCTTTCATTCACTTCAGTTTTATTTGTCCTCTTCTGCAGTTTTCTTTAAGTTAATCACGGTCCCCGTCTGTGCTCGACTCCCTTGTCTTATCAAATTCTTCTAAGTGCGAGGTATAGGAAGGGCCGACATTGTGGCATGTGGGCACCCGCATGTGTGTAGACATTCTTTCATCCTGCTCTTGGTGAACCATCCGCTATGCCCGAAAACCAACACAGTAGTCAGCCCGTCATCAGGCCCATGTATCCGCACAGCGAACGCACTGGTGGTGTTTGGGCTTAGAACTCTCCATGTAAGCCATGGAATATGTGACGATCTTCTTAAGGACACTGGGACTACGAGCAAAGCCCTCCCACCATTAAACGGATTAAACTCTCGCAAGCCGATGGGCGTGAGACTTCGGCGGTCTCTTTAGATAGACTTTGTGATTATGACGTTGACCAATATAATCCTACGGCATTTCCACTCTTGACGAAGCTACAGGAGGAGGGACATTGACGTCAAACTAAAGGACAACGGCGATACATGCTTAACAAATGAATTACAGTTCTTCGTAAAACACGCAGGGGACAAGATCGGACACACCTGGAAATATGCAGAGTGGTTCTCTCCTGACTGAGGCAACAGATTCTTCTCAGTCACGGACCTTTCTTTACTGTACCTCTCTATATGGTGTTCCATTTGCGATACCCTTCCACAGAAGTCTTAATACGACTCAGGATGTTATTTTCCACCATGATTGAGGCTAAAATCGGAAGAAGAATTACGTTTAACCTCAAATGTCGAGGAATACGCATTATCTCCCATTTTCATAAAGGTTCAAAGGACAGCCGTGTAGATACTACTGAATAATTGGATGGTTTACTGTCGATCAAGATACGTATTGGTCTTTGGCGCCTCAGCTGCTAGCGGACGATTGTCAACGTGCGAAGGACGAACAGGTGTGAATAGGACAGTTTCTTTGTGTTTTACTTGGAGGCGTAATATTTTTTGTACGTTGTTTAACAGATTTATGTAATCTGCTTGCATAATCCATTTATGATCGGCAATAGATGGTGTTCATATGCCAAAACGTTGCGAAAGGAACCGTAAAGTCAAGGTGTCAACTGATGATCAATTATATTGCAAAAAAATTATTCACTATACCTATAGCATGTCGCTTTAAGCACCCAGGTCTGATTTAAATCCGATACCTGTTCCCCTGGAAGACCTAAAGAGGAGACAACGAAGTTAAGAGATAAGTAATCACTGTTTTTTTTTTTTTTTTTTTTTGCAAGTGATAGATACGTAGACGAAACGTACCGCATCATGTACGAGGTGTTTGTAATTTTTATTAATTATGACGAAAAAAGAAAACAGTCTCACACTGACACATTCATCCTAGCATTATAAGACCATACTCACAGGAAAAGTGAAGATTATGGTCTATTGTTGCGATGTAACGCCTTACGTACTACTATGTGCAAATGTATACGAACGATCTGAACTGAAATCCACCTGAGTCATATGCAGCCCACAGAATATAACTTACCTGCCAATCTTCCAATCACTTTTCGTGTGATTATACTAAATTGTTCCCTCATGTATCATCAAGTAACACTGTTACATACGAAAATACACTCCTGGAAATGGAAAAAAGAACACATTGACACCAGTGTGTCAGACCCACCACACTTGCTCCGGACACTGCGAGAGGGCTGTACAAGCAATGATCACACGCACGGCACAGCGGACACACCAGGAACCGCGGTGTTGGCCGTCGAATGGCGCTAGCTACGCAGCATTTGTGCACCGCCGCCGTCAGTGTCAGCCAGTTTGCCGTGGCATACGGAGCTCCATCGCAGTCTTCAACACTGGTAGCATGCCGCGACAGCGTGGACGTGAACCGTATGTGCAGTTGACGGACTTTGAGCGAGGGCGTATAGTGGGCATGCGGGAGGCCGGGTGGACGTACCGCCGAATTGCTCAACACGTGGGGCGTGAGGTCTCCACAGTACATCGATGTTGTCGCCAGTGGTCGGCGGAAGGTGCACGTGCCCGTCGACCTGGGACCGGACCGCAGCGACGCACGGATGCACGCCAAGACCGTAGGATCCTACGCAGTGCCGTAGGGGACCGCACCGCCACTTCCCAGCAAATTAGGGACACTGTTGCTCCTGGGGTATCAGCGAGGACCATTCGCAACCGTCTCCATGAAGCTGGGCTACGGTCCCGCACACCGTTAGGCCGTCTTCCGCTCACGCCCCAACATCGTGCAGCCCGCCTCCAGTGGTGTCGCGACAGGCGTGAATGGAGGGACAAATGGAGACGTGTCGTCTTCAGCGATGAGAGTCGCTTCTGCCTTGGTGCCAATGATGGTCGTATGCGTGTTTGGCGCCGTGCAGGTGAGCGCCACAATCAGGACTGCATACGACCGAGGCACACAGGGCCAACACCCGGCATCATGGTGTGGGGAGCGATCTCCTACACTGGCCGTACACCGCTGGTGATCGTCGAGGGGACACTGAATAGTGCACGGTACATCCAAACCGTCATCGAACCCATCGTTCTACCATTCCTAGACCGGCAAGGGAACTTGCTGTTCCAACAGGACAATGCACGTCCGCATGTATCCCGTGCCACCCAACGTGCTCTAGAAGGTGTAAGTCAACTACCCTGGCCAGCAAGATCTCCGGATCTGTCGCCCATTGAGCATGTTTGGGACTGGATGAAGCGTCGTCTCACGCGGTCTGCACGTCCAGCACGAACGCTGGTCCAACTGAGGCGCCAGGTGGAAATGGCATGGCAAGCCGTTCCACAGGACTACATCCAGCATCTCTACGATCGTCTCCATGGGAGAATAGCAGCCTGCATTGCTGCGAAAGGTGGATATACACTGTACTAGTGCCGACATTGTGCATGCTCTGTTGCCTGTGTCTATGTGCCTGTGGTTCTGTCAGTGTGATCATGTGATGTATCTGACCCCAGGAATGTGTCAATAAAGTTTCCCCTTCCTGGGACAATGAATTCACGGTGTTCTTATTTCAATTTCCAGGAGTGTATATCCAGATGTAAATGATGTAAATTAATATGGCAACAACGTAAATACCAGGAAACATTTTATTATAGATCAGAAAAAGTTTACGGTTGTAAACTCAATTTTTTTGCAGTTAGAGACGTGTTAAACTTGTTAGCTCTGATTAGGAACATCTGAAGTATCTGACACAGATAACACCTATAACAGTAAGGTATAATTCGTTGAGTATACTTAGTCAAAACTATTTTTTTGTGAATAAGCGAGTTCGTGGGAATATCTGAAGTCCTAAAGCTTTGAGATAATTTAAAGTCCTAGTGCTCTAAAAATGCTCCAAGATCTTTCAACGAAGTTTCGTTTGGATCATTCTCGGTCTCTGGGATAAAAAAATACTTCAAGCGAAAGAATTGTACCTACTAACTACAATTCGGAACCGATTTCACCACTAAAGGCAGATGTGATGAAATTGAAACTAGTGTGACATTGTTGGTGTCTTTGATTTCTAATCTATATAATGCTCTTACAGCGAACTGGCATAATAAAAAAAAGCAGCAAGAAACTAGAGTAACACAATTACGGAGACGTGTGACTTGCGCATCGGGTGGTAGATTTCCGGGTTCCACTTAATAGGTCAGAAGGCCACTACACACAGGAAGCGGCTACACTGGTAGCGGGCGCTGTGTGGGAGGGGCTGGGCGATTTTTTTAGGTTAGAGGGTCTCAGGATACCACAGAAAGGGCGTCCGTCTAAAAGGGGGCAGGAAAACACAGTAAAGTAGTTGTAGAAACGATCGGTACTGTAGTTTTAAATTGTCGTAGCTGTGTTGGGAAAGAACCAGAGCTCTAAGCCCTAATAGGAAGCACTGAAGCCCAAATAGTTATAGGTACGTAAAGTTGGCTAAAGCCGGAAATACGTTCAGCCGAAATTTTTTCAAACGATCCAACAGTGTTCAGAAAGGATAGATTGAATACAGTTGGTAGCAGTGTATTTACTGCTGTCAGAAGTAGTTTACCTTGAAGTGAAATTGAAGTAGATAGTTCCTGCGAAATAGTATGGGCAGAGGTTATACTTGATAATCGGGCTAAACTAATAATTGGATTGTTTTACCTACCTCGACTCAGAAGATATAGTTGCTGAACAGTTCAATGAAAACTGGGGTCTCGTTTCAAATAGGTACGCCACTCATACAATTACAGTCGGTGATGACTTCAATCTGCCCTCGATATGCTAGAAAAATTATACGTTTAAAGCCGGCGGCAGGCACAAAACGTTATCCGAAACCGTACTGAATGCTTACTCAGAAAATTATTTTGAGCAATTACTTCATGAGCCCACTCGAAGCGTAAATGGTTGCGAAAGCATACTTGACCTCTCAGCAACAAATAATCCTGGATAAATTGAGAGTATCATGACGGATACAGGGATTATCGACCGCAAGGCAGTTGCTGCTGAACTGAATACAGTAACACCCACAACCATTGTGGTGTCACCGCCAGACACCACACTTGCAAGGTGGTAGCCTTTAAATCGGCCGCGGTCCGTTAGTATACGTCGGACCCGCGTGTCGCCACTATCAGTGATTGCAGACCGAGCGCCGCCACACGGCAGGTCTAGTCTAGAGAGACTCCCTAGCACTCGCACCAGTTGTACAGCCGACTTTGCTAGTAATGGTTCACTGACTACAGACGCTCTCATTTGCAGAGACGACAGTTTAGCATAGCCTTCAGCTACGTCATTTGCTACGACCTAGCAAGGCGCCATATTCAGTTACTATGTCTTCTGAACAGATAATATTGTGGATCATGTACCGTCAAGAGCGACGTTCATCATTAATGGATTAAAGTTAAGTATCAAACTAATTACGTCTGCTTTCTGAATTCTCATTCCATGTCATGTTCCAGACCTCACGTCGGTATAGTTCTTCCCTCCTCACGCCAGCCTGCGTGAGCTAAAACGCGTGCATTTCGGCCTCCACTCGTAACACGGTGTTGGATATTCCGCTAACACCAAAACCATCAAAAAGAAAAAAAGTTGATAAAAATGCTCTTAACGCCTTTTATGAGACAGTCTCCGCTTCTTCTGTGCTCATCATGTAAGCGTAGAAAAGATGTGGAATGGTTTCAAAGATGCCGCCTGGTGTGGCCGTGCGGTTCTAGGCGCTTCAGTCTGGAACCGCGTGACCGCTACGGTCGCAGGTTCGAATCCTGCCTCAGGCATGGATGTGTGTTATGTCCTTAGGTTAGTTAGGTTTAAGTATTTCTAAGTTCTAGGGGACTGATGACCACAGATGTTAAGTCCCATAGTGCTCAGAGCCATTTGAACCATTTTACTTTTTGTTTCAAAGAGATAGTATCGACGGCAGTTAAGAGATATATACCACACAAATTAATAAGTGATGATACTGTCCCTAATGGTAAACAAAACGGGTCAGATCGCTGTTGCAGAAGCAACAAAAAATGCTTGCCAAATTAAAAGGAACAGAAAATCCCGAGAATGGCAAAGTTTTGCAGAAGTTGGAAAGATAGCGCTCACTTCAATACGAGATGCTTATAATAATTTCCACAACGAAACTCTGTGTCAGCATCTAGCAGAAAACCCAAAGAGATTCTGGTCATACATAAAGCACACCAGTGGCAAGACGCAATCAATACCTTCAAAGCGCGATGACAACGGTGAAGTCACTGATGACAGTGCCACTAAAGCAGAGTTATTAAACACGGTTTCCCGAAACTTCTTGACCAAAGAAGACGAAGTAGATATTCCTGAAATCCGGTCAAGAACAACTGCCAAGATGTGAAACGTAGAAGTAGAAATCCTTGGTGTACCAAAGCTGCTTCAATCACTTAATAAAGTCAAGGTCGCCGGTCCAGATTGTATACCAGTCAGGTTCCTTTCAGAGCATGCTGATACAATAGCTCCATATTTAGCAATTATTTGCAACAACTCGTTCAAAGAAAGATTCGCACCTAAAGACTGGAAAATTGCTTAAGTCACACCAATACCCAAAAAGGGAAGTAGGAGTAATCCACTGAATTACAGGCCCTGTGATGTTACAAAATAAAAGTGATGTTGTTATTCAATGGAAAGTTGGAAATTGAGATTTAACTAACTGTTTTATCAATCACAATTGGCGTAAGAATCATGGATTGACCATTGTCATAAAATATTGCATTATGAGATGTGAATAGTTTTTACTTGCAGTTTCGCGTGGCTTGAGGCAGTCACAACTAGCGTGCTATTGATTAAGAAGTTGCGTTATCGTCTTTCTAATTACTTCATGATCGTAGATACGATCATACCCGGTTGTGAAGTTATTGTTATGACAAAACAATTTCCTAAGGGACCAGAAAGTTCTTAAGGGCGCAAAAACAACTGTAACATCACACAAAATGGAAATTCAATATTAAAGCTGATGCAAGAAGACGATAAAACAGTTTTCTTTTTATCAATGTAACACGCACATTGGACTGCTGATCTTGGTGTCTGTAATATTAGCAAAATGCATAATTAAAATGAAAATAATACTGAGGAGATAATAGAGATGAGCACTGCTAAATGATTCAGTAGTCCCAGAACAAATATTTATTATAACTAAAACATATATCGTACCTTAAGCTTAATACTACAATGACGGTAGATTTTTATGTCCATATCATGTCCATTGAGCGCTCTTTTATATAGCCATTGTCTTCTTTGAGTCGCTCGTGCGTCGTCACGGTAAGTTATAACAGTTCTTTACACTTCACTCAAACTTAGACATAACACGTTTATATAAATTTAGTAAAAATTAGATCAGACTACCACAAATCTGCGTCCGTCTTACTCGAGAAAAACAGTACAAGTCTTTTTAGCGCTCAAGGCTTCGTTTGTTCTCCAGCGAACAAAATAGTGAAGGATCGCATATCCATCCGTATTTTTCTGTTTATATTGCCGCCCAAAGACGACGAATTACATTATTTAGAAAATTCCACTATGTTGAAAATGCAATACAGCTATACTAACAATGGGGAGAAATAATTTCTATTATCAGACTACGAAGAATTTTACTTTGAAAGATAAAATAAAGCAGATTTTCTATAGCGGGAAGGAGATAGAAAGGATGTGGATCGACTTGGAAAAGCAACGTTGCTACTGAAGCACTACACTGCGTATGCAAAATTCTGACTTACTTTTTGATGGCTTGATTACCGCTATGTTGTCTCAGCAAATTCACGTCTCTTTTCTTTTCTTTTCTCTCGGTAATTAAACTGCGATATTGACCAGCATATTATCCGTTATTCTCACAGAGAGATGATGTGTACATGAAACGACAGAACATTTATTAACACAAGCACATAGAAAATTTTCCAAGAATTTGAACTAATTTTTGGTCAAGTCCCTGTTCGGGCGCCAAGTGTGATGTTACAAAATAAAAGTGATGTTGTTATTCAATGGAAAGTTGGAAATTGAGATTTAGCTTACTGTTTTATCAATCACAATTGGCGTAAGAATCATGGATTGACCATTGTCATAAAATATTGCATTATGAGATGTGAATAGTTTTTACTTGCAGTTTCGCGTGGCTTGAGGCAGTCACAACTAGCGTGCTATTGATTAAGAAGTTGCGTTATCGTCTTTCTAATTACTTCATGATCGTAGATACGATCATACCCGGTTGTGAAGTTATTGTTATGACAAAACAATTTCCTAAGGGACCAGAAAGTTCTTAAGGGCGCAAAAACAACTGTAACATCACACAAAAGGGAAATTCAATATTAAAGCTGATGCAAGAAGACGATAAAACAGTTTTCTTTTTATCAATGTAACACGCACATTGGACTGCTGATCTTGGTGTCTGTAATATTAGCAAAATGCATAATTAAAATGAAAATAATACTGAGGAGATAATAGAGATGAGCACTGCTAAATGATTCAGTAGTCCCAGAACAAATATTTATTATAACTAAAACATATATCGTACCTTAAGCTTAATACTACAATGACGGTAGATTTTTATGTCCATATCATGTCCATTGAGCGCTCTTTTATATAGCCATTGTCTTCTTTGAGTCGCTCGTGCGTCGTCACGGTAAGTTATAACAGTTCTTTACTCTTCACTCAAACTTAGACATAACACGTTTATATAAATTTAGTAAAAATTAGATCTGACTACCACAAATCTGCGTCCGTCTTACTCGAGAAAAACAGTACAAGTCTTTTTAGCGCTCAAGGCTTCGTTTGTTCTCCAGCGAACAAAATAGTGAAGGATCGCATATCCATCCGTATTTTTCTGTTTATATTGCCGCCCAAAGACGACGAATTACATTATTTAGAAAATTCCACCATGTTGAAAATGCAATACAGCTATACTAACAATGGGGAGAAATAATTTCTATTATCAGACTACGAAGAATTTTACTTTGAAAGATAAAATAAAGCAGATTTTCTATAGCGGGAAGGAGATAGAAAGGATGTGGATCGACTTGGAAAAGCAACGTTGCTACTGAAGCACTACACTGCGTATGCAAAATTCTGACTTACTTTTTGATGGCTTGATTACCGCTATGTTGTCTCAGCAAATTCACGTCTCTTTTCTTTTCTTTTCTCTCGGTAATTAAACTGCGATATTGACCAGCATATTATCCGTTATTCTCACAGAGAGATGATGTGTACATGAAACGACAGAACATTTATTAACACAAGCACATAGAAAATTTTCCAAGAATTTGAACTAATTTTTGGTCAAGTCCCTGTTCGGGCGCCAAGTGTGATGTTACAAAATAAAAGTGATGTTGTTATTCAATGGAAAGTTGGAAATTGAGATTTAGCTTACTGTTTTATCAATCACAATTGGCGTAAGAATCATGGATTGACCATTGTCATAAAATATTGCATTATGAGATGTGAATAGTTTTTACTTGCAGTTTCGCGTGGCTTGAGGCAGTCACAACTAGCGTGCTATTGATTAAGAAGTTGCGTTATCGTCTTTCTAATTACTTCATGATCGTAGATACGATCATACCCGGTTGTGAAGTTATTGTTATGACAAAACAATTTCCTAAGGGACCAGAAAGTTCTTAAGGGCGCAAAAACAACTGTAACATCACACAAAATGGAAATTCAATATTAAAGCTGATGCAAGAAGACGATAAAACAGTTTTCTTTTTATCAATGTAACACGCACATTGGACTGCTGAGCTTGGTGTCTGTAATATTAGCAAAATGCATAATTAAAATGAAAATAATACTGAGGAGATAATAGAGATGAGCACTGCTAAATGATTCAGTAGTCCCAGAACAAATATTTATTATAACTAAAACATATATCGTACCTTAAGCTTAATACTACAATGACGGTAGATTTTTATGTCCATATCATGTCCATTGAGCGCTCTTTTATATAGCCATTGTCTTCTTTGAGTCGCTCGTGCGTCGTCACGGTAAGTTATAACAGTTCTTTACACTTCACTCAAACTTAGACATAACACGTTTTTATACATTTAGCAAAAATTAGATCAGACTACCACAAATCTGCGTCCGTCTTACTCGAGAAAAACAGTACAAGTCTTCTTAGCGCTCAAGGCTTCGTTTGTTCTCCAGCGAACAAAATAGTGAAGGATCGCATATCCATCCGTATTTTTCTGTTTATATTGCCGCCCAAAGACGACGAATTACATTACTTAGAAAATTCCACCGTCGCCATGCAACGCCTCATTATACATTAATCATTATTTATAAACAAGTATTTGCCTTCTGGCTGAAAGTATTAACTACTCGTATTTGCTGTTTTAATGAAGTCAAAAATAGCGAATATCACAGCCCTTATCACTAACGTAGATTTTCAGTAGGGTTTTGGAACATATACTGTGTTCGAACATTATGAATTACTTCGAAGAAAACGATTTATTGGCGCGGATTGAGAAAATTCCGTTCTTTTGAAACACAACTAGCTCTTTGTGGTGTCACCGCCAGACACCACACTTGCTAGGTGGTAGCTTTTAAATCGGCCGCGGTCCGCTAGTATATGACGGACCCGCGTGTCGCCACTGTCAGTAATTGCAGACCGAGCGCCACCACACGCCAGGTCTAGAGAGAAGTACTAGCACTCGCCCCAGTTGTACAGCCGACGTTGCTAGCCATGGTTCACTGAGAATTACGCTCTCATTTGCCGAGACGATAGTTAGCATAGCCTTCAGCTACATGTGCTACGACCTAGCAAGGCGCCATTACCAGTATAGATATTGAGAGTCTATAATACTTCTGTATCATCAAGAGCAATGTTCTACACATGTGGATTAAAGTTAAGTATTCCAGAAGCTACGTACTTTTCTTTATAGCATTCATTACGATTCCTGTTTCAGACCTCCCGCCACCCTGCTTGAGTTTAACGCGTGCATTTCGGCCTTCTCTAGCTATACAACACTCTTTATACTCATGAAGTAATTAGTGCTATCGACAGGGGGTGTCAAATTGATTCCATATTTTTAGATTTCCAGAAGTCTTTCGACTCCGTTCCCCACAAGCGTCTACTAACCAAACTGCGTGCCTATGGAATATCGTCTCAGTTGTGTAACTGGATTCGTGATTTCCTGTCAGAAAGGCCACAGTTCGTAGCAATAGACGGAAAGTCATCGAGTAAAACAAAATTAATATACGGCGTTCCACAAGGAAGTGTTATAGGCCTTCTATTATTCCTTATCTATATTAGCCACTTAGGAGGCAATCTGAGCAGCCCTCTTCGATTTTTTGCGGATGACACTGTCATTTGCCGTTTTGCAAAGTCATCAGCTGACCAAAACGAATTGCAAAATGATTTATATAAGATATATGTATGGTGCGAAAAGTGGCAGTTGACACTGAATAAAGAAAAGTGTGAAGTTATTCACATGAGTACTAAAAGAAATCCGCTACATTTCGATTACGCGATAAGTTACACAAATCTGAAGGCTACAAAAATGGCTCTGAGCACTATGGGACTCAACATCTTAGGTCATAAGTCCCCTAGAACTTAGAACTACTTAAACCTAACTAACCTAAGGACATCACACACACCCATGCCCGAGGCAGGATTCGAACCTGCGACCGTAGCAGTCCCGCGGTTCCGGACTGCAGCGCCAGAACCGCTAGACCACCGCGGCCGGCCTGAAGGCTACAAATTCGACTAAATTCTTATGATTACAATTACAAATAACCTAAATTGGGACTATCATATAGATAATGTTGTGGGTAGAGCAAACCAAAGACGGCGATTCATTGGCAGAACACTTAGTAGGCGCAACAGGTCTACTAAAGAGACTGCTTACACCAGGCTTGTTCGCCCGCGAAATAGGGTAGATAGAGTGTCACAGACATGATACGTGAATTGGAGTGGCAATCATAAAAACAAAGGAGTTTTTCGTTGCGACGGGATCTTCTCATGAAATTTCAATCAACACTCTTCTCCTCCGAATGCGAAAACATTCTGTTAGCACCGACCTACATAGGGAGAAATGATCATCATAATAAAATAAGAGAAATTATGGTTCTCACAGTACAATTTATGTGCTAGTTTCTCCCGCGAGCCGTTCGAGAGTGGAACGGTAGTGAGACAGCTTGAATGTGTTCTTTGAAACCTCTGCCAAGCACTTTATGTGAATAGCAGAGTAATCACGCAGACGTAGACGAGACATCCAGCAATAAGCAAAGAAAAATGGATTATTTCAGTGCATTTAGCTTTGGTGTGTCTTTGAACAATGAAACTCCTGCCAGCATACTTTCTTTAATCGCGATGCAGTAACTTTAATACAGGATTCCAGTGCTTGCTAGACAGATATTGCGTCAAAGGATACATCCATAGTCAAACAATTTCAGAGGATTAGGGATTCTACTGAGATCGATTTCTACTTCACACTCATCTAACGTTTCTATACATTATTTGTCATTAAGTACAGAGTGGAGTTGTGTCAAATATTGAGAAACATAAGTGTGCTTTAAACGAAAGATAATGCTCTGTCAAACCATAAATAAAGTCAGAAATCTACTCAAGAATTCATTGTTCGATGCAACTGCGTTAGCTCTTCAATGATGTTCAATATCCAAACCTACACGACAAAGTCTCGTAGGTGTCCAAGTTGTTTGTGGTCCTGCCTTTACGTCGCCCTTTTTCTTTCCTGCCAGTTACCAGGCGAGCTGGCAGAGGGGCAGAGCAGCCGGCCGCGGTGGCCGAGTGGTTCTAGGCACTTCAGTCCGGAACCACACGGCTGCTACGGTCGCATGTTCGAATCCTGCCTCGGGCATGGATGTGTCTGATGTCCTTCGGTTAGTTAGGTTTAAGTAGTTCTAAGTCCAGGGGACTGATGACCTCAGATGTTAAGTCCCATAGTGCTTAGAGCCATTTGAGCCATTTTTGAGAGGGGCAGAGCAGTTCCCAATTGGGAATGAATGGCAGGGATTAGCAAGTCCGGCACTTGCATTGCAAGCAAGGGAAGCATCCCAAAAACCTTCGGACTATTTGTAATTTATTTCTGAGGAAATGTTGTCCATTTTCCTAAACAAAATGCAATAAATTTTGGGCGTATGTGTATGTGTGTGTGTGTGTGTGTGTGTGTGTGTGTGTGTGTGTGTGTTTGTGTGCGTGTGTGTAAATGAATGCGTGAATGTGTGAAAATCTCTCCTACATTATACGAAAGTATCATGCACCAACACAACTGATGGACTGTAAGTCGATTACAATATTACCAGCAGTAATGGTTTTGAAGTTCACGAGATGTGGGTGACTTAGGCCGATATATGTCGAGAAAAACAACTGTAAATACAATTAGTAGACTTGCAGACAACCAAGTATAAATTTTAAAAGTAACAATGCTCTCTATATCTGTTATTATTAGTACTATTATAAATACGAGCTAAATTCAGACCATTTTCTCTGGTACTTATCACTTCTACCATATGAGTGTAGAGTTCATCAGTTTTACTTAAACTGAAATTGAATTCACTCACTAGGTCAAAGATTCATGAATTTCTTTGACAACTATGTGCTTGACTGTCATAGAATACACTGTTAGAAGGACAAACGAGCTTCTTCGTTATCTCACATTCACATCCAGTAGTTTATGGCAAAGTTTAAAAGGCTGTTTTGTTTTAACTTTTTAAAAAGTACTCATTTGAGCAGCCCTGCAAAAGTCACTGAAATTTGCCCAGAATAGTGGATAAAAGAAAACACAGTTAACACGAAGTGGTGTTCGAAATCAGCTACAGTGATAGTCACAAGAGGTAATTCTTCGTTATTCACAATGCCATCGACATTACTCAGTTTGTATTCCCAGATGATATGCTGGCATCGTAATTCACTTACCAGTTTTCAGCAACTTCCATATCTCAGAATCCTGTCGTTATCGAAGACACACACCAGAGACACGGCGCTCTAGTCAGAAAAGTGTAAAAGTGACGTACAACAGTCATAATGTAACGACTCCGTCCTTTGCTTTTTGTAAAGGAGCTGCAATATCGAGTCCCACCATTTCCAAAGGTTCACTTATTTCCAGGATGCGATGAAAGGTGCTGTGGTTTTGCTCATACCACTGAGCTTACTGCAGGGTCATAAGTCGCAACATAGTTCTTAACATCTGAAGCCAGATCTGCAATATACATAATTTAGTGGCTCTTTTGCCAGCGTTGCTACTAATAGTCCGCCATGATATTCCCTTAAGGCCTGTTCTCATAGGCTTTCAGATTTGTAACTAGCTCCTCCTCAACTGATTCATGTGCTTCTTAGGTGGATTCTGCACATGGTTATCAGGTGGACAGGAATTGGATACCTTCACGTCTTGGTCTTTGGTAAATACATCAGTCATGTCTTGTGGTCTGTGTTCAACACTCACACTAATAGCTCCTCTCTGCAGCTCCCCCTCTGCGTTTTTCATGTTAGGAACACGTAATATTCCACACTGTACTTATTCAGTCACAATGACGGTTTTCATTGCATAAGAGTTTTGCATCTCAAGCAAGTTATGTTTTCATTACAGCCGTGTTAATAACAAATCATCTCCGATGCAATTCGGCATCTTCACGTTTACCCAAGTTTTTCCAATTCCTGGGAAATATGTTCACATTCAGTTAAATTTAAATCAACTCTGAATTACACATCTCTATCACTATTAAGCTTGACCATTACCTGAGTGGTATAAACGCTCCTTTCAGTCTGACTTCCAGAAATTGCTTCGCAGCCGTAATTGTTACACCTCAACCTAAATTCTATTTTTGCTATATTCGTCTGCACGTGGTGAACTATCGCGAAGTTTGACACTCATACACCTTTGTAGGAAAGCAAAGAAGTCTTAGATGCATACCTCACCCCTGGATTTTGACTACGTGATCCTGGCTTTAAGACCCGATAAAAGTAATTTTTCCAATACCGATTGGTATACAGTTTAATCAGTTACTGAACACTTGATTTTAAGTGCTCATTTACGATTATGTACAGCATGAAGCGTGATGGCGGCCGCTGGCAGCTCTCCTCTCGCCTTCTCTCTTGCACACATAAATGTCTACATCTGCAGCTATATATACACTGAGGTGACAAAAGTCATGAGATTTCTCCTAATATCGTGTCTGTTTCCTTTTGCCAGGCGTAGTACAACAAGTCGCCGTGGCACAGACTCAACAGGTCGTTGAAAGTCCGCAGCAGAAATTTTGAGCCATGCTGTCTCTTTAACCGACCATAATTGCGGAAGTGTTGCCGGTGCAGGATTTTGTGCACGAACTGACCTCTCGACTACATCCCATAAATGTTTGGTGGGATTCATATCGGGCGATATGGGTGGCCAAATCATTCGCTCGAACTGTCCAGAATGCTCTTCAAACCAATCGTCAACAACTGTGGCCCAGTGACATGCCTCATTGTCTTCCATAAAAAATTCCATCTTTTTTTAGGAACATGAACTCCACGAATGGCTAGAGACGGTCCCCAAGTAGTCAAACATAACCATTTCCAGTCAATCACCGGTCACCTGGACCAGGGGACCTAGTACATTCCAAGTAAACACAGCCCAAACCGCTATGGAAGCACCACCAGCTGGCACAGTGCCTTGTTGACAACTTGGGCCCATGGCTTCGTGTGACCTATGCCACACATGAACCCTGGCATCAGCTCTTACCTACTGAAATCGGTACTCATCGGACCAGGCCGTGATTTTCCAGTCGTTTAGCGTTCAACCGATATGGTCACGAGCCCAGGAGAGGCGTGCAGGCTATGTCGTGCTGTTAGCAAAGACGCTGGCTTCGGTCGTCTGATGCCATACGACATTAACGCCAAATTTCGCCTCACTTTCCTGATATATACGTTCGTCCTACGTCCCACATTGATTTCTGTGCTTATTTCACCCAGTTTTGCGTGTCTGTTAGGACTGACAACTCTACGCAAACGCCGCTGCTCTCGGTCGTTAAGTGAAGGCCGTCGGCCACTGCGTTGTCCATGGCGAGAGGTAATCCCTGAAATTTGGTATCCTCGGCGCACTCTTGACTGCAGATCTCGGAATATTGGACTCCCTAACGATTTCCGAAATGGAATCTCCCATGCGTCTAGCTCCAACTACCGTTCCACGTTCAGAGTCTGTTCATTCCCGTCGTGAAACCATAATCACATCGGAAACCTTTTCACATGAATCATCTGTGTACAAACGACAGATCCGTCAATGCACTGCCTATTATACCTTATGTACTTGATACTAGCTCCATCTGTATATGCGCATATCGCTATCCCATGACTTTTGTCACCTCAATGTATTCCGCAAGCCGCCTTAGGAGGTGTAGCGGAGGGTGCTTTTTTGTGGCACTATCTTTTCCCTCCGTTCCTGTTCCGTTCAAGAACTGTGTGTGGAGAAAATGATTGTCGGTAGAGCTCCGTATGACATATAATTTCTCAAATTTTCCAGTCGAGAACATTTCGCGAGACGTATCCGGGAGAAAGTAATAAACTGTTGAACTCCTTTTGGAACGTAAGTTCTCGAAATGTCATTTGTAAACTTCTCCTCCGTGATATACAATGCCTCTGTTGTACCGTCTGACACTGGAGTTTGTTGTGCATCTCCGTAACACTTTCCCAGCGACTAAATGTTCCCCTGACGAAATGCGCAATTCTTCGTTGGAACTGTTCTCTGTCTTCTATCAGTTGCTAAGTTCTCACAGTCGATGGCTTCTCTGTTTCTACAATGATTTTTTTCTAAAGACACCCGAATGATGTAAATGAGAGATTAATTTTCATATTTTTATGATAAATTACGTTTGACTGTTGAGGTATTAAATGCTCATGTGATATAATGTAAACAGTTAGGTAAGTATATTAATTCTATGCACATGCGTTATATATATGGAATATCCTATTTCCCTTCAGGTTTGCATATGGAGTGATTACTTTCCAGAAATTATTTGGCATAAGAGGTGGAACAGGCAACACTTTGCATTTGTTTGCAGATTGAACAATTTTTTTTTCTTGCAGGCACAAGTCAGTCTTAAAAATTATTACAATTAAAACACTGAGATATCTACCTCATAATATTGATGTAAACATACATATCAGCAACTTCTATATTCAATGTGTTACAAGTCTATATATTTTAATGATTCTGCTTCAGCTTTGCAACACTTACTGTTAAAGTCTTTTGGAAGTTTTCGTTTCTCATTACACAAGAACTGCATCTCTTGTACATCTACAAACAATATGTTACATTTTTATAATGCAGTTTCAGTTAGTACTATATTTACAATCAAAATTTTAGAGGAAGTTTTATAGGTTTTTGTGTATCTTTCTATTCTCAATGTACAAGTACACGTGAGAGGACATGCTTGAATTAATAACTGATCTATAGTGTATAAACTCTATCAATAAATCATCAGGATAACATAATGTGTTGGATGGGAGGGGATGCATTTTTTCATTAATTATGAATACCGAGGGGAATGGATGAAGATGGTTTCTAATTTAACAACAAAAGAGATGTTTTATACAGCTAAATAATATAATACAGTTTTAGCTGTCGGGAGCAATTCTATTCTCGCAAGCAACCATTGGAACATATACTTTCTCGCGCAGCTGACATAAAAAAGACTCGCCATCTTCCTAGTCTCTCTCATCTTTATTGACAACATTGACTCCAAAGTCCATCGAGTAGGCGTCACTTGTCGTCTTTTGGCGATAATTCCAACTTACTCTGTTTTATAGTGCAGACTGTGCGTGAGCTGGATCTAATTATATAATGTGCCTCTGATCCACCACACCGGGGTTTTTGTCGGAACTAAAGCGTCCGATGCTTTCGGGTAAAATGCTTTTCATCAAAACTGATAATGACAAATAGAATGTTGAACTTTTCATTCCCTGGAAGCTACCAGAAACGGAGAAAACTTACTCTACTTCAGAATTTCATACGCTACAAAGTTGTACCATTGAAAACAGCCGTCAAAACTGAACATTTTGATGTGAAAGGTCTATCTTTTATTTTTATTTTGCGCCGATTCTTCGATAACTTCAACTCTTCCAAGCAACATGCCGCACCATGCTACGCCACTCATGGAATCGAGTGGGAACTGTTGACGCTAGGCGATGTAATTACCATTTCTTCACGACCAGTGTCATTAGTAGCGTATAAGAAGAGGCGTTTTGTTGGCACGTTCTAACGGGGAGGCATTTGATAAGTTTTGGTGGTTCTAAACGTCGACAGAATTACCTACAGGCAGAACGGATTTATGCGGAGAGATATCAAGATCGTCCACGCCGGTCACGTCTCGTTTTTCAGCGAATCGCAATCAAACGTGGCCAGGTGCACTGACCTAAAGTAGTACCAAAACAGTCATGAGATGTATTACAAATGGCTCTGAGCACTATGGGACTTAACATCTGAGATCATCAGTCCCATAGAACTTAGAACTACTTAAACCTAACTAACCTAAGGACATTACACACATACATGCTCGAGGCAGGATTCGAATCTGCGACCGTAGCGGTCGCGCGGTTCCAGACTGAAGCGCGTAGAACCGCCCGGTCACACAGGCCGGCAGATGTATTACAGCCAATAGAAATGCAAATATTCCTGCTGCAATTACGACATAAATCTTTTTACACGAAATATTACATAGGAGATAGTAGAAGCACTTCCTGTAGCATTTTACATTTACGTCTATGTTCACCACCCGTTAAGCGAAGATAATTTGCAGACAACACTCGCTGATTGTTAAATCAAAATCTCGATTTCATGATGTCATACTGGGAGCGATAAAGTCACTGTCAGATCTCATTGCGAGGTAAATATCCCCAATGCTCACTACTGGTCAGAAGAAGACACTAACTCTTTCCGTCAGGCAGAAAATGAGCACTTCTGCAAATTAAATATTTGGTACAGACTCATCAATGATATAAGTGATGTAACCTTACGTCAGCTATCAAATATTAAGCGGTATTTGATTTTTTCCGATGTACAATGGAGTGACACACTCGTGTGATTGTGGCGCGGACACAATCCACATCCGTTTTGGGTACCAACTGTGGTACCACGCGACAACAAATTTACTGTAGTGCTTAGTACTTTGTGGACAATTACTGTCTACTCGCATGAAGACGCCACAAACGATGTCTATGGATAAATATATATTCAGCATCTTAGGACTGGACAAATTACAATCTAATTTCCTTGAAATGTTCAAATCCTAATCTAACAATATCATTATGAAATTTGAAAGTGAGTCAATGTGTGCGTGTCTGTGTGTGTGTGTGTGTGTGTGTGTGTGTGTGTGTGTGTTTGTGTGTGTGTGTGTGTGTGTGAGCGAGAGAGAGAGAGAGAGAGAGAAAGAGAGACATTATAAGGTATGTGCTTCATTTACTAAAATAAGTTTTCTTCATTACAATGTCTTAATATCATGTCTGGCTGAGTGGATAATGTTCGGAGGCCAATATTCAGAAAAATAGAAACTCTTAATGACCTGACAGAGATGGTAGATGTCCCACTAGCAGCGTGGTTGTCAATGTGGTCGCAGCAAGATCAGTGTCCAGCACAGTTTTCCTTCGTGACCAGGTGTACCTTACATGAAATTTTTCCTGATCGATGAACTGGTGGAGGAGGACCAATGACTTTACTGATACGATCGTCAGATTTAACTGGCCTGGATTATTCATTTTGGAAACGCATCAAAATTATTGGGTATCCATAGTGTCATACATCGCGAGCTGATATGAAAAGTAGAATTCACGAAGTATGAGGGATTCTCTGAGAAGAAGGTATACCTGAGGGTACACAAAGTGCACAGAAATGAGCACGATTCTGCTTGGGACAACACAGAAAGCACTGTAACAAGACAGTGCGTGGATAAATAAGTGTTATCAAATGAAAAGCTCCAAATGAATACTACTTTTCTAAGCTGACAGTAAAACTATCAGTTTACTTTATGAAGAGATAACGTATACGAAATATGTACGTGAAAATGCAGCGTGTGTGCGCGTTTTTCCTTTTTGGCTTTGTCACGCAACGATTGTAATATCAAGTTAGAAGGAATTAGGATATATTACAGATCATAAATTTTCTTTCTTCCCGGAAGGTAACTACGTGAGGAACAATTGCTGCAGTATTGTACATGTGTACCTGTAAGTCTGTTAAACCATAGATGGAGGTTTTATAGGTCTGCAAGATGAAAGAATAACGTGAGGGTAAGATATTGGCGAAAGAAGAAAGAAAGTGATGAATTGGTTTTCGTGACTCTGTGGTAAACAATTTGCTAAATGAAATACACGCTTCAGTGGCTAACGAAGCAAAGACTGAAATAGGGAATAGATTGTAAACAAACAAGCATCGATGCATAATGCGTAATATATGTGGCGCTATCCCAGGATAACCTTGTAGACATCTGTTTAAAGAGTTAGACATTCCAACTACTAATTTCGGAAAAAATTACTGAAAAAAATGCAGAGGACTGCATCAAAATATTTAAAAATCTTTTTAAAACAATCTTGATCACGTGAGATTTTTATTAAACTGATAACCAATGTGCCCACTTCTCTCGGTGCAAGGATCTTCACATTCGAACAGAGCCTCCTTTTACGTCTTATTTCACAGTCAAGCTTTTATCAAAATACTTACTCTTATATTCCCTATACCCCTTTAATCTAAGCCCACACACATCTGCAGATGCAGAGGTTCGAAAAAAAAAATGGAAACCGCGAATAAAGCACGCTTGAACATAAATGCAATGAAAGCCAAGCCTGTAAGTTTCGCTGTTACTTCTGACCATGAACGACACCTGTGCAATGGCCTCAATGCGTTGCCAAGCGGTGGTCGTGACGAGAACAGTATTCTGTGTAGTTATGAGTACATTATGCTGGAGGTAAGATAATCAGAATGTGGGCAAATCATTGGTACTCCAATGGTGGTGCTTCGATAGCCAAGGAAGCTGAACTGTTTGGTGTTTCAACAGGCACCGTATCGAAGATTATACTGCATGCAGCGAAAACGCAAGAACATAGTCCTCACACATGAAAAGTATTTGTGTTCGAATGATCAAATCTGTATGAAGAACCTGAAAACGTGGTCTAGACATCACTGCAGATCTCTTGGTAACAACCTTGACTACAATTTTACAAAAATTGGGTGATTTATTCAAGAGAAAGAGCTTCACAGACTGAGTAAGTCAATAATGCGTTGCTCCACCTCTGGCCCTTAGGTAAGCATTTATTCGGCTTGGCGTTAAATTGTAGAGTTCTTGGATGTCCTTCCGAGAGGTAATACTGTCAAACTGGCGCGTTAGATTGTCAAAATCCCGAAACGCTTGGAGGGTGCTGCCCATAATACTCCAAACGTTCTCAGCTGGGGAGAGATCCGCCTACTTTAGTGGCCAATGTAAGGTTTGGCAAGCACGAAGACAAGCAATAGAAACTTCCGCAGTGTGTAAGGCTAGGGTGGCTTCCGATGAAGGGAAACGTCGACAACAGTCTACGCCCCGTTTTGTTGCAGATCATGGCAAGCCATCCTGGACTTACATTTCAGCAATATAATTCCCACCCGCACAAGGCGATAGTTTTTACTGCTTGTCTTCGTGCTACAAACCCTACCTTTGCCAGCGAGATCGCCAGATATCTCCCCAGCTGAGAACGTTGGAGCGTGATGGAGTGGGCCCTCCACCAGCTCGGGATTTTCAAGATCTAAGTCGCCAATTGGACAGAATTTGTCATGATATCTCTTAAAGTACCTTCAGACTGAAAACCAGCTCCAACAAACTCGGTTGACAACTATTTTCAGCTCGAAGTTTGACTTAGTTATCAACTGTTATGAACAGCTGTTTAACGTCGCGAGTCTGAACAACTAGTTGAGGGGCCGGCCGCGGTGGTCTAGCGGTTTTGGCGCTGCAGTCCGGAACCGCGGGACTGCTACGGTCGCAGGTTCGAATCCTGCCTCGGGCATGGGTGTTGTGTGATGTCCTTAGGTTAGTTAGGTTTAAGTAGTTCTAAGTTCTAGGGGACTTATGACCTAAGATGTTGAGTCCCATAGTGCTCTGAGCCATTTTTTTGAACTAGTTGAGGGAAGTTTTGTCTCGAGTTTGTAGTTTATGGTCACTGAGCAAAAACACGGCACAGTTGTGTGACTTGTGCATGCGCATTTGCCGTGTCGTCTGCAGTGTTTCTTTCTTCGTCTTCTGTTTTTATTTCGACAATGGCAACTCATGAGTCGTCAGCAGATCCAGTAACTCAGCTTTCATTAGAAATTGAAATGAAGAAACCTCTGTAGGATCCTTCTGATTCTGCGTATAAAGACAGATATAAAAGGAAAGATTTGTTGAAAGAAGTTTCGGATAAAATTGATGTACCGCTTGTGGAGAGTGAAAGGAACTGGACAAATATGAAAACACAGTACAATCGTGAGCATTATAAAGTGTTCAAAACTAAAAATGGGTCTGGGACAACTGAGATCTACGTTCCGAAATGGATATCTTACGAGTGTATAAAGTATTTGAAAGGCGTGAACAAGCCAGGGAGAGAAATATTTACAATCGTAAGTAAAACGTCATTCATTAGCGTAAATGGAGCTGTAAGAGTTTTGGCCGGAAATTTTGTAATTACAACTGTATTTTCACCGGAAATTTACTTATTTCTCTTGTGATATCATTTTGGCAACATCTTATACAAAGTAGTTTGCAAATTAATGGATTACATTGCTAATAATTAAAGGTATAAGGGTTTTGTTCGGAATTTTTTAATTACATTTGTCTTTTCATTCGATATTTTTTTATTAATACTTATCTTGTCATTTCACTTTACCAACATCCGATACAAAGCAGATTGCAGATTTATCCCATATATTCTTTGCGGTTTTTCCTGCGTTGCTTCCCTTTCTCTGAAGACATTTATATTGCGGAGGCATCCTCCAACTGCAATCCGAAACCCTGCCTGTTACTGGATCTTCCACATCAAAACTGCCAGGTGGTGAGTAAACTGTGGCTCTTTCTTTATTTCTACTAAGAAAAATGTGCGTATACACAGTTGCAGAAGTCACTAATGTTGCTTTTTCAGGACTCAAGTGCATAGTTGTTCTGAGACACCGAAAATATTTTTAAAAAAATTCTCCACAATTTTTCAAGCGAGAGATATTCGGTAATTAAACTTGGCTGCCTATCTCTTGCCATTCTGCGTATGGTTTCATCATGTACTCTGAAAGAGTAAAAGCATCATCTCCCACCATAACAAATGGCAGATCTTCACAGTCAGAATCCATTTCCATTGCTTTTCTGTAACAAAAAATAAAAACGCCGAACGTGTGTTTACAAGAGTTTGAAACTGTTGTCAACAGTTTTAAGTTTGCCAAACTCACAACAGTTGCAATTTTGTCAGACTCACGACACATAATGAAGGCTTTCACGACCGGATGTTTCAGCTGCCGAGAATTCTTCCGGGTTGTGTGGCCGTGGACCATGGAACTCTTCTATCCCTGACGTTTCGTCCAAAACTACGCTGGTGTAATTAAAAGTCTAGTGGACAAAGCTAAAAGGATTTGTGTGCCGGAATACCTGGACACCGAGTTAAAACATATAAAGTAGGCTTTTGAGAAGAATGGGTACTCTAGCAAGAAAATAAATAGAGTTTTGCGACCGAATAACAGGAGGCCTAAGGACAACGATAGGACACAGCGATGGGAAAACACGGTTTCTCTACCCTTCATGCAAAAGGTAACGGATGAAACCGGCAAGATTTTAAGGAATCATAACGTTCGACCGATTTTCAGACCAACTAAGAAAATAGGCCAAGCACTTCGTTCCGTTAAGGATAAACGTCCCCCTCTGTCTGCAAGATTCCGTGTACATGCGGTAGGGTCTACATTGGAACTACAAAAAAAAATGGTTCAAATGGCTCTGAGCACTATGGGACTTAACATCTGAGGTCATCAGTCCCGTAGAACTTAGAACTACTTAGACCTAACTAACCTAAGGACATCACACACATCCATGCCAGAGGCAGGATTCGAACCGGCGACCGTAGCGGTCTCGCGGTTCCAGACTGTAGCGCCTAGAACCGCTCGGCCACTCTGGCCGGCTGGAACTACAAAGAGAAGTGTGAATACACTGTTGAAGGAACATAAAAGTCTTTGCCGACTAGGGAAAACAGACAAATCAGCCGTGGCGGAACATGCTCTTCAGCAGTGAAATTTTCGGAAACTGCAATTTTATGTACTATGACGAACTATTATCCACGGCTATATAGAGAAGCCATCGAAATATATAAAGATGGGGATAATTTTAATACAAACGAATAAGCGATGAAACTCAGCGATATATGGACAGTGGCGCTTTAATCGATGACAAGTTTTTTATCTTTGAAGTACTATGATGGATAGTTATATTTTATCCTTGACTAGGTTTATCTTGGCTATCACGTGAAATACAGACCACGCCCACTTTCCACAGTATTTAGACCGTTCTTCGACGTCCGACTCTTCAGTCGGCAAAACTCAGCACAACCAGGAGCACCTCCGAAGATGTCAAACGTAGCTTTGGACGAAACATCAGGGATAGAAGAGTTCCATGGACCACGGCCATACAACCCAGAAGAATTCTCGGCAGCTGAAACTCACAACAGTTGTATGTTTTTGTTTGATGGAGTTGGTTTTCGGTGTGAAGGTACCTTTAGAAGAACATCCAACATCTCTAAAAATTAATGCCAAGCCGAATAACTGATTGCATAATGGCAAGAGAGAGACCAATGGGTTATTGACTTGCTCAGTTTGTGAAGCTCTTTCTCTTCAACAAATCATCCCATTTTTGTGACATTGTAATTTTTTCCTTGTTTTAGAGTGCATATTAAAATCCAAATTTGATTAAAATGCTACAGTGCGATGTTAGTCTATTTCTTTGATGCCAAAGGGAAAATTTAATTGAAAACAGCAACATCAGTTGGAATATTTTCTGCAGATTACACGGATTACCTTATCGGAGTGATCCATTGTTACATTTGTCACACTTCCAGTCTATCTTCTTGCGTTTTCTTGATTCAAGTAGGAAACTTCTTCCACGTCGCCTGTCGTGAAATTTTTTATACTGCTCGGGCTTATTGGGTTTTCATTGATAAACCCATGAAATTCGTCGCATTGAAGACATGTTTGCCCAAATTATTTCCGTTTTTTACTTTTTGTTCTATGTGATGTCTCACAACCTCTTCTCCAAAAGCAAACAGGAACAGGCAGCAGAGAAATCTCTTCTTTTACTACCAGGTTGGATTTTTCGTCATCCAGAGATCGAAAACGTAGACAACATCGGTCAAATTAAGGCAGTATTTTAATGCATGATGATATCCGGCTTGATGTCATTTGTTTCGTTAGTTTATGAAACATCACGTTGTTGAGATGAGTGAAGTATTACCGCTCTATTCTTTGCTGGCACATAAGACACCAACGTTAGTTAATTGGTAAAACCAAATGTGGAAGAGTGTATCGCCCTTTTTTTATTTTTAAAAAATAATCCTGGAATCCCTGGCTTATTATGTCGCATTGTGCCTATCAACTTAAGTAACAGAAACCAGTATGTTGTCGTCAATAGAAAGTTCATCAAAGAATAGGGTATCATGAGGAGTGAACCACGGACGTGTGTTAGGGACACTATTATTTTCCATATATATAAATGATCTGGCGGACAGGGTAGGCAGCAATCTGCGGTTGTTTGCTGATTATACTGTGGCGTACAGGAAGCTATCAAAGGCGCGTGACTGTGAGAATGATGACTGAGACAAAATTTTTAGTTGGTGTGATGACTGGCACCTAGCTCTAAATGTAGAAAAGTATAATTTATGCGGATGAGTAGGAAAAACAAAACCATAATGCTCAGATTCAGGATTAGTAGCGTATTGCTTGATATAGTCACGTCATGTAAATATCTGGGTGTAACGTTGCAAAGCGATATGAAATGGAACAAAAGGATTGTAGAGGGGAAGGTAAATGGTCGACTTCAGTTTATTAGGAGAATTTTGGGAAATGTGAATCGTGTGTAAAGGAGACATCATATAGAAAGCTAGTGTGTTCTATTATTGAGTACTGCTCAAATGTTTGGGACCTGTACAAGGGCGGATTAAAGGAAGACATCGAGGCAATAAAGAGGCAGGCTGCTAGATTTGTTACTGGTAGGTTCGAACAACATGCAAGTGTTGTGGAGATACCTCAGGATCTCAAATAATAGCCGCTGGAGGGAAGACGACTGTCTTTTCGAGGAACGCTAATGAGAAAATTGAGAGAATCGGCATTTGAAGCTGACTGCAGAACGATTCTAATGCAGCCAACATACGATTTTGTTAAGGGACAGAAGATAAGATACAAGAAATTATGACTCACGTGGAGGTACATAGTCAGTTGCTTTTCCTTCGTTCTATTTGCGAGCGGAACGGGAAAGGAAACGACTGGCAGAGGCGTGCACTGAGCCTGCGCGGACCGCCAGGGATTGTAGCTTGTAGCCTCGACTGCTGGGCGAGCCGCACCTGCCCCCCCCCCCCCCCCCCCCCCGCCACATCCCGGGCTGAGCGGTTGTCCGCCAGGGGCCCTATTGTGTATCGTTCTTACCAGTCGGTGCTGTAGGTTATCCTTGGCAGTGACGTCATTTTCGATTCTTTATCCAAAGTTGCTATTCTGTAAACTTCTGAGAAGTGTTACCGATCGACCCTACCGCCGATTTTCCGACAACTGAACCGAGAGGTGTTTAGGTTTTGGTATGGCCACTCGTTCGATTCGGTGTGATTTGTTTGCAACTAGAATTCGTAATTTTAGAATTATCGAGTGGTTTTAGTTTCGGATTTAGTGATTTGTTTTACTGAAGAATCACCAGGACGAAATATGGTTTATTTTTTTGTTATTGTGAATCATTATAACATAAAAAGACATTTTCGGCCAATATTCTCACAAAATACCTGTAATTTTTGAGTAATTAAGAGTTTAAAAATCACCATATGTCGAAAGGTCGGCTCTGTTTACATATATTACAAGAGTGTTAGCTGAAATTACTGGTGACTTCGCGTACTTTTTTTCGCACATGGTTTACTTATTAACTATCGAAATGCGTTTAAAATTTGTAAGTAACAATTGAAAGGAATTTTCTGAAGCTTGATAGTGGAAACCTTTCAAAATTTCATGCGTTTGCGGATTATACCCGCATCATTCGGCAAAGAACAACAGCCTGCGTCTCTCTCGATTATCGTTAGCAGGAACAAAGCATTCGCCATTAGTAAGTTGCATTTGCCGAGCGGTTAAGGCAACGAACTGCAGCGCTGACGGTCGTAGGTTTGCGTACCACTGGGCAACGAAATGTTTTTCTTCCTCCTCTTGTTTGTAACACATTACGAGACTTCGTTATTCGTAGAAGTTAAGTATTTTTCCGAAATATTCCTTGTTATTTGTATGTAAGAACGCGCTTTCTCAGTAATGACTAGCTTAGATTTCGTATTTCTATATGTTTAAGAAATGAAATTGCTGTGCGTTAAACAAATGAGAGTGACATTTATATTTTTTCTTGTCACAAATAAGTCACCACTTTTTTCATTGAACCCTAACTCCTTTTTCAAATCAGTAATAAATCCCAGAGAACTGTTAAGTTTATATACCCGAGATTTATGGCTACGTCCAATACCCAATGTTGTAAATGTCAATAATGAACGGAAGAGCCGCATTATCGCGCTCCGTCAAACTTCACCATTAAGCATTGATTGATGATATTGAACTGCAGCGTGCGATTTCCTTCGAAAACTGTATTACGTACTCTTTTCTTTGTCACATAGTCCAGTGCACTTTTAATGTTCACACTGGACTCGCATTCGGGAGGACGACGGTTCAATCCCGCGTCCGGCCATCCTGATTTAGGTTTTCCGTGATTTCCCTAAATCGCTCCAGGCAAATGCCGGGATGGTTCCTGCGAAAGGGCATGACCGACTTCCTTCCCCATCCTCCCCTAATCCGATGAGACCGATGACCTCGCTGTCTGGTGTCCCCCCCCCCCCCCCCCAAAACAACCCAACTTTTAATGTTGCTTTTAGCCTGCAGTTTAGGATACCCTTTCATATTATGTCAACTGAAGGTGGTGAGAGGAGAAAGGAAAAGAAAGGAAATGAACTGTTGACGTCAGCTGCATCGGGACTTTATACAGAATCAGCAGCGACGAGTGAAAATGTGTGCCCGACCAGGACCCAAACCCAGGGCCTCCTGCTTACTAGGCAGTTGCGTTAACCACTGGGCCATCTCGGTACCGTGTTGAGCACACTTGCGCGGACTATCTCGGCACGCCTCTAGGCTGCCCCACATTCCCACATAGCGCCCCTATCCGCAGACCCCATCGATGTCCTCCATACTCGCTACTTGGACGTTCTCGCAGGACGTCGAACATAATTGTGCATTCGCACTCAAGGTGGTCGATTCATTGCCCGTCGAGGCGAATCAATTATTTATATGAATGCAAGGTGTCTGCTCTTTCGAACATGTCCGAAAGTGCAGACACCACGCATTCATACACACTGGTGTCTAAAAGTAAAGCAACAGACGGAAATTTTGCAAGGTTTCGTTTATTTTGCCACAAAACAATATCAATTAGAAACAATGTAAATAACACAGAACGTAACGAATTTGCAACATGGATGCTTTTCTTCCAACTTAACAGATTTGCTCACACATTCCGATAACTGGTTACTGTGCTCAGTATGGGGTGTGACTGCCTGTGACAGCAATACAGACCTGACAACGACAGAGCGTGCTGTGAATGATGCCATCAATCTCCTGTTGAGGCAATAATGCCCATTCTTCCTCCAGAACTGCTCGCAAGTCTTGGAGGGTGGCTGGCAGATGCTGAAGTGATGTAACCCGTCACCCTAGTGCATCTCAGACATGCTCTATTGGATTCATATGGGGAGAGCGAGCAGGTCATGCCATGCGGGCAATATCTTTCGTTTCCAAAAAAACGTCAACTGCCCATGTGCTATCAGGTCGAGCATTATCGTACGTCAGTACGAAGATTGGCCCACAGCACCTCACAAGAGTCGCACATGAGGTCCCAAGATCTTGTTACGATACCTGATAGTAGTTAAACGTTGTCGATTCACCTGTACAACTTCAAAAAGAGGTGCTTGGGTGGTCAACATAATCCCTGCCCGCACCATTAGGGATCCCCCTCGATATCAGTCTCTTTACAGAGTGTTTGGGTCCCAAAATCACGTTTCACGTTCCCTCCAGATGCGTATCCATCGATAATCACTCTTCAGACCAAATCGGGGTTCTTCTGTGAAGAGAACATTGGCCCACTGTTCGATTGTCCAGGTGGCATGTTGACGACTCCACACAAGACGTTCCCCTCTGTGAAGTCGCGTCAGAGGTACACATACAGCAGGTCTCTGACAGTAAAGGCCACTCTGCTGAAGGTTTCCATGCACCGTTTGTCTCGATACAACACGTCCAGTGAATGCTGTGAGGTCAGATGCCAGTTTCTGTACAGTACTAAGGAGGCACCTGTATTGTCCTTACAGTCAAATAACGGTCCTTTCTGATGTCACGCGTGGTCGGCCCTGTGCTGGTCTTTGGGATACAGTTTCCGTGTCTATAAACTATCGCCACATCCAAGAAACAACAGAACTATTCTCATTAAGCCATGTGGCCACATCAATTTGCAACTGTCCTGCTTCCATTCTTCCTACGGTCCTTCACCGCAGCGAGTCTAGTAGGCGTCTTCTACGTACCACGCTGCACCATCTGTGACTGTGTACAAAGCGATTGTGGATGTGAGACTACCCGGCAAACACTAACCCGTTTAATAGGTATCCTGATGTCATCGACTGCGTGGTTGTCCATTGATGAGAATGCTGTCTTCCGTGCAGAAAACGATCGTATCGACATCTGCTGAAAGTCTGTGTGATTATATCATGAGTACATCAGATAAATTCGCAATTGCGAATAATGACTACCATCAGCTGTAGAATGGAATGATGACAATGAAAATTTGTGCCGGACTGGGACTCGAACCCGGATTCCCCACTTATCGCGAACGGTTGTCTTACAGTTTGGCTATCCTTGCACGACTCACTGCCAGACCCAAACTTCCATATGTCGTCAACCACACGTCTATGATCTGTACTCGCACATCCACAAGGAGCTATATGTAATTGTGTCTGGCACAAAGTTTCACTGTCGTCATGCCATTCTACAGCTGATGGTATTCATTATTCGCAACTGTGAATTCATCTGATGTGTTTAGTAACGGCTGTGGTCGCCGCTGTGCATCGTCATCAGAATAACACCGGCACTGCAATATCACATATATCGTGAATTTGACACAGCACTGGGAAATAGTGATTTATTGCTTTGTTTTGAACACCTGTTTCCAACTTCTAGCCGAATTTACGCCCCAAGAATGAAACGTGGTGCGGGTTCGATGATGATTTCGGCAGCCATGTCGTGGTATGCCATGCGCCCCTGATTAATCCGCAAGGTCGCGTTACTGCCAATGATTATATGACCATTTTACTGATCAGGTCCCGACCGTGGTACAATGTTCGTTCCCCAGTGGTGAAGGTGTGTTCCAAGACGACAGGATCTCTACTCGCACAGCTCAGATCTTCCAAGACTGCTTTCTGAGCACCAAGATGAATTGTCGCATCTCACCTGACTACCACAATCAGCGTATCTCAGTATTATTGAGCACCTGTTGTTTGCTTTGGAGAGAAGAGTGCATAATCGCTACCCATTTCCCTGATCGTTACCTGAAGTTGCCGCTGTTTTGCAGGAATAATTGTACAAGATTCCCTTTAAACTATACAGGACCTGCGTCTATCCATTTCGAGACGGCTATAAGCTGTTTTGAATGCCATCATTTTTACTACACCTTATTAGGCTGGTAATATGTTGTGCTTTTTGTGTTTCAATATTTTTTCCTGGCTCTTGTATGTAGTTAACGCAAAACTTGAATAGTTTGTTACAGATAGGCAGTGCTTTACATCAACTTAAATTGAAGTTGAGTTCCGCTGTTAATTAGTACCATTTGGAGTACATCTACATCTACATCTACATCTATACTCCGCGAGCCACCTTACGGTGTGTGGCGGAGGGTACTTATTGTACCACTATCTGATCCCCCCTTCCCTGTTCCATTCACGAATTGTGCGTGGGAAGAACGACTGCTTGTAAGTCTCCGTATTTGCTCTAATTTCTCGGATCTTTTCGTTGTGATCATTACGCGAGATATATGTGGGCGGTAGTAATATGTTGCCCATCTCTTCCCGGAATGTGCTCTCTCGTAATTTCGATAATAAACCTCTCCGTATTGCGTAACGCCTTTCTTGAAGTGTCCGCCACTGGAGCTTGTTCAGCATCTCCGTAACGCTCTCGCGCTGACTAAATGTCCCCATGACGAATCGCGCTGCTTTTCGCTGGATCATGTCTATCTCTTCTATTAATCCAACCTGGTAAGGGTCCCAGTAACCTCCTCTCAAAACGCTCAAATTCGAATGAAATGTTGAAGTGTCTGCTCTTTGATGTGGTAACCAGGTTAGGCTGAGGTGGTCAGGAAGAATTTGGATTAACTGGGTGTTGATAGTTATGTTGGTTTTTAAGCACAAATTGTGTTTAGATTGTTTCTGTTCTTAAAAGTTATTCTTGTTCTCTATTTCTAGCATGAATCTGACACCAAACCTAATACATCCGTCATATAAAGTCCGACAAGTAATGTTGTAACCTATCATCCAGGTATGAGAAAGTTGTTACCAGTTTTTTAAAACTGTCGCCTCCTTTTGAGATGGGTGTGGTAATTTTTACCGAGCAAAATGGTGTACTGGAAAACACATTGGACATTCGGAGGACTAGATTTCTAATCGTCATACGTTCATCGCGATTTAGGTATTCTGCAAACGGTCTATATCACGATGGGCAATGTATGGTTACTTGATAAAATAAGACACAGCCGATTTCTCATCTCGTATATACAGATACGGACTAGAGTTTCGCCTCTAATGGCTTCAACGTTTGTATAATGATAGACGAAATCCACCCTTACGTCTTCTAATTAATGCCTAAGTTTTAGTTCCACATACAAGCCATCGGTTTTTCTATTTTTTTATCCTTTGCTATTAGTTTAACGTGATAGCCAAACACTTGCATATTGCTGTCCTCAGTCTGGGACCAATACCAGATGGGACTAATATAGGAAGTAAAGAAGATACAAAGAAGACCAGCGCTTTTATCACATGATCATTTAGTAAGCGCGATGTCATCCTGGAGATGCTCACCCTAAATCCAGTGACAGAAACTGCAAGAGAGGCGTAGTACATCACAGTATGGTTTATTCTCGAAATTCCAAGAACGCAAGTTTCTAGAAGAGTCAATCAAATATATCGCTTCCTCCTACGTATACCTCGCGAAAAGAGCAGAAGCTAAAGCTAGAGAGATTCGAACTCACATGGAGACTTGCCAACAATCGTTGTTCCCGCGGCTCATGACCAACTGGAACAGTACTGTAACAGTGGTACACGAAGTACCATTCCATAGTAGGCTATAGACGCAGACGAAGAGAGCACTCTGATTAAAGTTAATTAATTAGAAAGAATCGATATGAAACTTCCTGGCAGATTAAAACTGTGTGCCCGACCGAAACTCGAACTCGGGACCTTTGCCATTCGCGGGCAAGCGCTCTACCATCTGAGCTACCGAAGCACGACTAACGGCCGGTACTCACAGCTTTACTTCTGCCAGTATCTCGTCTCCTACCTTCCAAACTTTACAGAAGCTCTCCTGCGAACCTTGCAGAACTAGCACTCCTGAAAGAAAGGATATAGCGGAGACATGGCTTAGCCACAACCTGGGGGATGTTTCCAGAATGAGATTTTCACTCTGCAGCGGAGTGTGCGCTGATATGAAACTTCCTGGCAGATTAAAACTGTGTGCCCGACCGAGACTCGAACTCGGGACCTTTGCCTTTCGCGGGCAAGCGCTCTACCAGCTGAGCTACCGAAGCACGACTAACGGCCGGTACTCACAGCTTTACTTCTGCCAGTATCTCGTCTCCTACCTTCCAAACTTTACAGAAGCTCTCCTGCGAACCTTGCAGAACTAGCACTCCTGAAAGAAAGGGTATAGCGGAGACAAAGGCAAAGGTCCCGAGTTCGAGTCTCGGTCGGGCACACAGTTTTAATCTGCCAGGAAGTTTCATATCAGCGCACACTCCGCTGCAGAGTGAAAATCTCATTCTGGAAACATCCCCCAGGCTGTGACTAAGCCATGTCTCCGCTATATCCCTTCTTTCAGGAGTTCTAGTTCTGCAAGGTTCGCAGGAGAGCTTCTGTAAAGTTTGGAAGGTAGGAGACGAGATACTGGCAGAAGTAAAGCTGTGAGTACCGGCCGCTAGTCGTGCTTCGGTAGCTCAGATGGTAGAGCGCTTGCCCGCGAAAGGCAAAGGTCCCGAGTTCGAGTCTCGGTCGGGCACACAGTTTTAATCTGCCAGGAAGTTTCATATCAGCGCACACTCCGCTGCAGAGTGAAAAATCTCATTCTGAAGAATCGATATCATTATTTTACTGCATAATGTAAAAATTTTCCTCGTTGCTCGTCCACGGTTGCGATGATCGTACTCCTTGAATATGTATGGAATTAACTGAATATTTTGTGTTTCTAGGGTATGTATTGAAATCTGTCTCAGTATTCTTCTTGAAAGTGCTAAACTCTGTTAAAAACTAATTTCTATTTGATAACCATGTCTGTACCAAGGCTGTTATGAACCATAAATCAGAGTCGACTGACAGTAACAGTGAGCCAACTTAAGAAGCCGTTTTGCTACTGACTGCATACTGCCCTGTCATATCTCAAAAGGACAGAGATAAATCTCCTTGTTTCCACATTCCCTAAGCAATTAATCTAATGAGCGTTTTGGGGTCTTTATCTCTGGATGGAACTCGAGCGTGTCGAACTACGTGACGTAATACGTCAACTCTCTGTGGATGAAAATAAACTATTCATCATTTTGTTCCGAGATGCGTTTCACACAATTTACATAACTGTATCATCTTATTGATCAATGAAAAATGACATTTGGCTACTCGTTTTACAACCAGCTCACTGGAAGCTTTAGTCATTTTCTCTTTGTACACATTACATCTACCTTAATTGTGGCAATGTATCAACGTATTTCCGTTTCTGTTTCGTTTGCAGTTATACAGCACATTCACACAAAGTAGCGGCAAATTTAAACCACACATCTACTTCTAAGTCACAACTCGAACCTGCGGTCTCTGAGAGAACACATAAGCTGTCGTTAACAACGTCTACGAGCGGCTGTTCATCATAAAGATAAAAGAATTAATTATTACTGTTTTTCAACGTGAAGGCAGTTTAATACGGGTGGTTGCTCGTTTCACTTTTAGTTTTCCTTGTACGCAATACTTCGATGTCATTACTGAAGTACTGGTGAAGTTACAAATGGTTCAAATGGCTCTGAGCACTATGAGACTTAACATCTGAGGTCATCATTCCCCTAGAACTTAGAACCACTTAAACCTAACTAACCTAAGCACATCACACACATCCATGCCCGAGGCAGGATTCGAACCTGCGACCGCCGCAGTCACGCGGTTCCGGACTGAAGCGCCTAAACAGAATTACAGAATTTAACTTGATGTAGAACGTCATTGCTTGTAACGTTTTGAATATTCTGAAAATTAGTGACAGCTAAAGAATAAATCAATCCGTATTTTTTCGTTTTTATGAATTAATTACCGTCACTAAATCTGTTTTGTATGTTGTACCTTTGTTGGGACCAAAACACCACACTTCTCTACCTCTCTGTTTTTATTTATTATTTCTGTAATTATCATTTCCCTCATATAGGTAATTAATTGCGTTATTTATACATTATTTGGATCTCCATCTACTTCCTGCTCCCTTCTATGAGTGTCATAGCCGGTAATCTAAAGTGCTCGTTCTGTTAATGCAATGTGTACAGCCACGACGTCCTTATTTGCAGTCATTTGGATGCAATAGCTAGTTACATTCACGTAGCACGGTTTATTTGCGTGATAAATTGTAATGATGTGAAGAATCCATTTAATATTCAGCTCAAATTTTATATTGTAAATATGGCTACATCCTGATCATTTACAAGTTTTTTTTTTTTTTTTTTTTTTTTTTTTTTTTAAATACATATAGACGTGAGTTAGTAATTCCTACCCACTACCCTTCTACCGTTTACACGTTACAATATTACTAATTCTTTTACGGAACACAAGCAGTTGTCAAAGGGAAAGTTTCTCACTTTATTTTCCAATTTTACTTTTCTGTCAGACATTTTATATCAATGAGTATTATTTAGTATCGTCTGTGTGTACTCTGTGGACTGTAACATGCTTCGATCCTCCTTTGCATGTCGTCCAAAACACGGTCAAGGCGTCCTTTGAATGATGTCCAAAACACGGTCGAGACGTCGATATTGAAGGCTGGCCCACTCAGAGGTCATCCTGTGTGGCGAGGACCATTCCCGCGACGACACACTAAAGGTTGCAACCGGTTCGAAGCATGCTCAATCGAATTCATGTAAACAGATACCAATTCAATTCAATTCAATTCAAGCCTCTTGGACGAAAACATTCCCGAGGTTAATGCTAGGTGTTGTGCATTATCTTATTGAAAGATGATTCCATCACCGAAATGTTGACTTTAGCGCTGGACAATGACACTGTATAGCTCTCAACGGTAGTCCAAAACATGACTGCTTCATCTCCATGTTGAACCCGTCAGGCTATTTGCATGAGACGTGCATTGGTTCCTGGGTGCCTCCACACTAGTCTACGGCGATCATAAGACGTCAGATAGTTCTTGCACTCTTCGGTAACGAGAGCCCAACGCCATCGATCTAAATTCTATTCCAGACATTCCCTTGTCCAACATCTTTACGGTGCACAGTGATTTTTACTGTTCTTCGTAGTTTTGATGATGATGATGTCTGGTTTGTGGGGCGCTCAACTGCGTGGTTATCAGCGCCCGTACAATTACCCAATCTTTGCTCAGTCCAATTTCGCCACTTTCCTGGATGATGATGAAATGATGAGGACAACACAAACACCCAGTCATCTCGAGGCAGGTGAAAATCCCTGACCCCGCCGGGAATCGAACCCGGGACCCCGTTCTCGGAAAGCGAGAACGCTACCGCGAGACCACGAGCGGCGGACAAGTGTTCTTCGTAGTGTACGCCTAATTGTCAAATGGATCGTGTGGAGACGGCTGCGTATTATCGACATACCATCCCTGTTGCTTCAAGAATGACAGCGCGCATTTCTGTTGTAGCATCCTCGGGGGAACCTACGAGCCATGATTTGTAGGTACCATACACCACCTGGTGTTGCTGACCGAGAGCGACCACTACGGGGTAGAGCTATAATTTTTTGTATCTTACAATGGCGACTGAGTGTTCGTCGGGATATTCCCGTGCTGTCAACCCTTCTTGCCGCAAAGTGACACTGCATGCACGGTTTAACGTAGAAATGACATTTGGACGTATGTTACAGAACGAACAGTGTACTACTGGACGATATTCAATAGTCGAAAGAGGATACCAATCAAAAAACACAAACTACGAGTTGTCGAGCGATGATAACGGTGAAAATATTATTCGAGGAACTTATGTGGGCTCGGGAAAGGATACACTCGTATGCTAATTTATTAACTAGGTGACATTTTGAGATTCGGTGAAAAAAGTTGAAACCTTCCCGTCTCCTCTATACCTCTTTTGTTAATGATAACCTTCCCTTTTACAATAAACTATGAAACCTATCCTTAGGACTTCTATCTCTTGCTTAATAATAACAAATGAAATCTTCCCTTTGAAATTTATTCTCTTTCTCTATCTTCGCATACAAATTTAATTGCTGCTTATTAAAAGTGATTTTCTGATTATTTCGACGAAACATAGAATGTGTCGTCGTCGTGGCCCTCGCTCGTTATCTGCAATAACCCAAAACTGTTCCTTCCCTTTTTTACTGTTACTGGATCGCCATCTGACTGCTACATCGAACTGCGACATGAATATACTTACTCTGTTTTACTATACTCTATTAGCTGCTGGTGGGCTTTCATAGTAAGTGGCTGTATTTATGACCAAAGCTGACGTTATTCTTTAATAGCAAAGCTGACGTTATTCTTTAATTAATTTGACTGAAGTTACGTAATTCATAGTTGCACTTTTTCTTGACAACAATAAAATTTTTGCAAAGTTTTATGTTGATGGATTTTGGGATGGGTTATAATCAGTAATGCAACATTGCTAGCAAAAATTAATTATATTCTGAAAACGCTTCAAATATTTACTGTTGGTAATTAAATGATTTTACAAACGTTCAAATGGGACTTACTTTTTACAATAATCTTACTACTAGCATTGCGCAAACATACCTTCAGTAGTCTTGAGTTTCGCAAAGAAAATAATTCAATAATATTAGTTCCTCTTATGATAATCGTTAGTTGATGTCTCTGTACATCCGTTTATAATCTCTTGTAAATCATAGCTAGTGGCTGGCAGGCACACCGCTCCTCTCAACCTCTCGCTTCAGACCTGCTACCGACTCGCTTCACTTCTCGCTTACTACTGACTTCCTACGAACGCTAAAGTGCGGTCTCTCCTGCCAACAATGCTTTCTGGTGCAGACAATCCCTGCTACCATTACAAAATGTATCAATGCGCGGTCTTTCCCGCTCTTTTCTTAAAATACACTCCTGGAAATTGAAATAAGAACACCGTGAATTCATTGTCCCAGGAAGGGGAAACTTTATTGACACATTCCTGGGGTCAGATACATCACATGATCACACTGACAGAACCACAGGCACATAGACACAGGCAACAGAGCATGCACAATGTCGGCACTAGTACAGTGTATATCCACCTTTCGCAGCAATGCAGGCTGCTATTCTCCCATGGAGACGATCGTAGAGATGCTGGATGTAGTCCTGTGGAACGGCTTGCCATGCCATTTCCACCTGGCGCCTCAGTTGGACCAGCGTTCGTGCTGGACGTGCAGACCGCGTGAGACGGCGCTTCATCCAGTCCCAAACATGCTCAATGGGGGACAGATCCGGAGATCTTGCTGGCCAGGGTAGTTGACTTACACCTTCTAGAGCATGTTTGGTGGCACGGGATACATGCGGACGTGCATTGTCCTGTTCGAACAGCAAGTTCCATTGCCGGTCTAGGAATGGTAGAACGATGGGTTCGATGACGGTTTGGATGTACCGTGCACTATTCAGTGTCCCCTCGACGATCACCAGTGGTGTACGGCCAGTGTAGGAGATCGCTCCCCACACCATGATGCCGGGTGTTGGCCCTGTGTGCCTCGGTCGTATGCAGTCCTGATTGTGGCGCTCACCTGCACGGCGCCAAACACGCATACGACCATCATTGGCACCAAGGCAGAAGCGACTCTCATCGCTGAAGACGACACGTCTCCATTCGTCCCTCCATTCACGCCTGTCGCGACACCACTGGAGGCGGGCTGCACGATGTTGGGGCGTGAGCGGAAGACGGCCTAACGGTGTGCGGGACCGTAGCCCAGCTTCATGGAGACGGTTGCGAATGGTCCTCGCCGATACCCCAGGAGCAACAGTGTCCCTAATTTGCTGGAAAGTGGCGGTGCGGTCCCCTACGGCACTGCGTAGGATCCTACGGTCTTGGCGTGCATCCGTGCGTCGCTGCGGTCCGGTCCCAGGTCGACGGGCACGTGCACCTTCCGCCGACCACTGGCGACAACATCGATGTACTGTGGAGACCTCACGCCCCACGTGTTGAGCAATTCGGCGGTACGTCCACCCGGCCTCCCGCATGCCCACTATACGCCCTCGCTCAAAGTCCGTCAACTGCACATACGGTTCACGTCCACGCTGTCGCGGCATGCTACCAGTGTTAAAGACTGCGATGGAGCTCCGTATGCCACGGCAAACTGGCTGACACTGACGGCGGCGGTGCACAAATGCTGCGCAGCTAGCGCCATTCGACGGCCAACATCGTGGTTCCTGGTGTGTCCGCTGTGCCGTGCGTGTGATCATTGCTTGTACAGCCCTCTCGCAGTGTCCGGAGCAAGTATGGTGGGTCTGACACACCGGTGTCAATGTGTTCTTTTTTCCATTTCCATGAGTGTATATCCATACGCGGTTTCTCCCACCCTTTTTAAAATTATATCAGTTTGCGGTCTCTCTTGCCAACAATACTTTGGTGCAGACATTCCCTGCTACCACAATTATTTCCAACATGACAAATATTAATTATTCCTACTTAATCCTATTAATAAAATATTAACATCTTTCATAAATTGTGATTTGACAATAAACAATAGAAATATACACTTCTTACAAAGTGAAAGTTACTGTACTTCCAAGACAGTATGTTTACCTTCATAAAATAGTAGCCAAGAGGGGTAGACAAAAATATGGAACACAAACACACAACACCCTACGATGCCCAATACGGTGTATGAATTCCTTGTCATTCATAACAGCTTCCAGTCCTCTCTGCATAAACACAGATCTATAGGGTTTTCAAAGGAATGTTATACCACTCTTCCCGCGACATAGTGGCAATGATGATTGAGGTGGATAGCGATCATGCACCCTTAAATCTAAAGTTGACCATGAAGGCCATTAGCGTTGAGATCTGGTGACTGTGGACTCCAGGGACTCACAAAACCAACCCTCCATGATGCGCGCTGTGTGAAATGCAACCCTGTCGGCTTGAAACAGAGCATCACAATTGGGGAACAAACACTGTAGCGTGAAATGGACCTAATCGTCCAAAATGGTCACAGAATCCCTGGCAGTAATGTAGCTATGCAGAGTAGCCATCTGTGTGTGTGTGTGTGTGTGTGTGTGTGTGTGTGTGTGTGTGTGTGTCTGTGTGTACCATGGAACAACACAATATGGCTGCCAAAATCATCACCGAACCCCTGCCACGTTTCACTTTCCGGAAGTAAACCCGACCTCCAATTGGGAATAGCGCGGAACAAGACTCATCCAGCCAAATGACTTTCTTCAACTGGTCCATACTGTAGTTTTTATGGCTTCGGCACCACGTTTTTCTGTTAGGGCCAATTGCATCACTGATGAGGGGTTTCGTAATATCAGTTCGCCCTGCCATTTCCTGCTTATGGTGCTCCCTTCAAGTTGCTTCTTTGTTGACAGGATTCACCAGTGTGATATTCAGTTCTACAATGACTTTTGCAGCTGACTTCCTCATATCCTTCGTCACAGTCCTCTTCAGTGATCGTCTGTCACCATCACACAATACATGATTGCCGGCCGTGGTGGCCGAGCGGTTCTAGGCGCTTCAGCCCGGAACCGCGCGACTGCTACGGTAGCAGGTTCGAATCCTGGCCCGGGCATCGATGTGTGTGATGTCCTTAGGTTAGATAGGTTTAAGTAGTTCTAAGTTCTAGGGGACTGATGACCTCAGATGTTAAGTCCCATATGGCTCAGAGCCATTTGAACCATTTTAACAATACATGTTTTCGTTCGCGTTGCGACAGCGGATGACGTTCTTCTGCTTTTCCTGTATATGGCATAAATCTTCCATGCGGTGCCTCTTGGAACACCAAATACCTTTATCACAGAAGCACCCACTATACGAAAAAATGGCTCTGAGCACTATGGGACTTAACTGTTGAGGTCATCAGTCCCCTAGAACTTACAAGGGAACCTCCCCATCGCACACCCCTCAGATTTAGTTACAAGTTGGCACAGTGGATAGGCTTTGAAAACCTGAACACAGATCAATCGTGAAAACAGGAAGAACTTGTGTGGAACTATGAAAAAAATAAACAAAATATGCAAACTGAGTTGTCCATGTGCAAGATAAGTAACATCAAGGATAGCGAGAGCTCAGCAGCGCCGTGGTCCCGTGGTTAGCGTGAGCAGCTGCTGAATGAGAGGTCTTTGGTTCAAGTCTTCCTTCGAGTGAAAGTTTTAATTTTTTATTTTCAGACAATTATCAAAGTTCAGGCACACACACACAATCAACTTCGCTCTCCAAAATTCCAGGACATGTTCAGATTTGCTTGGACATATGCAGGATTTGACGGTCTACACACGGAAAAATTTGAAAGCGTTAAAAACATATGTTTTGACAGAGCACAGGGAAAACTGTGCGACTGTGAAACTGTTGCATTCATTTGTTGCAGTTTATGTGACAAACTCTTATGTTTTCATCACTTTTTTGGGAGTGATTATCACATCCACAAGAAAACCTAAATCGGGCAAGGCAGAAGAATCTTTCTACCCATTCGCCAAGTGCACAAGTTAGGTGGGTCGACAACATATTCCTGTCATGTGACGCAAATGCAGTCACCAGTGTCGTATGGAATATATCAGACGTGTTATCCTGTGGATGAATTGGTTGACCTATGACCTTGCGATCAAATGTTTTCGGTTCCCATTGGAGAGGCACGTCCTTTCGTCTGCTAATCGCACGGTTTTGCAGTGCGGTCGCAAAACACAGACACTAAACTTATTACAGTGAACAGAGACGTCAATGAACGAACGGACAGATAATAACTGCGAAAATAAAGAAATTAAAATTTTCACGCGAGGGAGGACTTGAACCAAGGACCTCTCTTTCCACAGCTGCTCACGCCAACCACGGGGTCACGGCGCTACTGGTCCCACTTTGCATTTGATGTTGCCTATGTTTCACATAGACTACACAGTTTGTATATTTTGCTTATTTTTTTCATAGTTCCACACAACTTCTTCCTGTTTTCTCGACTGATCTGTGTTCAGTTTTTCAAGGCCTATCCACTGTGCCAACTTATAACTAAATCTGAGGGGGGTGCGATGGGGAGGTTCCCTTGTTAGCACCTGCGGACTGCAGACGGCGGATGTGACATTGAGGTGTCTACTTTTGTGAAGTCCACTTTAGCAGTTACTAGTCCCTGCGAGCGCGTTGCACAATCTCTCTCTAGAATTTTTTTTTTTTTTTTTGAGATACCTCTGATCCTCTGAAGTTATTAGCGTGTGTTTCATTTAACTCAATATTCTACTTGAGTTACAAATGATTACCTAACATACATAAGGTGCAACCCGTTCGCGTCGGGCGAGCTGTGATGGGGCTGCCGTTACGCTTGTATACTGTATTAAGAATGCGGATACTTCTGCAGCCTCTTGTGTCCAGTTCTTGTTTTTGAAATGCCAGGCCAACATCCAGCAGAGAGTTAGATACCGTGCCTTCAAATGGTAGAGTTTTAAGATGAATTCGTTATGGCTGAATCATTTTAGTTCAAACACTTTGAGATAGGTATGTCCGATAAATGAATGAGTACCATGTCAATAACTGAATATATTATCAAAATGTAGCTTTAGATCTGTATCATCATAGTAACATGAATCGGAATGTTTCAGCACACAAATCAGTGGCACGCATATGGAATCCCTTTTAAGAGGGTATCTGGCGCTGGTGTGGAAATAAGTAAGAGACAGGTTAAAAGAAGAAGAGTAAATGAATTTACCGAAAGTTAAAGCAGCTGCTAATACAATTACGGTAAAAAATTGCCGTATCAAGAACGAGTTTTGCTACATAAACTAAAGTTGGTAGGCGTGTTTCTACAGCTGAAAGATGATGTCTATTCAGATTTCACGCCAGTCGCATAAGATAGGCGCTAGTAGTGCCACTATGAGAGCGCAAATCAGGTTTGCTTTAAATATACGCGGTAACGTTCGTGAGCATTAGTTACCTTTGATATTGAACTTGGCAAGCTGATGTTAGCCCTTCAGGCGACGGAGTCGCCATTATCAGAACCTCACTGAGTTTGAACGAGGTCGTGTAATACGGCTACAAGAACCTGGATGTTCCTTTCGTGATAGTGTAGAAAGACTTGACATGAATGTAGCCACTGTAGATGCTTGCCGGCAGCTGTGGTCACGCCGGTCGTTGTGGCCGAGCGGTTCTAGACGCTTCAACCTGGAGCCGCGCGACCGCTACGGTCGCAGGTTCGAATCCTGCCTCGGGCATGGCTGTGTGTGATGTCCTTAGGTCAGTTAGGTTTAGATAGTTCTAAGTTCTCGCAAGAGGACTGAACTCCGGATGGCCACCTAGCACTACAGAGAGGGGAGACAATCGTCTTCGGCATATTGCATCGTACCTCATTTGCAGCAGCAATTTGAGCTGCAGTTGACACCACAGTGATACAGCGAACTGTTACAAATCGGTTAGTTTAAGGACAGCTCCGAGCCAGACGCTTTGTAGCATCCATTCCATTGACCCTAAACTACCGACAGTTGCGACTTGTAGCTTTGAACGGCAGGGCGGAAGTCTGTTGTCTTTTCAGATGAAAGATGGTTTGCCTAAGTGCTATTGACGGCTGTGTGTTGGGTAGAAGGAGGTCTGCGTGCTAGACACACTTGAACAACACCTGGAGTTATGCTCTGGGGCGCGATTTCGTATGACAGCAGGAGCACTCTCACGGTTATTCCATGCACTCTGACTGCAAATTTGTACGTGAATCCGGTGATTCGACTTGTTGTGCTACCATTCATCAGCAGCATTCCAGTGGGTGTTTTCCCCATACCGCTGTTTTAACCCAACATGCTCTACAGAGTGTCGACATGTTGCCTTGGCCTTCTCGTTCCCCAGATCTGTCTCCAATCGAGTACATATGGGACATTATCGAACGACAACACCTATATCATCCACAATTAGCATTAACAGTCCCTGTTTTGACTGACCATGTGCAATAGTCGTGGAACTCCATCCCACAATTTGACACCTGGCACCTGTTCAACACAATGCATGCACGGTTCCATGCATGCATTCAACGTTCTAGCGGCTACACCGATTATTCATTTACCAGCATTTCACATTTGTAATGGCTTATTTCACACTTACGTAAACCTGTGATCTTGCAATGTTAATCACTTAAATACGTTACCTAGAGAGATGTATCCCCGAAATTTCATTGCTCTGTATTAATTAATTTTTGATGTTACGATTTTTCTTCGTCAGTGCATTTTAGACCTTGTATCTATGAACCTGACCTTATCGACAGAGTCAGTATAGCGAATGGGGTTACTGAGCGCGGTGTCACAATAGCCTGAGGATTACTAAAGTTAATAAATGCGTCGGGAAGGCTAGGAGAGTTTTTAAGCTGGAAAGAGCCGATAAGCACTTGTTAGCAGCCTACTTAAAAAACAAACGGGCTTTTAGTTCCGATATGAAGCATCTAAAGGCATTACAGCCAAGTCTGCACTGATTGTAAAAAGCGCTCTGTAGAACTATCTACCGATAAAGTGAATTAAGGACAGAAAATACTCAATGTGATCTAAACTGCTTCGGGCCACTTATATTTGAGTTCTGTACTTCACGTATAACCAATGTAAAAAAATTACAAAAATATGATTGTCGTGTGGTCTCCCTATTAGATAGGACTTCTGTTTGGTATGATGAATGGCAGCTTGCTCTAAATTCAGATGAATAGAAAAAACAGTAACGTAATGTTGCAACAAAATATTAGTGTTGCGTTACTTGACACAGTTACATTGATCAAATATCTAGGTGTAACGTGGCAAAGCGATATAAAATGGAACGACATGTAAGGTCTCAGTTGGGAAGGAGAACGGTCAACTTCGGTTTGTTGAGAGAATTCTGAGAAGTGTAGCTCATCTGTGAAGGAGACAGCTTGTACAACATCAGTGCTACACAACCTTGAGTACTATTCGAGTGTTTAGGATCCGCGTCAGGTCAGATTAAAGAAAGACATCGATGGAATTCAGAGGCGGCTGCTAGATTGTTTCCATCAACACGTGAGTATTAGGAAATGCTTCCTCAACTCGAGTGGGAATCTCTGGAGGAAGGACGACATTCGTTTCGCGAACATTAGGTAAAAGTCATTTGAATCTGACTGCAAAATGATTCTACTGCCATCAATATACACCTCGTGTAAGGACCGCGAATACGAGCTGAGATCAATTAGGGCTCGTATGGAGGTATATCGATTTTCGTTTTTCCTCGCTCGATTTGTGAGTAGGACAGGAAGAGGAATGACTAGTGATTCTAGGTACCCTCCATCATTCACCGTATGGTGGTTTGTTCAGTATGTATGCAGATGTAGATTCTATAGAGATTATGTGAAAGACCTTGTTTCCTTCTAGCAGCAGTTTATTCTAGGTCGAGCAACAACGAAAAACTGGTAACGAGTCAAATAAAACTCAAGTCATTTCCGTGTAGAGGAAGGTAGATGCTTGTAATTATAGACCTATACTGCTAACTTTTATGATTTCCAGATATAGGAAAATGTATTAATACCCTGTAATTGTAAGCCTATACCGCTAACGTCAATACTTTCTAGATTAAGGAAAATATACTAATCCCACGTATAATGACGTTTCCGGAGAACGAATATCTCCTCTATAAGAATCGGTACGGATTCCGTAAACTACGAAACTCAGCTCACTTGGGCCACGAGACGCAGAGCGCCGTAAACATCGGCGCCCAGGTTGATGCCGTATTCTTTGACTTCATGACGGCTTTCGATACAGTTCTGCACTGTCTTTTAATGGCAACATACGAGGTTTCTGAGTATCAGACCAGATTTGTGATGAGATTCAGGAATTCTTTGAAGACAGAACTCAACACACCACTCGTAATGGAACAAAATCAACAAATGTAAAGGTAATTTCACGGTTACCCAAGGTAGTGTGATACGACCGTTGCCGTTTACAGTGCATATAAACGATCTAGTGAGTTAACGCTAGAAGACTGTACTGAACTGCAGAAAGACCTGCAGAACGTCGATTTTTGGTGCAGGGATTAGCAGCTGACCCTAAACGCAAAAATACGTATGTAATGTATCTCGCATAAATAGTTAAAGAAATCCACTACTATTCGATTACACCATTGGTGACGAATCAGGAGACAATAAGTACCTTAAAAAGAATAGGGGGAACTATCCGGTGTGACCTAAAGTTGAACGACCACGTAAAACGAATTTAAGGATAAGCCGATGACGGGCTGGGATTCTTAAGGAAATGTAATTCACCCACCAAAGAAGTATCTTACAGAACACTTGTACGGCCGATTCTTTGTCATTGTTCATCAATATATGACAGTTACCAGTGTGGATAAATAGAAAAGATAGAGAAGACCCAACGAACAGCGACCCTGCTGCCAGAACTGCTGCAAGCACCAAAGGATGAAAAACACCAAAGTCGGGCAACCTGAAGGCAAACACAAGAGAAGACGTCACTATTTACTTGCACGTGAGTCACAAAATCTTCGTGTTTTAAGACTGCGGCGTATTCAGAGGCTAAGTGGACCTCCTAAAAAAACCGAGTCGTGCAACGGAGAGCGGTACGTTTCGTCACACATCCCGTAGCCCACGGGAGAGTGTTACGGACATCATTAACGAATTCCAGTAGCAGACGCTACAACAGAAGCATTGTGCATCACGGAGAAGTTCACTACTGACATTCCGAGAATGTACATTCTCAGAACAGTTGGGCGACATATTAGTTCCTCCTACTCACGTACTGTGGAATTATCACAACGAAAAATTCAGAAAAATTAGAGCTGAGGTAGTGATATACCGTCAGTTATTCTTCCCACTTGTCTTTCTCGAATGGAACATGGAAAGGGGAGGGGGGGGGGGAATATGATGCAACCAGAATACCCTCTGCCACACACCTTAAGGTGTCTTGTGGAATACAGATGTAGATGTAAGTATCAATTCCATTTTGGGTGGGTACATGTTCGGACATCGGACAGCTCTTTTTTTAGGTATGTGCAGCGTCGGCCAGGATCATCCAAATTGTTGTCCAACCCGACAGTCAAAATGTCTGCTATGAGTTCATATTTCAAGACAAAAATGCACTAGCGTACCATACCCATCTCGTGAACATAGTCCTCCAGGAAGCAACAAACAACCGAATGGAATAACCTACAGTACGTATTGACATGAATCCGACTGAGTATGCTTGGGACCATTTGAGACTTGGAGTGTGCCGTAGCAGAAACCCACGTAGCACGCTGGATGAGAATTCAAGCATTTTAAAATACACATGACAGTTATTCAGCAACAGATACTGACTTCAGAAATATGTAAAGATTTGCCGTTTCAAAGATACTACCACTATTTTGGGTCCTCTTGTGTTATTATTTCACAGAGTAATTATTTTAGTCTTTAGTTGTATTATGATTAATCACAACCAACTCACCTCTGTTATTACACATTTATTGTGTTACGATTGGTTTCGTTCGTTGAACACCATCAAGTTGTCGAGCTGTGGTAAAGTCATGACATAAATGGACTGGTTGTCGTAGTTTGCCTTTAGGACAACTCAGAAACCTGAAGATGTTCAATGAACGAAACACAATGAATGTGTAATAAAACAGCTAAGTTGGAGTTTTTTAATGATAAAGATTGTTAGCTGTGGTGCTCAACAAGATCAAGTTTTATTACGGTTATTCCTTCATTCTCTGCTGTCCTTGAATCAGAGTCCACCCACATTCGCAGGTAAGCAGGTGGTGCAAAACGTTTTTTGAACTTTTTAAAGTCGTATGTGTTGTATAAGCAGTCGTGAGAAAGACTGAACACATGTTGCTGTATCCATTGGATCCAAAGACGATGATGTACCTAAAGTGTCAAAAGTCCGCTCAACAGAGCGGCGGTGTTATTTTCTTGTAACGCCGGGAGCGAGGCTCCGATGGAGTTTCGTTCTACCAAAACAACGGTTTGGAAGTTTTGGTACAGTACATAAATGAAGTAATAAATGGTAGGATTATCGGTAGTATTGGTAGCACTGGTAGGGAAAGAAACAAAAATAAATTGGTAAGAGATGAACTGGGAAACGACGCCTTCTCTTCCTTCCTTTTTTTCACACAATTAGAACCGCACATCATTCTGTGTTAGTTCATTGTGTATTTTATTTTCTTACAATATATAAATTGCATTAAAATTAGTTCCACGTAACTTCTGTGCTTTTATGAAAGCAAAGAAATTATTTTTTTATGCGAGTGCAGTTTACTTGTAAAAAAACGAATTATTGTCGTTGCTATTTTGTAGTCAGTAGAATGTTCTTCATAGTGATCATAGGCAATAGTTTCCTGTTGTTATAGAAAAATGAGAAAGCTGTTTATTAAAAACAAATGTGCTTTACATAAAATCGTCAAAATATTGAAGCGATGTTTGATATATATTTTTGTTTTGCGGTTTTTTATTTTTTTACTTTATTTTTTAATATTTACTTTTATTTTTGAGGAAATCTCGTTTTCCAGCGCTATATGATAAATTTGTATTTTCTTTAAATTTTTACTAAAAATCCCTATGTTTCAAGTAACAAATCAACAATTTTTGAATAAAACCTGAATAGAACGTTGAAAATTTCAGGTTTGTTATAAATACTGTTTATTTTTCAGTAACAGACCGGAGGATAATTATGCAGAACAAAATTTTTCACTTGGTCGCGCAGCCCTTTATACACTGAAGCACCAAAGAAACTAGTATAGGCATGCGTATTCAAATACAGAGATATGTAAACAGGCAGAATACGGCGCTGCTGTCGACAACGTCTATGTAAGACAACAACTGTCTGGTGCAGTTGTTACATCGGTTACGCTGCTACAACGGCAGGTTATCAAGATTTAAGTGAGTCTGAACGTGGTGTCACGGTCGGCGCACGAGCAATGGGACACAGCATCTCCGAGGTAGCGATGAAATGGGGATTTTCACGTACGACTATTTCAGGAATCCGGTAGAACATCAAATCTCCGACATCGCTGCAACCGGAAAAAGATCCGGCAAGAACGGTACCAACGACGGCTGAAGAGAATCGTTCAAAGTGACAGACGTGCAACATTTCCGCAAACTGATGCTGATTTCAGTGCTGCGCCATTAACAACTGTCAGCGTGCGAATCACTCAACAAAACATAATCGATATGGGCTTTCGTCCTTAGGTTAGTTAGGTTTAAGTAGTTCTAAGTTCTAGGGGACTGATGACCGTAGATGTTAAGTCCCATAATGCTCAGAGCCATTTGAATTTTTTGGGGCTTTCGTCGCCGAAGGCCCAATCGTGTACCCTTGATGACTGCACGAGACAAAGCTTTACACCTCGCCTGGGCCCGTGAACACCAACATTGGACTGTTGATGACTGGAAACCTGTTACGTGGCCGGACAAGTTCGTTTCATAGTGAGTCGAGAGGATGGACGTGTACGGGTATGGAGACAACCTCATGAATGCATGGACCCTGCATGTCAGCAGCGCACTATTCAAGCTGGTGGACGCTCTGTAATGGTGTGTGGCGTGTGCAGTTGGAGTGATATGGAACCTCTGATACGTTTAGATATAACTCTGGCAGGTAATACGTAGGTAAGCATCTTGTCTGATTACCTTATCCATTCACGTCTATTGTGCATTCCGAGGGACTTGGGCAATTGCAGCAGGACAATGCGACACCCCACATGTCCAGTATTCAAGATGAGTGGCTCCAGAAACACTCTTCTGAGTTTAAACGCTTCCGCTGGCCACCAAACTCCCCAGACATGAACATTATTGAGCATATATGGGATGCCTTGCAATGTTCTGTGCTCCACCCTCTCGTACTCTTACGGATTTATGGACAGCCCCGCAGGATTCATGGTGTCAGTTCCCTCCAGCACTACTTCAGACATCAGTCGTGTCATGCCACTTCGTGATGTGGCACTTCTGCATGCTCGCGGGAGCGTACAAGATACACTCCTGGAAATTGAAATAAGAACACCGTGAATTCATTGTCCCAGGAAGGGGAAACTTTATTGACACATTCCTGGGGTCAGATACATCACATGATCACACTAACAGAACCACAGGCACATAGACACAGGCAACAGAGCATGCACAATGTCGGCACTAGTACAGTGTATATCCACCTTTCGCAGCAATGCAGGCTGCTATTCTCCCATGGAGACGATCGTAGAGCTGCTGGATGTAGTCCTGTGGAACGGCTTGCCATGCCATTTCCACCTTGCGCCTCAGTTGGACCAGCGTTCGTGCTGGACGTGCAGACCGCGTGAGACGACGCTTCATCCAGTCCCAAACATGCCCAATGGGGGACAGATCGCTCCCCACACCATGATGCCGGGTGTTGGCCCTGTGTGCCTCGGTCGTATGCAGTCCTGATTGTGGCGCTCACCTGCACGGCGCCAAACACGCATACGACCATCATTGGCACCAAGGCAGAAGCGACTCTCATCGCTGAAGACGACACGTCTCCATTCGTCCCTCCATTCACGCCTGTCGCGACACCACTGGAGGCGGGCTGCACGATGTTGGGGCATGAGCGGAAGACGGCCTAACGGTGTGCGGGACCGTAGCCCAGCTTCATAGAGACGGTTGCGAATGGTCCTCGCCGATACCCCAGGAGCAACAGTGTCCCTAATTTGCTGGGAAGTGGCGGTGCGGTCCCCTACGGCACTGCGTAGGATCCTACGGTCTTGGCGTGCACCCGTGCGTCGCTGCGGTCCGGTCCCAGGTCGACGGGCACGTGCACCTTCCGCCGACCACTGGCGACAACATCGATGTACTGTGGAGACCTCACGCCCCACGTGTTGAGCAATTCGGCGGTACGTCCACCCGGCCTCCCGCATGCCCACTATACGCCCTCGCTCAAAGTCCGTCAACTGCACATACGGTTCACGTCCGCGCTGTCGCGGCATGCTACCAGTGTTAAAGACTACGATGGAGCTCCGAATGCCACGGCAAACTGGCTGACACTGACGGCGGCGGTGCACAAATGCTGCGCAGCTAGCGCCATTCGACGGCCAACACTGCGGTTCCTGGTGTGTCTGCTGTGCCGTGCGTGTGATCATTGCTTGTACAGCCCTCTCGCAGTGTCCGGAGCAAGTATGGTGGGTCTGACACACCGGTGTCAATGTGTTCTTTTTTCCATTTCCAGGAGTGTATTTGGCTTTTAAGTGTATATTCTCACTCAGTTTCTGGACGGTTCACCGCATCCGGCTTCTAGGGGACTCTAGCAAGACACTGATCGCATACCTCAAATAAGCGATATGAGGCAAAGACCGATCGGTATGCAACACACCTCACGTACAGATAACGCGGATGCGATCTTACTGGCCAAAGGTACCAGGAAATCTATCGTAGTCTACATTTATTTATGATTTCCTAGGGTAGTTTTACAGCTCTAGGTACTGACCAAGCATCTTTCGACAGTTGCTTACGTTTATGCCGCGGCGACCACAGATAGACAGTTCGGTCATGTCTGCATACCGTAGCCATCGAATCGCCATCGTTTAATGTACAGCCTCGATCTTCGATGTCACCATGCTCTTCCTTCGGGCTTCTCATTTGAACTTCACAAAATACAACAACATACAACTCTTTGTCATCAGAATCGTCCAAAATGATCCTGGCGCGATTGTGATTTGCGGCTCCTCGAAACTGAAAATGGTCTTTCTACTGGTTTGTGTCAGACATGCTGCTGCAGCTATTGTCGATGGTCATGTAACCACACGTCCGACACCTTGATAACGATCTCTCACCGGCTGACTCATCCAGAAATCAAGATACCAGGTGGCCCACGCAAGCCATACTCTATAGTTTTATGTTTCCCGAATATGTTAGTGCAGTAAGGGTTGCCTTGTCAGTGCTGTCCAAAGGGGAAGTGCACGTACAGACGAACGTGGGGAGATGCAACGCAATGCAGTTTAGGCCCGAAGACTGTATTCACAACGTTTTACAACGCGATGTCTACCTTCTGCACATGTTTATAGACGCACAGAGATGCGTTTAAGAACAGAGGGAGCGTTCCAGGTACAACATGTCGTGTAAAGAGCAATCCGCGACTCATCCGATTTTGCCCGGAACGTTTCTGAGTAGTTTGGAGCACACACTACGCTCGGTAACCGTAGCTTATAAGAAAATAATGTATAGGTACAATGTAGTACAAACAAAAGTGCTATCGTGCTGATGTATTTGGATTGCAGTATTCTTTGTACCTATGCTAATAATAATAATAATAATACCATTATGGTCATTATTACTAATAATTTGAAAGTCATTAGGTCTTCAGCACAAAGGATTCTGGAGGAACGAAAATGGCGTCCCTTTTAGCTGCACCTACACCAACAGCTGTATGGATATGATTTTCAGTATCGGGTATCGATCTGCAGACGTTTTGTACATAATGTAGCCGTAAATCCTGATTTCATCATGCAGATGTCATTGGGAGATGAATGCTATTTCGCCAATAATGCCACTGTCAATAGACACAATCTACATTACTGGGCTCCTGCAAAAACGCAGTGGCTATGACCACATCACTTGCAAGAGTACTGGCGTGTTAACGTATGGTGCTGCATTGTAGGAGACCACGTTATAGGACCAGTTTTAAAAAAAAAATTGTTCAAATGGCTCTGAGCAGTATGGGACTTAACATCGGTGGTCATCAGTCCCCTAGAACTTAGAACTACTGAAACCTAACTAACCTAAGGACATCACACACATCCATGCCCGAGGCAGGATTCAAACCTGCGACCGTAGCGGTCACGCGGTTCCAGGCTCAAGCGCCTAGAAACGCACGGCCACACCGGCCGGCAGGACCAGTTTATTTGGTTCCCAGACTAACTGGTCGGTTTTCTTTGCAATTCCTACAGAACGAGCTGAATCTTGGGCATCTCCTAGAAGATATCCCACTCCGGTTAGCTATGAGGCACTAGTTTCAGCACGCTGTCGCAGCGCCTCCTTATTGTGGAAGGGTTAGGGAATATCTCAATAATATGTACCCCGAACGGTGGATTCGTCGTGATGGTTGCATTCGATGGCCAGCAAGATCGCCTGATTTAACGCCCTTGGATTTTATTCTTATGGGGTTATATCAAAGACAGGTTTTACGAAACAAAACCGGAAAATCCAGATGCTTTAAAAGAATGAATACGTCATGATACTGCTGCAGTAGCTGCAAAAATGTTAAGACGTGTCCATGCTAATACCGAGAGGCGCTTACGAAAATGCATCCAACAAGGGGGACATGCATTTCAAAATTTGTTTTATAGACAACACAATCATAAATATCTGTCTATCTGTAACATAGGTTTAAAGAAACATGATTTATGGTGTTCATTATATTCGTTGTTCTTTATTGCAATCATAGGTATGATAGAATTTATGTAAGACTGCCAATTGTGAAGCACGAATTGGTGCATTACATGTTGTTAATAAATTAACTGTCATATGTTGATAAGTCTTGAAGCAGATAATTAATATTCTTTGGCCTTTGTGCATATTGTTTTGGTGAGTCACAATCATTCTTCTACACAGACACCTTTCTCGAGCTCAGCAAGCAAGTTTTCCAGCGGTGAGCTATATTACCTATTATAGCTGTAAAGTATTTGTTCTGAAGCGCTGGTCTTATGTTTGGTAGGTTCTCCTCTCTGCTGGTATGGAGTCCCCTTAACTGTTGCGTTTAGGGAAACCTTTCAGCCTCTATTGTATCCGGGATTAACTAACGTCAACAGAGGAAGGCATGCGTGGGCCACGTGGTATTGTCGTCTTGCTGATGTCTCTCTCTCGTATGCCCGTCAGACAACCAGCATCTCGCCTTTGTTGCAAAGTGGCAACATATTTCTATAAATACATTTTCTGCTCGAATACAGTTTTATACAACCATTTGCTAATAGTATCATATACAGGGTGTTACAAAAAGGTACGGCCAAACTTTCAGGAAACATTCTTCACACACAAAGAAAGAAAATATGTTATGTGGACAAGTGTCCGGAAACGCTTACTTTCCATGTTAGAGCTCATTTTATTACTTCTCTTCAAATCACATTAATCATGGAATGGAAACACAGCAACAGAACGTACCAGCGTGACTTCAAACACTTTGTTACAGGAAATGTTCAAAATGTCCTCCGTTAGCGATGATACATGCATCCACTCTCCGTCGCATGGAATCCCTGATGCGCTGATGCAGGCCTGGAGAATGGCGTATTGTATCACAGCCGTCCACAATACGAGCACGGAGAGTCTCTACATTTGGTGCCGGGGTTGCGTAGACAAGAGCTTTCAAATGCCCCCATAAATGAAAGTCAAGAGAGTTGAGGTCAGGAGAGCGTGGAGGCCATGGAATTCGTCCGCCTCTACCAATCTATCGGTCACCGAATCTGTTGTTGAGAAGCGTACGAACACATCAACTGAAATGTGCAGGAGCTCCATCGTGCATGAACCACATGTTGTGTCGTACTTGTAAAGGCACATGTTCTAGCAGCACAGGTAGAGTATCCCGTACGAAATCATGATAACGTGCTCCATTGAGCGTAGGTGGAAGAACATGGGACCCGATCAAGACATCACCAACAATGCCTGCCCAAACGTTCGCAGAAAATCTGTGTTGATGACGTGATTGCACAATTGCGTGCGGATTTTCGTCAGCCCACACATGTTGATTGTGAAAATTTACAATCTGATCACGTTGGAATGAAGCCTCATCCGTAAAGAGAACATTTGCACTGAAATGAGGATTGACACATTGTTGGATGAACCATTCGCAGAAGTGTACCCGTGGAAGCCAATCAGCTGCTAATAGTACCTGCACATCCTGTAAATGGTACGGAAACAACTGGTTCTCCCGTGGCACTCTCCATACCGTGACGCGGTCAAAGTTATCTTGTACAGCAGCAGCTTTTCTGACGCTGACATTAGGGTTATCGTCAACTGCACGAAGAATTGCCTCGTCCATTGCAGGTGTCCTCGTCGTTCTAGGTCTTCCCCAGTCTCGAGTCATAGGCTGGAATGTTCCGTGCTCCCCAAGACGCCGATCAGTTGCATCGAACGTCTTCCTGTCACGACACCTTCGTTCTGGAAATCTGTCTCGATACTATTGGGCCAACTGGCGGTGAATCGAGGAAGTACAGTACATACTGATGAAACTAAAATGAGCTCTAACATGGAAATTAAGCGTTTCCGGAAACATGTCCACGTAACATCTTTTCTTTATTTGTGTGTGAGGAATGTTTCCTGAAAGTTTGGCCGTACCTTTTTGTAAAACCCTGTATAGTTTAATTTCGTGGGCTCTAGAAAAAATGCAAGCATGAGTAACCATAAATTCAAAAGGATAACGGTAAAACTTAATCTGACAGTCAATTTTTTTCATGAAAATTGTAAAATGAAGTCAGCACCGCATCCACAGTTATGTTTTACTATGTGCAAAAATCTTAAATGTTCTGTTAACTTTATAATAAATGCTACACCCAATATAGAATGCACATAAATGGTGTCTTAACCTTAGTTCTCTATAAGAACTGACCAAGAACCCAGCACATTTACTCGCTACTGGCGACATGCCACACATAATTAAACAAATAGTCAGTAGTGAGCCCTATTGACCACTCACACCATCTAATAAAAAATTTGGAACTATGATTGTGCTTGCACTAGACATATAATTTCAGTAGGCTATATAGACAAAATACGGTATAGTGAATGGACTTCAACCCACTTTTTAACGCCGTTTACCACTAGACTACTAGCAGACACGGCATTGGATGGCTCTAGCAAATGATAACATTTCTCCATCCACATTTCGCATCCTTAAGTCTGGTCAGATCGAGAAGATTCTCAGACATAGAACTCTGAGGGTGGTCGTGTTTAACAGATCGGTTCAGCCTTAGCCTCTGCAGAGGGTGCCGTCGGCTTAGTGTTTTTGCGGAAGACTGTGTTATATCAAATGCCTTCGAGGTGACATGATTTAGAAGAGAAATTTAGATTCACATTGTGAATTGTGTGTTCCTCCGGTTATTGTATATGATTAATTAAAGGTGTACCTCACAGACCACATCATATCATGTGGTAATGTCATTGTAGACGACTGATAGAGGACTGTTAGAGGATGAACTCAGCCTAAGGCTGATAACAGATTTGTACTTTTAGTAGTTCCTAACATTAGCTGTTAATTTCCATAGCTACAGAAACACGGTGATTAGTCCTAGGCAAAATACTTATTCAGTGTGGTCAGAGGAAAGGATCGACCATGGTCAGATTGTGCGGATTTCGTTTTTAAAACTCTTCTTAATTTGGACAATGGGCTTTTCATTTTCGATAAGTCTTTGGTCATTGTTACTTAAGACGGTTTTTGAAGGAACTAAATACTTTTACCTGTGCCAAACTTTAAAAGAAATTTTCTTCATAGTACTCAACAGCCGTCTGAGAATCTGTTACTAGCCACATTTTGGCTCATCTCGCAGGTAGAAAGGAAAAAAAAATATGACTGACAAAATTAAATCTCCCAGACGGAAAGGAGGAACGAAAAGAAATCTCTCAGGTTACGAACAATGCAAATGCCAGTATGAGTACAGTACTGGTATCAGTATGATGTCGCACTACCTGCACCTTGAAATAATGCAGGGCCAGTTTAGGACAGCCATATAAAGAGATGGAATACAATGGCACTATTAAATTCTGGAATCGGTAAGCATTGGTTGCCTATAAAACGTACTGTTATGCTGAGTCGGATGTTTTTCTACATTGCTGAAGGGGATACTAAATTTAAACTAATTCTGCTAAAAAGTAAACTTGGATCACGTAGAATGCTATAATTTAAGGTTATCACAACGAAACAGTAAAAAAAATGGTTCAAATGGCTCTCAGCACTATGGGACTCAACTGCTGTGGTCATCAGTCCCCTCGTTCTTAGAACTAATTAAACCTAACTAGCCTAAGGACATCACACACATCCATACCCGAGGCAGGATTCGAACCTGCGACCGTAGCAGCAGCGCGGCTCCGGGCTGGAGCGCCTAGAACCGCACGACCACCACGGCCGGCCAACGAAACAGTAGATTTTTTGCTATATTTTTTTCCTTATACTACTTGAAATAGGTAACTAGGTCTAAGTCATTTGTAAAGAAGTACCTTGACATTTAAAGGTAGACATTACCATGCTCTGGCTTTTAAATTCAGCCGGCCGGAGTGGCCGTGCGGTTCTAGGCGCTACAGTCTGGATCCGAGCGACCTCTACGGTCGCAGGTTCGAATCCTGCCTCGGGCATGGATGTGTGTGATGTCCTTAGGTTAGTTAGGTTTAATTAGTTCTAAGTTCTAGGCGACTGGTGACCTCAGAAGTTAAGTCGCATAGTGCTCAGAGCCATTTGAACCATTCCTTTAAACTTCATATTTCCCGTCAGTTTTAGCGTTTTAAAGCGTCGTTGATAAGTACAATTAAATAACACAATGCAACCAGATTTCTGTTTTCAAGTAACGTATTTATCAATGTGTTTCATGTAATCAATGCATAAATGGAGATGTGCAATATTAACTTGAAACGTATTCACAAGATAAGGGAACAATTACCAGTTTTTGGACAACTGCTTCCAAAAATGAACAAAATGCATTAAATGCATCTTGCAAGCACATCTCTTGCAGTAGCTGAGTGAAGAAAATAATACAGGCGTAATTCGGAGAGTAAGGAACGATCGTTCGCGAAATGGAAACCACAGTGAAGCTTTGGACAGATGTGTTGGGCTGTGTCTCTAGTATGCCCGTGGATAGCGACATTTCGCCCTTCTCAGTTCTGAGAGCACAGTGAGCACGTCAAGATACCTAGAAAATAGTGTCTCCCGCCTGATTTCAGGTAACCGCACATAGCCTGTCATGTTGTTCCTTCTTCGTGACAGTTCTCCGCTGCACACTGCAGGAGCAATGAGGACGCACATGAAACGTTTTCGATGGGAAGTGTTTGATCAGCTACCGTTCTGATCGGACTTGGCTCACTCTGATTTTCATCTCTGCTCAAAAGAACAACTGGCTATGAAGACAATATTTTGGCACAGACAACGAGTTCCAGTCCAGCGTAGAAAACAGTTCGAAAGCAGAGGAGGCTGACTTCTATGACGACGGTATTGGAAAGTCGGTACGACGCTACAATAAATTTCTACATGGGAACGGCGACTATGTCGAGAGGAAGCTGGAAGATGTAGCTAAATGTTGTAAATAAAATAGTTTTAATTTTCACTGTAGTTTCCATTTCACGGTCAGTCCTTCCTTACTTTTGGATAACCCTTTATATAATTTTCGTTTTTAACGTCTGTTCATGTTGTTACGCGCTCAACCGACAAATCACACTGCGTTGTCATCAATAATCAATAATCATCAATAATCATCTTCCAGCCAGACAATGAACTTATCGTCACATTATTTCAGGTTCAAACATTCCGCTCCTAGCTATTGGTGAAAAGGAATTAATGGCAAACGTCTCTTCGGTTGTAGTCAATAACGGCGAAACATTGTAGGTTTGACTTCCAGTGAGTAGCGAATTTTTCATCAAATTATTACACGTTCAGACATGCCATTCCTAGCTAATCGTGAAAAATAATGTGAAGGTTAACAGTTCTTAGTGGCCATGTGTGCAGGATTGGTCTCCCAGTGAGAACAAGACATTTTGTCACATTCTTTCTGGTCAAACATGTGCACATCTCACTACTGGTGAACAGACAGTCGGTATTTAATGTCGATTTGTAGCCAGAAAGCAACGGCGGTAGGTGCTGGGTTCGATTCTCTGTCAGGCAAAAAAAAAAAAGTTTTGCCATTTCCGGTTCAGAGTATCCCTAGTGGTGAAAAATTGGATATCTAACATCTGGTTTAACTTAGTTAACAATCCTGTTAGGTTCTGGTTCGAATCCCTGCCACAGAAATTACATCATGGCATTTCAATTTTAAACACGTGTGCTATATTAAACGTCTTCCGTGGCTTGTTAACATGGAGATAAGGCTCCCAAAAGGCTTCCCAATTCAATACAAAAATTTTAATTTCTACGTTTACATCTACATGACTAGTTTGCAATTCACACTTAAGTGCCTGGATGAGGTTTCTTCGAACAGCTTTCAGATTATTTCTCTGCCGTTCCTCTCTCCAACAGCACGTGGGAAAAATGTGCTCTTATATCCTCGTGGACGAGCTCTGATTTCTCTGTTTTTATTACGATGATGATTCCTCCATATGTAAATTGGTGACAGTGAAATATTTTCACATTGAGAGGAGAAAGTTGATGATTGAAATCTGGAGAAAAGATCTCGCCGTAACGAAAACCGCCTTTGTGTTAATGATTGTCATTCCAACTCGCTTATCATATCTGAGACAATACAAAACGGGCTGTCCTTCTTTGAACTTTTTCGACACCCTCTTTCAATCCTATCTGATAAAGATTCCATATAGCACAGCAATACTCTATCAGAAAACGAAGAGGCCTAGTATATGTAGTCTCTTTAGTACACCTGTTGTACCTTCCAAGTGTTCTGCAAGAAAAACCTAGTATTTGGTCTGCCTTCACCACATATTTATCTATTGGATCGTTCCAACTTAAGTTTTTACTAATTATAATTCCTAGGTATTTAGACCGACTGACAACCTTTAGATTTGTGTGATTCTTCGTGTAATCGTAATGTAACGGATATATGATACTTTTATTTTCAAGTTCAGACACGGGTATTTCACGAGCTTTTATGCCTAGTCAGAAATGACGGTCGTTGTGAACGACTCTCTGTCAGACACGAAAGCTTTGCTTAGTTAACAATAGGAACAGGTGATTGGTTTGAATCCAGACCCAGAACAAATAAATACGCGACGTCATTCAAAGTTCAAACACACGCACAAGTAACATAACATGACTCGCGAGCTTGGCGCAGTGGATTCTGCTTGTGGCGGAATCTCCAACAGCCGCTCTCTGTCTTAACAGAGACGAGGCGGCGTCGTAACCAGCATTCCCTGCCAGTAGTGTCATAACTAGGGTAGGGAGACGACGGGTAGTATCAGCACAAGTTTTTCAAAAGTATATTTTCTACCGGTCGTATTCGAATATATTGCACACTAAACAATTCGTTATTTAATTGAATCATAAAACTCGATGATTTTTTAAATATTTTTTTCCACCCTTTGCATTTTGTTCGTTCAAATTTTTGCAAGAATCGTTCAGTTTTTTCTTTGCTAAAGCCGCCTACTCGCTGCAAACTCGTGCATTTAGTCTGCTTCAGCCATAAGTCTTCATGAAGTTTTACAAAATCATAGTAAAACTCCTATCCACTTTCATTTTGTCTTATCGAAACAATAGTTCATTTTGCGTTTCATCCATTTAAGAATTCAGCTTCACTCAAATACATAAGCTATCTATCTAAATTTTTAACGTGATTGTACAATACTGTTTCCTGTTCATAACTGAATATTCTCGGAAAACACTTATTACTTCCTAAAACAGTTTTCATGGCCACCTCTTTGTTTTCCCATAAATCATTAAGTCTCTCACTTTTTGCACTTCTTGAAGTGTGTACTTGTCACTCATATTCATGACTGTCATTTCACGAAGCCGGAATTTTATTTTCATCCCATTTATGCTTAGACTTAAGCATATTTGCCTGTCTTTTTTTTCTTTTTAAGGAAAAATTGAAGTTTTCGTGCTATCCATTTTGTCCAAATCAACCCGCAGCCTTAATCCATTGCCGGCCGGAGTGACCGAGCGGTTAAAGGCGCTACAGTCTGGAACCGCACGACCGCTACGGTCGCAGGTTCGAATCCTGCCTCGGGCATGGATGTGTGTGATGTCCTTAGGTTAGTTAGGTTTAAGTAGTTCTAAGTTCTAGGGGACTTACGACCACAGTAGTTGAGTCCCATAGTGCTCAGAGCCATTTGAACCATTTGAACCTTAATCCATTATAACCAGAACATACCACTATGGTACCTTAATATACTCGTTATTATGTTGGCTAGACATTGTCACAACCTGCAGTATAGAGACTAATATCAGATGTATCCAAAGGCACAATAAAAATGTAATATTACATACTCTATCCGGACCCCGCACCCCAAAACATACGTTTTTCATATTAGGTGCATTGTGCTGCCACCTACTGCCAGGTACTCCATATCAGTGATGTCAAGGAGAGCAGAATGGGGCGCTGCGAGGAACTCATGGATTTCGAACGTAGTCAGGTGATTGAGTGTCAGTTGTGTCATACGTCTGTACGCGTGATTTCCACACTCCTAAGCATCCCTAGGTCCATTGTTTCCGATGTGATAGTGAAGTGGAAACGTGAAGGGACACGTACAGCACAAAAGCGAACAGGCCGACCTCGTCTGTTGACTGGAAGTAATGGGTAGACATCTATCCAGACCACCACACAGGAATTCCAAATTGTATCAGGATCCACTGGAAGTACTAAGACAGTTAGGTTGGAGGTGAGAAAACTTGGATTTCATGGTCAAGTGGCTGCTCATAAGCCACACATCACGCCGGTAAATGCCAAACGAAGCCTTGCTTGGTGGAAGGAGCGTAAACATTGTACGATTGAACAGTGGAAAAACGTTCTGTGGAGTGACGAACCACGGTACACAATCTGGAGATCCGATGGCAGGGTGTGGGTATGGCGAATGCCCGGCAAACTTCATCTGCCGGCATGTGTAGTGCAAATAGTAAAATTCGGAAGGGGTGGTGTTATGGTGTGGTCGTGTTTTTCATGGAGGGGGCTTGCACCCCTTGTTTTTTTGCGTGTCACTATCACAGCACAGACCTAGATTGATGTTTTAAGCAGCTTCTTGCTTCCCACTGTTGAAGAGCAATTCGGGGATGGCGATTGCATCTTTCAACACGCTCGAGCATGTGTTCATAATGCACGGCCTGTGGCATCCCTGTAATGGACTGGCCTGCACAGAGTCCTGACCTGAGTCCTATAGAACTCCTTTGGGATGCTTTGGAACGCCGATTTCGTGCCAGGCCTCACCGATCGACATCGATATCTCTCCTCAGTGCAGCACTCCGTGAAGAATGGCCTGCCATTCCCCAATAAATCTTCCAGCACCTGAATGAACGTATGCCTGCGAGAGTGGAAGCTGTCATCAAGACTAAGGGTGGGTCAACACCATATTGAGGTCCAGCATTACCGATGGAGGGGCGCCACGAACTTGTAAGTCATTTTCAGCCAGGTGTCCGGATACTTTTGATCACATAGTGTACTTGGAAACAAAACACAACACTAAATAAACATTCATATACCGCAAAACCCACTAGGAACAGATAACTTGTTGCCACACCAGAAAGAACTGTAGTTTTGATTAAAAATCGCCTGGCTAGTCTTGTTCCTCGGTAGTTCACTCTGTAGTGACACTAGAGTTGAGGAACTGCTATTGTCCAATACAATCCGCTGTTCTGTACTAACATACCTTCACCCATCTAACGCCCAGTGTGGACTAGGACTTTGCACCCCCTACTCACTCACTCCTTCTGCCGCCTCACCCAATTTCTTGTTTAGCCCTCATCGGTCCTTAGCCTGTTGCTTTGTTTTATGAGATCAAAATGTTTATTCAAAGTAACGAAAGGTGTATATTTCAGTAGTTATTATTTTTTGTGACACAATTCAAAACATGGAACAACACCTAGCACAAAATCGCATTGCTTGCAACAATAACGTGGTTCCTTTTTATTGTTTCATTTTCGATCAATGCAAAGTCATACTTGACAGAAAAACAATGCAACATATACTCCTGATATCTACATCTCCTCTGGCTAACGCCAAGGATTTGGGCTATCGCCCTTCACTGTTGTACGGCTCTTAGAGATGCCACCAAAACCATGTTCGGCAGCCCCACGTCAGGGGCTTGTTCTGCCGGCGCCAGTCCTTTAGTCTCCGAAACCAGCAGACGCCACCCACAGCAGCCTTTGGAGGCGCATGTAATGCCATCCACGAGGGTGCTTGCGAAGATCTGCAGTCCCTTGGAGAAGCTGCCAGATCCGTCGATCCCCTTTCCACCATCTAGTAAGAGCAGGCACTAAGTGGGCCGCTACCTCCCTTAAGTGAATAGTGCGGGACAAAATGTTCCATCCACTGACAATGATACCTCATAAGTATCGACAGTACGCTCAGCAGGGCGGTGCTGCACGTTCCACGTGACTTCAGCGCCACTACTTAGCCACTGACCACCTATCACACACCAGCGAACCAATATCCATGTAGCCGAAGCCCTAGGCCGTTGGTTCCATTGTGTGTGCATGCCATGGTCATCATCTAGCTTACACCGTCGATCTTGGACGATGCCACTCTCTGTCTATTAACCTTTGATTTGAACTCCACTTTATATTTTAGTTTCGTTGGGATGACGAAATTATCTTTCAATTTCGTTAGATACAGATTGCCAGACTAATCATCCTTGAGAGTGAATAGTTTCCCAGGTAGATTATGGGACTGGTTATGCCTGTTTCTCTCAACTATAATTTCCATTAGTTTTTTTGACCATGAAAACTAAGAACAACTCGTGTTTTACAATAGCAGGTCGAGCCTATGTCGTAAGGTAAATTTATTTCATGTATTGTTGAGTGGTACTTAAGTTAGGTAAATAAATTAGTGAAATCAAGGTGAATTGAAGTAGAAATTAGAAAATAAATGAAAACTTAGTTTAGTTTAGAAGATTTACACACTGGCAAACAGCAGGCAGAGCAGCAGTGGCAACGGCCGGCGCTTGCAAGTCAGCACATTCAGGAGAAGCCATCGCCCTCCACACATAAGCGGAAGCTGTCGATTCAGCCGTCAGGGCATCGCCCGACCGACTCACGTGTTTCTTAATTGTCACATGTGATCAAAGGCCCTCGCCTACATTCCAAGAGTCAATGACCGACGTTAAGAGATTCTTCGAGAAGCTTTTCAACGTGACAGAAGAGGCAATGAGCGTGAAGTCGTTCACCTGCAGTGAACTGAAGTAAATAAATACGTGAGACGCAGTGGGCCCAACAGTAGGTTTCAGTTCAGTTCTGGTTCGAGTTCAGTTCCAGTACAGTTCAGTCGGTGCTGAGACCGTCATGCAGGAAGAGACTACATCGTATACAGAAGTACCAAGTCCACTGCTGTAATGGAATAGCAAGTAGCAGCCTCGCCGCCAGAAGACAGAAGTTAGAAGGTATTTGATGACTGATTTTTACGTACCCGGGTGACTCGTGAGGATGGGAAGGAGACGGCCTCACATCAGCAGTCACCTGTGAGCTGGTGATGAAGATCTGACAGCCAAAGACTGGCAAGCTGGAGTCCGTTGTTCGAGTCTGGGACACTGGCCTTCCCCCGCCACGCCGCTCCGCTGGCCGACGCACAACACTGACACACGCGGCCGCATAGGGAAGAGAAACACTGGGACACCACATACAAGGTATCACCATCTGATTCACGACTTCGTTCTCAATAATTAAACGGGCCATCTCACGATGCGCATCTCCAGTCAACTGGGCGAAACGGCGACACGAGATACACAGCGCAAGGTGTAATCAGACGCCGCCGCTCACGCAGCAAAAGGCTTCACAAACGACACAGCTGCTGCTCTCCCAGCCAGAACAATCCAGTAAGGAAACCATTGTACAAATCTTTCAATAAAAGTTATTTTATGTAAAAATGCTGTTTCATTCTACCTCATATCCGAGCCAAGGAAGTACCCACCCTGCCCACATGTTGTTAAGAGAGAAAAAGTAATTTATTTAGTGTTTTTCGCCCTGACGTAATGCTGTAGAATCAAATGCCCTTTGCAGTAATGCTCATCCTGACAACTGACTAGCAACAAAAGAGGTTACTCATTTACAGTATATTAGTGTAATACAGATGACTTTCACTAAGTTTATGTTGCTAAAGGGACGTTGGATATCTGATTCAGAATATGATTATCGTTACTGTGTTGTTACCAAATAACATAAGAGTTCAAAGAAAGTGCTCCCAGAAATCATATCTCGAAACGTTTCACTAGCTTGTACACTTCTGTATACACTCTAAGATAAAAAATACGACGCGCCATGAAGAAATTATCCCAATGAGACGGCAATCGGTAGATGTGGTATACATATACTGACAAACAAATGATTAAAGTTTCAGAAAAACTGGATGATTTCTTCAAGAGAAAGACCTTCACAAACTGAGCAAGTCAATTACACGTTGATCCGCCTCTGGCCTTCATGCAAATAGTTATTCTGCTTGGCGTATGTTCACAGAGTTCTTGGATCCTCTCCTGAGGATTCTGTCCAAAATCCCTAGATCGTCAACATCACCAAACTCCCACTGTCTGGGGCGTCTCCAGATACATCTTCACTGGTCATCTGGTCTCAGTTTGAAGCCGGACTCATCGCTGAAGAAAATTCTAACAGACAGCGGTAAGATACTAGCCTCATTTTCGCCCCCCATACTGCCCATCAACTGGAAGTGATGCTCTGGATTACCATTTCTTTTTATAGTAGGGTCCCTTTGGTTATCATCCGCGACACTCCTATTACAGCACAGTGATACGTCGACGATATTCTACTCCCTATTTTATTGCCCTTCGTGGGAAGCCATCTTCGGCCTACATTTCAGCAAGATAATGTTCGCACGCACACAGCAAGTGTTTCTACTGCTTTCCAAACCCTACCATGGCCAGCAAGGTCGCTGGATCTCTCGTCATTTGAGTACGTTTGGAGTTTATGGTTAGGGCTATGCAAGCAGCTCGGGATTTTGGCGATTTAATCCGCCAATCGGACTGAATTTTGCACGATATCCCTCAGGAGGACATCCAGCAAAGCTGTCAATCAATGGAGAGCCGAATAACTACTTGCATAAGGGCCGTAGGTAAAACATAGTGTTATTGACTTGCTCAATTTGTGAAGCTCTTTCTCTCAAATAAATCATCCAGTTTTTCTGAAATTGTGATCATTTGTTCCTTGTGCATGTACACTTGACACAAAGGAAGTGGGCCACTGATAAACGCAACCAAAATAAGTGGCTGTGTCGCAGGTCCTCTAAACGCCAAAACCCTATGGGGTACAGTCGTTTGACTGTACACAATGGTTACCACAAATGACTACTAGAGAACACTGCTCTTTATGGTAGTCAGCCCAGATGTAAACCAATACTGTCATACAACAAATATTAGAAAACACTTTATTACAGACGAGACAGTCCTTAACTACTGTAAATTAAATTTCATTACAGTAAGTGACATTTCAGAAGTGTGATAAACACTCATTAAATGACACGACGAGTTGTTGTTCGTGATTCGAATTTGAACACACTGTTAACTGAACTAAGCTTACGTGTCGGATCGAGATTGGACTAAGCATAAAGAGACGTAAACTATCGAAGTGTTCATCAGTATCAGTTTACAAGACCGAGTGTCCGAATCTGGAAGTAAATGACGAAACGTTTATCACTGCACCGGGAAGCCCACGGAGTTTTTGTTGTCCCTGAGAAGTAACCACAAAAGATTTATAATAAAGTGCAACGGGCCCAAGTGTGAAACGCCAAGAAGTACAGTGTGGTGATGGACGACGAGTAGAACCCAGTACCTATATGAACTGTTAACTAAGCTCAGTCGGATGTCAAATATTAAATATATTCACCAATAGCGTGATATTGGAACCTGAAACGGCTATACAAATGCTTTTTGCCTGCCAGGGATTCGAACCCGGCACCTTTCGCTATTGTTTTATAGCTGCGAACAGGCATGAAATATTTATTGTTTCTTCACCACTAGCGAGGTATGCACATGTTCGGTTAGAGGTAACGCAACGAATTCTGTGCATCCCGGGACTCCAACTCCGCGAGTATCGTCGTTATTGACCCCACATGAAGAGGTGTCAACATCAAATTCTCTTCCACTAGTAGCTACGATCGCACCATTCGTGGAGACCTCGAGGAGTTTTGCATTATGAGGGCTCAATGAAATGGTGGACCAGTTTCTTCTTGAAGTGTTCAAATCCAGAGAACAACTATAATCGGAGCTCGAAACTCAGTCCAGTGCCAATATTTTCAAAATCTTAAGATAACTTAAAGTAATAAATGAAGGTTCTATGACCTTACATGACCACTGGTTTGTGAACTAAAATAACATTACTGGTGTAAAAAGGCTTACTAGAGACAGAGTTTCTGCAAGCAGCGACGACCGCCTCTGACAGCCGAAACTCATCTAACTCTGTTCCAGTCAGTAGCGAGTGGACATGTTTAATGCAGATTTGGAACCACTGCGAAGTCCTGCGTTCTTTACTTGGCGTTATTGAAGATGAAGAGGGTATGTTCGTGTCTGTTAGAAACTGGTACCCTCAGCGGAAATCGAACAAATACCTTAGCCATTATAAGCAAGCCTCAGTCCAACCAACCACGAAATTTCACACTTATTAGCATCATGTTTTTTGTCATAATGGTGCACGCAGCTAACGGTACGAAAAGTGTTGACTTCCACTTGAGCTGTTGTTGTGAATAACCTACTCGTGGTCTAGTAGTGTGAACACAAAGCCGTGGTATCAGACCCAACTTTTTCCTTTCTTTTTTTAGCCGGATTCCGTCTGTCTGCTAAGAGTATCAGAGACAGTTTTGCTCATTTTCTCACCATCCAGTAATAGAAAAATCGTGCGGAAACACGTTTGTGAGCGGGCTCGTGGCTGTCAGTCATGGTAAGACCAGTTTCAGTGCCATCATCCAGCGACCAGTTGATACAGACCGGCGTCCGGGAGTGCTGTAGATAATACATCACACCTACCGATTTGCGTCTCGTTCGGATAATTCCTTCGTGGTGCGTCCCTTTCTTTGTCTTAGAGTGAATATTAATGAATTTATTCAAAATCATTTTCCCTTTTCATCGTTGGCTTCGTTGGTGGCTTTCAGATGAATACTAAACGTAATTAATTTGCATTTCAGAGTTGACACACTCAAATCTGAGTTACTTAGAAATACTACTCCCAACGTCTTACATGTAAAAGGTACTATGCAAAATCAGCATAGTGACACGCAAAGAAAAAATTCAAGAAACAGTTTTAACCAGAGATACGGATGTAAAATTATATTCGATTATGTTCCACAAATGCATCTGTGTCACTGACATTGAACTTCTCACTTATTTTTACATCACAAGGAAAACTGTGAGGGAGATTTCATTACCTTCAGGAATTTTTATGAGAATGTTTTCCCTGCGTATGCGAAAGAAAAGCGTCGTCTAATGGGAACCATCTTAGCACATACCTCAAAGGTATCCGAACGACCTGAATTACGTTTCATCTGATTTTCGTGCAAGCCACTTAACGTGGCTTTCTTGAAGTTCGTATAAACCCTTTGAGGTACAATCTTTCAACTATACAAAATCGTTACCACAGCTGACCAGTAGAGACAACTACTCTATATGGCAACCAATCGAAATGTAAAATAAAACCACGTTGTTCCAAATATTAGGAAACATGTCATTAGAGATGAGACAGTCCTTAACGCCTGTAAATTCAACTTCATTACAACAAGTGGCATATAAAAAGTGTTATCATACTCGTTACAGTCTGAAACTAACTGTATAACATAAATAGTTGTGTAATCCTTAGCCAAAGTTAAATATTTGTACGGATAAGAGATTCTGAGACAATATCTGGTTTATTAAAGCTCTATAACAGCCCGAAGTATTCTTGGTGTCCAAAAGGTTTCCCACAACCTGCTAAAAGTGGTTCCTGTGGCAGTTGAGTCTGCGTAAAATAGTTATTGAAAAAAAATGGCTCTGAGCACTATGGGACTTAACATCTGAGGTCATCTTTCCCCTAGAATTTAGAACTAGTTAAACCTAACTAACCTAAGGACATCACACACATCCATGCCCGAGGCAGGATTCGAACCTGTGATCGTAGCAGTCGCGCGGTTCCGTACTGAAGCGCCTAGAACCGCTCGGCCACCGCAGCCGGCAATAGTTATTGAACTAACAGTTGCAGAATGTTCATTAGCGGCTAGAACTCTATAAAAATATCAACATTCACATAATCTCACCAGCAAATTCACTCTACTCATAATTCCCATTATGTTACTTGTTCATCTGTTTGAACTTTCAATGACATGACGAACTTTTTTGTTCTGGGTCTGTATTCAAACCCAGAAACTGTAGCCATTGTTAACTGATCAGAGCTTTCGTGCCTGACCGAGACTCGTTCACGAAAACTATCGTCATTCCTGACTAGGCATAAAAAAACGTGAAATATCGAATTTTCCATCAGCAACAGTTATCAAGTCTGAACTTGAAAATAAGAATATCAGATATCCGTTAAATTTCGATTACACGAAAAATTACACAAACCTAAAGGCTGATAGTTCGACTAATACCTTGCAATTACAATTAGGAATAACTCAAGTTGGAACGATCACATAGGTAATGTTGTGGGGAGAGCTGGCCAAAGACTGTTTTACTGGAAAAACGCTGAGAAGATGGAAAAGGTCTTATAAAGACCCAATGCTTGTTCGTCCTCTGCTAGAGTACTGCTGTTCTGTATGGAATCCATATCAGATGGGACTCACAGAGGATGTCGACTAAGTTCAAAGGACAGCCCGTTTTGTATTGTCGCGAAACAGGGGGGAGAGTGTCACGGATATGAGAAGCGAGTTGAAATGGCAATCACGAAAAGAAAGACTTTTTCGTTACATCGAGATCTTTCCACGAGATTTCTGGCAGCAACTTTCTCCACCCAACGTGGAAATATTTTATTGTAACCAGTCTACAGAGGGAGAAACAATCATCATAATAAAATAAGATAGATCAGACCTCGTACACAAAGACGTAAGTGTTCGTTTTCCCCACGCGCTGTTGGAAAGTGGAACAGCAGAGAAATAATCTGAAGGTGGTTCGAAGAACCTTCTGCCAGGCACTTAGGTATAAATTGCAGAGTAGTCATGTAGATGTAAATGCAAAAATTAAAATTTTTTTCATTGAATTGGGAATCCTTTCGAGAGCCTTACCTCCACGTTAAATAGCCACGAAAGACGTTTAACAGAGCACATGTGTTTAAAATTGAAATGTCATAATGTAATTTCTGTGACGGGGATCCGAAGCAGAACCTAATAGGATTGTTAACTAAGTAAAACCAGATGTTAGATATCGAATTTTTCACCGGTAGGGATACTTTGAACCGGAAATGGCAAAACTTTTTTTTTTCCTGACCGATAATCCTACCCCTCACCTTCCGCTATTGTTTTCTAACTACGAATAGACATTAAATACCGACTGTCTGTTCACCAGTAGTGAAATGTGAACCTGTTTGACCAGAAAGAATGTGACAAAATGTCTTGTTTTCACTGGGAGACCAATACTGCACACATGGCCACTAAGAACTGTTAACCTCCACATTTTTTTTTTCACGATTAGCTAGGTATGGCATGTCTGAACTTGTAATAATTTGCTGGAAAATACTCTAATCACTGGAAGTCAAACCTACAATGTTTCGCCGTTATTGACTACAACCGAAGAGACGTTTGCCATTAATTCCTTTTCACCAATAGCTAGGAGCGGAATGTTTGAACCTGAAATAATGTGACGATAAGTTCATTGTCTGGCTGGAAGATGATTATTGATGATTATTGATTATTGATGACAACGCAGTGTGATTTGTCGGTTGAGCGCGTAACAACATGAACAGACGTTAAAAACGAAAATTATATAAAGGGTTATCCAAAAGTAAGGAAGGACTGACCGTGAAATGGAAACTACAGTGAAAATTAAAACTATTTTATTTACAACATTTAGCTACATCTTCCAGCTTCCTCTCGACATAGTCGCCGTTCCCATGTAGAAATTTATTGTAGCGTCGTACCGACTTTCCAATACCGTCGTCATAGAAGTCAGCCTCCTTTGCTTTCGAACTGTTTTCTACGCTGGACTGGAACTCGTTGTCTGTGTCAAAATATTGTCTTCGTAGTCAGCGGTTCATTTGAGCAGAGATGAAAATCAGAGTGAGCAAAGCCCGATCATAACGGTAGGTGATCAAACACTTCCCATCGAAAACGTTTCACGTGCGTCACATTGCTCCTGCAGTCTGCAGCGGAGAACTGTCACGAAGAAGGAACAACATGACAGGCTATGTGCGGCTACTTGAAATCAGGCACACTTACTTGGTGGGAGACACTGTTTTCTAGGTATCTTGACCTCAGAACTGAGAAGAGCGACGTGATGCTATCCACGGGCATACTAGAGACACTGCCCAACACGTCTGTCCAAAGCTTCACTGCGGTTTCCATTTCGCGACCTATCGTTCCTTACTCTCCGAATTGCTCCTGTATTATTTTCTTCGCTCAGCTACTGCAACAAGCGTGCTTGCAAGATGCATTTAATGCATTTTGTTCATTTTTGGAAGCAGTTGTCCAAAAACAGGTAATTATTCCCTTATCTTGGGAATACTTTTCAAGTTAATATTGCTCATCTCTAATTATGCATTGATTACATGAAACACATTGATGAATACGTTACTTGGAAACAGAAATCTGGTTGCATTATGTTATTTAATTGTACTTACCAACGACGCTTTAAAACGTTAAAACTGACGGAAAATATGAATTCAAGAGACAGAGCATGTTGATGTCTGCCTTTAAATGTCATGGTCGTTCTTTACATATGACTTAGACCAAGTTACCTATTTCAAGTAGTATAAGGAATAAAATATAGCAAAATATCAACTGTTTTCGTTGCGATAATCTCAAATTATAGCAGTCTACGTGATTCAAGTCAATTTTTTGGTTTAAATTTAGTATCCTCTTCAGCAATGTAGAAAAACATTGCGCAGTTAGAAATCTCACACCCGTTTCAGCGATCTTACACTAAACAGCCAACCAGAAATTCTAACTCTGTCGAACACTAGTTTCAATAACTGACTTAGCGAAGACGTTCGCAGGATAACACGCAATTGACTTACTGGACTGCATGATTATACTATATCAATACTTTTTGTAGGCAACCAATGCTTACGGATTCCAGAATTTAACAGATCCATTGCATTCCAGCTCTTTATGTGGCTGACCTAAAGTGGCCCTGCATTATTTCAAGCTGCAGGTAGTTCGACATCATACTGATAACAGTACTGCACTAACACTGACAATTGCATTGTTCGAAACCTGAGAGATTTCATTTCGTTCCTCCTTTCCTTTCCTTTAATTTTGTCAGTCATATATTCTTCCGTTCCGCCTGCGACATGAGGCAAAATGTGGCTACTAACCGACTCACAGACCGCTGTTTAGTACTATGAACAAATTTTTTGTTAATGTTTGGCACAGATAAAAGAATTTAGTTTCTTTTAAAAAGGGCTTAGGTAACGACGACCAAAGACTTCCGAATAAAAAAGTCTATTGTCCACATAAGAAGAGTTTTAAAAACGAAGTCCGCACAAGTTGCCAGGTCAATCCTTCCGTCTGACGGCACTGCGTAACTCTTTTGTCTAATGTACATAACACTTTGTGTTTATTTTTATGTGTAAATCATTAGTTGAAACCGTATTTAACATCTAAAGTTACGGAACTGCTGAAAGTACTAAACTGTTGTTAACCGAAGGCTGAGTTCATTCTCTGAACAGTCGCGTAGCACGGTGTTTCTCAGAGTGGGGTGAATGGACCCCTGGGGGTCCGAGATGCCTAAAAATTGAAATGTGTTGTAATAAAATGGAGTTTATGATTAGGTGGGATACATGTGAAGCTATCACTACGGTCGGAGTACGTTGTTTTACAGGTTTGAAGACAGGCCTAATGGCTCGAGTGAAACGTTTAGCAATAGAAGTAAAGTATTCTCACTGCATCATACACAGAGATGCTTTAGCTGCGAGAACAATGCCTGAGGTTTTGGGACGTATTCTGTATGAAATTAAAAACCTTGTTAATTCCTACGTCCTCTAAATTCCCGTCTTGCCACAGTCGTATTTCAATCTCCCGCTACCGGGTACTCCGTTCAGTAATGTAGAAATCCATCACATACAAGGTATGAATCTCTCTGTCACAGGACAGGAACGGTTATTGGAACTACCCCGCGATACTAATGGAAAAAGGTTTCCAAAGAAAACTTACTTTGTAGCTTTTGGCTTCATGTGGGTTGAGAGTATGAAGCGTTGTTTAAACACGCATTGCAACGTTTCATGCCTTTCGCTAGCACTTACTTTTATTAGCAGACCTTTTCTGCTCTTTGCAGTATTAAAACCTTAAAGCGAAATAGTTTTCTTGTGGAATCTGACCTAAAACTGATGGTGACAAAACTAATTCCAGATTTTTATGGAACTGTGGAAAAACACAAAGAATATTATTCCTGACATTAGTGACCCCACATTTGAGAATATTGTTTATCAAGCGGATTTCCTTTATAAAAAAAGACATTGATTTTCAGTTGATGTACTTACTACACTGTACCGTATATTTTCTGTATGACTATACTGTTACTGTGTTACTGTACGTTACTGTATTTTCAATTAAAATTTCGTTCACTTGGCAACAACTGTGTATCTTTAGAATGAATTATTTATTGCAATCTTTTATTGGTCTTTTTCTTGTCATTGATAATCATAATTAGTGCATTTCTTAATACACTACTGGCCATTAAAATTGCTACACCAAGAAGAAATGCAGATGATAAACGGGTATTCATTGGACAAATATACACTCCTGGAAACTGAAATAAGAACACCGTGAATTCATTGTCCCAGGATGGGGAAACTTTATTGACACATTCCTGGGGTCAGATACATCACATGATCACACTGACAAAACCACAGGCACATAGACACAGGCAACAGAGCATGCACAATGTCGGCACTAGTACAGTGTATATCCACCTTTCGCAGCAATGCAGGCTGCTATTCTCCCATGGAGACGATCGTAGAGATGCTGGATGTAGTCCTGTGGAACGGCTTGCCATGCCATTTCCACCTGGCGCCTCAGTTGGACCAGCGTTCGTGCTGTACGTGCAGACCGCGTGAGACGACGCTTCATCCAGTCCCAAACATGCTCAATGGGGGACAGATCCGGAGATCTTGCTGGCCAGGGTAGTTGACTTACACCTTCTAGAGCACGTTGGGTGGCACGGGATACATGCGGACGTGCATTGTCCTGTTGGAACAGCAAGTTCCCTTGCCGGTCTAGGAATGGTAGAACGATGGGTTCGATGACGGTTTGGATGTACCGTGCACTATTCAGTGTCCCCTCGACGATCACCAGTGGTGTACGGCCAGTGTAGGAGATCGCTCCCCACACCATGATGCCGGGTGTTGGCCCTGCGTGCCTCGGTCGTATGCAGTCCTGATTGTGGCGCTCACCTGCACGGCGCCAAACACGCATACGACCATCATTGGCACCAAGGCAGAAGCGACTCTCATCGCTGAAGACGACACGTCTCCATTCGTCCCTCCATTCACGCCTGTCGCGACACCACTGGAGGCGGGCTGCACGATGTTGGGGCGTGAGCGGAAGACGGCCTAACGGTGTGCGGGACCGTAGCCCAGCTTCATGGAGACGGTTGCGAATGGTCCTCGCCGATACCCCAGGAGCAACAGTGTCCCTAATTTGCTGGAAAGTGGCGGTGCGGTCCCCTACGGCACTGCGTAGGATCCTACGGTCTTGGCGTGCATCCGTGCGTCGCTGCGGTCCGGTCCCAGGTCGACGGGCACGTGCACCTTCCGCCGACCACTGGCAACAACATCGATGTACTGTGGAGACCTCACGCCCCACGTGTTGAGCAACTCGGCGGTACGTTCACCCGGCCTCCCGCATGCCCACTATACGCCCTCGCTCAAAGTCCGTCAACGGCACATACGGTTCACGTCCACGCTGTCGCGGCATGCTACCAGTGTTAAAGACTGCGATGGAGCTCCGTATGCCACGGCAAACTGGCTGACACTGACGGCGGCGGTGCACAAATGCTGCGCAGCTAGCGCCATTCGACGGCCAACACCGCGGTTCCTGGTGTGTCCGCTGTGCCGTGCGTGTGATCATTGCTTGTACAGCCCTCTCGCAGTGTCCGGAGCAAGTATGGTGGGTCTGACACACCGGTGTCAATGTGTTCTTTTTCCCATTTCCAGGAGTGTATATGCTAGAACTGACATGTGATTACATTTTCACGCAATTTGGGTGCATAGATCCTGAGAAATCAGTACCCAGAACAACCACCTCTGGCCGTAATAACGGCCTTCATACGCCTGGGCATTGAGTCAAACACAGCTTGGATGGCGTGTACAGGTACAGCTGCCCATGCAGCTTCAACACCATACCACAGTTCATCAAGAGTAGTGACTGGCTTATTGTGACGAGCCAGTTGCTCGGCCACCACTGACCAGCCGTTTTCAGTTATTGAGAGATCTGGAGAATGTGCTGGCCAGGGCAGCAGTCGAACATTTTATGTATCCAGAAAGGCCTGTACAGGACCTGCAAGATGCGGTCGTGCATTATCCTGCTGAAAAGTAGGATTTCGCAGGGATCGAATGAAGGGTAGAGCCACGGGTCGTAACACATCTGAAATGAAACGTCCACTGTTCAAAGTGCCGTCAATGCGAACAAGAGGTGACCGAGACGTGTAACCAATGGCACCCCATACCATCACGCCGGGTGATACGCCAGTATGGCGATGACGAATACACGCTTCCAATGTGCGTTCACCGCGATGTCGCCAAACACGGATGCGACCATCATGGTCTGTAAACAGAACCTGGATTCATCCGAAAAAATCACGTTTTGCCATTTGTGCACCCAGGTTCGTCGTTGAGTACACCATCGGCGGGGCTCCTGTCTCTGATGCAGCGTCAAGGGTAACTGCAGCCATGTTCTCCGAACTGATAGTCCATGTTGCTGCAAACGTCATCGAACTGTTCGTGCAAATGGTTGTTGCCTTGCAAACGTCCTCATCTGTTGACTCATGGATCGAGACGTGGCTGCACGATCCGTTACAGCCATGCGGATAAGATGCCTGTCATCTCGACTACTAGTGATACGAGGCCGTTAGGATCCAGCACGGCATTCTGTATTACCCTCCTGAACCCACCGATTCCATATTCTGCTAACAGTCATTGGATCTCGACCAACGCGAGCAGAAATGTCGCGATACGACAAACCGCAATCGCGATAGGCTACAATCCGACCTTTATCAAAGTCGGAAACGTGATGGTACGCATTTCTCCTCCTTACACGAGGCATCACAGCGACGTTTCACCAGGCAACGCCGGTCAACTGCTGTTTGTGGATGAGAAATCGGTTGGAAACTTTCGTCATGTCAGCACGTTGTAGGTGTCACCACCGACGCCAACCTTGTGTGAATGCTCTGAAAAGCTAATCATTTGCATATCACAGCATCTTCTTCCTGTCGCTTAAATTTCGCGTCTGTTGCACGTCATCTTCGTGGTGTAGCAATTTTAATGGCCAGTAGTGTACAATGTGGAATTTCAGATAGCAATGCAAGGGGGTCGGCAGATCTCTTTCTGACTAAGCAGGGGTCCGTGTTATCGGTAATTTTGAGAACCGCTGTCTGGCAATCGCCTACGGTGACGTTACCAAATGGTATGAAAAGTCTGTGGCGTCGTATCTATGCTGAATCATATAAAATAGCCGGAGAAACATAGCGTGAATCACTGTGTGAATCTAAATTTCTCCTCTAAAGTATGTCATCTCGAAAGCATTCGAAATAGCACAGTCTTCGGCAAAAACACCATGCTGACGGGTAGCCTCTACAAAGGCTGAAACCGAACCTGTCTGTTAAGTGACATACATGACAGTCCTAAGAGCGCCATTTCTGGTAGTCTGCTCATACTGGCCGCACTTTAGGATGTGAAAGGTGGTAGAGGTGCTTCTATCATCTGCTAGAGCCATCCGAAGCCGTGTAAGCGCGTTGAAGTCCACTAGTTATACTGCATTTCGCGTGTATAGCCCACTGAAATTATATGTCTAGAATAAACACAATCATAATTTCACATTTTGGCACGTCGCAATTGACAGTCCAGCGCAAGAATATGTGCGTGCCAGAGGGCTGGTTGTCCTCTTCTGAATGCTTTGTACTCCAGAGGCCCAACACAGCGAGCGTGGGCGGTGGATATGACCACTGGCGCCCTAGCTACGCAGGGGTTACCTGTGTGTCACAGCGACTGCTTGCGGTCTACAGCTTATGCTGCTGCTCCCATTTTGGCTACTATAAATCTTTTCATAGTTGCCATGTGTGTTTCCATGGAAAAGAAATTTGATATATCGAGTGAAAGTTGCTCAGTGCAACTTTGATGGAAATGTAGACAGGCCGTCTGATTTCGTATTCAGTGGACGGAGTTATGAAGAACTTAAGCTGACTGAAAATGATGCAGTGGGTGTTCTACTAGATTTAACCAGGATTGCTTTGGAGATGCCGAGCATGGGAGAGTGTGAGAGCTGAACAGCGGCCAACACAAGTGTCATAAAATTTCGACACGGAGATGGTAAACTTGCCTATGTAACTACTGCTCGTGCAGCATATGGCGTGATCATCTTTGATGCATATAATCTACCACCATGATTAAAAAGCACCAGAAAATGCTACTGAGCTATACACTTATTGTAGCCATCTTACAACAAAAGATTTTTTAATGAAAGAAAAATGTGAACTGTACATGTCAGTCAAAGATGTGAAATTATTCAAGTGGTGACGACCGTTTTCGGTTGCTACAGGTCATCTTCACACCTGTATTAGTTGGCTTCAGTGGAATCACTGACACTTGTCTCTGTGGTGGCTGCCACAACATTGAAAAAGAAAAGGGCAATACATCTGCCATTGTATCAGGGAAAGTAACTGCAAAACCAACTTAGGAAGCAATAATATGTTGCGTACTTTCGATAAGTGCCATCAGACATAAGTGTCATATACAAGTAGCGTTTCAGTACGCTTGCGATAATGTGAAAACGTGGTTGTGAAAGTAGAAATATAAAGAAACTTTATAAACAAATCATTGAGTAACATAGATTAACCAAATTTTGTATTAACAACGACAATTTATCTCACCTGCTGGAGATACAAAAATGAAGGTATGAACAAGCCTGCAATTGTGCTGTTCCATACGTATTTCACCTCAGGTTTACCACAGACAAATGCTACTCAGTATGCTCAGTGTTTCCATAACTTTCGTGCGGGGTTATGTGACGAACAAAATACAAATCATTGTTTAAGTCTTTTCAGAGTTTTCAATTTGAAGCAACTCAGTATTTATGAAGGAAGCACTTATGCTTACTCCTACGTGGTATTGAAGCGAGACTGTAAGATGGCATATGGAGCAGGTCTTCTCTTAAGTCCTTCTCTGAAGATTTCGTTACTGATTTTAATTCTAGCCGGTTGCAAGTCGAATAAGAAAATTAAAAAAGCCTTAATTTTCCGGCGTAACATCAAGCGACGGCACGTCAGCCTGGAACGTAACAGCCGAGAAGGCTGTGAGACGACGTCAGCCAATAGAACGCTGACAAGGACGAACCCACGACAGGAGCGGCACCTATACGAAGAGAATATAAACGCCGCTCCAGCTAGCCTTGGCCGCACTAGGAGAGCCGCACTAGAAGACGAGCCGTGATCCAGACGATTTAGCCGTGACTTATGATCTATATTAATTGCTTGCATGGAAACTGTATATATCGAAGGACATTGAATATTTGCTTGTCGCCAATTGCTCGCGACACCTCTTTGTAAAAAGGCAATGTTAAGTATTGTCAATCTAACTTATTGTAATAAATTCCAATAATAAGACTTTCTTGAATTGTTGTCTAGCTATACGAGAAAGAGCTTCCTATGCATCCTACACGAGATGAGTGGGCAGGATGCCACACTTAAAAACGGCAGTGTTTATCTGTGAGATACGAATCGACATCTAAAGTCTCCAGGGCAGCAGAAGCTGAGCGCTACAGCATACTTTCACTCATTTCTTACATAGTGCCTAAGGTAGACGGCTTGAACATGAAAGAAGAGAGGAATCGTAGCTTAGTCGCCGAACATCCATCCTGGGTTCAAACAACGAATTTTAATTGCTTAGTACAACATGTTAAATAGGAATCATTCAGGATATTTCATCAAACTGTCAAAGAATCAAGTGAATTTAGATGGATAATTTAGGGCACACCCAAAAGTAAGTGCAATATCACAGTGTTGCCAAATATTTCCTGCAATTTTGTCAGTTCCTTCCTACATTAGTTTCCGTATCCAAACTGCTGGAGTGGCACTGAGAGTGCCGCACACAAGTACTGCATAGTAAACATAGGCCAGACCAAAATTAGTTTGATAGTTGGTCACTCGCCGGTAAGTGCAAGGTAGCTGAGTTTCAGTCCCATTTCAATAACTAGGCTAACAGGCTTAGACGGTAGGCAGGAATATCGTTCTCGACCACTGTGGCAACCTACACCACAAATTAATAGCATGAGAGATTTTTAAGCAGGCCTCCTATGCAGCAGTGATTTCAACTGTTTCCTTCCGGCTTAAACGTCTACAGTTTGACACGCTGTTTCGACACTAATTATCGTCAGTTGATATGCCTGAAAGACGTCGTGTGAAACTATCAAAATGTTCATATGCGAATAATCTATCTGTAATTAGCTTAAGAAAGACTGATAAGAGCATGCTGCCATTAATTATTTACAGAAGAATGGAAACATATGTAGAACTTGACATCGGAAAAGATCAGTTTAGGTTCCGGTGAAATGTAGAAACACGCGAAGCTATACTAACCCGGCGATTTACTTTAGAAAAGAGATTAAAGAGAAGCGAATCTACATTTAAGGATTTGCAAATTTAGAAAAACCTTTCAACAATGCTGACTGGAAATCAGTCGTTGAAATTCTGAAGATAGTACGTGTAAATTATAGGAAACGAAAAGTTACCTACATCCTGCACAGAACCCAGACTGTATTTATAAAAATCGAAGGGCATGAAATAGAAACAGTAGCTGAGAAGGGAGTGAGACAGGGTTCGAGCCTCTCCACGATGTTATTCAATCTACATATCGGGCAAGCAGAAAAAGAAGTAAATGACAAATCTAGAAAGGGAATTAAAGGTCACGGAGGAGAAACAAAAACTTTGCAGCTTGTCGACGATATTACAGAACGATTTATGTGATAGAGTTAACTGCAGATTCTAATGAATATTGTAATTCTCTTCGAATGTCACTTATTGCAATAAAGCTGAGTTTACGAGCGTTAAAGACTGTTTCATCCCTAATAACTTGTTTCCTAGTATTTAGAACATTGTAGTATTATTTTACATCTGGATTGATTGCCATACAGAGCAGTTTTCTCTGGAGGTCACGTCTTGTAACAATTTTGTATAGTCAAAGGACTCTATACCAAAGAGATTTAGAGGATCAACCAGAAATCTGTGCCGTGTTGGTTGCATGCAAATCAGGCGAAATGCATTTCACGTCGTTCGCATACTTTTGAGAATGATATTACAGGAATATATGTGCACCAAATTTGATGTCGATGTGAAGATGTTCGTTGAACTTGGCATTGACATCTGTTCGAAAAAATGTTAAAATGTGTGTGAAATCTTATGGGCCTTAACTGCTAACGTCATCAGTCCCTAAGCTTACACACTACTTAACCTAAATTATCCTAAGGACAAACACACACACCCATGCCCGAGGGAGGACTCGAACCTCCGCCGGGACCAGCCGCACAGTCCACGACTTCTACATCTACATCTACATCCACACTCCGCAAGCCACCTGGCGGTGTGTGGCGGAGGGTACCTTGAGTACCTCTATCGGTTCTCCCTTCTATTCCAGTCTCGTATTGTTCGTGGAAAGAAGGATTGTCGGTATGCCTCTGTGTGGGCTCTAATCTCATGGTCTCTTCGCGAGATATACGTAGGAGGGAGCAATATACTGCTTGACTCTTCGGTCAAGGTATGTTCTCGAAACTTTGACAAAAGCCCGTACCGAGCTACTGAGCGTCTCTCCTGCAGAGTCTTCCACTGGAGTTTATCTATCATCTCCGTAACGCTTTAGCGATTACTAAATGATCCTGTAACGAAGCGCGCTGCTCTCCGTTGGATCTTCTCTATATCTTCTATCAACCCTGTCTGGTACGGATCCCACACTGCTGAGCAGTATTCAAGCAGTGGGCGAACAAGCGTACTGTAACCTACTTCCTTTGTTTCCGGATTGCATTTCCTTAGGATTCTTCCAATGAATCTCAGTCTGGCATCTGCTTTACCGACGATCAACATTATATGATCATTCCATTTTAAATCACTCCTAATGCGTACTCCCAGATAATTTATGGTATTAACTGCTTCCAGTTGCTGACCTGCTATTTTGTAGCTAAATGATGAAGGATCTATCTTTCTGTGTATTCGCAGCACATTACACTTGTCTACACTGAGATTCAATTGCCATTCCCTGCACCATGCGTCAATTCGCTGCAGATCCTCCTGCATTTCAGTACAATTTTCCATTGTTACAACCTCTCGATACACCACAGCATCATCTGCAAAAAGCCTCAGTGAACTTCCGATGTCATCCACCAGGTCATTTATGTATATTGTGAATAGCAACGGTCCTACGACACTCCCCTGCGGCACACCTGAAATCACTCTTACTTCGGAAGACTTCTCTCCATTGAGAATGACATGCTGCGTCCTGTTATCTAGGAACTCCTTAATCCAATCACACAATTGGTCTTATAGTCCATATGCTCTTACTTTGTTCATTAAACAACTGTGGGGAACTGTATCGAACGCCTTGCGGAAGTCAAGAAATACGGCATCTACCTGTGAACCCGTGTCTATGGCCCTCTGAGTCTCGTGGACGAATAGCGCGAGCTGGGTTTCACATGACCGTCTTTTTCGAAACCCATGCTGATTCCTACAGAGTAGATTTCTAGTCTCCAGAAAAGTCATTATACTCGAACACAATACGTGTTCCAAAATTCTACAACTGAGTGACGCTAGAGATATAGGTCTATAGTTCTGCACATCTGTTCGACGTCCCTTCTTGAAAACGGGGATGACCTGTGCCCTTTTCCAATCCTTTGGAACGCTACGCTCTTCTAGAGACCTACGGTACACCGCTGCAAGAAGGGGGGCATGTTCCTTCGCGTACTCTGTGTAAAATTGAACTGGTATCCCATCAGGACCAGAGGCCTTTCTTCTTTTGAGCGATTTTAATTGTTTCTCTATCCCTCTGTCGTCTATTTCGATATCTACCATTTTGTCATCTGTGCGACAATCTAGAGAAGGAACTACAGTGCAATCTTCCTCTGTGAAACAACTTTGGAAAAAGACATTTAGTATTTCGGCCTTTAGTCTGTCATCCTCTGTTTCAGTACCATTTTCGTGACAGAGTGTCTGGACATTTTGTTTTGATCCACCTACCGCTTTGACATAAGACCAAAATTTCTTAGGATTTTCTGCCAAGTCAGTACATAGAACTTTACTTTCGTAGTAATAGACGGAAAGTCATCGAGTAAAACAGAAATAATATCCGGCGTTCCCCAAGTAAGTGTTCCTGATTTATATTAACGACATAGGAGACAATCTCAGTAGCCGTCTTATATTGTTTTCAGATGATGCTGTCATTTACCGTATTGTAAAGCCATCAGATGACCAAAACGAATTTCAAAATGATTTATGTAAGATATCTGTATAGTGCAAAAGTGGCAATTGACCCTGAATCCCTGAATAAAGAAAAGTGTGAAGTTATTCACGTGAGTACTAAACGAAATCCACTAAATTTCGATTACGCGATAAGTCACATAAATCTGAAGGCTGTAAATTCAAATAAATACTTAGTGATTACAATTACAAATACCCTAAATTGGAACTATCACATAGATAATGTTGTGGGTAGAGAAAACCAAAGACTGCGATTCATTGGTAGTATTGTGAATAACAGAGTAATCACGTAGATGTAGACGTATATGTAGATGTAGGAAAGACTCTATCCACAAGTAATGAGTCTTTCTGATTGAAGGATTCTTCTACCTCGAAGAATTTGTAGTTCCGTGAGTATTGATCGAGATATAGAAGCAGTTGCTGGATCCCCCCATATTTTTTGAAGTGCAAGAATTCAAATTGTGAGCACTAAAATCTTAAAATTATTGAGTCTCTCCTTGAGTTCGTTGATTTGTGTGGAAGTGGATTAGATTCCTGTATTAACATTGTTGACAAAATTTTATCCACACTACCAATTAGTGTAACAACATCAAAACGTACAGCCATGACCATTAGTTATCTCAAGATCCACTCCTCTCCCTTCGTTGCGTATCCACTTCCACATTGATATTGCTATAGACGCATTTATTATTATATTTGAGAAGAGTAATAAGAGGCGACTTGGCTTTGTTCTGTGAGTTGTATAAATTAAATATTAAGAACATGTTATGGGTTTTATTTTTGTTGTAGGTATTATTGATAATTTTATTGTTATTAAAGTACTAGGCATTTCAGGCATGTTAAAACTGAGATAATGGAGGAAGCGAGAGAGGAGGGCAGAAGAAGAGGGTTTGCATGTAGCTTGTCTCTCCCCCTCCCCCTCCCACCTCTTAAAGCATTGAAATGCATCAGATAAAGCTGTGTCGTTGGTATTAGATGCTTATTCACGGCAGGGAACACTCCTTATTCCTTCCTCATACAGCAAACAGATTTTCCGTTTGCAAGGAGGTCTGGGCAGCCTTTTATATTGATTCTTCACCTTTTCTTTATCCATATTCATCTTTTCCCGATTACGTTTAGCTTCTGAACATTACTATAGCCATTATTCTTCTTCTGATCTGTGAATCGCTGTTCCCGGCCAAGTGGAACTGCCGTTAAACGTGGAATCCATATGAAGGATAATTTTTGCAACTAACAATTACACAGAGAACTAAAACAGGCCGTCTGAGGATTATTTATTTTATCATGTCAAATACGATAAAATAAATAATCCTCAGACGGTCTGAGAACGTAACCACATTTAGTCAGTACTATTGACACTAGATCATGTCTTTACTGTAGTCCTGTACTAAGTTTGATCAAGTAGCTATAAAATGTTAATTATTTCATTTTGAACGTCTTTGCCAATATTCCATTTTTATTTCTTCTAATATAATTAATCTCTCTGGTTTCTGTGCAGTTTCATTCTTTGAAGCAGTCTGAAATTTTTGTTTTAAACAGTAAATAGATTCTGCTTATTATTTATCCATATAACAGATTTCTCTTTCGTTCCTTTCTAACAAATAACACTGAGACGAAGCGAACTGGATGCGATTCCCGTTCATTTCCTCAGATTTGTGCTGTGATACTGGTTCAGTGATGGTTGTTACCTAGGACAGAGCAGTCCACAGTGTACTATACTCGGAAGCGTGTTTCGTCGTAATATGGTAAAGATGTTTAAAATGTACACATCAGGTATCCAGGGAACGTCCTAAGTGTCTCACTAACTCGAAGTTACCGATGTTTAGTCCGCAGTCACTTCCGACATTCGAGTGGTTTCTTACTTAGGTCTTAAACTCTAAATTCGCTATGTTTTGCACAAATGATGTCACCCTGAGTAGGCTGCACAAAATATTTTATATGTAGCGTATTTCGAGACGAGGATCTTGCACGCCTGCTTGACCTATACCCGGGCAAATGACAGTAAATTTCACTATAAAAGAGCTTCCCTCATAATCTACCATTGTTATTACTATTATTATTATTTTATCAATCACTGCAACAACAGAATTAGTAGCAATGTTAGCAGCAGTTGTAATGGCCACTTTCACTGTCCCAAACACGGACGTATATTTTGTGGTGTCACCGCCAGACACCACACTTGCTAGGTGGTAGCTTTAAATCGGCCGCGGTCCATTAGTACTTGTCGGACCCGCGTGCCGCCACTGTCAGTGATCGCAGACCGAGCGCCACCACACGGCAGGTCTTGAGAGACTTACTAGCACTCGCCCCAGTTGTACGGACGACTTTGCTAGCGACTACACTGACGAAGCCTTTCTCTCATTTGCCGAGAGATAGTTAGAATAGCCTTCAGCTAAGTCCATGGTTACGACCTAGCAAGGCGCCATTAACCATTTCTAGAGAGAGTCTCACTTGTATCATCAAGAACGCTGTATACAAATGATGGATTAAAGTTAAGTATTCCAGCAGCTACGTACTTTTCTTTATAGCATTCATTACGTATCCTGTTTCAGACCTAACGCCAGCCTGCGTGAGTTGACGCGTGCATTTCGGCCTCCTCTCTCAATTAGTGTGCGTTGTGTTGGCTAATCTGCCGACACAACATATTTAACAAACCTAGCAGTATAGCTATTGATTTTGCGTTAAATATTAGTAAAACTGATAAACTTAAGTAATGAAAGGTAACAAAGTGCTGATAAACATAAGGCTGTGAGTCTGCAAAAAGCTTTATCAGGCTATGTTTATCGAATGGTTTGGACTTCTGCTTTTGTGAAACAGTTCAACGTTATCGCCACACATAGGACACCAGGGTTAGTTTTTATTGTCTTGTTTCTGTTCTCTGTAGTTCACAATGTTAGTGATGTAGCTTTGGTCCTTTGCAACGCCACAGTCATGTAGTCTGTACGTCATGAGTTGGACGGCATCACTCCAGATTGATTGTGTACCTGTGTGCAGCGTGGAAGTAGCTTGGATTCCAATTTTTGTGAAAGAGTTACGTTTTCTCACACTCTATAAGAAACCAGGAGTCATAATTTTAAATAACATTATCGGAGAACAGTGATCTTGTTGTGATAAAATTATTTAAAAGCAGTCTTGATCGCAGCCGATGTTAACTTCTGACCGGTTTTGGCCTTTTAATTACGGACCATCACGAGAATTTGCACCATCTGGACGACGGCGATAGCGGCTGGCTCGCTGTGGATGCCTGGTTTTAAATAATTTTTTTACTGTGACTGAAGCGAGGCATCCACATCGAATCAGACTGCATCGCCGTCATCCAATTGGTGCAAACTCTGATGATGACCCGTAATTAACAGGCCAAAACCGGTCAGAAGTTAACATCGGCTGCGATTAAGACTCCTTTTAAAAAATTTTAAACCAAGAGTCGTTTTCATGTTCTTGCTTTCATTTTCTGACGTGCATAATTTTATTAATGTAGCGAGAAACTGTCTTAGCCACGGTCGACAAGCTCCAGGTTTCTTCGCTGGGTTACAGAAATGTAGATGACTGTGGCGCGTCTGATATCTTTGGAATTCCTTGGTAATTTTGATGTCGTTGAGATTTCCGGTGCTCATGGCATGCCTGTTTCGACCACACAAGACGGAGCATGGTGGGTTTGTGAATCTTGAATGTGGGTGCAGGTCGTACGGCTGTCTCCTTGTCCCTTAGTAAGGGAATAATGCAAACTCAGTGCGTTTACTGGACTGTCCCGTCCGAGATCTGTAGGAATATCTGCCGACGGCTGTTGAATGCACTGGGAGCAATCAACTGCGAACAGTACCTTTGGTTCCTGCCGTCATTCGCTGGATGGAAGCATGTTTCGTGATTGTCAGCATCTGTTATTCTCTGGTCTGAAGCCGAATGGATGGAATACAGATTTTTTTTACCTCTGTCATAGCATGACACATGGAGGCTCCACTCAATAGAGCATGCGTCCGCTAAACACAGGTTATGGTTACTCGGATAACAGAGTACGTGAGGCGTGGACATGGCGATTTCTTAAAAGGACCTTCCACAGGTTCCGTTCCGTAAGTCTGTCAACCACATTAGTAACAAAGTTGTTGCAGATCAGAATGACAAAAATTTTATGTGATAGTTAACAGCAGAAGGGTCCATGGCGAGGTCTTAGACTTAATAGCGCAGAGACTTTTTCTCTGGCCAACAACAGGCGTGTAGAAACGACTACAGACCTGTCCAGCCCCCAGACAAGGAGAGAGTTGCTACACAAAATTTAATTTACTTTTCCAGTCGCAGATTTGGATTGCGTGAAAACTTATTAATGTAATGATATCGGTCATAGGTAGGTCAAATTATTAATAAAATTAATCAATGAATAAATGATATTAAACCAATTTTCTCCGGGAATCAGAGACCATCAGTAACTAGCCTAAACAGAGAACTATCGTCTGGGTGCGGAGAAAATTTCTCGACCACGGATTAACTATTCATAACAGCTTGCAAGATCGCTAAATTCTGAAGAGGTTTCCCGGCCATTACTTTGAATTTCAAGCCTCGGCTAGCGTGAGGCGCAAAGATACCAGACCTTCTTGCCTTCGCAGAATTGGCGCTACTTCATTGCCCCCCAACTCCTGCGGTAGGAGGCCAGGCGAGCGCTGGCTGGAACAAATTGTAACCGTCACCACTGTTATGTTGGCTACGGCATCCACTTTCTGCCAGTGCACGCCTACTGCATTGCGGCGTCCGAACTGACGAAAGTGACGAAAGGCGTTCTTGCCACGTCAGTCGGTAGCAGTTCTTGGACGGAGTCACTTGGTGATAGCACTAATGCAGCTGTCGCCACCATTTTAATGTCTGTGTGCATGCTTCTTGCACTTGGTAGCAACCAAGGGCCTAGCAGTCTGTCCTAGTACTACAGTTACTCAGTAGAACATTCGCGGTAATTTCGGTCGTGATTTCCTAGTGATGCTTCCGTTAGCATCTCGATCGATAGGTACGACGAAGCTATCTATGCTTCAGCGATAAATTAGTTTGTGATGCCCCTGCCTCGGCTTCATTCGGACGTGTACCTCTTGCCTATTAATTATTTCCACCTTGATCATTAGTTTCAAATCTCTCTCTAAAATGTGGCTGGAGGAGTTATTCATATTTCATCTCATGTGTTCAGTGATTCATCTTATTTTGTCTTCACCTGCAGCAAGACTTTTTGTGCTAGGTTGTTGTTTAAACTGTGTGTTACAAATCGCAAATAGAATGTAATAGACTACCTCACGTTTTATGTGTTTTCGCTCAACGTATCTGAATTTTTGCCAGACCTGTCTATCTTCTGGTCTTTAGGGTTCCACGGTTCCTCGTATCAAACCGTCTTGTTTAGTTACCAGAAACCCCTGTTAAACGAGATGGAGTTCTGTGCCACCACAGTAGAGGCAACAGAAGATTGGCAGGTGAGACGAACTATTCCAGCTAACAAGGAATTAGCGCCAGACAATTCAGTTAATTATATTTCTCATTCGCCAACGTTATTCCACATCCATTTTATTTAAATCATCACCACGGGGTCTACAGATTAGTCTCACTTATAATCGAGTAAAGAGCAGAGATAGTACTAAGGCCAGAAAGTTCGCTGCAACCATAAAGACAATTGAACTATGTATAGCAGGGATTGTCTGGATGCCAATAACAGCGGCATATTTACTGCTATAAACAGTTCGATAATATTTAGTGAGATTATTATAAATACCGAATGTGATATAATAGATAAATGGCCTGAGGATGCGATGGTAACAGAGAGAGAGTTAAGCTTGCCTACTATAGACTATGAGAGTCACGTGATTTAAATAGGTGTAGGAGACAGGGATACATGTGAGATTGTTCTAGACGTACTTCTCCAAATTAACTTAAGCAACCAGTAAGAGAAACGACTTTTCCAGGCATCATCTTAGATCTACTGATGACACACGGACACACGCTTTTCGATTCAGGTAACGCAAAGGAGAGGATGGGTGACCATGAGGATGTTATACTATCGCTGACTACAGGCGTTAACAAAAATTTTAAGAAAAGCAAGAAAATATTTGTGCTTTGCAAGTATGACAGGAAACAGTCACTATCAAACATTCTTCTGTGAAAAAGTACCAACGCATGAAATTGAAGAGTATTTTAGAATAAGTTTAATACTTGTATGCGCCAAGAAACGTTGTGCGGTAGAGGAAAGACGCGACATGGTTCAATAGCTGCATTTTAAAGTTGCTACGAATGCAAAGAGAGATCCATTACAGATTTAATTGAAGCTAGAGTTCCGAACAAAAAAAGTAAGATGAGCAATACGAGAAGCGTTCAGTGATTCGAAAGTAAAATTTTGCCTAATGATCCGACGAAAAATGTTGATAAAGGTTGGTATTACGTAAATTCAGTTAAATTTTAAAGCATTGTAAGCAGTTTCTTAGTTTTCGTGTTTCCACCGAAACGGAGGATGGTACAGAAGTGGCTGGAGTCTGAATTGGGTATTCTGAAAAAGTTTCATTACGTTTGATCGTACTCTATTTTCAATCATCATGCGAACCATGCGGCTACAATTCCAACTAAAATATTTCAACAGAGGAAAACCGACAAGGTCTGGTGAGACACCTATACGACTGTCTGTAATAATTTGCTCTCCTTCTTGTAGCAGTGAAGCAATGGGAAGTGAATGGTAAAATCCGCAGTTCATTCGTATTTTCAAGAAGGATCATCGGACAGTTGAGAATACCAATGGACTTATATGACTGTCTGTTGTAGAATTGTTGGGCATGTTTCATGCTTCCATATTATGATCAATTTTGAAAAATTTCTTTGTGAGAAGCGAGTCACACGAAATAACGTGAATTCTGTAAACAGGTGTCTTGCGAAATTCGGTTTGCTCTTTACGCTCATGAGACTCAAAGCTCAGTGGACAGAGTCGCCAATGTTAATGCCCTGTTCCTTGACTTCCAATACGAATCTATATGAATTACTATGCTAAATTTTTGATGGTATTCTAGACTCTTTCGAAAATCGAGTTCAGCACATCGTTCTTAAAGTGACAAAATGCTCAACTGTAAAAGTGACTTCGAGTACACCACAAGTGCGTATTATAGGGCCGTTACCATTCACGATACATAAATACACTGGTGTGCACAACTTAAGAACGAAAGTAACTCTCGCTGGATGTGTCACTGGCAAGATGCACAGTTCGATGAAACTTGGACCATACACTGAAAAAACCACTACAGTATAGCACAGGAGGTACCAGAAATAAATACGCAATGAGCCGAACAGAAATGACACATTTATTCATAGACCATAATTGCACTGAAGTCACCGAGATTTATGATAGTCCCTTGGATGTTAGAAAACTGGGGACAACGGACATGGTTCTGAATAGGACAAATGATCACCACAGACGGTAATTCAACATGTTAGTAAGGAGTTCTTACCGTAGGGCCATCCATTCCTCCGCCAGCGCGGATGACAAGTGCAGATAGGTCGTTGGTGCATGTGGATGTGGTGCAATACGTCTCCTCAACGCATACCACACGTGGGCGATGGGATTTAAGTCGGATGAAAGGGTAAGCCAGTCCGTTCCCCGAATATCCTGTCTTTCCAAGAGCTCCTCTGCTGGCGCAGTTCAATGCGATGTTGCACTGTCATAAATAAAGATGAAGTCGGGGCCGAATTCCTCCCGTGAAAATACCACGTGGGGAAGTAGGACAGCAACCCAATAGCTTTGACCGGTGAGTGTTCCGTGTTCAAAGATTTGGAGGTGCTGGGGACAACGGAACGCAAAGTACTGGTCGTCATGAATGAGATCACCTCCATGCGGTAGTCGTGCCACTGTGCATCCTAAGATGCCTTGCAGTCCTATTAAATGTGGTTGCAATTACACCAACGGTTTGACGTGGACCCCCTCTTGCTTGTTGCGTAATGTAGCGGTCATCTGCTGCTGTCGTTGACCGTGGTCGATCATCTTGTCTCCTCCGGGCAGCAGTGCCTGTACTTCGTAATTCACTACATGCGCGTGAAATTATGTTGTGGGCAATACCAAACTCCTGGGTTACACTCGTCATTCTTCATCCTCCTTCTCGTTTCCCGACTATTCTTTCCTCGTGAAACCATTCCAGATGCTATATCCGAGCCACGTTGTAATGAAGAACATCACCAGTATGCACTGTAACTGTTCGCTGATTGACACACGTTGTCTTTTGCCGTTCCTACAACTGCCTCTTATTGCGGAAACTGCCCCATTTGGCATTTCAGTGACGCTGACTTCATGCCATGTGGCGACCAGCTTACTGTGAACGACTGGGAGACCTCTGGCAACATTGTCCCGCACTTTCATTCATTGCCACCGTGTAGTTAATATGTTATGTGACTTAATGTAGCTCGCCCTTAAGTTTTGCAGAGCGGTCTATAAGTCCGAAGAAGAGTCAGAGAACATATATTTGCCCCCTATACGTCTCGTGAAATGACAGTGACAGGGAAATCAGAAAAATTAGAGCTCGTACGGGGGCTTGCCGGCAGTGATTCCTCTCTCGCGTCATTCGCGAATGGATCAGGAATGGATAGAAGTAAAAGTCGTTCCTCCGGTACACACCAACCACTAGGAGTCTGACGGTTTGTATATGTAAATGTAGATGTAGGTACAGGCCGAGACACCAATAGCGCACAAGAAAATAAATAGTGAACAATAAAATAAATGCTGTGCGAAAAATGGGTAACCAAGAAACGAACATACACTGATGGCAAAAAAATTACAGCACCAAAAAGTAATTAATGTAGAGTACTGAAATTTCGGGAATACATTTGTCTACGTTACATATTTAAGTGATTAACATTGCAAGATCACAGGTAAATATAAGTACGAGGTAATCCACTGCAAATGTGAAATGATGGCACATTAATAACCGATGTAACCGCCAAAATGCTGAATGCAAGCACGCAGACGTGGATGCATTGTGTTATAGAGGTACAAGATTTCAGTTTGTGGGCTTGAGTTCCATGCCTGTTGCACTTGCTCGGTCAGTACAGGGACGGTTAATGATGTCTGTGGATGTTGCTGGAGTTGTCGTCCAATGATGTCCCACATATGCTCGACTGGAGACAACTCTAGTGATCGTTCAGGTCAAGGCACAATGTCGGCACTCTTTAGAGCATGTTGAGTTACAACAGCGGTAGATGGACGAGCGTTATCCAGCTGAAAAACATGCCCTGGAATGCTGTTCGTGAATGGCGGAACAACAGTCGAGTCACCACATTGACGTACAATTTTTCAGTCAGGGTGCATGGAATAGAGTGATTCTGTTATAGTACGAAATCACACCTCAGATCATAATTTTAGGTGTGGACCAGTGTGTCTAGCACGCAGCCAGGTTGGTTACAGGCCCTCAACTGGCCTCCTTCTGACCAATACACGGCCATCATTGGCACAGAGACAGAACCAGCTTTCACAGAAAATACAACAGACCTCCACCCTGCCCTCCAGTGAACTCTTGCTTGGCCCTACTGAAATCACAAATGGTGGTGGTTTGGGTTCCGTGAAATGCACGCTACATGGTGGTTGCCTCGGAGCTGTCCTTGAAGAAACCGATTACTAACAGTTCGATGTGTAACTGAGGTGCCAGTTGTTCCATAGAATGTTGCTGCAAATGCAGTACGATGTGCCAGAGCCATACGCCGAAGACTGTGGGTGGTCTTCCCTCTTGGCAATTCCATGTGGCTGTCCGGAGCCTTGTGTTCTTGCGACTGATCGTACATACTCGTAACCACCGCTGCCAGCAGTCATGTACAGTGGCTGCACTCCTGCCAAGCCTTTCTACAGCATCACAGAAGGAACATCCAGCTGCTCGTAGCCCTATTACACGACCTCGTTGGTACTCAGTGAGGTGTTAATAATGGCGTCTCTGTCGACTTCAAGGCATTCTTGACTAATATTGACTCACCACGTCCAGTCTCAAAGGTAACTAATGCCCGACGTTATAGCGTGTATTTAAAGCAAATTCGATTTGCATCCTAAGAGGCGTTATTAGTGCCCCTCTTTTTGCGAATAGCGCGAAATTTGAATAGATATCATCTTTCGGATGTATAAACTCGCCTACCAACTTTCGTTTATGTCGTGCTACTCCTTCCTGGTGTTGCCATTTCTTTCCCGTCATTATCTTCTGAAGGGAAAATATACAAACTTCTGATCTGTTCTGTATTGTTTCCGCGATGCAGATACTTGAAACTGATGAAGAATGGAACGATGATATGGTACTGCGGATTGGTTTCCCATCTGACCATGAAGACACACGACACACAAATAAAATATGTATTAGTATGCGGGACAGCACTACCACGTGCTTTATAGAGTGTTACATACTCATTAAATCCTGTATTGATTTTAAGTTCTTCCTCATATACACAATCATATATCTATACATTACTACACTTTGTATTTCAGAACCATCCAGTGACTTACCTTCTTACGATTCTAAGCACTGCGTTAAATTGTATTTCTCCTGGCGCTATTCACGTATTTGTGGTCTGCACACGATGTGTTCTTTCCCATCGCGGATTTAGGTATTTCTATGACTAGAATCCAGCCATTAACATAACGTGAGAATCAAAGCCGGATGCATTTTGGTCACTGTATTTTCATATTTAGACTATGTGTATTGTTTCTTGAGGTGCATGTGTGAAAGCAGCCCAGTGTTTATCCTTATGGGTATTGTTTATTAAGCGAGAGAGCGTTATGGGGATTTCCAAAAAAATCCAGGGACAGGTGGTACTAGAGAGACGATGTGCATCATTGAGAGGTTCATTGGTGAAATTCCGAGAGCGCACGTTTCAGGATGATACAAACAGATTTCTGGTGAAGGTAACTACATATTGAAAATATGACCATTGTCAGTACTTCTAATTGTTTTCGTTGAATGCCAACACTATAGTTCTGTATTTCTACCATTTCAAAATTACACGTAGTGATTTGTGATCTTGGCAAATAACTTGAAGATGCGTCTTTAGATACGTGAAAGTGGTAATTGTGGATAAAGCACCTTCATACACATACGCGGCATTTGTAAACACCTCATCATTCTTGACTTTTTTAATTGTTATAATTTTTATTATAAGTTCAACGGTTATTGACTGAAGAGTGCTTTTACTTGTTCCAGGAATAGTCTAGAAATATACTAATCGTATTACTTCGTCCAATACGTGTCTCGTGAAATAACTACGACTAGAAAATCATATAAAATTAGTGACACTCGTTCCTGTCACGTGCCATTCTCAAATGGAACAGCGAAGGAGAAACTGTAGTGTTACCGGAAGTGCCTTCTGCCTCATACTGTAAGCGTGCGGATGCAGATATAGGCGAGAGAAACTGTCGAAAAAGCACAGTACGTTTAGTCAGCGCGTCAGACCGACGGTCGTTAATCTGACGGAAGAGTGTGAGACAGATCTTCCCCATCTGTCTGTCGCGCAGACTGGTACCAGAATGTTAAACACAACGCGAACAGACAAAGAAAACTGGGATTACGAAACGATGATAAGGAATATCATCAGCCAAAATATGTATCATTGTATGGAATAGATTAGAGAAGAGGAAAAAGGAGAAAAGTAGAATAGTTAGAACGGAAGAAAGGATGGTTGTCAGTCGCCGCAGAACAGGATACTGCGCACCAGGTAATGGTGAAAGTCGCGCAGCTTGTTGTCTCCAGGTCCGCAGGGATTCCCGGGCCGGATCATGCCTTGCCTCACATGCAGGGGAAATCTATCCGTCGATATTTGCGTTGCTGGTTCCTGGAATCGAGATAAGAGATCGAGCGAATTTATTGGGCCCCTTTCACCGCTGTTTTTGAAATACTCTATTTCTATCCCTGTCTCTAAAGCGTAGAAGAGCGACGTTTCGTGACGGCTCGCCCCTCGCATCCTGTAGTGTTTCTCAGCAGCTGTATCGCCGTCGACATCGGCGGGTAGAGTGGCCTCTCTAATTTGGACGCTCCCCAACTGGCACGACTGTAGATAATGGGCAATCTCCGCCATCGGTCCGTCGTGTACCTACTACCGTTTTAAGGTGAGTAACCTCGGCTGGGTAATTCCGCGAATGAGCATTTTTCGCCGCTGGGTGTTGAAACGTATCCCGGGGCACGTCATTGACCACGTCACACGGGAATCCCCAGCAGTGACGTTGCGCACTGAGAATCCGGGTCGACGAGACAATGGGCGCCCCTCCACGACGTCGCCTGCGCTCAGCGCTGTCTGCCTTCCTTTTCCAAGTACGAGCGTCTCCAATATGTTTTCTTGCTCTTACCGAAGCCGCCTTCTGAGTAGCAGTTTGACGATAGCTATGTTCTTGAGCGCTCAGCTCGTATCGATTCTGCTGAACGTCATGAAATGGAATGTCGTTTAGTCTGCGTTCATATAAGGTTGTGCTCTTTTTCTTTGCCATTCTTTTTCTTTAACGTAGCTGTATTTTCCACGAACAAAGGAATCTGCACGGAGACACTTACTCCTTGTTTGACATGATTCGTAGAAACTGTAATTTGGATCACATATCCTGATCGTAGATTTAATGCCGCGTCACAAACTTTTCCGATTTTGCGGATTCCGGTGACATCGCATACTTTACTAAGCGCGCCAGCTGTTAACATGACAATGATGAAATTTCAATTGTTTAAAACGAAACTGAAAAAATATCGCCTAAGTCAAAGAAGGGGAAAAAAGTGTAAATTCTAGATAACTGCAGAGGAATGAGCTATCACATAAATAGAGCGTCAGAAACTCAGAAGCTAATTGATGCTCTTCACGGACGAAGCTGTTGTCCATAGGGCGGATGCAACGCCACAAGAAACGCAGAAAGACGTGCAGAGGGTCGACCATTGGTGCAGTGGTTGGCAGCTGTCAGTCACTCTAAAAATCGAATCGTCTTTTACATACGCTAGTTTTAAGTGGTTAACGGTTTCTTATTCAGTGAATAGATTGTCTTGTGAAACGCTGTGCATTTCTACGAACTGAAGCCTAAGACTCAAGAGCTGCTTTCCAACACGGAGACGTACGTAACATGCAATAACAATACTGAGGTTACGCGCGCTTTTGCATTTACTTAGCAAGCAGACACAAAGCCAGTTAAGCAGTATTATTCCTTCAACGACGATGTAGAACGTCGAAAATGGAATATATCGCTCCAATAGTAAAATAATTGATTAAAAACGGAAAGTAATGGTTATATCTTAGCCTTCGCGACGTACCTCCCGTACATAGCTCAAGGTACGTTAGCCTAATGCGTGAACGTGAGATCTGTAGTCAAACTTTCAGTGGTTGCTCTAAAATGTTTGTTGAGTGGTTAAATAGTGTATAAGGCACCCACGATTTTGTGTGAATCGAAAGAAAACTTGTATTTCTCGACTGAATGAACGCAGACATTAACAAAATGTTCCTCCCACATATTTCAGAAGGAGTGCTGCAGATAATTCGTAGGCAAATTACTGTTCAGTTAACAGAAACGTCATAAAATTACACTTTGTGTCAGAAAGGTCACGCACCCACAAAACCAATTTAAAATATTTATCTAATCGTGGGTTTTGATTTATTTTTAATATCAAAATCAATCTGGAAATTCCAGAGACATTACATATATAACACGTTAATTCAACTTATTCGATAGTTATCCATTGACGTGAATGGGTTTCTTATATTCACTGATCGTCACCAAATATTGTGTCGACGGATTACAACTGAAGCAAGTACTTCACGAGACCGCTTATTACTGTTGTGGTCGTTAAAGCATTGCACCAACCACACGGTGTTCAATGGGTGTTCAACGGCATACATTGCTTCGCTGTATAGCCCATCGCGATCATGATGATACATGCTTTGGTGTTTTCTTTAAAGATATAGTCATGTACGGGAATAGTACAGACATATTAACACCGAGTGAGGTGGCGCAGTGGTTAGCACATTAGACTCGCATTTGGGAGGATAATGGTTCAGACCCGCGTCCGGACGTCCTGATTTAGCTTTTCCGTGATTTCCCTAAATCGCTTCAGGCAAATGTTGAGATGGTTCCTTTGAAAGAGCACTGCCGACTTCCTTCCCCTTCCTTCCCTACTCCGATGGGACCGATGATCTCGCTGTCTGCTTCCCTCCCCCAAATCAACCAATATATTGACAGTAATGTAAAAAATTACACTTTGTGCCAGAAAGGACACACAACCACAGAGCTAGAATAAAATATTTATCAGATTGTGGATGAGTGATTTTCATCAATAGTGGACACTGTTAAGGCGAGATGAACAATGTAGAAAAAGAAGATAGCATGTTATAAAACATACTTTCTTCTGGGAGTGTCCCTATTTCTTTCACTGTCTGTCCCTGCACATTTGATATTACTGTCTTAAGATTGTAACGAATAATTTTTTGACTTATTTTTAATGTCAAAATCCATCTCGGAATTCCACGGACGTTACATGGCTAACACCTCAATTCAACTTACTCGATATCTATTCAGTGGCGTGTATCGTTTTCTTATATCAAGCTACTGATCAAATATCCATTAACAACTTCTGAATGGTTGCTTTCCAGTAGAGTCAGCCTCATTTTACCCCTCTCCCTTTCTTTGGGTTTCAATTGTCGCCTTAAAAAAGTGTTATTAGCTTATTGCTTAATTCACTCGTTCCAGTTGTCCGTGCTTCGGATATAATCGACAGACACTTTTCCACTTGTTGGATTTTCGTGTTTAGGACTGCGCTTGAGATAAAACTCGAGAATAAGCACGATGATTGACAGTGATTATCTCGTTTTGGGTAGGAATTCATTGAGAAGTGATTGACTTCTGTCTGCCGCTTCCTCAACCCTATTTTAATAACTGACCTCCCATGCTTCGGATTTACTTTATCGGCCTCTGTACACATAGATCGTTGCTGTTTGCCGTCTGGATCCGAGTCTCTATGCACAAGCCTTTCCAGTCGAACACAACGTTACACATTCCCTCACAACAAATTGTGGTTAGTGGTAGAGACACTTGCACCAGCCGGTACTCCACTGCAGCCTGTGACTTTCGCGAAGAGAATAATTTCTGTATTTGTTTTACTAACCTCCTTTCAGAAACAGAACATGCGCTGTTCGTTACTAATAAATTCAGATATAACAATAGATAAAACTGTCTTATATCCAAACCAGTATAGCTCGACCAAACGAATTCCATGCCTGTGACAGTGTTGCGTTGTAGTTCTAAGGGTAAGAAATGGTGCTATACAGACATCCCGTTAAAATTTAAATATCGTCCGAACTTCTATGGAAATCAGTAATTTCCGAATAGTGGAATAATGGACGAGGGACGCTGCATTGCAGCGTGCGGTAAGTTGGAAACGTCAGTCAGTTAGGGCGGTCCCTGGATGGCCGAAGCAGTAAATCCGGGTTCGAGTCCTGGTCCGGCACAAAATTTCAGCTTTCGCCATTGCGCCTGGAAGTCACGAATTCTCAGCCATCCCTTACATTCCCCCTCCCTCCCTCCTCCGTTCTCTATTTCATACAAAAAATTCAGTATGTTTCATTCAAGGACGCTTGTAGTATTTTGCCAGTATAGCGAATCATAATATTATTTCAGCATAGCACGTACTTTACACCCGCCTACAATGACTTTACAACACAAAAACTGACTCAGTTGTGATAAGAACCTTGTGGAAACTGAATAAAACGTCTAGAGGCGGTACTTTTTTTAGAGTACCGATTATAACAGACACGTATTGTAACTATATTTACAGAAACAACTACAGAATTCTTTCTCACAGGAGCTTGGTTCATTACTTTTATACTCCAGTACATTTCAGCATCTCGCCAACTTGACTGTTAATGAAGGAAGACTAGGGTTTACCGTTTCTTCAGCGACGAGTTTATTACAGACAGAGTACAATGTCGAATTGAGGAAGGAAATCAACCTTGACCATTTTGAAAAGAACCATCTCGGAATTTGCCTTAAGCGATTTGGGGAAACCACGGAAAACCTAAATCTCGATGACTTGACGCAGATTTAAATACTAGTTTCCCCGAAAGTGACTTAATTTTTTGTTTCATGCTAACAGATAAATGCACACTTACGAGAACATATATTATAAACGGGTACATAAATGTCACAGACATAAATGAAGCTTAATTCAATCCCCTACTTCCAACCAAGACTTTCTGAAGGTATTTCCCAAACATTCCCATTCAGGGATCTTCTAGTGCAACACTCACCTTTGCGGGATCTGTTTGAAAAGACCAAATTCTACAGAGAGCAGAGCTCTAAAACAGCCACATTGAGTAGAAAATGAAGAGTAAAAGAAAAAGAGATGCATTGCGTTAAGACAGGCCTGTGACTCTATCAGTTAACACGCTCGAGATCATCGATCCTGTCATAAGACGGCAGAATTTCATCTCTAAGAGGCATATGTTTTGCTTCTAATTTTTTCGTTCCAAAATCCTGCCACTATATCGCGGTCCCTGAGAAAGTTACATATTACACAATTACATAAAAAGTTTCTCAAATTCATTGGAGCGGCAAACCCATGGTATGAATTCATGATCAACATGAGTTTCGTAAACACGGAATTCCGAAATCTGATCACGCGAATGATAGCTGTCATCTGAGATCACGGATGGCTCTCCTGCGCCATCGTTTGTGAATTTAAAGCAATTTCCTGCGCATACAGAGTACTATTGTTATTCCAAGATACTGTGTCACTGAATACACTCCTCTGTAGCTATAGACGCTTATACACAATAGTGCCGTCACCCTCGACCGGGAGGATACTTGGTGGTGCAATGAATTTCCGTCATCAGTATTCAGCACACTAGGAGAGGAGAACAGCTGACACACATTTCGGTGCTGCAATGTTCTGATGACTCCACAATGGCTCATGGAGTGACTGCATAGGACATAATAGGCGTGATCCGTCGTCATATGGGTACGTTTAACTACGAGACATCTTTTTTGGTATATTGGAGAGGTATCCTGTATGTGAGGCGCAGGTTTCATCCTTTCCATTTCACTCCACTACAACAACACCGATCGAGGTGGTGCGTTAGTGAGACACTGGGGTCGTAACCAAAAGGACAACGGTTCAGATCCTCGACCACCCATCCAGAGTTAGCGGATAGTTGCCTATACTGTACAGTCTCCTAATTTCTACGACTATATAAAATTCATACTTCTTGTACTATCCAACATTTAGACAGGCCAGCGTGAACTACGTGCTTCTTGGAGCCACATTGTCAGCTATGAGTTCTGTGTGTTGAGAAACAGATCGTCTGAAAACAGCGTTGCATTGTTGCAGTTTTCTTCTAGCTTTTTGTGTCTGTGGCGAAGATAATTACTGTTATAAGGCATGTAGCAACATAATGTTCCATTTATAAGTGGATATACATGAAATGAACTCACTTTTTACTCAGTCACGAACCTGTATTCGCTGTAATTTTTTTGTAGGAAACTGACTAAGAGAAAACGGTGATATTGTCTATAATGTAAGCCATAAGTTTCCAATTCAATTTGTTGTCTATAATGTAAGCCATAAGTTTCCGATTCAATTTAAGAAAGTTGATCGTAAAGTAAGCTATAAAAAATGCGTATAGCATTGTTAGTGCAACATAATGTATAGAAAGGATTTAGTGAATTGTATAATGCGTTCTTTTCCTAATTTATTAATTAAATAACTATTTCGCAATACAGTATGTCAACAAAGAGGTGTTGTGGAAAGCGGAGCACAGAATAATAGCATTTAGCTGTAACAGTGTATCTAAATGGGGTTCACGAATTAAATGACTGTGCCTAAGCCAACATTTAAGAGACATGCTGTAAATTAAAATAAAGATGCTACCGAGGATATAAATATTGTTGGCCCAGGAAACGTGTTTTCCAACAAAGCTGAAAATGAATCTGAAGATCATATTCCAACATTTGAAGAGATCGTGTTCAGTTTATACACGTCGGATGTAAGAAAACTTGTTTCATTAATAGCAGATAGAAACGAATTTAGCTATAATGTCAATGGAAAATAAGCCATGGTAGGCAAAAAGTAGGATAAAGATGTACATCCAAGAAATGTCACCGAATACGTGGGAAATTATGAACTTTCCAAGCTAACCTTCAAGGCCTAACCAAGGAGCCTGTGACCTGACGAGTAGCCTATGCAAAGAAAAAGTTAATCGAAGCAAAGGAGAAGGAATCTAGAAATATAACTTCATCTGTGAAAAGACGGTGTTTTGTAGACTCTGCGGGGAAGCCATCATACTAACTCATTAGTAAAAAAGGGGAATGGTATTGCGAGTATTGCGAGAAAGATAGAATGAAAAAGAAATGCTCAGATGCATGAAATGCAACATGTGGATTCATGGAAAGTGTACAGGGGTGAGAATATTATCTTGTGATGCCTGAAAATAGTGATGAAAGAACTAAAATATTAACATTTCCTTAAACTTACACTAGCACATACCTTCAAGCTCAGGAGCATTGTTTAAAATGGTAGAATAGTATGTGCACCCAGTGGTATAAATTAAGAAACTGGATTCCTAGTCTATACCTTTTGCACATGTTTAGAAAATTAAGTTAGTGTGTTTATTTTTCTCAGAATTTCCATTCTTTAAATCATATTCCAAGTGCAACATACTACAGTTGACAAAAGAATTGTTTAAATAATTTTGGGACTATATGTAAACTATAATAAATAATTCTCAAAAGCGGCATAATTTAGGCAACACACCCTTACGTGATTCATGATTTCCCCAAATCGTATAAGACGAATGCTGGGGTTTGTTCCCTGAAAAGGATATGGCTGATTTCCTTCCCTAACCTCCCCCAAATCGTGCTTGTGCTCCGTCTCTAATGACTTCATCGAGCGAAGTGGCGCCGTGGTTAGCTCACGAGACTCGCATTAGGGACGACGACGGTTCAAATACGGGTCCGATCATCCAGATTCCGATTTTCCGGCGTTTCCATAAATCGCTCCAGGCATAGTTCTTTTGAAAGGACACGGCCGATTTCCTTCCCTATCCTTTTGTAATCCGAGCCTGTGTGCCGTTTCTGAACTTGTTTACCGCGGGACGTTAAACAACGATCTTCTTTCCTTGTAACTACCTTTTCGTCGGCGGGGCATTAATCTTTAATCTTCCTTCCTTTTTCTTATTCATCATAGTGTGAATTCAGACACATCATTCGAGTAACTCCATTTACACATGAACCCTACCAAGAGAACAATGCGCGATGCACACAGTGTCACCATGTTCAATAATAAGCACTAAGATTCTGTCATATCAACGAAGTTCTCGCCATTCTTCGACTACAATAACCTGACTAATTTAACCCATCTCCTATACCCATAATATGTTTTTGACAATTATAATCAACGTACATAACTATTGTTTATTCCGAAAGTCTTATTACCATGTCTCCAAAAGGATACATATTTTGAATGGCTTCACCTCTTAAGAAACGACACGTATCACTTGAGCTTGGTGCAACCGTAATCTTGCCTTGTATTTCAAGTGGTCCCAATAAAACATGTTGAATGTGCCAGTTATTTCGTTCAAACAGGGAAAGATGATTTACTGCAGCAGGTACATTGTTTTCACTTTCACCGGTCATTTTTGTCAGAATAATCGTTTTCAGGACTATTATTCTCGTTTTTCAGTTGAGCCGTACAGTGATATACACTTTTGTCCGTTATGAGTGTAAGAGAAGCATTTTTTATCTCATTAATCTGACAGCTAGGAACCATGACACACTTACCTTAGCAGTCTAAAACTTGTTCATTTTTCTTTTGTCCTACCTTTTTTCTGCAACTTATTGTTTTCAAAACCCCATTCAACTGACTATTTCACACCAGTTCGCCATCTCTCGCCTCGGAAAAGCCCATATTGACTGTTCTGAAGGAATCTCGGTCATAATAGTCTTTTAATAGTAGTCCTATTTCTTCAAGATCTTGATTGACAATCATAGACTGTTGCCTATGGTTATTATATTAAAGATCTTTAATGTTCTTTTAGTCCACCGGACAATATATACATTCTTATATGATAGTAGAGGGAAGCTCGGTGTTTGCACATTGGAATCCTCTCGTATCTTCGTTCGGATTCTGTAATACAAATTCAGTTTGTACTCAGATCCAAGTTCTTGTACCAGGTGTTTCTTTTCTTTGCACTTCACCAAAGGAACATTTCACTAATATGTATGGTACTCCAGCGCATAGAAAGATATCGTCTTACTGACAGTGTTCAAAGATTAAACGTCTGGATGAATGTAACAACACGTTATATCCATATGTATGCGGTAGTCTGGATTGTTATTTCCATTTTACTGGATCTCAGAACTGAAAATTATTTGACTAGTCCATATTACTACATCTAGTCCACAGGGTAATAAAATTTACCCATAATATTCAATAATTCATATTTACTTTAGTGTGGTGACCGAGCTATAAGAATCAGAATATGAAGTGAAAGTTGCAGAATTTGGTTTTCCTTAGTTGTTAGGTTAGTGTGAGTGATGCAAAATTGTAGAATTTGTCGCTTAGCGAAATTCCACTAGTTAAAAAGCAATGACTTTATCTGAGTGTCTTTACACATCTTAATATCTAGATGATCGTGGTGTGCGTGTCAGCTCTCAATATGACGAAATTTTGTAATGCTTGTACTCTTGTCATGTTGCTCTCTATACCTTCGTATATTTTCCGTCATTTGTTCTCTCTCTCTCTCTCTCTCTCTTTCCAGACTACCTGATGATGGGTATCTCCTGAAATGCGTCAAACAAAGTCATTGGTTTTTTAGCTAGTGGCATTTTATTTAGCAACCAATTCAGCAATTTTGCAGTACTCACACTAATTTGCAGTATGGTTGCATTGTACCTGCGTGAAATTATGTCACAATTAAAACTAATTGTTAGGGTTTTTTTTGCCGCTTATCGGTCTTTTCACCTTGTTCAGTGGTTTGAATGCAAGAAAAATGCAGAGTTGATCCATGGCTCAGAGCCCACTTTAAACTGTAGACTTCCCTGCAACTACCTAAGTACGGTAGAGTTCACAGGCTAGAGCAATGCAAGGACGTATATCCTTGTCAACTGAATTGCTGCAGTGTTCAGCCGTAGGATTATAGGTGCCTTTATCAATTTCGTGGGGGGGGGGGGGGAGAGAGGAACAATTGTAACTTTGGATTAAGTAGGACCTTAAAATCTCAAGCAGGATTTACATTGTTCTGTCTTTATCTTGACGTCTGATTTTGACGTCCAGGGCCCTGTAGCAATGACCTCCAACTGGAGTGAAGACGTAGTATCCCTATCGAATGGTATATCAATGATTATTGAGGTTCTAGCAGTACACGTGGCACGCGACATTGACACAGAGCGCATGAGATCTACTGCTCCACTTGGGTGCTCAATGTTCCAGGACTTGGTGAAATTCCTGGTTCTATGAATAATTTTACTAAGAAAGAAAGATTCACTTCACTGTGTCATTAATTTCCTTATGTTTATGATAATATATGTTTAATTGTTAGGTGACATAAAGTGGGAAACGGCGTAATGTACACTGTCTGATCAAAAGTATCCGAACAAACCCTCTGTAATGCAGAACTGACTACGAGAGGCGGACCCACCGGTATAAAGCTTCTGGCAGTAAAGAAGCAGTAACAGCAGAATGAATCTTTCTGGAGAGCTCTGTGACTTCCAACGTGGACTGACCATGGTATATTAGCTGAGTAAAAAATCCATAAGGGACATTTCAACCTTTCTACAGCTGCCCAAGTCGACTCTTGGTGATGCGAAAAGAAACGACCATAGCTGAACCAAGACAAGGCAAACCTCATGTACTGACGGACAAAGAGTATTGAGCATTGGGGAGGGTGGTACAATGGCCGAGCAGCTCCTCATGAGCCACACATTTCTGTAGTACAAAATGGTTCAAATGGCTCTAAGTACAATGGGACTTTACATCTGAGGTCAGCAATCCCCTAGACGTAGAACTACTTAAACCTAACTAACCTAAGGACATCACACACATCCGTGCCCGAGGCAGGATTCGAACCTGCGACCGTAGCAACAGCGCGGTTCCAGACTGAAGTGCCTAGAACCGCTCGGCCACAGCTGCCGGCATTTCTGTAGTCAGTGCTAAGTGACACTTCAGGAGATGTAAAAATCGACGCCACTGGGCAGTGGATGGCGTGAAACGAATTATTTGGAGTGATGAATCATGCTGTATCCTGTGGCGATCGGATGAAAGGGTTTGGGCTTCAACAGCTACGTCAACAACTTGTACAGCAAGTAGAGTCCAGTTATAAGAGCCGAAGGACTTCAAAGGGAATCAGTCGTTGAGAAGGGAATGAAATTAAGTTGTAACCTGCCCTCAACATTATTCAATCTGTGCACTGGGCAAGCTGTGAAGTAAACGAAGGAGAAATGTGGAAATGGAGTTAATATTCAGGGAGAAGAAATAAAAACTTTAAGCTGTTCCTATGACATTTTACTTATGTTAGAGACGCAAAAGGTTTGGAAAAATGCAGAACAGAATAGGTAGTGTCTTAAACGGAGATTAAAGATGTTATAAGATTAACATCAACAAAACTAAAAGCTGGGTTTTGGACTATAGCTGCATTAAATCAGGCTATGTTGAAGGAATTAGGTTGAGAAATGAGACACTCTAAGTAGTAGATGAGCTTGTTTTACTTGAGGAGCAAAGTAAGTGAAGTCTGTGGGACGTAAAATACTAACTTACTATATCACCAAAAGTTTATGAAAATGAGAAGTTTGCTAACGTATAATATAAATTTAATTGTTAAAAATTATTTTCTTCTTTTTTTCTGGAGTGTGCAGTATCGACCACCGCCGGTTAACCGCACTTTGAAGTTCGCGTGGCCGTAGTAGCCGCTGTGCTTTCCAGCTTTCCACAACCGCCGCCGCGATCAAGGGGCGCTGCTTCGACGCTAGTACGACGCCGCCAATAATCTGCGAGGCACCCCTCACTCCGAGGTCCAGCGGCGGATGTATTTCAGTTATGAAAACGGTTTCTCTGGCGCTCACTTGTGACTTGTACTTGCTGTTCAGTGTTTTCATTTATTTGTTGGCCAGGGCTTCTGAATTTCCTAATTATCATTTTTAACGTGAAGTCTGATTGGATAATTCAGAACCTGTGTATTTGTCTTATCAAGGAACTTGTAAAGTCTACTGCTTCCAGAAAGACACGTATTCATTCTTTTCTTAATGTTACCAGTACTTAGGACGTTTATGTTAATAGCGCACTGTGCTCCATGTTCCTGACAAGCAATCGAGATTTTACATGCACGTAAGACGAGATACAACAAGAATGTAACCTTGTACGGAAATCAACGTGGACGACAAATATTTCAAACAAGCAGAGAATAGAAGTATTGGAACTGTGGTGCTTCGGAAGAACGCTGAGTATGAAAAGGGTAGATCGGGTAACTAATGCAGTAGTACTAAATCTAAATGGGGAGAACAAAAATTTATGGCACAATTTGAATGAAAGTACACATCAATGAATCACCCATTTAGAAATTTAGTAGGGAAAGGGGGTGACAACTGAAGAGGGAGACCAAGGCTTTACATCAGTAAGCAGTTCATAAATGAAGGAGCTTGCTTGTGAAAAGCTGCATCAAACCAGTTTTCGGAAGGAAAACCACAACTACAATAGCAACAATAACAAAAAAATCACATAACGTACACAGTCGCCTGACAAGTACATAAACATTTGATGAAGTCTTGGACTCTTGCACAATTTTCTCTCTGTTATTAGTTATCGATCTGCATCTACATCCACACTATGCAGCAAATCACTGTGAAGTGAACAGCATTGCACCAGTTATTAAGGCAACATCCCGTTCTATTCACATTCGGAGCGCAGGAAGAATGATCGTTTCACCGTCTCCGTGGATACTGGAATTCGTCTAATCTTGTCCTCGCAATCCCAAAGGGAGATATACGTTGCGAGTTTTAATATATTCCTAGATCCCTCATTTGAAGCTGGTTCTTGAAACCTTACACGTAGGCTTCCTCGGAGCATTGCATCTTTTTTCAAGCATCTGCTAGGTCAGTTTCTTCTGCACATTCGTTATACTCTGCCATGCGTCAAAAAACCTGTGACCATTCCAGGTGACGTTCCCTGTATACGTTCAGTATACCTTGGTTGTCATATTTGATATGGGTCCTACACGCTTGTGCAATATTCTAGAATTAGTCGCATGAATGTTTTCAAGCAAGTTTGTAACCCGATAGCGTTTCCCTAGTATTCTACCAATGAACCGACGTTAGCCCCTTGCGTCACCTACAACAGCCTATGTGATCGTTCCGTTTCATATCCATAACTCCAGGTACTGTATAAGTTACTCGATTCCACATGTGAGTCGTTAATACTGTAGGCATAGGATACTACGGTTTTAGTTTCCTATAGCGCACGATTTTACATTTATGAATTTTTAAAGTAAGTTAGTGGATGACGGCCGTGGAGTTCACAAGATCCAACATAGATAACATAACATGTAAAGTAAGTTTCCCATCTTCCTCCACCTTGAAATCGTATCAACATCCAACTGAAATTTTTTGCACCTTTTTTCAGAGAGAACGTTGTTATAGTTAAGTGCATCAACCGCTAAAAGTCTGAGGTTATTATTAACATTATGTGTAAGCTCATTAACGTGCAAAATGAACAACAAGTTTCTCAAAACACTTCGCTGGTGCACACTCGAAGTTACTTCTACATCTGTCGATGACCATCAGTTCAAGGTGACATGTTGCGTCCCCCCTACCAGGAGATTCTAATTCCAGTTACAAATTTCGCTTCATACTCCATACGATCGTGCTTTCGCAAATAAGCTTATGAATGGTACTGAGTCAAATGATTTTCGGAAATCAAAAAGTACAGCATCTACATGAATGTCTCGACACATGGCTTTCAGGATCCCGTATGGGAAAAGTGCGAGCTAGGTTTTACATGATCAATCTTTTCGGAATCCATGCTCTTTGGTGCGGAGGTCATCCTGTTCAAGATATCACATTACATATGAACTAAGAATATGTTATACTATAGAACAACAAATGAATGACTATAATATTGGACGGTAAGTTTGTGGATCACTTCTCTTACCGTTATTGTAGACGAGTGTGATTTGTGTTCTCTGCCAACTGCTGGGCACGATTTTTTATTCGGAGGATCTAAAGTAGATTACGGTTCAGAAAGGGACTAACTTATCCGCAAATTCGGTATGTAATCTGACAGAGATTTCATCGAGTCCTGGAGCATTGTTCAGTTTTACCGAGTTCAGTTATTTCTCAATAATACCGACACTCAGATTTGCAGTTGTGCGAGAATTAAGTTGGGGCAATACTGCTCTATTTTCCTTCGTAAAAGGACATTTGAAGACGTACACCGATATGGAAAAATTAACGACGAAATTGATATCTCCCCGCTAAGTAACATAACTCGACGACACTTGGATCATACGTGAGAAGAACTGCTACAGTATAGTACAGAAGGTAACTGAAAGAAATATGCAGTAAGAAGAACAAAACTGATACTTTCATTCAAAAGTAATAAATGCACCGAAATCACTGCGTTTCATGATGGTCTCCTGGACATTACAAACGACGGGATGTGGTCTTAGTAAGCAGTGTGATCACCACGGACGGCAATGCATGCTGTGTAATGCCGGCCGGTGTGGCCGAGCGGTTCTAGCCGCTTCAGTTTGGAACTGCGCGACCGCTACGGTCGCAGGTTCGAATCCTGCCTTGGGCATGGATGTGTGTGATGTCCTTAGGTTAGTTAGGTTTAAGTAGTTCTAAGTTCTAGGGGACTGATGATCTCAGATGTTAAGTCCCATAGTGCTCAGAGCCATTTCTTTGCTCTGTAATGTTCTCTCATGCTGGCCGCAGGGTTGGCAAGAAAATCTTGTGCCAGAGCGTTCTATTCCTCCGTCAGAGCGGATGACAGCTGCTGCGTGGTCACTGGTGCGTGTGGAAGTTCTGCAACACGTGTTCTCAATGCATCCCACACCTGCTCAATGGCACTTGAGTCAAGGGAACAGGCAGCCAGTCCATTTACCGAAAACTTTCGCGTGCCAGAGCTCCTTAACCTGCGCTTTTCGATGCGGTCGCGCATTGTTATCGACAAAAATGAAGTCAGAGCCGAATGCACGTCTGTAAAGAGCCACAGTGGGAAGGAGCACAGTGCCACAATAACGTTGACCGGCGAGTAGTACCGTGTTCAAATGTTTGCAGGTCAGTGCCCCAATGCAACATTATGCCTCTACACATTATAACATCTGGACCACCAAAACGATCTTAGACAATGTTCTCGGGTGCATTACATTTTCCCACCTTACACCATATGAGGGTACGTCCAGTATTATCTAACATAATATTTTTGGTGGTCCAGGTGTTGTAGTGTGGAGAGGCACAATGTTACATGGACGTACTGACCTCCAAATAATTGAACACGGTACAGTCAAAGTTATTGTGACGCTGTACTCCTTCCCCAAGCGCGCCTTCTCACAGGGGCATTCGGCCCTGATCCTTTTTGTAGATAGCAATGCGCGACCGTATCGAACAGCGCCGGTAGAAGAGCTCTTGGAACGAAAGGATATTCGGCGAATGAAATGGTCCATCCGTTCCCCCGACTTAAATCCCATCGTGCTAGTGTGGGATGCGTCGAGCAGACGAACTGCAGCACGTCCACATGCTCCGGCGACCACCCAGCAGTTATCAACCGCGCTGATGGAGTAATGTATCGCCCTATCACAAGAACGTCTTACCAACATTGTGGCCAGAATGGGAGCACGTTGCAGAGCATGCATTGTCGTCCGTGTCCATCACACATCCTATTAAGAATCGTATCCTATTGCCCCGCCATTTGTAATGTGTAGGGGACCACCATAAATCGCGGTGCCTTCAGTGCAACGCCATTATTATTGTCTTATTGTCTTTGAATTAAAGTGTCATTTATGTTCGCCTTCTTGCCCTCTCTTTCAGTTACCTTCTGTACTACGCTACAGCAGTTCTTTCTACGTACGAGGGTGAGTCAAATGAAACCTTAAATTTGTAATAACAAATCGAAATTTCGCGCCGTTATCCTGTAAGTTGGTAAGCGTGCTACAGACAGTGTGCAGAATGGCCTGTAGGTGGGAGCTTAGTGCAGATGCACACATACCGTCACAGTATCAGTATAAAGATGGCTGCCCCACTTGGGACTTGCACCAGGGAAGAACAGCGTTCTGTCATTCGTTTTTTGCGTAGTGAAGGTGTGAAACCTATGAAATTCATCGACGAATGAAGGTTGAGTACGGTGATGCACGTTTGTCACAGCAGCAAGTCTACGAATGGAGTAGAAAGTTCGCAAATGGTGTAATTTCAGTGGAAGATGCTCCTCGTCCAGGTCAGGCACAACAAGTTGTGACTCCACAGAACATTGCAGCAGTTGAGGCCATAGTGAAGGAAAACCGCCGAGTGACACTGAATGACATTGCAGCCTCTTTACAGAATAGTCATGGGTTAGCACACCATATTGTGCATGATGTGTTCCAGTTTCACAAAGTGTCTGCAAGTTGGGTGCCACGACAGCTGGCTTCTGAAATGAAAGAACGACGTGTTGATGCTTGTGCAGAACATCTTCGGCGCTTTGAACAAGAAAGTGATGGCTTCCTTGCAAGAATCTTTACTGGGAACGAAATCTGGGTTTGCTTCCACCAACCGGAAACGAAGAGAGCGAGCAAGGAATGGCGCCATTCCTCATCACCAAAACCAAGGAAGTTTCGAACAGAACCATCACCAGGGAAGGTTATGCTAACTCTCTTTTGGGACGAAAAAGGCGTCATTTTGGAGCATTACACGCCTAGAGGGACCACTGTCACCAGTGCATCATACACAGATCTCCTAAAAAACCATCTGCGGCCTGCAATCAAATCAAAGTGACATGAATTGCTGTCAGCAGGCGTCATTTTGCAACATGACAATACAAGGCCCCACACTGCCCGTACAACAGTTGCAACAATTACAGACCTGCATTTTGAGTGTCTTCCTCATCCAGCATAGTCACCAGACCTTCCCCCAAGTGATTTCCATATGTTTGGACCACTCAAAGAAGCAATGGGAGGAAAGAAGTTCCGTTCTGATGAAGAGGTACGCCACGCGGTGCATGAGTGGTTGCGCGGACTACCAAAAGAATTTTTGCTAAAGGAATTTATGTACTTTTTAAGCGCTGGAGGAAGTGCATTGAGCGTGGGTGAGATTATGTTGAAAAGTGATACAGCTTTCTACCACTTCTGCACAATAAATAATATTTAAAAAAATATTTAAGTTTTTCATTTGACTCACCCTCGTATGGTCCAAGTTTCATGGAGCTCTGTTTCTTGCTAGTGACATATAGTGCAAAAGTTAATTTCGTCCTTAAGTTTTATACACTAGTATAATTAGCCATATCTGCTTTGCATTGCTATCCTCAGTTTCAGTTCCTGTCTAGTCCATAAACATCCGGACACTAACAATGGAACCACTAACAGCCTTTACATATGACCAGCATACCTTTGGGCTTTGTGAGAGATCGTTTGATAAGATTGTGGTGGAACAGACAATAATGGCTGCATGCATTGCTCTCTTGACACCCAAACGCATTTCATGCAGCGTGTCTCTATCTATAGTCCTATGCTTTGTTTTGTACCTGCTATGCAGTAGTCTCTGTTTCTTTAGAAGAATCTTTACAGGGACTGTATACCATGTAAGATCCTTCCCATTATGAACTTCTCTATTTCCAGAATGAGATTTTCACTCTGCAGCGGAGAGTGCGCTGATATCAAACTTCCTGGCAGATTAAAACTGCGTGCCCGACCGAGACTCGAACTCGGGACCTTTGTCTTTCGCGGGCAAGTGCTCTACCATCTGAGCTACCGAAGCACGATTCACGCCCGATCCTCACAGCTTTACTTCAGATGGTAGAGGACTTGCCCGCGAAAGGCAAAGGTCCCGAGTTCGAGTCTCGGTCGGGCACACAGTTTTAGTCTGCCAGGATGTTTCAACTTCTCTATTGCTAGTCAAATGGAGGATCAACTATTTTTTTTAAACCTGAGCCACAGTTCTTTCTACATGCTCCTCTCCAGATCTAAATGTTTCAAGTTTGTTAGTGAGATGCGACACTACTGTCTTTTCACGTTGTTTGCTGAACTTTTAATTTTTTCTACTTTTTTTAGTTGCCCCTGGTGTGTTAACTTATGAAATGTAATATTTATGTAATATAAGTGTTTGTTTTGACTTAATCTTTCTCTTATTGTCCTCCATCAGCTATAGTGCCGTATTTTTACTGTAGCTTTGCACATCCTCTCGAAAACATTTCCGAATAATATTATTTAATTGAACATATTCTGTCATCTGCCTTTTTTGATGGGATTGAAACTTCCGTCTTCTCTCAAACTGCTGGATTTGAGATCTTTCCCTTCGCTCACTTCTTACCTGCTTCATTCTTTACAGTCTGCATAAATACCGAAAAGTCTGTACAATCTTTATTTTTCAAAATGTTCAGATGATTGGTTATTTTAGTCTCCTATACCTCAGTATTCATAAATACTTTCTCTTAATCTACATTTCTGATTCCTAGCCTAATGATTTTTTCCTTCTAGCTTTGTATGTATTTTTACTGTGCATCTTATATTCATAAATACTTTCTCATAATCTACATTTCTGATTCCTAGCCTAATGATTTTTTCCCTCTAGCTTTGTATGTATTTTTACTCTGCATCTTATATGTCAGTGGTCATTAGAATCTCTTAAGTTCTTAAGGATCTCCACGTATCGGAAAGACAGATGAGATGCCACAGGACGGGGACTGTTCATTCCACTTGACAAAAATATTTTCTCTATTGACTGTGACAAGGAACAGGTTACACGGTTACGTATAACAGGTCTAGGTGAAACCAAGTTAACTGTTGGATGTTTTTACCGGCCACCCGATTCTGCTGTGACAGTTCTAGAGTCATTCAAAAAATGTCTATGGTCAGTAGTGCATATGTACTCAGATCATGCGTTACTAGTTGAAGGCGGCTTTAGCCTACCGAATATAGACTGGGACGTCTATGGATTCATTGTAGGAAATACAGGCAGACAGACTTGCAAACTACTTTTGAACACATTTTCCAAAAACTGTCGTGAGCCGTTAGTTTGACAGCCCACACGCAATGGAAATATTTTACACTTTCTATCTACAAACAGGCTTGACCTTACCGATGGCATCAGTATAGAGACGTGGACCAGGGATCGTGACATCACAGCAGCTATGGTTACTAAAGTTAATAAATCAGTCAAGAAGGTTAGGAGAGTGTTTCTGCTAGAAAAAGCAGATAAGCAGTTGGTAGCATCTCACTTGAAGTGAACTGACATCACTTAGTTCCAGTAAGATGGACGTAGAGGGATTACGGTTTAAACATTGTAAATCGTAGTCTGCAAAAACCATATTTAAGTAAGTTGATTACGGACGGAAAAGACCCACCATGGGTTGACTGCGAAATTCGGAAAATACTGAGGAAGCAAAGGCTGCTTCAGTCACGGTTCAAAAGAGAAAGCACAAATGGCGACAGGCAAAGTTTAATAGAGATAAATGTGTCTGTGAAAAAATTAACGCGAGACGAACAGCAACTATCACTGTCGTACCTTAGCAAAAGATCTGGCAGAGAACCCGAGAATATTCCGTTCCCATATAAAATCGCTAAGTGGGTCTAAGGCTTCCATCTAGTCACTTGTTGACAAGTCTGGTGTGGCAGTTGAAGGTAGCAAAACGAAAGCTGAAGTTTCAGATTTCAGGTATAAGAAATCGTTCACGCAAGAGAATCGTACAAACATACCGTAGTTTGAACATGGAAAATACTGCCGTATAGACGATATAGTAATAAGCGTCCCTGACGTAGGAAAACAACTGAAAGTGTCGAAAATAAGTAAGGCACATGGTACGGATGAAATCCCAATTCGGTTTTTCGAAGAGTACTCTACGGGATTATTTCAATACTTAGCTTGCATTTATCGCGAATCTCTCGGCCAGCGCAAAGTCTCAAGTGACTAGAAAAAAGCATGTGTGATTCCTGTATATAAGAAGGACAAAAGAACGGACCCGCAAAATTACAGACCAACATCCCTAATATCGGTTTGCTGTAGGTCGAACATATGCTCAGTTCACATATAAAAAACTTTCTTGAGACTGAGAAGCTTACGTCCACGAATCAGTACTGTTTTAGAAAGCGTCGCAAGTGCGAAACGCAGCTTGCCCTTTTCTCACAATATATACTACGAACTATGGATGAAGCGCAACAGGCACGTTCCGTATTCCTACATTTCCGGAGAGCGTTTGACACGGTGCGCCGTTGCAGGCTATTAAAGAAGGTAATAGGATATGGAATAAGTTCGCAAATATGTGAATGGCTCCAAGACTTCTTAAGTTACAGAAGTCAATATTTTGTCCTCGACGGTGAGTGTTCATCAGAGACAAGGTTATCGTCAGAGGTGCCGCAGGGAAGTGTGACAGGACTGCTATTTTTATCTATATACATAAATGATTTGGCGGACAGGGTGGGCAGAAATCTGCGGTTATTTTCTGATGATGCTGTGGGTGATGTGAGGATTGTGGTAGGAAAGGCGGACAGTCGATTTCACTTACTGCGAAAATTCTAGGAAAGCGTGGTTCATCTGTAAAGGAGACCGCTTATAGGACGGTAGTGAGAACTATTATTGAGTACTGCTCGAATATTTGGGATCCGTACCAAGTCGGATTAAAGCAAGGGGCAGGCTGCTAGATGTTTTACTGCTAGGTTCGAACAACATGCAGGTGTTTCGTCGCGAACTGAAATGGGAATCCCTGGAGCGAAGGCGACGTTCTTTCCAGGAACACTATTGAGAAAATCTAGAGAAGTAGCAATTGAAGGTGACTGCAGAACGATTCTGTTGCCTTCAACATACATTGCGTATACGGCCACAAAGATAAGATACGAGAAATTAAGGCTCATACGGAGGCATATAGACAGTCGTTTTTCCCTTGTTCTAATTCCGAGTGGAACACGAAAGGAATTGACTAGTAGTGGTATGGGCTACCCTCTGCCACGCGCCATAAGGTGGATTGCGGGGCATCTACGTAGATGTATATGTCGATGCAGAACTTCCACAGTTCCTTTACTGATTGACTAGATAAAAATTTGGAAATTTGTGGTAAGGTCTTATGGGACCAAACTGCCGAGTTCATCGGTCCCTAAGCTTACACACTATTTAAGTTAACGTTAACAAACTTACGCTAAGGACGACACACACACCCATACCCGAGGGAGGATTCGAACCTCCGACGGGGGGCAGGGGGGGGGGGGAGCAGCGCGGACCGTGACATGGCGCCTCAGACCTCAGGCTACCCCGCGCTACGATTGACTAGCTGAATATCTGGCATTTCCCAGGCATGTATTTATTCCATTGTTGTATAAGTCAGTCTCTTCCTTCCTGCTCTCTCTGGCCATCTCTTTCACCCCTTCCCTCTGTCCACCTCCTCCAGACCCCACTCTCTACCCCTCTCCTAATGCCATCCATCCGTCCATCTCCTCCTAACCCTCTCTTTGTCATGTCCCTCTCTGTGTCCACCTGCACATTCCTCCTCCGTCCATTTACTCCTTCCCCTTCTGTCCACCTCCTCCTCAACCATCTAATTCCATCTCCCCTTCCTCCTTTCATTGTCCATCTCCTGCTTTCCCCATCTCTCAGTCCATCTGCCCCTCCCACTCTCTCTCTCTCTCTATCTCCTCCTTCAACCCCTCTCGCTGCCCATCGCATCCTCCCTCCTCTCTCTCTCTCTTCATGTCCCCCTCTTTCCTTTCCCTGTCCATCTCCTCCTCCTCCACTTCCTTTTCACTGTCCATTTCCTCCTACCTCTTCCACTGTCGACCTCCTCCTCCTTCTCAGTGCTCATTTCTTCCTCCTTCTGTCTGTACATCTCCCCCCCTTCCCTTTCTTTCTCTGTTTCCTCCTCTCCCCACTCTCTGTCTATTTCCTGCTTACCTCTCTCTGTGTATCTCCTGTTCCCCCCTCTTTCTCCACGTTATCACCCCCACCCCAACAGGAGGCTAGTGGTTCTCACCGCTACAGTATTTCTTTCAAGATCGTAACTAATATGTGTACCAAATTTGGTAGAAATTGGTCCAGGAGTTTAGTATGAGCATTCAACCTATGACTTTGCTCACGTACACACATGACAAATATATTTCACATTTATTTGTACACATATTTCATCTGTATCCCTAGTGAATTTCTCCGTGCAGTTTCATTTTCACGCAGCTCAATGTTTATGACATCATATTTCCCGAACAATGTGTCGTACAATGTTATATTTTTGTAGATACATTCAGCGACATACGCGGATCCTGTCTGCGAAATTTGTTGTGAATAGAATTGGTACTTTAGAAGTAGTAAATTAAAACTTCATGCATGATGTGGCAGTTTTTGACGCATCTCAGTATTAGACGTCATCTTTTCTGAAATATTTGTGGTATAATACATATTTTTGCAGGTAGATTGATTTTGCGGAATATGTGGATATTATCTACGAAATGTGTTGCGAATAGAGTTAGAAGCAAAAAAGTAATAAATTTAAGCGTCTTGCAAGATGTGGCAGTTTTTCACGTATCTCAATATTGATGACGTCATATAGCGTAAACTATGTGTCGTACATAGATATAATTTTGCTGGTATATTCAATGGCATATGTGAATACTGTCTGCAATCTGTATCATGAATACCGTTAGTAGTAAAGAAGCAACAAATTAAAACGTCATACTCCATGTGGCAGTTTTACTGGGTGAACAACGAACATGTAATAAGCGAGATCCGTTTTTTCCTTTCATCATTTTGTGGGGGTGTCAACGAGAAAACGTTTCATAAAGCTTTGAAATAATGTGTAACATTTGTCATAGTCACTAGTGCTCTCATTCTCAAATAGCAGATGAATAAATTATGGATATTCGCGCGTCGTGGGCTATACTGCTGTTTCACCCCTTCCACAACCTCTTTAACAGGTTGTTGGTTCTTATCATTAGAGTGATTATCTCCAGACAGTACGTGATATATGTACCAAGTTTGTTTGAAATAGGTCCAGTGGTTTAGGAGAAGGTGTTGAACATACATACATACATTACATTTTTATAAGATGTGTGGATATAGTATAGGCAACATCGCTCTTAGCTCTGATGGCCCTTGCTAAGAATTTTATTTTCTACCTGTTTTCTTCAGGAAGAACGTGTTAAAGATAAACACGTTTTCTTCTCGGCAAAATTTCTTACGTCATGAAATATATTCGCAGTTGCGAATACAATCATTAGCTGTATAAGCGAAGGAAAGGCCGCGGCACGTGCGCATAAGGGTTGGCCTGAGACCGCTCACTCGCTTCCTCGGCTCGGCAGACGAACTGCGTTTCTAAACCTGTTAACTGGTAATTGAATATTTACGAACAAACGAGAGTTGCATCTTCTACTGCAATCCGCTGTTATAGAGCCTTACTGATTTCTAGTACCACTACAACGACCAGAAGTCCATAGGCCTACTATTAATAATGCCAAGACGACTATCGGTTGCCTGAGGCACTACATCTTGAATGAAATGAGGACGATTGAGTGGAAGAGACTAAATGCTATAAGCGAGCCGTTACACCATGTACGTAGAGTATAGATCTTAAATTACAGCCCGCATCTCGTGGTCGTGCGGTAGCGTTCTCGCTTCCCACGCCCGGGTTCCCGGGTTCGATTCCCGGCGGGGTCAGGGATTTTCTCTGCCTCGTGATGGCTGGGTGTTGTGTGCTGTCCTTAGGTTAGTTAGGTTTAAGTAGTTCTAAGTTCTAGGGGACTGATGACCATAGATGTTAAGTCCCATAGTGCTCAGAGCCATTTGAACCATTTTTTAAATTACATCATACTGCAAAGGTGTGTATTTCGTTGTAGTACTAGTAATCAGTAAGACTCCAGAATAGTGGATTCCAGTATAAGATGCAATCGTCGTTTGTGCGTAAGTACACAATTACTAGTCGGGTTTAGAAACACAGTTCGCCTGCTGAGCTAAGCGAATGAGCGAGCAAGGTCAGGCCTACCCTCATGACATACGCGCCAGGGCCTGTCTTTCTTGTGGATTTCATGTATATGGGAATGACGACAGTGAAAATTTGTGCCGGACCAGGACTCTACCAGGGTTTCCCGCTTTACGCAAACCGCTTGAATCGCTTTAGCTACCCGTACACGACTCACGGCCAGACCCAAACTTCCATATTCGTCGTTTCTGCGACACAGCCTGTGCTCGTATCGACATTACGTATTTCCCGTATAGAGGTGGACTTTTTAATCGAAAGTCGCTGCTTGTTACAAGTGGATAAATACGACATTGCAGTGCCTCTGATGTTAAGAAGAACGATACAACGTTCCTTCAAACATAAATGCGTGTCCGAAGGGACATCGCATAGTTCTTGTTAACATCACGGGCACTGCAATATCGTATCCGTCATTTCTCGTACCATACCGGAAGTTTTCCTTTCAAAAGTCGTTCATCGAATTTTGTCTTACTTTTCTATCAATATTCTATTTCTCAGTCTCTGCTGGTCTTCGTGCAGAACATCTGTCTTCCCGTCGGAAAGTGACGACGTTGGTGCATAGTCATGAATGATTTCTACTGAAGAACGATTGTTTACTTTTAAAATCTGTAACTGTATTTAACTGTATTTTTAATATTCCTGTTTACGGTAAATGAAACACCTGAATTTCCTCCCTGTTTTGTTACTCTGTAAGAACACAGAAGTCCAGACTTTAAGTATCTTTGGTTTTAATTTTTTACCCTTTTCTTACAGCTCTATTGATCTTATTTATCTCTTAGGTCACCTAATATATCTTCGGATAATGTAGTTCTGTAATGTATTTTATCCCTAAGTAAAAATTAGTGGTGATTACAATGATGGTAGTTATTGACAAAACATTGCAGATTTTACAATAAATGTAAAAAATTTAACTGGGGTGAAGTTTTAGTGCACCTAATGTCAGCCCTAAACTGAACAGATTTCGCAATAAATTTCTTCTTTAATAACATGACGAAAAAGTGCATGAACCATTTGTGGACTGTGCTGACAGGAATTGTAAGCAGAAGAATAGCTCCAACGGCAGATTGGTTAGTATGATTGTCAACAACAACAACACTTAGTACCACTGCACTACAAAAAGCGCTGAGATGTAATATCCTAGGACCACAATATCAATCAGTCGCAATATGAATCAGCTCTCATATAAACTCCTTAATGTAACAATTTGTTGGGATATGAAACAGAATGGTCATACAGGCTCACTCGTAGGGAGGGCAGATGACAGAAAGAATGCAGGTGATAGACTTTGATTCATTGGTACGATAGTGGGATAGTCTACAAAGGATATTGCTTATATATTACTTATACAACCCATCTTAGAATACTGGTCAAGTGCCTGGGACTAACACCGACTACAGGGGATGCTGAACATATAGAAAAAAGGGCAGCATGAATGGTCACAGATTTGTTTGATTCACGGGAGAGTGTCACAGAAACGCTAAAGAAAGTTAACTGTCAGACGCGTGAACATACGAGGGTTGGAACTTTAATAGTGGCAACTATTTATTTACAGCTCATACAAAACAGGTACGTGTTTCAAAGTTTTACTGACCTTCAAAGTAGTTACCAGCATTGTGTATAACCCGTTGCCACCGATGTGGAAGTCGTAGGATAATCTTAGCAGTGCCAGTTGTGTTGACTGTTCTAGCGACGCGGTCTATTGCCCGACGAATTTGTAACAGTTCTGAAGCGAATGGCGTGAAGTGTTTCCTTCAATTTAGAAATCGAGTTGGACTCACGAGGGCTTAAGTCAGGGGAGTGCAGTAGGTGGTATAGCACTTAGCAGCCCCATCAGTCAAACAAATCAGTAACAGGTACGTGCTTGAGCATTGTTCTGATAAATGATGGCGAGGCTCTGCAGAAAGTGTCATCACTTCTGTCTCTAAGCTGGTCGTAGTTTGTATTCCAAAAACGAACAGCATAGAGATTCCTGTTACCATTTCCTTCCCGCAAAAGTCCCCTGCTGCCTAGCAGCAGTTTACCTCGCCTACACTACACATTTAGCTACATTTGTACATAGCAAACAAAGAAACATAAATATTCTCTTATATTCAACGTCTTATGGCATATGGACTTTTTCTGATTGGTTCGTCTATAACCTCCAACTCGCTCCCCTGCACATTCTTTTACGCCTTTTTCTTTCGTTCCAGCCCCACCTCTCTTGGAATAAACTGCAAACTTCTCCGAAACGGTTTCAGACGTCCCACATGCACGGTTATTGTCCTTGTCGCCAACTGGATCTTGACGTTCACCAATGACGCAGTTTCCACAACTGAATATGGCCCCTGACATTTTGCAAAAAAATTCTTCGTCTTCTCCTTTCGGAGTGTAGGAAATCGATAATATTACCTACTGGCCACCCTTGTACTGCAGCATTCCTGCTGTGCGGCTCAATGCTCCTTGCTTTCTAGTGCCTTGATATTAGTTCTGCACACCTTGTACCATATTTCCCTTATCACACTCACACGAGGATACAGAAGAATAGTTCTCAATTTCTTCCACACACAACAGCCGGCACATTTCTTTGAACAAATCTGACATAAAGTGGATTCCCTGATCTGTCACTATCGTCTCATGTACCCGAAACTTCAGTATCCAATTGTTTTCTAGTGCTTGCGCCTGTTTCCGTCTGTTGGTTGGACGTCGCAACCATTTCCACGTATCTCGAAAAATTATCTGGAATCGTGAGTACATATTTGTTCCCTGCACGTGTTTTGTTGAAAGGACCTAACACATCAGTCCCGAGTAATTTAAACGGTGCTAATGGTTCAAGTAACCTCTGCAATGTTACTCTTGTCTAACAGAAGTCCACTCTCTGTGTGCACTATATGCAATTCCGCACATACTGGTCCACGTCCGCCTTCTTATTCCTGCACTAGTACCTCTCCCCTATTCTCCTGTTAGTAGACCTACATCCCTCATGACACATTAACATGTGATCATGCCTTTCCTTTAGTTCTTTATCTTTCAACTTCTTTGGTAAAACCACTCGTGGTCCCAACTTACTTTCTCTGCACAGCAACTCATCCTGTACACAAAACTGCGACTGTTTACGAAACTGTTCACATTCATCACCCGTATTCAGTGCTACTATCTTTTTGCAATACTGCAACCTTCCTACTTAATCCATCTGAGTTCCAGAGTTTATTTTTGGGGCCGGCCATTGTGGCCGGGCGTTCTAGGCGTTTCAGTCTGGAACCACGCGACCGCTACGGTCGCAGGTTCGAATCCTGCCTCGGGCATGGATGTGTGTGATGTCCTTAGGTTAGTTAGGTTTAACTATTTCTAAGTTCTTGGGGACTGATGACCTCATATGTTAAGTCCCATAGTGCTCAGAGCCATTTGAGCCTTTTTTTCTTTTTGGGTTTGTGTTTGACCTCAGAATCAGATACACTCAATCCATTTCAACGCTACATAATCCGTTATCACTCGAAACTTCTTTCCACAGAGATAATACTTAAAGTAGGGATTCTATAGATAAAACTCAACATTTCCATTTCCGTCGTGGAGTATTTCTGCTATGCTGAGTTCATTTACCTTGATGCAAAGGCTATCGGACCCTCCACACCCTGACTGACCACACAACTGAGAGCATGGTTGGACGCATCGCATAAAAGAATTAATTCCTTATTGAAATTTGGAAACACCAAGACTGGACTTGCTATCAAATCCCCTTTCAGTATCTCAAAATCACGCTGTCAATCCTCAAACCATAAAAACTTTGAAAGTTTCTTCAACAGTTGCGTCTGGCAATATCCACAAATTCTGTTTCATAAAATATACAACGCCCTGGAACGATTGCAGTTCCTTTACCGATTCATGTACAGGATGTTCACTTATGGCTTTAACTAATTTCAGGTTTGTCTTAACTCCAATCTTTTTAATTGTGTGACCAAGGCATGCCACCTCTTCTAAAACAAAATTACACTTCTCTGTACTCAACGTTAAACTTGCAGCCTTAAAACTCAGGAAAACATGCTTCAGGCGTTCTGTGTGCTGCCCCATGTCAGTTGCTAAGACGACTACAAGATCAGGCTATACTGCACAATGACGCGGTTTTAAACCTCTGACAGACCCGTCCATCGATCTTCGAAAGTTGCAGATTCGTTTTTCAATTCAAAAGGCACCCTCCTGAATTGATAATGGGCCCACAGTGAGGAAACTGCTGTCAGTCCTCCGGGGCCACTTCTGACTGACAGTAGCAACTTTTCCAGTCCTTCATCAAAAATACTTATACTGGCCTAAATAGCTTGCTGTTTCTGTGATGTTCGGCAAAGTGTACCAATCCATTACAGTCTTGACATTCAGGTGTCAAAAATTGCAAAAAAAAAAAACTGCTTTTCGTGACCCATCCGCTGATTTTGTTGACATGACAGTTCCTGCTTCCTACGGGACACTGCTTGCTGAATAGCCCCATCCTTTAACCGTTGATCGACGAATTCTTCCAAAATCGTCTGCAGGTACCTCAGCACCCTATACGGTTGGCGGTAAACTGGTGGTTTGGAAAAAAAATCCTTGAATTCCAACAATAATTATTTCATCTGTTCCTCATCTCTCACCTTTATGTGCTTCACTTTCCCTTGTAATGCAGTTTCAATGGCGTTTGGCGATTGTTCATGACAGACACCCCTCATGTTCCACTCTTCCTCCTCCAGGATACCAACGCTAGAGATTAACAACCCCTTTGTTAACCTTAAATCGTCGGTGCTGAAATTATCCACAAACACAAGTACCATTTTTCCCAAGTTACGCCTTGTATGTGTGCAACACTTCTTTTCGCTAAGCAACCTGCCTGACTCAATACTTCATTTACTTCTGGTGTTTCCACCACACACAACATCCCTGCCAGTACGTTAGACTGTACATTAACCGAAAGGAATTTTCCGGCACCCTTAGGTACACAGTTTGAACCGTTTTTGATTCCACACAGTCTATACCATCGCGGATTCCACTGCTTATGTTCCACCAGAACCCTCATGGCAACCGACACTTGCGCCCCTGTGTCCAACAACATCTTGCAATTCTTCTTCCCACTATTCGATCCACCGCACAATCTGTCTCTGCATACGACTTCGTTGAATCTAATTTTACTGGGAATCCCCTTAGGTGGACCGCGGATTCGCTTCAGAGATTAACACCTGCTTCTTCCCTGGTCTCCTACCTCTGATACTACCGTTACCACCGTGACCTCCGACACTATTCCCACTGTTCCATTGCTGGCGACATTGGTTCCGCACCTGCCTCGTCAGTCCACACACGTAACTCCTTATACTGGAGAAAACACTACCCGTCTGACTTGCAACCCATTTCCTCCTCGTCGTCTGCCTGTTCATCTACATCTCCCCCATCTCTCTGTCTGTCTCTTCCTCTCCTTGTCTCTGCCCGTGTCTTCCGTTTCTCTTTCTCTGTCCATTTCCTACTCTCCCCTCTCTCTGCCCATTTCCTCCTCCTCCTCCTCCACCTACCTGTGCCTATCTCCTCCTTCCCTTACCTGTATGTCCATCTCCTCGTCTCCGTTCTCTCTCATCTTTATCACACGCACCCCAATAAGACGCAGGTGGTTCTTACACCTGCAGTATTTCTTTCCAGACTGTAACTAATATGTGTACCAAATTTGATTGGGGTTGAGGATGTAACAGTTTACCTATGGTTCTGCTTGCATAAGCACATTTCAAATATTTTTCAAACACGTTTAACATATTTCACGCGTATTTGTACACATATTTCACCTGTATGTCTAGTGAATTTCGTCCTTCAGTTTCATTCTCTCGCAGCATAATGTTTATGACATCGTATCTCTTGAAATATGTGCTGTCAAATGATATAATTTTGCATGTTAACCTGTGGTATATGTGGCTACTGTCTGCGAAATATGTTTTGAATAGAGTTAGTAGTTAAGAATATAAACGTCATGCATGGTATGCAGCTTTTCACGCAACTCAATAATTATGACGTCATATCTCCTTAACTATGTGTCGTGGAATAATATATTTTTTCTAGATTCATTCAGCGACATACGTGGATGCTGTCTGCGAAATGTGTTGCGAATAGAATTAATAGCAAAGAAGTAATAAATTAAAACGTGATGCACAATGTGGCAGTTTTTCACGGATCTCAGTATTTCACATTATATCTCCCGAACTATGTGTCCTACAATGATACAGTTTTGTAAGTACGTTCAACGGAAAATGCAGATACTATCTGCGAAAAGTGTAGCGGATAGAGTTAGTAGCAACGAAGTAATAAATTTAAAAATCTTGCATGGTGTGGTAGCTTTATCTCACTGTTTATGGTGTCATGTCTCCTAAACTAACAGTCGTACAATGATGTAATTTTTCTAGAACATTCAGTGGTATATGTGAATACTGGTTGCAAAGCCTGTCGCGAATGCAGATAGTAGTAAAGAAGTAATAAATTAAAACGTCATGCTACATGTGGCAGTCTTACTGCATGAACAACGAAAATGTAGTGAGCGATAAACTTTTTCGTTTCATCATTTTGTGCGTACTGTCAACCAGAAAAAATTTCGTAAGGGTTTGAAATTATCTGTAATATTTTTGCAAGTTCTAAGTGCTCTCATTCTAAAATACTGAGTGACTACAGTATGGGTATTCTCGCGTCGTGGGCTACACTACATTTTCACTCCCTACCCCGCCCCTTTGATAGATGGGTGGTTCTTATTCCACAGTGATCTTTCCTAAACAGTACGTGATATGTGTACCAAGTTCGGATGAAATCGGTCCAGTGGTTTAGGAGGAGATGTGGAACATACATACATACATCCATACATACACGCATACATACATATGTAACTCCACTTTTTTAACTTGTGTGGACGACGAAAGATAAAAAATATTTCGTTTCTGTGGGTGTTTTGTTGGACAACAATTTCTAACACCCTCTTTTTATGGAATGATTAAACCATTCTCAGTGCCTCACAAGTGCTATCTACAACTTCTTCTCGGAACAGAAAGCTAGCTATCCACATTGAGCGTAGAAACTTGTTACAAAACATGCTTCCTCTCCATCGCTCCTCTCCCCGGTGACACGTGCTTCGCCCTCGCTCTGCACCTCCAATTTAAAATCAACCAAGACAAGACGTGTGTATTGTACATACTGTTTGTAAATCACTTGACTATTCGACTCCTTACTTTCAGAGCAGAACTCATGACAGTAACGACGCGCACGTACTCGCAAATAAACACTGTTAGAGTTCCAACCTGACTGAACTCAGAATGCTAGTTTTTTTTCTGTATTGTAATTTCATACCTCTGCCCCATGCGCGCAGGGGTGGCAACGGCACAATTCACCTCTCTTCCACCAAAACACTGTACAGATAACACAGTAGAATGTTAAAAAGAGATCAGAAGGGGATAAAAGATGGATTTAATACACGATAAGGGGAAACAATTGGGGTTAAAAAAACATAAAAGGAAGGAGGAGTTTAATGAGGGACATTTGCATAAAGTCCAGAGGTAAATAAAATTAGAAACACTAGCAGATGACACTTCTGTAGTGTGGTCCCATGGTGAAGAAGAACTGTCACGCTTCTTGTAACATCTGAATTCAATCCACAAGAACATCCTGTTTACGATGGAAATAGAGAAAGATGATTGCTTACCGTTTTTGAACGTCTTGGTTAGCAGGAAAGTGCATGGGTTACTACTGAATTTGTCTACCATAAGCCCACACGTACAGACCTCTATCTGCAAGCGTCCAGCTGCCATCACCCTTCATAAACTACCGGCGTCCTTAGAACGTTAATGCACTAAGGCATCCACATCCTCAAGAAGATAAGGAGCTGCTAAGTCCAGGGCGTTCCTTCCATCGTCGGTAACCTTTCGTCTAAAGCAGGCAGGATCCTAAGGAAACATAAAGTTAAAGTAATCTTTTGGCCACTGGTGAAGATTAGTGCCACTCTCGGTTCGGTAAAGGACGATCTGAAACTGCGGAAGCCCGGCATTTACAAAATTCCTTCCCAGTATGGCAAAGCTTACATAGATCCAATGATAAGCACAATATATGAAAGGTACGTTGAACGTGAGTGCCACACTGGCCTTTCGCCGCCCAGTAAGTCGGCCGTAGCTGAGCATTGCATTTTTTTCTTTATTATTATTTCATTCCCCCACGCACCATATGGGTGGCGGGAGGGGGGGGGGATATCAGCGGTACAGTACTCGTACTCCGCTCTTCAGTCAAGAGTGCTCATAAAAGATAACAAATGTGATACAAAAATAAAAATGTGAGTACTGTTTACATTTTAAAAGATTAATGACAGACAGCTAAGGGATGAAGAATATATACAATTTAAAAATACATTTCGAAGAGGTGAAATTCTTCTATAAAAAACACTGGAGCACTACTGCACTTTCATTCAACATCTGAAGAACCTGCACAGGGTGAAAAAATATTCTGGGAGAAGAGAATATATCCCATAGAGTTTTTTCCTTTCTTTTTTTCTAGGAGGGATAAGGGTCTGTTAGATGGGGAAACTATGGAGATGATAGGTAGGAGGCAAAGCAGATAGTAGAAATACAGACATTGAGAAGGACATAGGGTTAGGGTGGTGTGTGGAGAGGATAGTGGTGCCTCAAGAAAGGAATATTGGTGAGTGTAGACGGAAAAGGGAGGGGACCCATGATGTGGAGTGGGATAGGTGGGGAAGGGTTAAATATCAGGACAGATCTCATTGTCTGGGCGAGGGAGTTGGTTGAAGTTGCGTTGGGATAGGATATCGAGTGTACGGAGGTGTAGGAATGGAGGGAAGTGTTGGTGAAGACATGGCAGCATACCTGGGTCGGTGATCAGAGACGAGACAATGGTGCTATGGGAAACTAGTTTGCAAACAGTATAGGAGATGCGTAGGCGTTCAGTGTGGGTGAAGAGGGGTGGGAATTTGATGAGATGGTAGACGATCCATGTGGGGGAAGATAAACAAACGCAGTAAGCGAGACAGAGTGCATTACGTTTGAGGATTTGGAGGGATTTATGGAACTTTAGTGGGGCGGAGATCCATGCAACATTTGCCTGACGAAGGATAGGTCGGATCAGGGTTTTGTAGGTGTAGAGAATAGTGGCAGCGTGTAATCGCCAAGTTTGGCATGTTACTAGATTTGGTAGTTTCAGTGTATTGTGGGCTTTCTGTTGGATGGTTAGTGGGTGGGGATTCCACGTTAGTTGCTGGTAGGGGGTTAGTACAAGATATTTTAGTGTGTTAGTTACCTGGATAGGACAGCTGTAAGTGATAAGGTAGAAGTCATGGACGTTGAAGGTGTGGGTGGTTTGTCCTGTAATTATTACCTGGGTTTTCGAGGGGTTGATCTTGGGGAGCCATTGGTTACACCAGGAGGTAAACTGATTGAGGTGAATATTGAGGGACCGTTGGTATTTCTGGAGTGTAGAGTAGAGGGTCAGGAAAATGGTGTCATCAGCATAATGCAGGCATTGGACTGGTGGGGCTGGTTTGGGCGTATCAGCAGTGTAGAGGAGGGAAAGGAGAGGAAAGAAGACAGAACCTCGGGCACTCCCGCAGTGGGATGGAAGGTACGAGAAATGGTATTGTTAATAGAGGCAAAGGCTGGGCGATTAGACAGGAAGGATGCAATAAGGGGGACTTAGTTAACAGGAAGTGCGTATGTCTGGAGTCTGAAAAGGAGACCAGAATGCCATACGTGGTCACAGGCTTTTTCTAGGTCGAGGGAGACAAAAATAGCGGATTTGAGGGAGTTGAGTTGGTAGAATAGAAAACGGGTGAGGTGCAAGACCTGGTCAGCAGAGGCGAAATAGGGACGGAAGTCACACTGGTTAGTGAGAAGAAGGTGGTGTTGGTTCAAGTGTTGATGGATCTGCTGGGAGAGGAGGGATTCGAAGACATTGCTAAAAACTGTGGAGAGGTATATGGGGTGGTAGGAGGCTGTATCGCTGAGAGTTTTTTGGGGTTTGAGGAAAAGTTTGATTTTGGATGTTTCCCTGAGCATTGTATTACCACAGAACAATTCATATATTCTTTTGTCACAAAAATCTTGGCCCTGGCGAGATTCTTTTGGATTCAGTATTTTAAAAATCTGTGGAAATACGTCTAGCACAAAATCTTATAAACCGTGACACCGGCTTGCAACTGGACATTGCTATAAAGCCGACATCGTGAACTAGCATTCTCATCACTGCTTTTAAACTATTCGTTCAGCCAGCCTTAGTACATTTGTCTTTTCGAATCTTCATTTCACCTCCGTTTTAAAATCATTGCCAGTATGTCTTCACGTTTATATGTTAGGGCGTAAGTGTGTATAGTCCCCTGGCTGCAGAGCCGGTTGAGTGTACCGCTGCCAGCCCCCCCCCCCCCCCCCACACACACACACGCACGCATGGGGGCAAGGGAGAATGAAATCACAATTTAAATAAAACAAACCTAGCATTCTCCGGTGGCGGATATTCACCTGAAGATAGCTGAACGGTTGCCAGTCGAAATATTGTGGCAAGTCAACATGATCCAGTTGCAATTCCGAAACCTCACAGAATAAGTTTTGCCCTTATTTGTGTCTTATTTTCATCTAATTTAGTATTTATACCCTTAAAATACCATTTTTAGTTTTATTTTTATATCATTTTTATTCTGATCATTGCAGACAGTAGAATCTTCCATCACCCTACTTGCCATATCTTTGGAAAAATTTAAAATGACATAAAATGTCGTTACACCACTATATATACTTGGGGGCAATCATAATGTTGTCCCATTATTATCTTTTCCAACATCAAGTGCGCCATATAAACCCCTCTATTGAGTAATTCTTTTTTAGCGTACAATCTATAAATCTTCCTCTCCTTCTTATTTTGGAAGAGGTGGATGTAAGGAGATGGCTTACATCTATTCCTGAGTTTACCCTTAATAGGCAGGTAGAATTACATTGATTGACCGTTTCGTCGATTCTTGCTGGAATATTTTATACATTATGAATGAAACACACTCAATGCCGATATAATATCGTGCAATATTTATCATTTGTTACACGAACCTATTTTAGGCTGTTATGCCATCATCAGGTTCAAAGACAAGTGTACCTGATGATAGCATAACAACCGAAAACCACTGCGTGTAACAAATAATAAATATTGTAGAATATTACATCAGTGTTGTATGTGTTTCATTCATAAGGAAGTATTACGACACTATTCCCTTTTGGCATAATTTGACTGGCTAAACAAAACAACACGAGTAACTGGGAGGGAAGCTGTTCGTTGTCACACATAATAAGTAAGTTACCGTCTTCCTATGCCTTCCGTGGTGCAGTTTCCATCTTCCTTCTGTGGGTTAACATTTTACATGTTATTGTGATATTATGTTATGTTACTGAAATATCTTCTTATTAAGACCTACTATCCCGGTTTTTTTGTGTGTACACAGGATTCCGCATCATCCAACGCTTATTCACTATTCATACATCTGTTTAGTTTGCCACTATTGTTTTTCGCATTTATTTGTGGCATCTGGCCTGCTACGTTGGTTCTCTGGTTCTGCGCATACGCTCCTGTGAGTCCTTGTTATGACAGGGCATGCGTACGCAGTCTATGTTGTACTAGTGGTGCTGTACTTGAGAAGACGTATCGCACATGTACAGAAACCTCATTAATTTGGAGGTTCTGTTCGATGGTTTATGATGACAGTTCTTATTCAACAATTTCTGTTTCTAGGGTTACTTCTTTCTCTAATTCCACTGCCTACGTCGTTTGTAACGGTTGCGTACTTTGTGACGCCAGTTTTGTGCAGGGAGATAGGAAACTTTTTATTAACCATTACAGAGATTGTAAGTCCACTACGTACCGAAAGGTCCCTTTTCTCATTTTCTAATCAACATTATATCAATCCGGTAGTACCTGTTCTAAGGTAGTTATAATTACGATATTTTAATCTTCTTTAGGTCAACATTTGTTACCTGAACGTGCGACTGTAATGTCATGAAACTAGTCGTGATTAATAAATCATTTTGACTCAGCCTTTGCGGTTCTCATCATTTGAAATACGTTACTTTACTTCACATGCGGCAAGCGCCCTTATGGACCATACGACTGCTCTACGAGCCTCTTCCATTTCTTTCTGCCCAGTGCATTTTTTGTCCACTTGGTGTTCATGTTTATCCCAACCATGTCCTCCTGGATGTTGTCTCGCCATCTAATTTTGGGTCTTCCTCTTCCTTTCATTCTCTATTGTCCCGCCGAATGCTATTTTGGGTAGTCCATTTTCAGTCGTTCTTGCTATATGGCCTGCCCAGACCGGTCTTCTATTTTTTTGCACTTTGATTATGTTAGTGTTTGTACAGCCCTCTTAATTCTTCATTTTTTTTCCTTATCCTCCATTTCATGTTTTCGTCATATATTGGCCCAAAAAATTTTTTTAGCATCTTCCTTTTTAATATTAACAGTTTTTCTTCATCTTTCTTTCTCAGTATTAACGTTTCATACCCGCATAATGTTACCGGTATAATATAAAGCTGAATTTGAAGTTGTTAGTAAGTGATCATTTCTTTAAAATTTTGATGGAACTAAAAAGTGTTCTGTTTGCTGTTGCTTGATGGCCATCTACACTATGCTACACACTAAAATGATCACTTTTACGATAGCTCGTTACTGTCTCATATTCCGACGGGGAAGTTTGAAACTGGTGTCTAAGATGCCTACATCCTTCCTCTGTGATGGTGCAAAATCGTGGCGGACTGTGACGTCACCCTCTGGCTCGGCAACGCGTCGAATAGCAAGGTATCGGCACAAGTGAAAAAAAGAAGCCAGAGCTCAGAAGTTGATGTGAGGAGCAAGGTGGATTAATGTCACGTTGGCACTAAATTTGATCAGAATTCAGCCCAGCACCACCGTTGACGTGTCACACCCTCTCTTACTCACATTTTGACTCTTCTTTTAACGCCTCTGAACTCGAGGCCAGAAACGAGACGCACAGCGTTGAAATCAGACAGTTTTATTAAGGGTGTCTGAAGAAAACGTTTCAGACACAGCAGCGCTCAAAATCGACACGAAAAGGCCTTCAAGGGTGGCATATCAGAGTCAATGAAACCACCCCTTCCCTTGGGGCATTGATTCCACTACACATCGTGGTCGATAACGACAGTTCGCAGTGCCATATGCACCAGAACTACATCCCTCATAACCTTTGGCACTGCTGACACCTTCCGAACGATTTAACCCTTCCCTAAGAACATCGTGGACCGGCAAACACACTGAACGTGAACACATCCCTTTGGAGTGTAGCACGGCCGAATGTTTGCACTAATCTGTAGAGTGGGACCACTACCATTCGACGAAATTTGAATGTGATGCGAAGCAGCAAAGTGTATGGCTTTTCAGTCATCCTGCTTCGCAACCTCTTGTAGCGTGATCGCGGACCGGCGTGATGTTGACACATGCGTCAAAAAAACGGCAAAGGTTCTCTATAACGCTCTCGAGTCCGGCAATGCCCTCAGTGCCACCCGCCTGCCTTTGTTGATGTGTGACAACCTGTGATGAAATCCTATGCGCCTGCAGATAGGCAGCCTCCTCGATACACCCTCGATTCCACATGCTTTATAACAGTTGCAACAGCAGCAGCGTAGCCTGACTAGGACTCTCGTCACTGATTATCTCTGTACAGGAACATTTTTAGAGTGCTCAACAACGGTGGGCGGGTGGTACCGAAGGCGTTGCTGGACTGGGTGGCCTAAGAGGGACCCTTTATCGTTTTCTTCACGCATGTGTGAATGTCGCACCCTTCCGTGATCACTCCACAGGAGAGCACGAAACAGGATGGCTGAGAAAGCATATCATTTGCTGCACCAGATCGCACTCAAATTTCGTCGAATGGTTTTAAACGGTGCCTAGTGGTCCCACCTGTACACAAGAACAAACATTTGATCACACTACATTCCAAAGGACTGCGATCACGTCCAGTGAGGTTGCAGGCCCACGATATCTTTAGACAAGGATTTAATCATCCGTGGGGTGTCAGCAGTGACAAAGGTGGTCAAGAAAATCATCTTGTTGCTCGTCGCCTGCAATTTGTCATTTTAGACAAGGAACGTGTGGGAATCAATGCCCCAAAGGAGACAGTTGTTTCATTGACGCTCTTCATGCCACCCCTAAAGCATTTTCGTGTCAATTCTGAGAGTTGGTGTGCCTGAAATGGTTTCCTCGGACACCCGTAAGAAAACCAGGTGATTTCAACACACGCTTCTGACTTTCATCAAAGGCGTCAAAGGAAGGGGTGAAATTTGGGTAAGAGGGCATGCGACGAAGTTCCCATCGTGTGAGACGTCCATGGTGATGTTGGGCAGGATCCTGGTGAAATTTTGTGCTAAACTAACACCATTAACCGATCTTACACCTCACACGAACTTCTGAGCTCTGGCATTTTTTTCACATGTGTCAACACCTTGCTGTTTGAAGTCTTACTTAGCCTGAGAGTGACGTCGCAGACTCCATACTTCTGCGCCATTACAGAGGAAGATGGTAAGCGCCTAGAGCCAAATTTCAAACTTATGTCTTGCAATGGGAGACAATCACGGGATTTCGAAAAAGTGATCATTTAATTATATTGCGCAGTGTATTTCTACATCCGTTCTATTGTTGTAACTAAAGACTCCTGAAGTACTTGAAGCCGTGAACGGTCTTGAAAGTCAATCCATCTACACCTAAAGGCGCATCACATTGGAGTTTCTTACTTATGACCAGACATTCTGTCTTTTCTTCGCTAACACGTAATCCTGTTTCCTCAACGATTTTGTAATAATGTTGCATCAGTCTGATTAATTCTGTCTTGGATCTACTTATCAGTGCAACATCATTTGCGTAGGCAAATCTAGTTATGTTCACCTCCTGCATTTGGGTCACTTGTGGATTAGTTATACTAAATTGTTTATCCATCTCCTCTAAGGCGAGGTTAAATAAAACAGATGAAATGACTCCCCTTGTCTCAGTCCAGCACCTTAAAATTTTCAGTTTCTCCTATAGGCGTCATTATACGACATACAGTTTCGTCAACACACATTTCAATTAATCTATTTAGCTTTGATGGTATCTCAGATTCCCTCTTTATATTTAGGATTGTCTGTCAGTGTATGCTACTGTGAGCCTTTTTGAGGTCCAGAAATAATGTGTGGACGTCTACATCGTATCCCTACGCCTTCTCAGTTGTTTGTCTAAGAGTGAATAAATGATCTAATGTGGCTCTATTCAATGCTTTGAATTTAATTAAATGCACTTTTCAATTTGATTATCAGTTACGGAGCTATTTGATTATCAGTTATGGAGTTAGTATTTACACGTATTTACTATGGTGGGCGGTGTGCCTGTGTTATTATATCTATAACAATCTATTCACTATACAGTTTACAATATTTCATTCGTCTTCGTATTTTGTTGTTGATTATTAGACCTCTTTGTGCGTAACACATATTTCATTTGGTGATCATAATCTTGTACTCAAAACGTGAGAAGTTATTTTCTACCTGCTACTACATTTCGCTAGTTTCCTCTGTATTTTAACACGAGCTATCAATTTCCTTTCTTTAATTTACCTGTACGATTAAGAGATCTAGTGTTCCATGCTTCGGGCTGTAGAGCGCCTGTTTTCTTTTTGTCAACGACAACATCCTCCTACGTAGCCCCTGCCCAGATATCCGAATGAGGAATTATTTTAACACCAGAATATTTGACCGAATATGATGCCATTATTATTAAACCATGCAGTAGAGCTATATGTTCTTGGGAAATATAACAGCGGTAGTTCTCCCTTACTTTCAGCTATTCGTGGTAACAACATAGCAAGGCAAACAGTACTGTAAGTGGGGCATCCACAGCTGAAATAACTATAGATACTGAAAGGGACACTAAAAAATATATTCAGATGTTTAAATGATGGCAAAATTGATGAGAATTTAATTTTTTGTCATCGGCGCACCATGCCGGTTCCCAGTGCTTAGTGTTCCGCTGTTAATTGGTCTCCGCATGTTCGCCATGGAGGATAAGTCGTTCTTTAATCCAGAAAGCCAATTCTGGTGGCCTTATTTCTATTCGGAATGAATTTTCATTCCTCACACATATGTATAGCATCACTTTCTGAAATACACCTACCATCTCTGAGGACACATCTGTGCTGTCTGAGTGGGAGCGGAAGACACAGGTGTATTCACCGCTGTCATCTCAAAATTCTTATGTTCAACAGTCTAGACGGCTTCACGATACCACGTGGGCGTCTGGCGCTCTCTGAACGCAAATTATCAGTGACAACTGACATTATTAAGCTTGACTGCCGTTTGTCGTGCGTCAGTTAGTGCTCGTCATTGCACCTCGGAACACACATTAAGCCATTTATGTAGCATGGAGCATTAGACCTTAAATACATCTGAGGATGTACCTGCATGGTACGAAAACGGTTGTATAGAGTGAGCCAAATGAAACTGGTCCAAAGAACAGAGTTCCAGAATACAAAGAAACACAAAAGAGGAAAGGAAATACAGTACTAACCTGAATATAGTAGATGTAAAAAGCGACTATCATTCATCTCTTGGTACTTTCTGGTTCCTAGTCTGCAAGTTGCTGAAGGCAGATCGAAGCCGGAGTGCTGGAATTGCTGTAGTCTCTTCCGAAATGTTCTGCTGCAATTGCTGAAGACTATGAGGGTTGTTGCGATACGCCTTAGACTTGAGGGTTCCCACGCAAAGTAATCGCACGCTGACTGACCAGGTGACCTGGGTGACCAGTTAGGGCCGCGACCAGACTGACCTCTGCTAACAGCTGTCAGGCGTGAACATTGTGTAAATGTGCTCCAAGGTTCAGCCGGCTGTATAGGCAGTTGCTCCATCCAGTTGGAAGTAACAGTAGGTCTTTCCCTCCTTTGTTAACGCTGCCACAAATGGTTTCCAAGTATCGGCAATGTAAAGCACCAAAGTCACCGTCTGATTAGTGAAGATGGGACCAATGGACCAATGATACGGCGTGCAGACTGTACACCAAACCGCAACCTCCTGATCATGGAGTGGTGTTTCGTGGAAGTTACGCGGATTCTCCGCTGCCCAGAATCTGTGATTCTGTAAGCTAGAATAACCACTCAACTGAAACCAGACTGCATCAGACATAAAGAATAGATCAATGTCCAAGCAATTCTCTGTTATCTTAGAGAACAGCCACTCACACAACTGGAGGTTCTGAGGAGCATTTGCTGGTTTTAATGCATGAACAACAGACACTCGGTAGAGATGCAAGTGCAGTTCCAGGTGGCGTATTCGTCCTTATGATCGACGTGATATACCGGTCTCTTGCGACAGGTAGGTAGTTGACTTGGTAGGACTCGTGAACTGCAACCACATTTTCTGGCGTGCGGACACGTTTCGGAATGTTTCTTGACTTGTTAAAAACAGATATTGTCTGACTCCATTTTCGGACTAAGCGTTGCGCGGCACGCTTTGCTTGCACTTTGACAGCATTACAGTTCTCAGCAAACTATTGACCACACGGTTTCCACGACTTTGTTGCTACGTAACTTTCCACAACGAACAGCTGCTGTTCCACTGTGAGTACCATCGTCCCCATTGGACCGCTCACACTGACACAGGCCTCACTACGCTTTTTACCCGTATGGATCGCATGGTGGGCGTACACGTTGTGTGTGCGTCACAGGGTATGATTATATGCATAAATTCGGGTCCAGTCGTATCCACTCGTCCGGGACACTTTTATTTACCACACTCTGTACCAGTCTCTGAGTGACTACAATAAAACAGCTAATGCGCCAAATTGGACTCTCAATCTGTTTTACCAGCATTCATCAAACTAATATATTTTAATTTATCTGAGTGTTCCTTTCAGTATCTATAACATAGCTAGGGTATGTTGGCTAGCGTTGCGAGGCCAGATGAGTCAAACATAATGACTGTTGTCCAACGACTGCTGAAATGGCTGCTGCCCTTCTTCAAGAACCAGATGTTAATCTGGTCTCTCCTCAGGCACAGTTGCGATGCGGTTGACCTACCGCACAGCTATCTGTATTGTCAAAGCACACAAGCCTCCCGACTGCGTCTAGATCCAGGGATCGTGGGAGGAATAATTGATAATATACCTGTTGTGAGGTGTCAGGCAGCGGGATTAGTTTTGTACCATGGATTAAATTCCAGGAAGGTCCCTCAGTAGCTTGATCATCAGCAACCAAGGTAAAGCTTTGTTATATTTTGGTTAAGTAAAAGCACAGCCTTGGTCTCAACTGGCAAAAGTACGTCTACTGACACAAGTCGATCACTCATTCCGTTTTTACCAAATTTGTGGCTGGAATTATTACATTGGTTCAAGGCATGAGAATACCCAGCCGCAGTGACTCTAGCATACTGAATCCCTACGCGTGTTCCATGCTTGAGAGAAGTGACAGTTTCGCTGAGTTATTAAGAAAGTAGAAAACTTAAGGGTGTATTCCGGCTGACGTGGCTATATTACTGCAAGGGAACACCGAAAGACATATGTTTTTTCATTACTACCCTCTCAGTTCCATGTTTGCTAGGTGTCTCACCAACAGCAGAAAACTATTGAGAAGACCAGCCTTCCTTAGGAGAACAGACTTCACAAAAGTGTAAGTTAGTAGCCGCCAAGTAAGCTCCATATCTGAGTCATTGTCAATGGCGACGATTTCATTAGTAATATGGTCTCTGTAGTAGCATGCTCTGAACTGCTAAGTACTGTGTGTCTCAGAGAACCAGCCTGCATGCTGTTGAACCTCGGCTGCTGTTTCGCAAAAATGACTCGCTTCGTGGACACGATGCAGGCCTATTAACATTGTAAGTGCCTATGTGGCAAACACGTGTTAGTGCAGAGTCGAAGGGCACACATGGTGGATTAGTTGCACCAGCGAAGCGGAAATCGGCTCATTTGCTCTCTCAGTGCTAGCTTTGCAGGGATGTAAACGTATAGAACGTATTAAAACGATAGAGGATGTCAAATAAAATACCTTTCAGCCGTCAGTTTTCAACCTTATTTTATCTGAGAACCAGTTGCAGCGTTTTACTACGCCATCCTGGACAGTCGGCAGGTGATGGTTGAAGTGATCACTGTAGCAAATATCTACTAATACCAGTACTGCTGGTCCCTGTTTTCATCACAATCGTGGTAGATTCTTCCTACACGTAGGTCAGGGTCCTGAAGATGGAGTAGTAGAACGCTGAAACTGGTTGCCAAATAAAATAAGGTTGAAAACTGACGGCTGAAAGATATTTAATTTGACATCCTCTATCGAACACTACATCCGAGTCCCGCACCTTCTCGAAAAAGATGGACATACAGAGCTATTTAAAAGGAGTCGACTTCAACCTTCAACTGTCGCGCTTTCGATTATTGCCACATAAGAATAGTGCGTTACCACCCAGTTGCTCAAACAGACGTTTTTCTCAAGATCCTTCACAGGCAGCTGTTCTTCATAACTTCCAGAAAAAAATCAACATTCTGAGCCCTAATAACATTATACAACTTTATTTTCCATTTATTACTTTTCTGTTAGCAGACTCCTGAATTCCAGCGATGACGTTTCACGTCAGTAACATACAATTGTTTCCTTCCACTCTATCGTGTGTTATTTTTGACCACTTTTAATCTGCTCTTATAACGAAAGGTTTAGTACGCTATTATGTCAGGCCAGATGTCAGCCACTTCCAGATCGAATCATCATGCCCGATTAGTGGCCTTTCATATGCTACACCGGCCAGTGTGGAGAGGATTAAGTGTTATTCAGTTTCTACACCTACCTAGTCAAACAGCGAGCTACTTCTCCATCTCCGCCCCTTGAAAAGCAGCAAACAAACGATTTTAACGAAAACACAAAGATAAAATCTATACTGTTCACAGACAGTTGGCGTACACGATATGGAAAAACCGACTAAAGTATCATTTCTTTATCTCACGTTAATCCTTAATACCTTGGCGGAAGAATGTTCAGTATTTTGTAGCACCAGCATCATTGCTGCTGCCGGCACGAGCAGGCTAGTTCACGTGCTGGACTATACGGCTAAGCTTCCCAGAAAGTCAGTAAGGCGCTGTAGCCATGTATCAGAGCTAAATTTGGCTGGATAAAATTTCCTAGTATCGTATATGATTTCCGGGACATGAAGGCAATTTGTTAGGTTCGAAACCGGAGATCGTGACACCAACAGGTGCTGCACAAGAACAAAACGTATAACGAGACACGAATTCGCGTGGGTATATCACACGAAATGCTCTGGTCTACTATAGAAACGCAAATCGGAATGTAAGCCGTCGGTTGTCTTTCGACGGATCCCTCCCGTTTGGTGGCGATGCCGTAGAGTGGCACTTGACCTTCCCAGAGCAGTGCTGTTTATTTTTGCGACCAGCGAAGCGTAGGAGGACATTATCGTTAGTGGAGGCGGTGGGGATTCCGTGTCCGGGAACAGCATTGTCACCGCGAGAGCTCCAGTTCTCCACTCCGTCTAGTCCACTTTTTCTCCTTCGCTGTGGTTTTTATATAAACTGGGATTCCTCAAACTCTTATGCAACTCTTAACCTATTGACACAGTTCGGTTTATATCAATACCTAAAGAGAAGTTAATTCATTTGCCAATAGCGTTGGAGCGGAAGAAGAATGAATATGGTCCAATCATTAAGCAGTAATGGAAAGAAGAACTATTATAATCGTTTTTACATTCTGTTCGAATAACAGCAATGCACATTTTTCACTGAAAACAGCTATTGCTTTTGAGGAACAAAAAATACTATTTGCATGTAAATGGCGAGGGGACTTATCAATATTTTCATTGACGAACGTGCTAAACGAAATCAGATACCGTCAGTAGATATTGATGTTAACTGAGGAATCAATAAATAGTTCTCGTTGTCTGTAAACTCGCCTGTGGTACAATTCCTATCTTTTGTTATTACGCAACTAACGAGTATCAACGATGGCTGTTGACAAAGAGCTTATAAACCATTCAGATGTCAGTAACAAGTATAACGGCTGATAGTCGCATCCAAAACATGTATTGCAATTAAACATCCCTGAAAAAACAGCCGAAATGGTCCGGCATGCATCATACCCACTAAAAAATGTGTTATAACACCACTTTGGTACTTGACAAACCCCGGATTTTTCGTGGATTTAGCTTCTGGAGTAAACAGTGTCAATAATATTTCGTCCGAATATAGGAGCTCATCGTGATTTCGGCACATATTCTTCAGAGAAAGGTGCCAGAAGCCCGGATACATTCCCTTCAGAAATCTTCTTGGTGAAAGAAAATAAAGATATTCCTCAGTATCTGCTACATCGAACTTACCCTTATTGTTATTTACAATAATTATCAAGACATCTCAAAATGTAGAAAGGATGATTATTTTTCTTTTAGATTGTGATGATCGGTTTGTTTGTTTTCCTCAATAGGAGTACATATAATCCTCTGAAGAAATTTGGGAGGATTTCACCTGAGCAGACAGCTTCGTAATTTTTCATCTGATTGAACAATCAACACCTTTTATACTACGAATACGAAGATGCTGCATGAGCTTCTAGTATGCCAAACGTTTTACGTAACTGTTCTGAAGGAGTGTATTCTCACCACCAACCATACAGAATGTCACACATCGACTTGTCGGACTGTACGTAGGGTGAATCAGCAGGAAAGGCATATGCTTTGAAGGTCTATAGTATGAGTGATTCTGAACAAAAAATTCATATGGACATATGCCCTATCCCGAATGGTTTCGGGCACAGGACACGTTTCATATACATTGATAATTAGTTTTTGTATTATACAGTACATTGACGTTGTTCACAACGTACCACAGTAGTGTATATGAATTCGAGATTAACAGTTTGATACAGAATACTGTGGTCTATCAAGTTGTGAAACTAGCTTAAATTGGCCTACAAAACTAGCTAAGCTACAGTGCATGCAGGTAGTGCGAGATTTTCAATATTCTCTCGTTCTCTTCCCCCAAACCCTTAGTCCCAGCCAAAAAATAAACAGACCGTTTTGTAATAAATTTAATGTAGTTTAGTTTTGTACTGCGGCACTTTCTTGCTAGAGGCCGCGGTTTTCGAGTTACTCAAGAAAAACTTACGAAACTGACATTGAGGGTGTTCTACTCCGAAGCGCCAAAGAAACTAGTATAGGCATGTGCACTGAAAAACAGAGATATGTAAACAGGCTGAATACGGCGCTGCAGTCGGCAACACCTATATAAGACTACAAGTGTCTGGCGCAGTTTTTAGATCGGCTACTGCTGCTACAATAGCAGATTATCTACATGTAAGTGAGTTTGAACGTGGTGTTATAGTCGGCGCACGAGAGATGGGACACTGCATCTCCGAGGTAGCGATGAAGTAGGGATTGCCGGCCGCTGTGACCGAGCAGTTCTAGGCGCTTCAGTCCGGAACCGCACTGCTGCTACGGTCGCAGGTTCGAATTCTGCCTTGGGCATGGATGTGTGTGATGTCCTTAATTAGTTAGGTTGAAGTAATTCTAAGTGTAGGGAATGATGACCTCAGATGTTAAAGTCCCATAGTGCTTAGAGCCATTTCAACCATTTGAAGTAGGGATTTTCCCGTACGACCATTTCACGAGTGTACCGTGAATATCAGGAATCCGGTAAAACATCAAATCTACGACATCGCTGATGTCCTGGAAGACTCCGCAAGAACGGGACCAACGACGAAAGATGAGAATCGTCAACGTGACAGAAGTGCAACCCTTCCACAAATTGCTGCAGATTTCAATGCTGGGCCATCAACAAGTGTCAGCGTGCGAATCATTCAACGAAACATCATCGATATGGCTTTCGGAGACAAAGGCGCACTCGTGTACCCTCGATGACTGCACGACACAAAGCTTTATGCTTCACCTGGACCTGTTAACACCGACATTGGACTGTTGATAACTGGAGACATATTGCCTGGTCGGACGAGTCTCATTTCAAATTGTATCGAGCGGATGGACGTGTATCGGTTGGAGACAACCTCATGAATCCATGGATCTTCACGTCAGTAGGGGAGTGTTCAAGCTGGTGGAGGCTCTGCAATGGTGAGGGGCGTGTGCAGGGGGAGTGATATGGGACCCATATACGTCTTGATACGACTCTGATAGGTGACAAGTAAGTAATCATACTGTCTGATCACCTGCATCCATTCATGTCCAATGTGCATTCCGACGAATTTGGGCAATTCCAGCAGGAAAATGCGACACCCCACACGTCCAGAATCGCTACAGAGTGGCTCCAGAAACACTCTTCTGAATTTAAACACTTCCTCTGGCCACCAAACTCCCCAGACATAAACATTAGTGAGCATATTTGGGACGCGTTGCAACGTGCTCTTCAGCAGGGATATCCACCCCCTTGTACTCTTACGGATTTATGGACAGCCCTGCAGGATTCATGGTATCAGTTCCCTCCAGCACTACTTCAGAGATTAGTTGAGTCCATCCCATGTCGTTTTGCGGCACTTCTGGTGCTCTCGGAGTGCCTACACTATGTTAGGCAGGTGTACCAGTTTCTTTGGCTCTTCAGTGTGTATCAGAAACCATTCGTAACAGTGCATATGTCCATATGAAGAATCACCAACACTGCTACCCCTCAAAGCATATATCTTTCCTCCTGACTCACCCTGTATAGCTTTGTTAAATTAGAAAAAGAAAGTTCATGAATTATCTGTTTCTGCGAGATGTTGGGTTTCTTCTGACTTCCGTAGCCGTTATTCACTTTGTAGCAGAGAAGAATGGAGTTTTCCTTTGTATGTCAACCTTGGCTTCTCTATCATGTTGTTTCTTAAACGCAAATTCTGGATCGTTCAGCACAGTCCCCAGAACCCTTTGTGTTTTGTCAATAAAGTTCTTGGTTTCTACTTCGTCTTTGTCTAACCAGTTTTAATACTTCCTCTCGCCATTATCAATTGATCGTTCACTAGCTGAGAATACTTCATTATTTATTGAGTTATTTAGCAAATTCACTTACCATTGGTGAAAAGCCATATTTTTGTGCTACACAATGTTACAGTTGGTAATATTTTTTAAACTGTCGTAGTTTTTCAGAAGTTTCCAAATTATACGTGCTTATAAGTGTCTTCTTTATCACAAGTTATGCAACTGGACGATGAATAAATATCAGTTCTATACAATTTCTCAGCAAAACTATCATTACTTGTAATTAGTCGTAGCGTTGCCACTGTTTCATTGCGTGGATAACCCGGGAAAACAGGGTTTTCAGCATCTTATTTTCTTTGTGCAGTGTAGGATATTCTACACGATAGCATGAAAGCCTTGGAAATTTTGTTTGTTGAACTGAAGTACCTATCGTGTCAAGCTCGTCTGCCACCTCACTGCCATGAATTCCAAGATGGGATCTCATCCACTGAAAAATTGGGTATTTTCCTTTCTTTAACACTCTAATGCGTACCACCTAGACGTGTGCGGCGTGTTTTAAACTGTGCAGCCTTCAGTCCCTCCCCGTTAATCCTTCGACAAGGCAGCCATAAAATCATTATTCCTTCCTGGATACCTACCGAATGCTACATTGCTCATCCTCTTACAGCTGGTTTTAGTGTGGGGGTACCAGATGCGTTGGGGTGAAATCAAAGACCAGCCCACCGCATAGCATGTTCTCAGTACGAGCAGGCATAAAACGCCTGCTGAAAGATGTTGGATTAAAATAAATACAAAAAATTCAAGTCCAATGATCACATGACGGAATGATTCTAATTGTCGTTCGGTGCTGAAATAAAAAGAATCCACATGAACAGACTGATTTAGAATTCAACTCGGTATAAGATCACTCTGAGCCCAAATTGGCTTACCTAGTCCCTGCAGATTCTTCTAAGGCGCCACTGAGCTAACGCGCAGAATATTTCTAAGTATCGCGACCGTTGTCATGATAAATCTTCTTAGTCCTAAAGGCATGTAGCTCGGCCACTGCCCACACCAACATAGGTCCTACCTCTTCAACTCCACCGAAGAAAGTGCGAATGAGCAAGATGGCAGCCACCTTGTATAAGTTCATTCGCGCTACCGCAGAAATCTCAAGCATCAAGTCATTTAATGAGCCTGCGCAATCACCGGGCTTATTTATAACTTTTTATACATTAATTTAGTCTTAACACTAGGTATGTGATCAGAAGCGCGCAAAAAATTGAATAAAATGACATATTACACTTGAGTTTATGTTAAACAGTTTGCCCACAAATCAATGCTACACACATGTATGGCAGCTCTTTCTTACAGGAAATGACCTGCTCTTCTCTCGGTTGCAATTAGAATCCTGTAACCATATTTAAATTAGGAGCAAAACTACGGAAAACAATGAATAATCAATTAAAATTGGCTACTAAATGTACAATTCTTATAATTAATTAAAATTGGAAATTAAATATACAATTCTTATATAAATATACAATTCTTAAACTCTATATGTTGTAGCTGAAGTGTATGTATGTTCGCCAAAAACAAACTGCAATGCTGATCGTGTGTTTTCATTTATTGATTAAACTAACTTCAATTAAATGTACAGTTAAGTTTCCTCTCACTGGTTACGTATGTATGCTATCAGACATGTGTATAACTCAGTCGATGCATATCGATGTGTGCTGTAAAGCCAGGGGTCGAGCCTTTTCTGAATATAAATTATAGTTGCTATTAATTATTTACTAAAAATTAGTACAGAAACCTACCTGGATCTGTTTCTAATCATACACGTCACTTTCATATCCATATATCCGCTGGAACATCTGTATCTTCTCTTTAAGGTGAGCATCGTGCTATGCTGTAAGTATTATGACTTGCTCTTCATGAGCACAAATGCAGTATCGATAGTGTCATTGTCGACCGCACTCGGCGCGTGTCCTCGACAGAAGAAAAATTTTAACTGAACGACACAAGCCGCTACTAAAGAGCGTTTGCCAGACGCTACCAGGTGGCGCTTACTCGCACCACCAGGGAACGGCGAATTCACACCATCTCACTGCCTGATTGGTCGGCGCTACGCTCAGAGATACGCCTCAGCTTCCCTCAGATTATCTTCAGATTATTATCAGACTAACGCCCTATCACACCGAACGTACGGACGACAGTGTAGTGAGATCTTTCCAACTTAGAACGGCAACAGTGAGAACGTTACGAACCTAGCACGACGCCAGTGCTACTACGACTGCTAGTGAATGCTTATAACCAAGACCAGTGGAACAGAGGGATCAACTGCTCCAAATCATGAAATGTTGATGACAGAGTGCAGGATACATCTGCCTACTAACAACTGCGTAGTGAGACAAAGCTTCCATAGGGTACAAAATAAACCTGGCCCAGAAAATGTTTGTAAATATTGCACGAAATAAACTCCCCCAGGGTACGAAGGGGAAAATTGGTTTCTACAGAAGATACTTGAACTGGTTCCAAATGATGCTGATACATGTTCTATATGCAGTTTAGATTACGTTGTCATGAAATTCCGAAAACACTTTCCAAATGACTTAGTTTTCTCACCCTGTAGTTTCAGCTACATTTTTTGACAGTCAAACAGAGATAGCTATCGAGTTAATAAGCACAGCACGAAGCGCGAGACGATACGACCTATCGTGGAAGGAGGAACAGCTCAATATATGGATAGTGTGAGCTTCCCAAGTTACTGACAGCGGTGAAAGTCGCGTAGTGGTTGAATGATGATGTTAGTTTTTATTAGCTGTATCATCAACTACATGATCAAAAGACGTATTCGTAAGTTTAACTCCAGGTTCTCTGTTCTTTCTCACTATCATAAATTTTAACATTACGCAAATCATGTGCCATACCTAATTTTAAGAAGTTATTAAAATGACAAATGGGCATCAGCATAAAATTAACAATTTCATGACAACGAAATATGCGACGCAGATCTTCCATACCTAGAGGCCAAGTGCGAAGTACTTGATACACCTGCGGACAAATCTCAGCTGTTAGCTGTTAATATTGTTTGACACAGGCACATTATGTATCCTGATAGTCTTAACAATATGAAATTCATTTTATAGCTGTCACTGTTTTATTTTATGTGAGGAGATTACTACGTTATCCTCACATCTCACCACAGGTGAAAAATGATTTTGATGTTTAGCTTTAATGAAAAATACAGAAAGGTGAAGGGATGAAAAGGAAAGAAACACCTAATGTCCTTCAAAAGTATATACGAAGTATTTGACATTGCCTGAAAATTGAATTTTTAATCTTGTTTTCCCTAGCTTGTATGCCGTCTAGTATCGGGTCAACATTTTCAGGATTTGACAAATTGTATTTTTTATTATGTAACTTTGTGGCCGCATAACCCTTCTGATATCACACTCTTCAAGGGGAAGACGGTCTATACGGAAACAGCGTAAACTTTGCTCTGTGTGTTATCTTTTTTAACTGTTTGTGTACGGTATTATCTGACCCTGACTTTCGGGACCAGCTCAACATTTTGTCTAAACGAGCGTGGGAAACTACTCTCAAGCTGGAATTTGTTCCAACCCACAGTGATTAATCTGTCGCGCATATTCGATCCATGTCTGGCTCCCCGCCTTCGCTCGCAACCTAGTGACTTGTGCCTTACCCTATACGTGCAGGTAATTAATATGTATTTTCAATGAAATAAGAAAATTATGATTTCTCAGTACCTCAGAGAATCGATTGGCATGGGTGGGATATTTATTGTATGTTAATTATTCTGTGTGGGCACCTGATTGCATTTTCGTGATGCATTACGAACGTTAGATGAGAAGCTGAGTGAATAGTTGTTCGTGGCGAACAGCCATACACTACTGGCCATTAAAATTGCTACACCACGAAGATGACGTGCTACAGACGCGAAATTTAACCGACAGGAAGAAGATGCTGTGATATGCAAATGATTAGCTTTTCAGAGCATTCACACAATGTTGGCGCCGGTGGCAACACCTACAACGTGCTGACATGAGGAAAGTTTCCAACCGATTTCTCAAACACAAACAGCAGTTGACCGGCGTTGCCCGGCGAAACGTTGTTGTGGTGCCTCGTGTAAGGAGGAGAAATGCATACCATTACGTTTCCGACTTTGATAAAGGTCGGATTGTAGCCTATCGCGATTGCGGTTTATCGTATCGCGACATTGCTGCTCGTGTTGGTCGAGATCCAATGACTGTTAGCAGAATATGGAATCGGTGGGTTCAGGAGGGTAATACGGAACGCCATGCTGGATCCCCAGTCTGTGTCACCATGAGCTGTTGCAGGACGATTGATTCACGGATCCAGTTTTATGGCTCCTTCCGTGTATAGCGATTTTACGACTATGACGATTGGGGCCTGAAGATGGCATCAATGTTATGCCGAAACTGGTAGCACATAGAAGTTCATAAAATAAAATAAACTTCTACAAATCATACGGCTGTTGGTAAATTATTGCATCAAGAAGTTCATGCCAGCCGTCGTCCCACGATCCATAATGGATCACCGAAGAGAGTGGTTATGTCTACCGTAAAGTGTAGATTTCTTGAAGAAGCATACTAAATTTGAAGAGGTTGTTTCCACTTTTGTTCACGTGTTCTTTGTCTCTTGTAGTAAAATTCCGTCCTGTTTGTCAGATGTAGAAAGTATCACATTTGTGGTATTTAATTTTATATTTTCCTTACAGGTTCCATTTTTTTTTTAGTTTTCTCTGTTCTGTGTATTACTAGTTCATTCTCTGTGCAAAAGCTTGACGTAAAAGTTAGTATTACGAAATGTTTTATTTATTTTTTAAAATATTTCCCATATATGTTGTATAAAGAACTTTTCATTCTTCTTTCGCTCTGCTTTCACTAATATTATTTTGTCATTTTCGTATGAAAAATTGGTCCTAATTTTGTTTCTGTCTATTTTATCTATTAAATTAGGATTGTACGCATTATTTACGAATACAGTCATAATTTCATCCAATTTTGCCTTTGTGTATTCTTTAGTGAGAGGCACTCGAATGATACAATCTGTCATGGCATGAATATACGCTCTTTTATTTGATAATGGAAGACATAATGAATTACATGTTATACAGTCACTTTTGGTTGGTTTATGGAATATGTCAAATTTATGCACACCATTGTCATTAGCTACTTTTATGACTAAGAAGTATATGCTAGTCTTCTAACCTGCAAGTCAAGAGACATGATTCCGAACAAACCCTTGCGTTTGTGTTACTCCTTGGCATTGTGTAAAATATATTGCCACACAGTAGACTTATGTAATATTCCTCACTTCGTTGAGTGAATAATTTGACCTACACATTTCTAACTGTACCATTGTTTCAAATATTTGACGGTGAACGCTGTTTCATATATTTGACAGTGAACTGAAACTTAAGTATTCGGATAAGCTATCGAGCTTCTTTTCAGCTAAAATCAAATAAGAGCAACACTTTCTCTTCACAATCTAGTGGAAAATTTATAGTGTAATATAGTCATTAATGAGATAAAATGCGATAATAGTATGGTTAAAAACTGCCAACACAAAACTACTCATGTAAACTAATTAAATGAAATTAATAGTCAGCAATCCAGTATGGAAAAATTCTAATGTTGTCCAGTTGGTTGCTAAGCATTACATTACGCCTCTCTATTAGCAGCGAACATGACTGGACAGAAAGACCAGTGTTGTACTTCCTGGAATACTTTTAATATATAGTTCTAAATAGATATTGAAAACTTTAATTAAGTACATCGACATAATAATGTGCACTTCTTTAAAATATTGATTCCTTATTATTACAGTTCCTAACAGTCCTCTGAATGTATAACTACAACATAACTACGATACCGATAACACAACGCAGGTAAGTTCACACATGAGCAGTAATATTAATAAAAACCATATACACTATTCAAGATTAGTTTTAAATGTTATCTTTTCGAATTCGCTACCAATTAATTTGATAAGCAGTATTCTAAGTAGTGTTTGTTATGCAGATTATTAAATCAATTATTAGTGAATAGACAATATATACATAGCTTACTCAAAACACAGCGAAATTTTAAAAATGTACAGTAGAAATATTATACAAATCCTTCACTCATGAATATACACTCTGTAAGCTTTCACCAAATCATTTATCGATCAAATTTAAGACCATTTTCCTCAAATTAGAAACTTTTACATATGTTGCCTGAATTTTAAGCAAAAAAGTTATTTTCAGTTACCTTAGAGCAACCAATAACTGACCACAACGTGGGGCTACAGCATGGAATTTTCTAAACGCGAGCTGACAATATGTTTAAAAAAATACGAAAACAGTAATGTTTGAATGTAAGTAAACTTTTTTATGCCATACGTGTAACTGGTTGCTGCATACCAAGTGTAATCCTCATATTTAAATTTTGATGTCACAAGCTTAATATGCTTAAAAAATTGAAGCTGCTGTAAATCCTTAGGTGATTAACTTAGAAAAATAGTTAGTCCTGTAGCTTACTAAGAGCTGGAATTGTATAATCTCAGGAAAACTAAAACTAAATTAGTATTACCTATCTACTTCAATGCATTAGCTTTAAATCTTTATTAATTTACTATATTATGGTACACTAAGGAAACTATCCAAATTTACAGAAATGACGCTCATAAACTACACAAAATGGTCAAACTTCATCATCTAATATTTTCAGTTCAGAAAATCATATACTGATCCACTCTTTTACAATTCTAAAGAATGCGGTTCTTGAAGGCGATGTGAAACTATGTCGAGATGGAGGTCTTTGTTCTTGTTGTGCATGTAGCCTCTTTATGCATACAGCTCACACCTTGACTGCTCATACATACTGCTCACACCTTGACGTGCTCACTTTCGACCTGCTTTAAGGCTACTCTTTCCAGTTCAGTATACGCTAACATGATACAGAGCCCTGTGCGAAACTTTTCTAGAGCACTGACACTTAAATAATGACCGTCCGACACTGCTGTAACTACTTGCAGCGGACTGACCGGGATTACCCTCCGCAACACTGTCGGATCTTCTTCGTTGGTGTGCAAACAACTAGCCACTTCCGCCTTTTCCTCTGGCAGTTCAGCGTTTTCTACTAGAGAAGGACTTCCCTTGCATTTCCTACGCAATTCTAATTCAGTTTGTTATCTATTATCCACATATGGGCCAGTTCAACTATATCACAAAGTAAACCAAAATTTGATGTAATACAGTACACCCACAAGAAAATTTGAAATCATTACAGGTAGTTGCAAAAGCAGTTAAAAAGGTACATACAGAGACCGAAAAATATTAACCCGCGTATGTCATACACACGTGACAGTGAGTTGCAGTGTTAAACTTTGTTTCATGATGCCGCAAATGCACTTGTGCTATGGAATACAACTGCACGCACCAGAGACCTCCTCTCGCTCATCAGCCTTAATTGTATGCCCCAGTACTTGCTCCGTAACTCTCCATTTCCAGTAGTACCTCCACATGGATGAGTCGTACAATATTGAATGGTGGATCATACCTTCGTTGTGGGATACTAACAATTTTGTTCATAATAGCTAATACTCTTGTGCATGTTATATTTATGTTGGTATTAAAATTTCGGTACCTTATCCACATACACTACTCTATATTACCGGCAAAGCAAAGATCTGACAAAGTTGGCAGCACTGTTAGTTTTTTCCGCCAGTCTTCAATTCAGATTAGCACTTGCTCCCTAAATCCCAATTATTTGCTGAATGTATTCCAATCTCTGTCTACCCCTATAGTTTACACTATCTACAGTATCCTCTACTACCAAGGAGGTAATTCTCTGATGCCTTAACACATATCCTTCAGCCTGTCTCGTCTTCTTATCAGTGTTTTTCTGTTTTCCATATATTCTTCGCCGATGTTGCAGAGAACTCATCATTCCTTATTAGTGCACCTGATTTTCAACATTCTTCTGTAGCACCACACCTCAAGCGCTTCGATTCCCTTCTGCCCCAGTTTTCCCATCGTCCATGATTCACCATGCAGTGCTCCAGACGAACAGCCTCAGAAATTTCTTCCTCGAATTAAGGCGTATATTTTGTACCAGTAGACTTCCCTTGGTCAGGAAGGCCCTCTTTGCCTCTGATAGACTACTCTTTATGTCCTCTTCACTTCGTCCAACATGAATTATTTTGCTTGCAAGGTAGCAGAAATACTTAAACTCGTCTTCTTCGTGACCACCACTTTTGAAGTTAAGTTTCTCGCTATTTTTCTTCCTGACACTGTCAATACTTTTGTCTCTCTTAGGTTTAATCTCAGTTCATATTCTGTATTCGTAAGGCAGTTCATTCCATTCAGTTCTTCTTCACATTCACCGAGGATAGCAATATCATCAGCGACTCTTATCATTGATACCCTTTCACCCTGAATTTTAAATCCCACTCTCGAATCTTTCGTTTATTTCTGTTACTGTTCCTTCGATTTACAGATTGAACAGCAGGTGCGAAATACTGCATCCCCGTCTTGCACCCATTTGAATCCGAGCACTTTATTCTTGATCTTTCAGTCTTTTTGTTCCCTCTTGGTTCTTGTTCGACTGCATACCACCTGTCTTTCCCTAAAGCTTACTGCTATTTTTCTCAGATTTCGAACAATCTCATGTTTATGCCAGAGAAACAGGGAGGGCACCTAGTAATGGCTTACACTCCAGTATTCTTACAAGTGGAGCACTGCCACACGCTTGACAACTACACTAAAGTGCCAAGGAAACTGGTATAGGCATGCGTATTCAAATACAGAGATACGTAAACACGCAGAATACAGCGCTGCGGTCGGCAGCACCTATACAGGGTGGTCCATTGATCGTGACAGGGCCAAATGTCTCACGAAATAAGTGTCAAACGAAAAAACTACAAAGAACGAAACTCGTCTAGCTTGATGGGGGAAACCAGATGGCGCTATGGTTGGCCCGCTAGATGGCGCTGACATAGGTCAAACGGATATCAACGGCGTTTTTTTAAATAGGAACCCCCATTTTTTATTACATATTCGTGTAGTACGTTAAGAAATATGAATGTTTTAGTTGGACCACTTTTTTCGCTTTGTGATAGATGGCGCTGTAATAGTCAAAAGCATAGAGCTCACAAGTTTAGACGAACAGATGGTAACAGGTAGGTTTTTTAAATTAAAATACAGAACGTAGGTACGTTTGAACATTTTATTTCGGTTGTTCCAATGTGATACATGTACCTTTGTGAACGTATCATTTCTGAGAACGCATGCTGTTACAGCGTGATTACCAGTAAATACCAAATTAATGCAATAAATGCTCAAAATGATGTCCGTCAACCTCAATGCATTTGGCAATACGTGTAACGACATTCCTCTGAACAGCGAGCAGTTCGCCTTCCGTAATGTTCGCACATGCATTGACAATGTGCTGACGCATGTTGTCAGGCGTTGTCGGTGGATCACGATAGCAAATATCCTTCAACTTTCCCCACAGAAAGAATCCGCGGACGTCAGATCTGGTGAACGTGCTTCGACGACCAATCCACCTGTCATGAAATATGCTATCCAGTACCGCTTCTACCGCACACGACCTATGTGCCGGACATCCATCATGTTGGAGGTACATCGCCATTCTGTCATGCAGTGAAACATCTTGTAGTAACATCGTAGAACATTACGTAGGAAATCAACATACATTGCACCATTTAGATTGCCATCGTTAAAATGGGGGCCAATTATCTTTCCTCCCATAATGCTGCACCATACATCAACCCGCCAAGATCGCTGATGTTCCACTGGTCGTAGATCGTGGATTTTCCGTTGCCCAATAGTGCATATTATGCCGGTTTACGTTACCGCTGTTGGTGAATGACGCTTCGTCGCTTAACAGAACGCGTGCAAAAAATCTGTCATCGTCCCGTAATTTCTCTTGTGCCCAGTGGCAGAACTGTACACAATGTTCAAAGTCGTCGCCATGCAATTCCTGGTGCATAGAAATACGGGTGCAATCGATGTTGATGTAGTATTCTCAACACCGACGTTTTTGACATTCCCGATTCTCGCGCAATTTGTCTGCTACTGATGTGCGGATTAGCCGCGACAGCAGCTAAAACACCTACTTGGGTATCATCATTTGTTGCAGGTCGTGATTGACGTTGTACATGTGGCTGAACACTTCCTGTTTCCTTAATAACGTATCTAACCGGCGAACGGTCCGGACACTTGGATGACGTCATCCTGGATACCGAGCAGCATACATAGCACACGCCCGTTGGGCATTTTGATTACAATAACCATACATCAACACGACATCGACCTTTTCCGCAATTGGTAAACGGTCCATTTTAACACGGGTAATGTATCACGAAGCAAATACCGTCCGCACTGGCGGAATGTTACGTGATACCACGTATGGAAGCGCCATCTAGCGGGACAACCATAGTGCCATCTGGTTTCCCCCTTCAAGCTAGACGAGTTTTGTTCTTTGTAATTTTTTCGTTTGATGCTTATTTCGTGAGATATTTGGCCCGGTCACTATCAATGGACCACCCTGTATATGACAACAAGTGTCTGACGCAGTTGTTAGATCGGTTACTGCTGCTATAATGGCGGGTTATCACGATTTAAGTGAGTATGAACGTGGTGTTATAGTCGGCGCAAGAGCGATGGGACACTCCATCTCCGAAGTAGCGATAAAGTGGGGATTTTCCGTAAGACTACTTCACGTGTGTACTGTGAATGTCAGGAATTCGGTAAAACATCAAATCTCCGACATCGCTGAGGCCGGAAAAAGATCCTGCAAGGACGGGAGCAACGATGACTGTAGAGAATCGTTCAACGTGACAGAAGTGCAACCCTTCCACAAATTGCTGCAAATTTCAATACTGGGCCGTCAACAAGTGTCTGCGTGCGAATCATTCGACGAAACATCACAGATATGGGCTTTCGGAGACAAAGGCCAACTCGTGTACCCTTGATGAATGCACGACACAAAGCTTTACGCCTCGCCTGGGCTTGTCAACACCGACACTGGACGGTTGATGACTGGAAACATGTTGCCTGGTTGGACGAGTCTCGTTTCAAATTGTATCGGCCGGATGGACGTGTACGGGTATGGAGACAACCTCATAAATTCATGGATCCTGCATGTCAGCAGGGGACTGTTCAAGCTGGTGGATGCTTTGAAATGGTGTGGGGCGTGTGTAGTAGGAGTGACTTGGAACACCTGATACGTCTTGATACGACTCTGACAGGTGACGCACACGTAAGCATCCTGTCTGATCACCTGCATCCCTTCATGTCCATTGTGCATTCCGACGAACTTGTGTAATTCCAGCAGGAAAATGCGACATCCCACACGTTCAGAATTGCTACAGAGTGGCTCCAGGAACACTCTTCTGAGTTTAAACACATCCGCTGGCCACCAACCTCCCCAGACATGAACATTGTAGAGCATATCTGGGTTGCCTTGCAACGCGTTGTTCAGAAGAGATCTCCACTCCCACGTACTCTTACGGATTTAAGGACAGCCCTGCAGGATTGATGGTGTCAGCTCCCTCCAGCACTACTTCAGATATTAGTCGAGTCCATGCCTCGTTGTGTTGCGGCATTTCTGCGTGCTCGCGGTGGCCCTACACGATATTAGGCAGGTATATTAATTTCTTTGGCTCTTCAGTGTATAAGGGACAGTCAAATGAAAATTAGACAGATGGACGGAAAAGTAAGTAAACTGTTTATTATTTCAAAAGTTAACGATTAGAAGAATGGTTCAAATGGCTCTGAGCACTATGGGACTTAACTTCTGAGGTCATCAGTCCCATAGAACTTAGAACTACTTAAACCTAACTAACCTAAGGAGATCACACACATCCATGCCCGAGGCAGGATTCGAACCTGCGACCGTAGCGGTCGCGCGGTTCCAGATTGTAGCGCCTAGAACCGCTCGGCCACTCCGGCCGACAAAAGTTAACGCCATAACTGTTAATACACTTGGCCCACTGTGAGAAAAGATGGTTAATGCCTTCATGGAAAAATGTTTACGCTGGCCTACGGGATCCTGATTGTTCCCAGGTGTGTACCTCTTTGTCCGAAGTAAATCGGTGGCCACGAATGCCTTTTTTCAGGGCTCTAAAAATAACGAACCGCAGGAGATCGAGACTGTATGGACTATGTTTAAGGACTTTCTAGAGGAATTTCTGCAGGCTAGAAGCAACAGGCACATCATCTCCGGGAAAGTAAAGATGACCTTTTTCTTTGACTTATTGAGTTTCTGGAACACGGCGCCAGAACTAACGCACAGCAGGTCGTGGACCCTTTCAAAAACTGAAGCCCACCTTCAAGTCCAAACTTCCAGGAATTATGAGGGACGGCATCATTCTGTTGCAGGATAATGCCTGCTCATGTACTGCCAAGGTTGTTCCGACCACATTGCAGAAATTGTGCTGAAAAGCCCTTACACATATCACATACAGCCTCGATCTCTCCAGTATGCGTTACTCTTATTTTTGGAGCCCAAAAAGAAAAATATTCATGACTGCCGATTTGCTCTGGACGAAGAGGTACAAACATGGTTGCCTTGGCAACCGCAAACATATTTCCATGAAGGTATTGCCGGTCTTGTCTCTCAGTGGGATAAATGTATTAGCAGTTACGGCGATTACTTTTGACATAAAAAACAGTTTATTTATTTTTTCCTATCTGTCCCATTATGATTCGGCTACCCCTTATGTATGCTAATGTCTTGCTTAGCACAACAGCTAAACCTTGATCAATACTTTTGTTGGACGACATTCCTAGTACACTACCACTGTGGCAACATGTACAGTGTAATGTGTACAAATCCATGTTTCGTCTGAATAAACTACGAGCCGCATTAATTCTTATATTTTATATTTTCGTAAAGATGGAATGTAGTCTACCTCTTTAGAAACTATGTCGTCTGAATCGTAAATGATGACACGTTTATTCTAGCACCTTTGAAAACCAAAATCCATACACAGGACAGTTTTTCATAGTTTCGTTGCTAGCAATGAAGTCCAGTTCTGTACGATAAAGTTGTGATTTTTTGCAAATTCGGTACTCATTTATAATGGTCATAGTATTGCCGAAAATGCAGCCTAACAACACATTTTTCCATGTCGTCAACGGGTTATTTATTGTGTGTACTTTGCTTCTTCTTACTGTGGATAAATCCTTGAAATCCCATTCCGTTCACCATCGTGTCCTTTCTGCCGTAACCATCACACCAATGACTAATCCATCTTTAATATTTTGCGCGCACGTTCCGTCCTCCTTTGCATCAGGATTGTAAGTCCTTTCTCCTTTTCATGGTCAATAATTTTAATGACATTAACAGCAAGTCGTCACGGATTCCCGACGACCCATTTTCCACGATTGCTTTTAGTACACACAGTAAAAAAAGTTTTGCATCACCTCGGTTCCAAGAGTTCCGGACCCTGTACAGAAAATTGCAATAGAGATCAACATAAACATTTCCGCCGTTTTTATTGCTCATGAAAACAACACATTGCATGTTGTACCACCATACAGCAAGGCCTTCAGAGGTGGTGATCCAGTTGGCTGTACACACCGGTACTTCTAATACCCAGTAGCACGTCCTCTTGCATTGATGCATGCCTGTATTCGTTATTCCACAAGTTCCTCAAGGCACTATTGGTCCAGATTGTCCCACTCCTCAACGGCGGTTCGGCGTAGATCCCTCAGAGTGGTTGGTGGGTCACGTCGTCCATAAACAACCCTTTTCAATCTACCCAGGCATGTTCGATAGGGTTCATGTCTGTAGAACATGCTGCCCACTCTAGTCAAGCGATTTCGTTATCCTTAAGGAAGTCATTCACAAGATGTGCACGATGGGGGCGTGAACTGTCGTCCATGAAGACGAATGACCCGCCAATATGCTGCCGATATGGTTGCACTATCGGTCGGAGGATGGCATTCACGTATCGTACAGCCGTTAGGGCACCTTCCATGACCACCAGAAGGGTACGTCGGCCACCCCAAAACAGCAGAGAATCTCCACCTTGCTGCTCTCGCTGGACAGTGTGTCTAAGGCGTTCAGCCTGACCGGGTTGCCTGGAAACACATCTCCGACGATTGTCTGGTTGAAGCCATATGCGACACTCATCGGTGAAGAGAATGTGATGCCCATACTGAGCGGTCCATTCGGCATGTTGTTGGGCCCATCTGTACCGCGCTGTATGGTGTCGTGGTTGCAAAGCTGGACCTCGCCGTTGACGTCGGAAGTGAAGTTGCGCGTCATGCGGCCTATTGTGCTCAGTTTGAGTCGTAACACGGCGTCCTGTGGCGGCACGAAAAGCATTATTCAACATAGTGGCGCCGGCCGCTGTGACCAAGCGGTTCTAGGCGCTTCCGTCGGGAACCGCGTGACCGCTACGGTCGCAGGTTCGAATCCTGCCACGGGCATGGATGTGTGCGATGTTCTTAGGTTAGTTAGGTTTAAGTAGTTCTAAGTTCTAGGGGACTGATGACCTCAGGTGTTAAGTCGCATAGTGCTCAGAGCCATTTGAACCAACATAGTGGCGTTTCTGCCAGGCTTCCTCCAAGCCATAATCCGTAGGTAGCGGTCATCCACTGCAGTAGTGGCCCTTGGGCGGCCTGAGCGAGGCATGTCATTGACAGTTCCTGTCTCTCTGTATTTCGTCCATGTCCTAACAACACCGATTTGGTTCACTCCGAGACGCCTGGACACTTCCCTTGTTGAGAGCGGCCGCGCGGGGTAACTTTGCGCTCTGAGCGCCTTGCCACGGTTGGTGCGGTCTCCCCGTCGGAGGTTCGAGTCCTCCCTCGGGCATGGGTGTGTGTGTTGTCCTTAACATAAGTTAGTTAAAGTAGTGTGTAAGCATAGGGACCGATGACCTCAGCAATTTGGTCCCATAAGGACTCACCACAAATTTCCAAATTGTTGAGAGCCCTTCCTTGCACAAAGTAACAATGCGGAAACAATCGAACCGCGGGATTGACCGTCTAGGTATGGTTGAACCACAGACAATACGAGACGTGTACCTCCTTACTGGTAGAATGACTGGAACTGATAGACTATCGGACCCCCTACGTCTAAAAGGCGCTGCTCACGCATGATTGTTTACATCTTTGGGTGGATTTAGTGACATCTCTGAACAGTCAAAGGGACTGTGTCTGTGATACAACATCCACAGTCAACGCCTGGCTTCATTAGCTCTGGGAACCCGGATGATGCAAAACTTTTTTTGATGTATGTATTTGGACTGCGAGGTAACAACGTGCTCTAATGTGAATAGGAACGTGGCTGTCCCTAGTCACCTGAACAAGTTAATTCCCAATATGGTCGGATCTACAGTTCACTTTGTCCAATAATACCTACTGCTGAGACTTCTGCAAATCGTGCTTGTAACCCAACGTGCTTTTAATATCTAAGGTGTGACTGGAAGCCTTTTTTCACCTGCAACACTCCCAAGTCGTGTCCAGTAGAACTTTTATGAACGTTTCTAGCTGTAGTCTGCTCTTACTAATGTAACGGTTATTCTGTCAACAACATGGGCAGCATGTGATGCTACTACGTGTAATAGCGGTCTCTGGTAATACTGCAGCGGAAGCGGTCATCGGAGACATTTGATCCCACAGATGCTTACCCCAGCTACCATTCAACAGTCATGGAAGACGATAAAGGCAACAGTTATCAATTCCTGTAGGTTATGCACATAGCTTGCGGCTGCGGAACTACTGCGCCGCTTGGTCGTTAAGAAAGGCAAAGAGCTGTCAGTTTCAATCAAAAACTTAATATTTTAAGTTCTATCTGCATAGTTTTCCATTCGAAGCACCTTATGTTATTGAAGCACGATTTTATTCCCCACTGGTCAGCTGCGCCCAAAATGTCTTCAAAACAGAGCCCATTTATCCGTCACTTTTCGCGGTTCCTGTAAAGACTTCGTCCACAGCTCTTCGTCTAGTGGTTAGCATTGCTGCCTCTGAATCACGAGGTTTTGGGTTCGATTTACGACCGAGACGGGAATTTTCTCCGGCAGGGACTGAGTGTTTGTGTTGTCCACATCATTTCATCATCATTCGGGAAAATGGCGGGACTGGACAGTGAATTTGTACGGTCGCTGATGCCCACATCATTGAGCGCCCCACTAATCAAAAATCATCAACATCATCTATAGGAACTTCACAGTTACAGTAATAGTACCAGGGCACACGTGTCCCGCTGTACTTCGCTCCTATGGGGAACGACCCCACTTCAAAACTGTACCTGCCACCCACGACTTGGGCCAGAGCTTGTATGTCGATTTAATGAACCGATCTTAAAAGAAAAACCTAGGAAAACTGTCCAGGTGGTGTTGCCGACCGCGCGATTTAAGCCGATTTATACCTAATACAGCTGATGTCAAAGAGTTCGCAGTTAGCGAATAAATTTCGAAGTATTTCGTACAATTGTGGCTCGTCAAAATGCCTGCTCTTTCAGACACGAAGGGACTTCAGAAAATAAGATGCTCATGTCCTCCTTGCTAATACCACTGCGCAAAAACACTAGCGCATCGTCAGAAGAGAGTACATGTTCCGGGTTTCCTGCAGATGCGGTTCTGCTGCGGTAGGCATAACAGATGCATCACAAAGCGGGAGTGAAATGGCGCGATAGCTGAAAACGTATTCCAAGGCTGAAGTACGCGGAACGGTACGATTCTTATGGACAAAGCATCTAAACTGCACACGAATTCACCGTGAAACTCTGGCGGTATATGGACCACACGCAATGTCACGTCCAGGCGTAGTGAAATAGAACCAACAGTTTGACCAAGGCCGCATAGTCGTGGATGATGTTGCTCTGGAAGTCTAGATCTTGCACAACGCGATTTCCATTTTTTCGTTAAGCTGAAATAACATCGGTGGGGAAAGAAATTTTCTAGCCCGAGTACTCATGCCATCTCCGATGTGTCTTGCACCGATTATCATCCCACGCTCAAAGTCGCTTAACTCACAACGTGCTGCCATGTTCACTACATAATAGGCCACTCGGATATCGTGTCTAGACTAGCGGCATACGACGCATCTAGCTACAATATTCGGGCGTCTCACACTCCACACCTTAAAGTAGGACAACGCTTCCTGTGACTTTTACCCCTTCATTTTAATTTGGTCTCGACAGTCACTTTACGCGCAGTAACTGCTGTTGTCACAAGACAGCGGTAGAGATCAGTTAGTATGGACTATTCTCGAAAGCTTGAAAAATGAAAAACCGACTCGGTGCCATTACTGTATAATATTTCAGTATTCCTTAGCAATCTAGGTTAAGTTATTATGATCTAAAACCTATGTGAAAGCACAAAAGGGCTTCCTAACCCAAAATCTGATCACAGCAACCATATATTTTGACACTCGGAGTAGTCCATCCTTGGATAAGCAGGTCGGACATAAAGTAGACTGCCAAAAGACATCACACTAATATCAACGAGGACGAGAGTCCACAAATTTCCTCTTGTATTTCAATCCACTCACTGATTATTAGATCCCGCAGAGCTAGCAGATTTCTGGGATACTGACTGCTACGTTTCACTGTGACTGCACATTTGTGGCGAACCCTAGTTCGGGCGAAAATAAATTAGAAAATTGATTACATGTGATGTCAACAGCCCAAAAAAGTATTTCGGTGGACAGGAAATTAACTGATTCGTCAATTGAAAAAAAACTCTAATAAACATAAAGGCTTAAGATGATTTTGGCAATGTGTGCTGTTATGTCCAGAAATGTCAATCGCCGAGTAACATGATTATAGGAAACGACCGCAGAAAACTTCCCTGAGATTGTCGGTGACTGGCTCCTGTATGTGCGGACGTCCTTATGACTGATAAAAAGTGGAACCCATTTAACAAAGAGGAAGACGCCCCTTTGCCCTCCTGAAGCTGTACATCCTCAGTCATAACGTGCAGATCTACCACAAAATTGCGTCTTTTGGCTGTTGCAATTTTCATCCACGCCGAAATTGTGTTAATTGTACCGGGCAGTGCCAGCCTATGCAGATGTCCAGATGTGATACTTTGTCAGCCGAAAAACTGTTTTTTGATCTCCTCTAAAATCTCTAAAATTTGGTGTGCGTAGTTTTTTACCCCTCATATACACTGAAGTGCAAAATATGCTGTACAACTGCCTAATATCGTGTACGGACCACGCGAGCACGCAGGAATGCCGCAACATGACGTGGCATGGACTCGACTAATGTCTGAAGAAGTGCTGGAGGGAATTGATATCATCAATCCTGCAGGGCTGTCTACAAATCCGTAGAGTACAAGGGGGTGGAAATCTCTTCTGAACAGCGCGTTGCAAGGCGTCCAAGATATGCTCAATAATGTTTGTCTGAGGAGTTTGATGACCAGCAGATGTCTTTAAACTCAGACGAGTGTTCCTGGAGCCACTCTGTTGCAATTCTGGATGTGTGGAGTGTCGCATTGTCTTTCTGGAACTGCCCAAGTACACTGGAAAGCACAATGGATATGAATGGATGCAGGTGATCAGACAGGATGCTTACGTACGTGTCACCTGTCAGAGTCATATCTAGAGGTATCAGGGATCCCATATCACTCCAACTGCACATTCCCACAACATTACAGAGCCTCCACCAGCTTGAATAGTCCCTGCTGACATGCAGGGTCCATGAATTCATGAGGTTGTCTCCATAGCCGTACACGTCCATCAGCTCGATACAATTTGAAACGAGACTCGTCTGACCAGGTAACATGTTTCCAGTTATCAACAGTCCAATGTCGGTGTTGATGGGCCCAGGTGAGGCGTAATGCTTTGTGTCGTGCAGTCACCAAGGGTACACGAGTGGGCCTTCGGCTCCGAAATCCTATATCGATGATGTTTCGTTGAATGGTTCGCACGCTGACACTTGTTGATAGCAGCTGAGATTGAAATCTACAGCAATTTGTGGAAGGTTGCACTTCTGTCACGTTGAACGAATTTCATGAGTCGTCGTTTGTCCCGTTCTTGCAAAGTCTTGCAGGACATCAGTGATGTCGGAGATTTGATGTTTCACCGGATTTCTGATATTCACGGTACACCCGTGAAATGGTCGTATGGGAAACTTCCCACTTCATCGCTACCTCGAAGATGCTGTATGCCATCGCTCTTGGGCCGACTATAACATCATATTCAAACTCACTTAAATCTTGCTAAGCTGCCACAGTAACAGCAGTAACCGATCTAACAACAGCGCCAGATACTTGTGTTATATAGGCGTTGCCGACTGCAGCGCCGTATTCTGCCTGTTTACATATCTCTGTATTTGAATACCCACGCCTATACCAGTTTCTTTGGCGCTTTGGTGTATAATGTTTTTAATGCACTACACCCCAGTGAAAAAATTTCCCTACCAGAGTTCATAGAGAGACCAAAATTTAAAGAATCATCTAAATGCTATAATTGTGTTCAGTCTTTCATTATTACTAAAATATCTAACCACTTACTGCTTCACGAAAATGGACGAAGTCGTATAACCTATAATGAAAGCAATTGTAGAACTATAAATTGCATTGTAGATACTCTTTTTGGGCTCCCAGTCACGTCATGTAATTGTAAATAAACGAACCGTTTTCAAAATTTTGATTCCTGATGTCGCTTAACGTCTAATAGCATGAGTGTCAAAAGATGATATACGTTTTGAACTCGAGGATAAATTACCAATCGTTGAGAGAGGAAGCAAGGAGACATCACTTCTTTGTAATGCATGTATCATGAGCATTGCACGCTAACAACTGAGGCTTTAGCCGCGCGGGATTAGCCGAGCGGTCTTAGGCGCTGCAGTCATGGACTGTGCGGCTGATCCCGGCGGAGGTTCGAGTCCTCCCTCGGGCATGGGTGTGTGTGTTCGTCCTTAGAATAATTTAGGTTAAGTAGTGTGTAAGCTTAGGGACTGATGACCTTAGCAGTGAAGTCCCATAAGATTTCACACACATTTAACATTTTTTTAACTGAGACTTTAGATGTGTTTATAAGAAAGTAGAAACACTTGTAAAAAATTCTACATAATGCAAAAGATGATAAATGAAAATATCTGAAATATGAAAACGAAAGTTGTTCCGTTATTGCACCATATTTAATATGTACGATTTTTTAATATAGATATAGGGTGTAACGGATATAGTGGAGTTATTTTTATATGTGGCACCTTAATACGTACACACATAGTGTGTTGGTTGTCTTTTCTCTGCGTCGAACAGTCTTTCCACAAACACACGACCTGATGTTTTCTGCACGGTCATACTAAACCACTAAGAGAACTAACCGAACTGCGTCCACACGTGTACAGTTCAACACCTGACCTGCTGCCGGCGGAAAATAGCGTTAATGGTTCGCTCTTACCACATGTTCTTGGAGGAACTAACCAACCTAAAAACATACGACTTGTAATGACTATAATTGTTAGTCAAATGATGTAAATACTGATGTAATGTTGTTCGTTACACCGTCTTCAACCACCAACAGAAATATCTCCACTTATACCCAGTACGCGCTGTGTATACAGCGTGAACTCGAACGCCGCCGTCAAAATTTCATAGGTTGTTCAAGGAAAATTTGTAAATATTTTGGTATAAGGAACCTGTGGTCTCCAATGGCTCGGTCCAAATTAAAAATACATTTCGTTTGATTTCTTATCTTCATTGACCTCTGCATTTCGCATAAAATATCTGCTCAACACAACAAATTTCGACAGTATGAGCTATGGTTCTTGTCTGGAACCAGACTTGATCCATTCATTCACGTCCTTGCTTCTGACCACAGTAATGCCCACATTACTCTTCGCTCTCAAACTTGTTTTCAGTACTAGTAGGTTCCACATTGGGTTTGATTTTCCGGTATTGTTAACTGTACGTTGACAGTTACACACAGCAATACGGATAGGTTTACCGAGGGAGATTTGGCCAGTCTCCATCTCGTGAGTGAGTTCCCTGAATGCAGTTAACAACGGCACATAGATTGCTGTTCCCGCCGTTCCCGCGCCGACGGCAACCACGTAACAGCATTTTGGCACTCGAGGATTGTTACAATTTTCTGGGTGTCGTGTTGTACGTTTTTGTGATTCTTTTGCAGATATTTTCACAAAAACAAAGGTAACTGGGATAACAAGGTAAATAAATCATTATTACATTATTACTCTGTGACGAACCACAAGAGGCCACGAGTTCCATACTTAGCAAATATCCCTCAACACTCTTCGAAATTTTGTCAGTAGAGTTCCGATTGATTCCTTACATTTGTTGAGATTATATAGCGCAATACCATATTAGCAAAAGCACCGTTAAATCCCAAATCCGTAGTCACGTTAAAAGAACATTCCCTCATATTAGCACGCCTAGTAATTCTGTTGTCTAAACGCATCATTTCAATAACTGAATCACGAATAACCAAGCCTTATGCCATCACATTTATTGGTAACGGTGTTTCTGTTCGAATTTCATCTCTTTTACCAACAATAGTCGATTTTGGTATTCCCTCATCTTGACGAGAGCAATCGATGGAATTTTTGGGACACTTCAGGAATTCGGTACGACTCATGAGCGGATTTCTTTTTGTTCTATCATCACCATGTCCTCTCTCTTCATAGTACAGTAACTGTAAATTACAATATACGAGGGTTGGAACTTTAATAGTTGTAACTATTTATTTACAACTCGTACAAAATAGATACGTATTTCAAAGTTTTACTGACCTTCAAAGTAGTCACCAGCATTGTGTATAACCCGCTGCCAGCGACGTGGAAGTCGTAGGATACTCTTAGCAGTGCCAGTTGTGCTGGCAGTTCGAGCGACGCGGTCTATTGCCCGACGAATTTGTAGCAGTTCTGAAGCGAGTGCCGTGAAGTGTTTCCTTCAGTTTAGAAATCGAGTTGAATTCACGTGGGCTTAATTCAGGTGAGTGCAGTAGGTGGTACAGCACTTTAGCAGCTCCATCAGTCAAACAAATCAGTAACAGCTTGCACTATACGTGCTTGAGCATTGTCCTGCAAAATGATGGTCAGGTCCTGCAGAAAGTGTCATCACTTCTGTCTCTATGCTGTTCATTTTTGGAACACAACCAACGACCAGCTTAGAGACAGAAGTGATGACACTTTCTGCAGGACCTGACCATCATTTTGCAGGACAATGCTTAAGCACCTACAGTGCAAGCATTTACTGATTTGTTTGACTGATGGGGCTGCTAAGTGCTATACCACCTACTGCACCCCCCTGACTTAAGCCCTCGTGAGTTCAACTCGATTTCTAAACTGATGGAAACACTTTACGGCATTCGCTTCAGAACTGCGACAAATTCGTCGGGCAATAGACCGCGCCGCTCGAACTCTCAACACAACTGGCACTGCTAAGAATATACAACGACTTCCACATCGCTGGCAATGGATCATACACAATGCTGGTGACTACTTTGAAACACGTACCTATTTTGTACGAGCTGTAAATGAATAGTTGCCACTATTAAAGTTCCAACCCTCGTACGTAACACGTTTCAATATTATTTTCTGTGTTAAAATTGACTGAATATTTTTCTTTGGAATACTTAAACGTATTCAGATACACTTTCACGTTCATTGCATGGAATAGCGTACGGTCCAATCATTGGAAATCGAATTCCTATTGGACTGAAGAGCTACAGCTGCATGTAAAGTTATCTAGAGAGAAGTACTGAATTTAATATGTTTCACAACGCTATTTACTGTTTAGCAGACACTAGAATTAGCGTAAATTACAACGTGTTCAGTAACACCGTTTGTGACACTGTCAGTATGTGCTAAAAGACTTGCTCACGAAAGGAGAAAATAAAGTAGGAGCTACCTGTTAGGAGTGATTTTCTTGGGCCAGCTGGATCGTTCCCAGGGCCAGCCGGACAATGGCTCGCATTAATTACACATAACGTCGGCAAAACAAGCCGGCCTGGACATTAAGATGTTATCGATCTATTTAGGACCCGTATGTTTAAGCGAGAATTCTCCTAATAGGACAATTCAATAAAGAGGATCACCCGCACCGCAGCTAACAGCAGAACAATCGTCAGGAGCGGAAAGCCAACAGCGTTTTTCTCTCTCTGCCCAGAGAGCGGCGCACAATGGGTGCACGAGAGGCAGTGAAAGGCATTGTTCCTTCGGGGAAATTATTCTCATAATGACTTCATTATCACCGATCTGATACTGCAGGCTAGTAACTAATGGGTAATAACCCCTTCTACCGACCTCTATCTGCTCAATAGACAACTGCCTACTGACATTGCTCAGCCCGATTGCTGCACGGCGGAAATTCTCGAAGTAACATCAGTTCCGTTATTAAGAAAACTTTTACACATGTAACACCTTTTTATTAGGTGCATATTATAGGTGAAATCTCAAGCCGCTTCTCAATACATTGATAACAAGGCAATTATAGCAGCGGAGCACGAAATTCAGTTTCACCCATGGCCACATACTGTTTATACCACGCAGAATGCAATCATAAATTTGTGCCTTTTCAAAAAAAGAGCACTACTAATAGTTACTGGAGTATTCGTCTGTAGCTAGTCAAAGTAAATAATATTTCGCTATCACAGGAAATAATAATCACTGTTCTCGACGACTACGGTGTTCTTATCTTATCGTAGTTGTTTCTCTATATTCCATCACGAGATAGCACTTTCTAGTGAATGCCGTGTTACAAACAATTAAATGAAGTTCTGAGATTTTAAAAGTATTATTTGTAGAAATGTAACACTAAATACATGCCGTAACTGAGCTATTCAGCTTCGGTCGAACCTGTAAAAACGACAAGTGTTCTGTTCAAGAACGCCTATTGTTATTTTAAAGTTATGTTTAGCATCTCACTCAAGTTTAATAGTTCGGTTTTAGCGACTGACATTTTTTTGTTATATGGTCTTTCATTTTTGTTTTTTGTTATATTTCATACCCACCCATTACCACGACCTTGATGTGGATTGCTAACGATACATGCTACAGTCGCTCATCAGAACATTCATTTTTATAAGAATTAAAACTGTTGCTACTAAATTAATAACGTTTGTTAACATATATTCGTTTAAAAATTATGACCGATATAACTATAAGTTTTTTGGTTTAAACGTGCATAAGGTGATTGTGTTAAAACTTTGCGTAAAAAGACAAAGACGCGAGTTACGTGTATTTTTTATCTTGAATTCGAAGACAGATTTGTATGTAGAACCTACAACCGTGCGGTTTGAACGCCCTAACGCAAACCGTTCAGAAGTAGTGACGATTTCATTTCATATAGTTCAGTTATTGTCACTCTGTGCGTGCCAAAAGACATGGAAATGAAGTCCCATGCTTCTTGACAGAGCCTAGGGGAACGATGTGGGAGACCCGCACCGCCATACTAGCCAAGGTCTTAATGGAGGTGGTTATGCCAAAAGGCATAGCAGAGGCCAAACATGTGCACCGCAGCAGGGTACATGTATGCAATCTATTTGTACTAAAATCACCTCTGGCAATACCACAGCTCTACCATAGAGGAGGCTGTGTCTCCTGGCCACTGTTTGGGATGCTGATTGAGGATCACACTTCGCATCTACACTGGAGCAGCACGCCCTAAAGATGTTTGGTCCTGAAGCCACCACCACAGAGGGTCTACATCAGCTTGCTATATAACCAGTCAGCCGGATGGTGGCGGAGGGACTGCGCTGGGGGGAGGGGGGGGGGGGGAATTGCATCACGAAGTCCATGGATGGCCGATGCTGCACCCTGTCAGCAATGCTGGACGTCAACAAGACCTGTAGCAGCAAAATTCCTCATCCAAATCGCTGGGCTGCAGCAAGATGCATTACTAAAGAGTATTAAGTATTTACACACTGTTTCATGGCGCTGCCTGGCGTCCCTCCAACATACCCAGCTACCGACTCTATTACACTTCATATTCATATACACCATCGACAGGTACGAAAAAGTTTAAAGTTGCAATTCTCAGTGACAGTTGGAACTGCCAACACAATGCATCAGTGCTGTTTGTGTTTACCTGTTAAGGTACATAAGGGCATTGATGTTGAGGAGTATTCAGTGTGAAGGACACAGAGATGCCCTATTCTCATGTGAGACAGCTTTGTCAGCACCTGGCAGAGTTTGAAAGGGGCCACATCGTCAGTCTTCACTTGGTCGGTTGGTCGAATTGTGCAGTATAAGAATTTTTGGGGCATTCAGATCAGACAGAGGCCCAGTGTTGAACTGCTTGGTGAATGGTGCCATGCAAGTGTGTGCATGTGTGTGTGTGTGTGTTTCTTTATTTGAAACATTCACCACCGGCCGCTGTGTCCGACTGGTTCTAGGCGCTTCAGTCTGGAACCGCGTGACCGCTACGGCCGCAGGTTCGAATCCTGCCTCGGGCATGGATGTCTGTGATGTCCTTAGGTTAGTTAGGTTTAAGTAGTTTTGAGTTCTAGGGGACTGATGACCTCAGATGTTAAGTCCTATAGTGTTCAGAGCCGTTTAAACCATTTGAACCAAACATTCTCCATTACACACTATTTGTAACACTTCATGTATCTATTCTGTGTGTGTGAGTGTGTGCGTGTGTTAAAAAGTATAGACTACATATTTAGATAGTGATAATAAAACCATGGTACTTTCAAGATATAAAAAATGTATAGTTCTAATACCACAGAGAAATAATTTTGAAACACCATCTGACTCGTAAATCTGGACACATGCGGTCACACACACACACACACACACACACACACACACACACACACACACGAACACACTTTCCTAAGCTCAGAGCAATGGGAGAAATGGGACTGCATATATAATACTTGTATATTGCACAGTGTGTACTGGTTTGTAAAGGCAGTGGACTATGTTGAACATATACTATGTGATAAAAAGTATCAGGACACCGGTCTGAAAATGACTCACAAGTTCGTGGCGCCCTCCATCGATAATGCTGGAATTCAATCTGGTGTTGGCCCACCCTTAGCCTTGATGACAGCTTCCACTCTCGCAGGCATACGTTCAGTCAGGTGCTAGATGGTTTCTTGGGGAATGGTAGCCCATTGTTCACGGAGTGCTGCACTGCGGAGAGATCTCGATGTCAGTCGGTGAGGCCTGGCACGAAGTCGGCGTTCCAAAACATCCCAAAGGTGTTGTATAGGATTCAGGTCAGGATTCTGTACAGACCAGTCCATTCCAAGGATGTTAGTGTCGTGTAACAACTCCGCCAGAGGCCGTGCACTATGAACAGGTGCTCGAAAGATGCAACAGCCATCCCCGAATAGCTATTCAACAGTGGGAAGCAAGAAGGTGCTTAAAACATCAATGTAGGCCTGTGCTGTGATAGTTCCACGCAAAACAACAAGGGCTGCAAGCCCCCTCCATGAAAAACACGATCACACCATAACACCACCACCTCCGAATGTTACTGTTGGTACTACACACACTAGCAGATGACGTTCACTGGGCATTCGCCATACCCACTCCCTGCCATCGGATCGTCACATTGTGTACCGTGATTCGTCACTCCACTCAACTTTTTCCACTGTTCAATCGTCCAATGTTTATGCTCCTTACATCCAACGAAGCGTCGTTTGGCATTTTACCGGCGTGATGTATGGCTTATGAGCAGCTGCGCGACCATGAAATCCAAGTTTTCTCACCTCCCGCGTAACTGTAGTACTTGCAGAGGATCCTGATGCAGTTTAGAATTCCTGTGTGATGGTCTGGGTAGATGTCTGCCTATTACACATTACGACCCTCTTCAACTGTCGGCGGTCTCTGTCAGTCAACAGACGAGGTCGACCTGTACAATTTTGTGCTGTACGTGTCCCTTCCCTAATCGTTCAATACTTCACTGTTACTGGTAAATCATGGATGAATTAAAAAAAAATCCCTAATGGCACGTTGCTGCATCACAACTAACGAATCATGACTCAGTACATCTCGCTACTGGCTCCTAATAAAACTTCAATAAGCAAACCTTCCTCACTGGGTAAATTCTCCTGACGGTTCTTTCGGTGCTACCTTCCTGGTCGTCTTCGATACGGTTACAACGACTCCAACTTCTGTTGTAAGTCATCTAGACATTTTTACTCATGATAAACTTAATTCCCATTTAATAATGGATGAATGTGGTTTCCCTTGCCCTTCTAAATGCATCTCCTCCCACGAGTTCAGACTCGCTTTATTCATTAAATCGTTTGAAATGGTAAATGTGTTGCTGGTCCTTGAATTTACGGCTCCTCATGGGTTGTATCATGGTTTCTATCTGTACACCATTGTTGTGGATAATTCTCCTTATTTGGCACAGTTCGCAGCATATGTAGAATGTTTTGTCTTATCGCTTTATGAAGATGAATCGTAAGAGCAAACATATAGGCTGTTACAAAAAGGTACGGCCAAACTTTCAGGAAACATTCCTCACACACAAATAAAGAAAAGATGTTATGTGGACATCTGTCCGGAAACGCTTAATTTCCATGTTAGACCTAGAACGACGAGGACACCTGCAATGGACGAGGCAATTCTTCGTGCAGTTGACGATAACCCTAATGTCAGCGTCAGAGAAGTTGCTGCTGTACAAGGTAACGTTGACCATGTCACTGTATGGAGAGTGCTACGGGAGAACCAGTTGTTTCCGTACCATGTACAGCGTGTGCACGCACTATTAGCAGCTGATTGGCCTCCACGGGTACACTTCTGCGAATGGTTCATCCAACAATGTGTCAATCCTCATTTCAGTGCAAATATTCTCTTTACGGATGAGGCTTCATTACAACGTGATCAAATTGTAAATTTTCACAATCAACATGTGTGGGCAGACGAGAATCCGCACGCAGTTGTGCAATCACGTCATCAACACAGATTTTCTGTGAATGTTTGGGCAGGCATGGTTGGTAATGTCTTAATTGGGCCCCATGTTCTTCCACCTACGCTCAATGGAGCACGTTAACATGATTTCGTACGGGATACTCTACCTGTGCTGCTAGAACATGTGCCTTTACAAGTACGATACAACATGTGGTTCATGCACGGTGGAGCTCCTGCACATTTCAGTCGAAGTGTTCGTACGCTTCTCAACAACAGATTCGGTGACCGATGGATTGGTAGAGGCGGACCAATTCCATGGCCTCCACGCTCTCCTGACCTCAACCCTCTTGACTTTCATTTATTGGGGCATTTGAAAGCTCTTGTCTACGCAACCCCGGTACCAAATGTAGAGACTCTTCGTGCTCGTATTGTGGACGGCTGTGATACAATACGCCATTCTCCAGGGCTGCATCAGCGCATCAGGGATTCCATGCGACGGAGGGTGGATGCATGTATCCTCGCTAACAGAGGACATTTTGAACATTTCCTGTAACAAAGTGTTTGAAGTCACGCTGGTACGTTCTGTTGCTGTGTGTTTCTATTCCATGATTAATATGATTTGGAGAGAAGTAATAAAATGAGCTCTAACATGGAAAGTAAGCGTTTCCGGGCACATGTCCACATAACATACACTCCTGGAAATGGAAAACAGAACACATTGACACCGGTGTGTCAGACCCACCATACTTGCTCCGGACACTGCGAGAGGGCTGTACAAGCAATGATCACACGCACGGCACAGCGGACACACCAGGAACCGCGGTGTTGGCCGTCGAATGGCGCTAGCTGCGCAGCATTTGTGCACCGCCGCCGTCAGTGTCAGCCAGTTTGCCGTGGCATACGGAGCTCCATCGCAGTCTTTAACACTGGTAGCATGCCGCGACAGCGTGGACGTGAACCGTATGTGCAGTTGACGGACTTTGAGCGAGGGCGTATAGTGGGCATGCGGGAGGCCGGGTGGACGTACCGCTGAATTGCTCAACACGTGGGGCGTGAGGTCTCCACAGTACATCGATGTTGTCGCCAGTGGTCGGCGGAAGGTGCACGTGCCCGTCGACCTGGGACCGGACCGCAGCGACGCACGGATGCACGCCAAGACCGTAGGATCCTACGCAGTGCCGTAGGGGACCGCACCGCCACTTCCCAGCAAATTAGGGACACTGTTGCTCCTGGGGTATCGGCGAGGACCATTCGCAACCGTCTCCATGAAGCTGGGCTACGGTCCCGCACACCGTTAGGCCGTCTTCCGCTCACTCCCCAACATCGTGCAGCCCGCCTCCAGTGGTGTCGCGACAGGCGTGAATGGAGGGACGAATGGAGACGTGTCGTCTTCAGCGATGAGAGTCGCTTCCGCCTTGGTGCCAATGATGGTCGTATGCGTGTTTGGCGCCGTGCAGCTGAGCGCCACAATCAGGACTGCATACGACCGAGGCGCACAGGGCCAACACCCGGCATCATGGTGTGGGGAGCGATCTCCTACACCGGCCGTACACCATTGGTGATCGTCGAGGGGACACTGAATAGTGCACGGTATATCCAAACCGTCATCGAACCCATCGTTCTACCATTCCTAGACCGGCAAGGGAGCTTGCTGTTCCAGCAGGACAGTGCACGTCCGCATGTATCCCGTGCCACCCAACGTGCTCTAGAAGGTGTAAGTCAACTACCCTGGCCAGCAAGATCTCTGGATCTGTCCCCCATTGAGCATGTTTGGGACTGGATGAAGCGTCGTCTCACGCGGTCTGCACGTCCAGCACGAACGCTGGTCCAACTGAGGCGCCAGGTGGAAATGGCATGGCAAGCCGTTCCACAGGACTACATCCAGCATCTCTACGATCGTCTCCATGGGAGAATAGCAGCCTGCATTGCTGCGAAAGGTGGATATACACTGTACTAGTGCCGACATTGTGCACGCTCTGTTGCCTGTGTCTATGTGCCTGTGGTTCTGTCAGTGTGATCATGTGATGTATCTGACCCCAGGAATGTGTCAATAAAGTTTCCCCTTCCTGGGACAATGAATTCACGGTGTTCTTATTTCAATTTCTAGGAGTGTATTTTCTTTCTTTGTGTGTGAGGAATATTTCCTGAAAGTTTGGCCGTACCTTTTAGTAACACCCTGTATAATTCACAGGTAGAGACATGTGGATATTCACATCACACTTATACCAACTAACTTACTAACTACTAACAAATACATTGTCAACCTTCCGGTATCTACTCTGTTTACTCATCTTCCACATTGAATAAATATCCCCACTTGTCGTCCTCCTCGTTACTATTCAGTCCTTCGTCTTCTTTCCTTTCACATTCTACTATCGAAACAGCTGGACTTTCCGTGTTCGTGACACATTTGTCTTCCTGAGGTTTTACAACACATTCACCATTTACACACTCATATTGGGCACCACTCGAGTCGTCGTCCTCTTCAGGCATGATTAATACTGCATCCGTCCATTATCTTGAGCGAAGAAGAATGTCGAATATCCCATCAGCCTATTCCCAATTTTAAACCTAAAGTAACTTGTCTCGTCATCTTAAGAGTCGCACGACTAAATGTCTTCCCACTCATCATCATTTTCGTAGTCCTCTTCAGTGTCTGACACTTCTGCTCCTTTCCGTCACCGGAACATCAACGAATCAACTTATCTGCTCTCCTCGTAGTTTTATTTTAAATCTCTCTCGGCTACATCAATAAACGATGCTTGCTAACCGTATTTCTCCTTCACCAGTGAACACAATCCCTAAAATATCTACGCTATCATCAGACAACCTGTTTAAATTATTTTATTTCAACTTCCATTCTATTCTGGCGCACCAACACAAATTTTTATCTCAGGTGCAATATGACTCGGTAGAACGTCAAGGAGTCAAAATCTAGAATATAATTTAGTGTAAGGTACCGTACGATTAAGTCTGCACTGAATATGTGCGACTGGCATTCGAATTTCGCCCTGATTTGTTCTCTGACTTCAGCACTCTTTCTGTATTCGCACCGCATATTTTCATCCCATGCATTTTGAATATCGACCTCTGCTTATTCTTGTCACACATTTTGTAAACATCATTATCTAGGAACGAAATGTCTAGAATGTATGAAAGTGTCACTTCACCCACTTTACATCTACATCTACATCTACATCCATACTCCGCAAGCCACCTGACGCTGTGTGGCGGAGGGTACCTTGAGTACCTCTATCGGTTCTCCCTTCTATTCCAGTCCCGTATTGTTCGTGGAAAGAATGATTGTCGGTATGCCTCTGTATGGAGTATAATCTCTCTGATTTTATCCTCATGGTCTCTTCGCGAGATATACGTAGGATGGAGCAGTATACTGCTTGACTCCTCGGTGAAGGTACGTTCTCGAAACTTCAACAAAAGCCCGTACCGAGCTACAAAGCGTCTCTCCTGCAGAGTCTTCCACTGGAGTTTATCTATCATCTCCGTAACGCTTTCGCGATTACTAAATGATCCTGTAACGAAGCGCGCTGCTCTCCGTTGGATCTTCTCTATCTCTTCTATCAACCCTATCTGGTACGGATCCCACACTGCTGAGCAGTATTCAAGCAGTGGGCGAACAAGCGTACTGTAACCTACTTCCTTTGTTTTCGGATTGAATTTCCTTAGGATTCTTCCAATGAATGTCAGTCTGTCATCTGCTTTACCGACGATCAACTTTATACGATCATTCCATTTTAAATCACTCCTAATGCGTACTCCCAGATAATTTATGGAATTAACTGCTTCCAGTTGCTGACCTGCTATATTGTAGCTAAATGATATGGGATCTATCTTTCTACGTATTCGCAGCACATTACACTTGTCTACATTGAGATTCAGTTGCCATTCCCTGCTCCATGCGTCAATTCGCTGCAGATCCTCCTGCATTTCAGTACAATTTTCCATTGTTACAACCTCTCGATATACCACAGCATCATCCGCAAAAAGCCTCAGTGAAC